>NC_091066.1:101201549-101832682 GCF_000393655.2 Nicotiana sylvestris
GTCCAACCCTCAAATCACATCAAACAACACTAAAACCACGAATCACCCTCCAATCCAAGCCTAAAGAACTTGAAATTTCAAGCATCCTACAACCGATGCCGAAACCAACCAAACAAAGTTCGATTGATCCCAAATTTTGCATACAAGTCACAGTCAACACTGTAGAGCTATTCCAAATTTCAGAATCGGATTCCGACCCCAATATAAAAATTTCACTTTCGATTCGGAAACTTTAAAAATTTAACTTTCGGCATTTCAAGCATAAATAAGCTACGAACCTCCAAAACACAATCTGAATACGCCCCTAAGCCCAAAATCACCCAACGGAGCTAAGAAATCGACGAAATTCCATTCCGCGGCCATCTTCACACTGCTCCAACTACGGTCTAAGTTCTAAAGCGTAATCTCTCATTTATGGACTAAGTGTCCCAAAACGCTCCGAAACACAAAAAAATCCTCCCAGCAACTCACAATAGCAGAAACAAATACGGGAAAGCAGTCAATTATAAAGAACTTATAGATTATTATATTTCATTCTTGAAGTGAATACGGAAACAATGGGATAATCATTATGAATACATATTCATTCTTAGAAGTCAAGGAAATTATTTATGAATATAATCGCGCTAATGGTAATGAATATGTCACACTCACCTCTAGAAGGAGGTTTGAGATGAAATAAGAAAATAATTTTATTTATGGCATGAATGGTCATTGATCATGTACCTATTGTGATTATGCCAAAATATTATGGTAATGTGATTATTACAGGGCTAAAGTAATGGAAGCAACATATCTTGCCTATAATGATTTTGACCATGACCATAATGGTATAACTTTCTCCTTCAACGAGATGTTCACCATATGGATGCTGATGAATATGTGGTAGTACACAATTAACCGAGAGCTCTGGAGGAGCCAATTATACTATTTTTGGAGAAATAAAATTATATCAATAAGTTATTGTGTCGTAGTGAATCTCAAAGAAACTTATTGAGTTTCTAAAGTATTTTCGAAAGCGGCTGGTTATATTGAGACTATAAATAAAAGAAATATTTAATACCTTCTATTACTATATCATTTAGCGGGATAATATGTATGTAAAAAACTATCGCTTTATTCTCCAGTTTGTACTACATAAATAATAAAATTCTACAATAAAGTATAAGTTTATTGATATAAAAACCCCAATCATATTCATAATAAACTTTGAGTTTATTGATAATTGCACATGCCATGGCATAAACCGAAAGTTTATCAATATTGATAATTTATCCAGTTGACATAATTAGTTTAGCCGTGTTAATTTAAGTATGATATGCAAAAATAAAAGAGAATTCACATGGGTAAATATTAAAGAATTAGAAAGTTCGTTACGAGTTCTCTTATGTTGCTTGTTCTCATTAATTAATAGACCACTAAAACTGGGATTGAACCCATGACTGCTGAAAATATCAAAGGTGAATATGAGCTCATTAACCTGTCATGTATATCACATAAGATGCATTTATAAAATGATTACATGTGCGTTTATTCTTAACCTGCAACCTAGTGTTTGCGAGGTAACTTACTCAATAATTTAATTTAGAGCATAATTTTATGATTTTCTATTCAAGACATTTCATCTTGATAGTTGGTTTACATCACAGTTGGTTTAGCAACATGATTTATTGAGTACCTCCACTTAATAGTTAAACTATTGCTTATGAGAACAAAATTATCTATATCAGTTTGATACACGTTATATACGAAAATATATTACATTCTCCCCTCACAAGTGGTTCAGAGTCGGGAACCAAATAATTCCATCTTATTATTATTGATGTGCATTTTATATTGATTAACATCATAATGCACAAAGATGAGTTTCCAAAGTTGAGGAAGCAAGTTAGTTTTTCTAACATGAGGGGGGGGGGGCAAGATAAACAATTGAGAAAAAGTTACATAGAATGAATTGTCATTTGTACATCTAGATCTTTGAATAAGATAATATGAACTTGAAGTTCATAAAAATATAATTCATCTACAATATATTGCAAAGCATGCTAGACGCATTTGATGCCCTAAAGAAAGTAACTATATTCTCACTGCAAATACTCCTATTAGAATAAGTCCTAGAAGGACAACGTCTATGGTACACTTAACGCGTATAGACAAATCGATTTTAAATAAAATTCTTGATAAATAAGATGAGCAAATGATCAAAATGATCATAATAATGAGGTAAGTGATCTAGAAGATCACATGACATAACACATCATAAAATCTCAGAGAAGTTCAGGTACCTGAAAATATGAATGAAAAGATCTCTATGTTATGTGTTTATGAAAAATGGAGGTTGGAGCTGATATAAAATGTTCGTCGACTACATCTATGATACACTAAATATATATGAGGATATGAAGTATGGAAAAATAATTTAAATAGAATTGGTTTTATATAAAATACATGTAGTTTTGGATCTGCAGTTCAAATGCTTGAAAGTATAAAGTTAACAGAGTGTGTAATTATCTATCTTATATGTCTAGCATGACATGAAAACTTGATATGCATCTAAATTTTATTTATATGACTTATATGACAATTCATGAAGGATTTAAATCGCTTAAAGCATATAAAATTTTTGGTTTGAAATATCACATTCTATTTGTAATTTGTATATATATATATATATATATATATATATATATTGTTATAGCTATAAGCATGATAATATGATAGCAAGAGTTTTACCCTAATGTGATAATGTGAAGATCATATAAAGGTGCAACATCTTCATTCAAGTTAATATGATTAATTTGTGTATTAAATCTCTACTAATGATATTTTGAAGATGATGCATGAGAAAAATTAATACACATTGTACTCTTTTTTCTTTATATAGTTTTAAAGTGTATTTTTAAATATGTGTATTCTTTTGTCTTCACTAAAATTTTTTCTCATTAAATTTTATTTTAGTTAAAATTTTAACTAAACATATTACTATCTATTAAATAGATATGTAAGGAGTATTATAAATAAAATGTTACTTTATAGCTAAATATTCTATTCTATTGTAATAGGTGTAAGCACGTGATTTTTGCCCTATATGAGAATTACTCCCAAAAAATTCAGAAAAATAAAATAATTTTTCTTGGTGTGCAATTTTTGTGATATTTTGTGTAACTATTTGTATGTTTGTCTATGCATGTTTATTTGTTAAATTAATAAAAAATACAAAAATAGGCATCTTTTGCATTTTTAGCATTTAATGTCCAAATGAATAATTTTATGCTTAATTATTACTTAATTGTGCGTTAATTGTTATTGGAAGTTAATTTGCGCTTTTATAACTTAATTTAGTTCTTAATAATAATTTAAGTACTTTTATAATTTAGTTTTAGAAAAATAAAAGAAGAAAAGAGAACAAAAATACAAAGAAAAATCGGATTGGGCCACTTCTTCAATTTCAAACCACAGGCCCAAATAATTGCCCAACTTTCCCCATGACCCGGTCCGTTTCAAACCGGGTCGATCCGGTCCACTCCATTAACCCAACACCCCTTCTTCATTTTTGTCCAACACAAAAACAAAACCAAAAAAATAAAAAATAAAAAGTGAATTATCACTATTAATAGTTTTATTTTTTGTTTTTTATATATATAAAAAAAATCCGAAAATATTTTATTTTATTTATTATTTTTATTTTAAAAAATATATATATATAGTAATTTCGGAAATGATTTTAAAAAAATAAAAAATAAAAAAATAAAAAAAAGTAAAAGAATGTAGAAAATTTAAAAAAAGTAAAAAGTTTTAAAAAATTTAAAAGTAAAATAAGGTTGGAATTAAAAAATAAATATAAAGGTATCTGAAAATTTAAAAAAATTTAAAGTAATTGAAAGTAGCATTTTTAAAAGAAAAAGAAAAGATAGTGGTTTGTTTTTTAAAGAAAAGTTAAATAAAGTGAGATTCTCTTTTAAAAAAATAAAAAGTGGGATTTTAAATAAGATAAAGTAATTAAAGTTGGAATTTTAAAAATAAAAGTAAATAAAGGTGGGATTTCTTTTTCTAAAAAAATAAAAGCAATTTGTAAGTGGGATTTCTTTTAATTAAAAAAATAATAAAATAATAAAAAAACAAATCTGAAAATTTCGAAAATTTTGCTATAAATAGAAGAGAAAATTTAGGAAGAAGGGGTGGAAAAAAAAGAGGAAAAACTAGATAGAGAGAAGAAAAAAAGAGGGGGCGGAGTGAGAAGTATACACCCGATATACATTCTGGATACACTGAATATACAGGGGCAGAATTCATTTTGGAGAGTTTTGAAGTTGAAAAAGAATAGTTACTGCTTCATTGCCTCGCTTAAGATCTGAAATAGTCAGAACCTTCCTGCCTTTTACTTCTTCTCTATACTTGGAGTCGTTTATAGTCTCCTGGGTTTTCTGCTATTCCTACTGTACTGGTTTGCGGTGTTGCTGAATCTGCTGTTGCTGTGTTATTACTGCTGCTGACTTCTCCTTCTTTTGTTCTTGTACTGCTGTTTCCAGGTACACATTTGTACAATCTCGGCTTGAAGCAAAAAATGAAATATTAATCAGGCTTTGTTCCTGTTGAATTCCTCCTGTTTAGATTTGTGGTTGAATATAATTTTTCTTTCTTCGTATAAAGATGTAGTTGAATGATTAATGAATAATGAGGTTGCATATGTATACTTTCTTCATCTAATAATGTTAGTTTAAATTAATCGGAGAATAATTAATCTGTTTTGATATTATGGTCAATCTCATGTTCTAGTATTATTGAATAACAGAATATAAAATGAAAGCAGTTTTTCTTTGTACAAACTCGATCGCAATTTTCCATTCGCATTAGCCGTAAACTAATAACTAATAAGTTACGTTTTTCAGCATGTAAATAATTAAGAGATTTTCTTTTATTTTAGAGACGAACTTAATAGAAAATATAGTCATTGTAGGTTTATCCTTTAAAAATAAAAATGAGACGAGCCTCGCCAAATAAAACGTATAGATTGCGGGGCCCTCACAAAATGTATGGTTTAATTAGAATTCGGAAGGACCGTTTAGCGAATTTCACGGTCTTCCCCAAAATAATAACGCGATAGTCTCTTTAGGCGCGTGTTTAATATTTTACTTTCTTAAGCCTGGGTGTGCATTTCATGCGACCCGAATCCAAATCCCAAAACATCAAATAAAACGTGTTCCGGATTGTGGGTGCATTTCATGTGACGCAGTCCAAAGACGTGTTTTAAGCGATGTTCACATTTCTTTTAAAAACAATAATAATAAAGCGGTTAAAAGATAAAATTTGCACATAAGTTCATATTTGTATAAAATCAGATAATCAAGCCGAATATAATAGTTGAGCGACCGTGCTAGAACCACGGAACTCGGGAATGCCTAACACCTTCTTCCGGGTTAACAGAATTCCTTATCCGGATTTCTGGTACGCAGACTGTAATATGGAGTCATTCTTTTCCTCGATTCGGGATTAAAATTGGTGACTTGGGACACCCTAAATCTCCCAAGTGGCGACTCTGAAATAAATAAACCAATCCCATCTCGATTGTCCTTTAATTGGAAAAAACTCCCTTGCACCATCGCGGGTGCGGAAAAAGGAGGTGTGACAGCTCTAGCGACTCTGCTGGGGAATACTTTGACCCAGAACCACTGGTTCTGGGTTAGAAATTCGAGCTTAGATAAATTGTTATGTTTGGCTTTATCTGATTTTTACATGTTTTGAGCCTAATGTGCTAAATGTTGCCTTTACCGCTTTGATATTATTTGAACTGTATATAAACTGTGCCGAAACCTACTCTTCTTACCTCCAGGGATGTGCTTACTGGTTAAGACTCCCTATTCTATTAGTGTCATACCCTAAATAAAAGAGGCTCGGAAAGTTTCTAAGCCGGCTGGCCTTTTGGTTCCCGGACAGGAGCTCCTTCCTCAACTCGAGTGGTCCGCTCGGGTACACTGTCTAGAACACCGACCCAGGTTTTGAACATAGAATAACGTGACTTCATGCCGGATCCCTAGTAGGAACGCTTATTTGCATCACGTTGCATTTGACTTAGGGGACTCAACACAGGGGTTGGGTCCGTCTAGGACTAGCAACCTGATATGAAAAGGCCATCCTGATGCATCCTATTTGTTTTCCGTGCATTTATTTGTCTCGTGCCCGCATGCTGACCGGTGTTTGAATATTATGAATATTGTGAAATTGAAAAAAAGGAAATAGCGGTTAGGGAATTGATTGTTTATTTTTGAAAAAACCCAATACCCAAATACTGTCAAAACTCTGCCGAAATTTTGGAAAGAAAAAAAAACGTCTTATTAGTTTGTTTTATTAAAAGCAAAGGAAAAATAGAAAAAAAAATCGTTGTTCTGTTTTGTTTTTCAAAAAAATATATAGTTTGTCTTGTCATAAAAATAAAAATTAAAAAGAGTCTTACTTTTTTAAAATGGGGTTTTTATGAAAATTCAAAAAATAATAATAATAATAATAATAAAAAAGAGTCTTTCATTATTTGTCACAAATATATACATGTATATATATATATATATATATCCAACAGTTTTTATTTCCAAAATATATATATATGTCTTTATTTGTTGCAAAAATATTTGTTTTGCCAAAAAGTCTAGAAAGGTTTTTAGACCCCCAATTTTCAAAAACAAAAAAAAATCCAAAAATATTTTCCATTATTAACTTCTTTAGAAAGTCTTTTAACTATTTTTTTTAAAAAAAAAATGTATAATAAGATAGAAAAAAATCCGAAAATATTTTTCTTCTTTCAAAATTGAAAAGAAAATTCAAAATTCAAAAAAAAAATATTTTTTAGAAGCATTTCTTTTATTAAAGGTAAAATTCCGAAAAATATTTTCTTCTTCCTTTAGAATAAGAAAAAAAAAACAAATGGAAATTAAAAAAAATATATATATCTTAGAAGTCTTTCTTTTAAAAAGAAAATCAATCAAAAATATTTCCTTTCTCCTTTTAAAGTAGTTCTTTCACAAATTCAAAAAAGGAAGTTAGTTCATCTACTTATTCTTGATTGCCCGAACTACGCGGGTTTGATTCTCACCGGATGTGAGATACGTAGGCAACCCTCATCGGGTCCAACCCCACCTTTTGCTAAAAAAGCCAAAAATAAATAAATAACAAAAAATATATGTCAAATTTTAATTTTGGTGATGTTGTTTTGTCATAAATAGCTGAATGTTCCCGAATGGGACGCCGGAAGGCTGACTTTGCATAAACAACCACCTTTGGGTCATTTTTTAAGACTTGGTCCAGTTGACCCCCACAGCCTAAAAATCTTCGTCCCCGAGACGTTGAAAGGCCGTGTTTGCAATATTGACTTTTCTAATTTGAAAAACGATAAAAAGAGTTATAAATAAGTCAGGTGATGCTGTTTTGTCATAAATAGCCGAATGTTCCCGAAAGGGACGCCGGAAGGCTGACCTGGCATAAACAGCCACCTTTGGGTCATTTTGAGATATGGACCCACACAGCCTTAAAAATCTTCGTCCCCGAGGTGCTGAAGGGCCGTGTTTGCAACATCAGGCTTTTATTATAATTTGAAAAAAAAAACAAAGAGTCGGCGGTCAGGTGAATACCGTTTGAATTTTGTCATAATAAGCCGAGCCAGCTTCGGCCGCGTCTTAAACCGTTCTTGCCGAAATAGCCTTAGAGTATCTTTCAGTTGTCGAAAGGTTGTTTTCGTAAAAGAATGGACAAGTTGGTAAAGTGTCAAAATAATCCTCCCCAGCCTCAAAATTCATGTGAAGTTTGACAGGGGCCACATTTGCAAAAATAACCGTTTGGTTGCATTTGACAAACTGGGAAAGGAAGCTGGCCGTTGTTTTTGTAAATCTTTTGATTAGAATATGCGGGTTGTTTGATTTTCAAGTTTGTAGGTCATCTTTAAACCTTCGAAACCCAATTTGTTTTATTATGAAAATTGATAAAGAAAAAATGTTTCATTGCTTTTACCTTTCATTTTGTCCGAACTACGCAAGGTCTGATTCATGCGGGGTCATGATACGTAGGCAATCTCCATAAGATTCGACCAAAACAAAAAAAAATGAAAAAAAAGACAGAAAAAAGAGAATGAAAAAAAAACGAAAAAAAAAATGAAAAAATGAAAAATGAAAAATAGAAAAAAAAGAAAAATGAAAAAATTTGAAGAAAAAAAAAAGAAAAGAAAAAAAAAGATGTTGTCAATAATGAGGACCGACTGAGTCCATTCTAACCTGTTTTGTTTTGAATCACAAAGTTAAGGTGGTTGGTTTGTGGTAAGCCGGACAATGACACCCAGAACATCGCGAAGAATCCTATTGGGAACTTGTTGACGGGTGATGATATTGAAGTTGGCAACGGTCTGGCAATACTGATTGCAAAGCAAAATGGCTAAGATGCCAGTTTCGCTAAGTGGGAGGACGCTCCGTTCCTTGGTTAACAAGAAAGAAGCAGTTGGTGGCTTATTTTGTTGTCATTTCTGTTTGTTCGGATTATTAGGATTGTAATTCGGATTTTGTTTTGTGTCAATATCTTTCCGCTTATCTTTCCGTTTTGTCATAGCGGTTTGTTTAAGTTTTGTCCAGGTTGTTTAGGATTTTATTTCGTTTGTTTTGTTATTCAAACCATTTCACCGGTAGTCTAGCACAAAATCCAGTCTTTTATTATTTCCATTCATCTTTTTGTTTAGTTTTTTTATCATTTTGTTCAGCGCCGATTCTAGTGACATGACATGCGCACACAGTTTGGGCCTAATCTTTAAAGTTAATCATAAAACCCCGAAAAGATGATCAGAACATTTAAAGGAAATAAGAACGGTTTGAGATTATTCGGAGCTCGAGTCATGTGGAACTGGGGCAAGTAAAACATAAAGAAAACCGTTAAAGGCAAGATTCGCCAAATTGACATAAGGGTCTTCATGATAATGAGAAGTGAGAGTGTCGCCCAACGGTGCTTTAGAAATGGCAAATGAAAAAGCAAACGTGTGAATATAATTGTCAAGTCCAGCATCATCGGAAGAGACTATAAATCTTTATTGTGTTGTTTGCACTTGGCATGTTTTGAAGACTGGAATGACGAAGGCATTTTGTTCTGCTACCTAAACACTTTACCCTTCGTTACCCCTTTTGAGCCTTATTTATTTTCCTTCATACCCCTCGTTCGGAATTAGTAGCAATGAATAGAAAACGCAAGCGCGGCAGGTAAACAAAAGAAAAAAAAGGAGAAAGAAAAGAAAACAACACAACAAAAAAAAAGGGAGAAAAGAAAAAAAAAAGAAAAAAGAAAAATGATAACAAAAAAAACAAAAAAAAACAAAAGAAAGTCAAATGAAAAAGAGGAATTGGGAACTACGTTTGACCTGATTCCTCAAAGAGGATACGTAGGCGCTTTACGGCTCGGTCATAGTTTTGAAAAAAAAAATATAAAGAAAAATCAATTAAAATATCCCCAAGCAAGAAACTGGGGCAAAAGTTGCGTTTGTTGTAAATAAATCTAATTCCGAAGGTTGTAACTAATAACCCAAAATTAATGCATTTTTTGAGCCTTTAATACCTTTTTTTCTAGCCCTATCCAAAACCCACATTACGGTCCAAAGAAAGACCTTCTGATCAGTCTTCAAAAGATGCCAAGTCAGACAAATGAGAGTCTCCCCGGTGAGCATAACATTCTGTTCCACAGCAGAAAGGACTCTAATCCCCAGCAGAAAGAGTCATACCGGCGACACTCCAAATCCCCAGCTGGAAAGTGATACAAATGAGAGAGTCTTATCGGTGAAAACCTTCACAGGCACCATAAGGCGATGAAAGCTGAGAGAAAACCAAAAATGAGAGAGACTTGATAGTGAAAACCCTTCGGGCACTACAAGTCGAATAAGATTGAGAATCAGATGGGGAATCGCCAATTGAAGATCTTGAAAGATGATTGACGGTAGAGGATAGGCCACATGTGCATGTCATGACCATTAGAGCTGGTATCTCCATTTGATAGATTTTCATTTATAGTTTCTTTTGTTAAAGAGTCATCTTTTCTTTTGTCTTTATTCTGTTCCCTTTTATCTTTTTCCTTTCATAGAAAAATCCCCAATAGAGTCTGTTTGGTCAGAACAAGTGTGAACTGACTTCAAAATAGGCCATCAGCTTTCCAAAATGAGATCTGACTAGTACATCCAAGTGGTATAGTCAGCAGGGAACAAACGCGAGGCCAGTGTCAAAAGATATCCCCAACAGAAGGGAATTGACAGAAGGACTGACAAGTGTCAAGAGGGATACCATTGCCTTTATCAAAGGTTATAAACCTCAAGGCCAAAGCCCGTGGGCAAATCAAGGAGAGCAATGAGCATGATTTGGGAAATTCATACTAGACTAAAAGGTCGGGGAAATGCCAGTTTCCGAGCTATGCCACAAAAGAAGAGGGATATCCCCAGAAAGGAATTATCCCCAGCAAATAATATCATCCCCAACAAGTTGTGGAGCGCAAAGCAAGGAAGGAGAAAGGGAAAACCATCCCAGTAGGAGTATCACAACCAACCACCATGTTTTAAACTAACAAATTTTGTTTGATTTGAAACAGGTAAAGGAATGGGCATTGACGCCAGAAATGCATGCCACAAGGGATATTACCAAACTGGGGCAGAAAATTTTCCTTCCATTTAGAAAATTTTCTGTAAGTCAGGTACCCATGCGGGAAAAAATAAATATAACACCAGTCTCAAGGGAAGTGGTCTTAGAACCAGTGTTGCCCCAACATAATAAGTTTCAATGGAGGAAGTTGTTCCCCATCAAAGGAATCAAAATCCCCCAGCAGTGTTATCCACGACAGCGTTATCCCCAGCTGATAACATTTTACCCCCAACAGGTAAGTAAATAATTCCCCAACAGTGTTATCCCTAGCAGTTTCGAGGAGTCCAACACGAGTTTGGTGAAAATCGGTATCCTCAGCGGTTCCTTTCGGGGAAAGGCCAAACGAGTCTCAACGGAGTTAGTCTTCAAAGAAAGAAGCTAATAATAATAAAAAAAAATTAAATTTTTTTTTGGGGAAGGTAGAAAGGGAAAATTCATCCCAAGCAAAATAATCCCCAGCAAGTATTCGAGATAAGATATTTTCAAGTCTTAAGGATATTTTGGGTTCATCCGCCCTCAAATAGGATCTTTTGGGTTCATCCACCCTCGAATAGGATATTTTGGGTTCATCTGCCCTCGAATAGGATATTTTGGGTTCGTCCGCCCTCGAATAGGATCTTTTGGGTTCGTCCGCCCTCGAATAGGATCTTTTGGGTTCGTCCGCCCTCGAATAGGATCTTTTGGGTTCGTCCGCCCTCGAATAGGATCTTTTGGGTTCGTCCGCCCTCGAATAGGATATTTTGGGTTCATCCGCCCTCGAATAGGATATTTTGGGTTCATCCGCCCTCGAATAGGATCTTTTGGGTTCGTCCTCCCTCGAATAGGATCTTTTGGGTTCATCCGCCCTCGAATAGGATCTTTTGGGTTCATCCGCCCTCGAATAGGATCTTTTGGGTTCATCCGCCCTCGAATAGGATCTTTTGGGTTCGTCCGCCATCGAATAGGATCTTTTGGGTTCGTCCTCCCTCGAATAGGATCTTTTGGGTTCGTCCGCCCTCGAATAGGATCTTTTGGGTTCGTCCGCCCTCGAATTGGGTTCGTCCTCCCTCGAATAGGATATTTTGGGTTCATCCGCCCTCGAATAGGATATTTTGGGTTCATCCGCCCTCGAATAGGATTTTATTTTCAAAGTTGTTGTTGAAACCAGGCGCCCACCTAAATAACGAGAGGAATACTTTTCTTGTCTGTCCATTGCATATTTTAGGTGCCCACCTGTATAACAAGGGGATACATTCCATGCCTTTACCAATAGGAGACGCACTTCCTAGGTCAAGTTTTACCAATAGGAGACGCACTTCCTAAGTTTTACCCATAGGAGATGCATTTCCTCCTAAAAGTTTAGTTTCACCCATAGGAGACGCATTTCCTCCTAAGTTTAGTTTTATCCATAGGAGACGCATTTCCTCCTAAGTTAGTTTTTACCCATAGGAGATGCATTTCCTCCTAAGTTAATTTTAGAGTTCTACCCATAGGAGATGCATTTCCTCCTAAGTTTGTTTTAGTTTTACCCATAGGAGAGGCATTTCATCCTAAGTTGTTGTTAAAATCAGGAGCCCGCCTGAAGAGAGGAATGACGTTTATTTTTAAAGTTGTAGTTAAAATCAGGAGCCCGCCTGAAGAGAGGAATGACGTTTATTTTTAAAGTTGTTGTTAAAATCAGGAGCCCGCCTGAAGAAAGGAATGTCGTTTACTTTAAAAAGTTGTTGTTAAAATCAGGAGCCCGCCTGAAGAGAGGAATGACGTTTACTGTTAAAAGTTGTTGAAATCAGGAGCCCGCCTGAAGAGAGGAGTGGCGTTTATTTTTAAAGTTGTTTAAACCTCGCCAACCTAAAGAAAGGAATGACATTTTATTTTCAAAGTTGTTGAAATCAGGAGCCCGCCTGAAGAGAGGAATGACGTTTATTTTAAAAGTTGTTTTTGAAACCAGGCGCCCACCTGAATAACGAGTGGAATACTTTCCTAAAGTTTATTTTACCCATAGGAGATGCATTTCCTCCTAAGTTTGTTTTAGTTTCACCCATAGGAGATGCATTTCCTCCTAAGTTTGTTTTACCCATAGGAGATGCATTTCCTCCTAAGTTTAGTTTTTCCCATAGGAGAGGCATTTCCTCCTAGGTTAGTATTGAAGTTGGGAGCCCGCCCATATAACAGAGGCATACATTTCTGTCCTTTCACATTATGTTCTAGGTCGCCCACCAGTAAAATGCGGGAATACTTTCAGTTCTAGGTCGCCCACCAGTAAAATGCGGGAATACATTCTGTTCTAGGTCGCCCACCAGTAAAATGCGGGAATACATTATGTTCTAGGTCGCCCTTCAGTTCTAGGTCGCCCACCAGTAAAATGCGGGAATACTTTCTGTTCTAGGTCGCCCACCAGTAAAATGCGGGAATACTTTCTGTTCTAGGTCGCCCACCAGTAAAATGCGGGAATACATTTCAGTTCTAGGTCGCCCACCAGTAAAATGCGGGAATACTTTCAGTTCTAGGTCGCCCACCAGTAAAATGCGGGAATACATTCATGTTCTAGGTCGCCCACCAGTAAAATGCGGGAATACTTTCAAGCTCTAGGTCGCCCACCAGTATAATGCGGGCATACATTTCATAATTTTGCATTTAAGCAACTTTTTAGTCTTGTACTACAGATTTTGGAATCAGTAACCCCACCAGAAGGCGGAAGGTTACAACAGGAATCCCCAGCAGTAAACAATAAAATCCCCAGCACCGGGAAACAGAAGGTTGCAACAGGAGGTCCCAGCACAAATTCAGGCGCATGAGTCAAAAGGAAGAAAGGACGCGTCTTGAAAGAAGCAGCTGGTGAACATTAAATCATGCCCAGCATTACAAGTCTGATGAAGAGAGCCGTACCCACCAGAGGAACCGCCGAAAAGCTTGATGAAGAAAGCCATGTCCCTAGCGGACCAAGCAAAATGATGAAAACTGGTATTCAGAAAAGAAAAGGGCCAGTATCATTCCCAAGTTCAAGGAAGAAAAGCATCGGAGGAAGCACAAGCCAACAAGAAAGCAAGGCAACAAGAACAAATTTCAGTTTAGCCTAGCTTCTTGTTTTCTTTTAAACACGGTGTAACAAGGAGATTGGTAAGCAGTGATAACATCATGCAACAACAGTAACATCGCAGTCCCACGGTAGTCCCAACTACCAAAACTTCCCGAACTACATTAACCTGATTCCCGTTTAGCCAGGGATATGTAGAAAACCTTTGAAGTAAAGGTTCGGTTAAATCTTTTTCAAAAAAATGCTTCACACGGAGTACTCGGATGGGCAAAAATCGCTCGTTTTATCTTTGCACGAAAACCCTTCGTGTCTTCGGGCAAAGAGGGGCAGCTGTAAGCACGTGATTTTTGCCCTATATGAGAATTACTCCCAAAAAATTCAAAAAAATAAAATAATTTTTCTTGGTGTGCAATTTTTGTGATATTTTGTGTAACTATTTGTATGTTTGTCTATGCATGTTTATTTGTTAAATTAATAAAAAATACAAAAATAGGCATCTTTTGCATTTTTAGCATTTAATGTCCAAATGAACAATTTTATGCTTAATTATTACTTAATTGTGCGTTAATTGTTATTGGAAGTTAATTTGCGCTTTTATAACTTAATTTAGTTCTTAATAATAATTTAAGTACTTTTATAATTTAGTTTTAGAAAAATAAAAGAAGAAAAGAGAACAAAAATACAAAGAAAAATCGGATTGGGCCACTTCTTCAATTTCAAACCACAGGCCCAAATAATTGCCCAACTTTCCCCATGACCCGGTCCGTTTCAAACCGGGTCGATCCGGTCCGCTCCATTAACCCAACACCCCTTCTTCATTTTGGTCCAACACAAAAACAAAACCAAAAAAATAAAAAATAAAAAGTGAATTATCACTATTAATAGTTTTATTTTTTGTTTTTTTAAATATATAAAAAAAAATCCGAAAATATTTTATTTTATTTATTATTTTTATTTTAAAAAAATATATATATATAGTAATTTCGGAAATGATTTTTAAAAAATAAAAAAATAAAAAAATAAAAAAAGTAAAAGAATGTAGAAAATTTAAAAAAAGTAAAAAGTTTTAAAAAATTTAAAAGTAAAATAATGTTGGAATTAAAAAATAAATATAAAGGTATCTGAAAATTTAAAAAAATTTAAAGTAATTGAAAGTAGCATTTTTAAAAGAAAAAGAAAAGATAGTGGTTTGTTTTTTAAAGAAAAGTTAAATAAAGTGAGATTCTCTTTTAAAAAAATAAAAAGTGGGATTTTAAATAAGATAAAGTAATTAAAGTTGGAATTTTAAAAATAAAAGTAAATAAAGGTGAGATTTCTTTTTCTAAAAAAATAAAAGCAATTTGTAAGTGGGATTTCTTTTAATTAAAAAAATAATAAAATAATAAAAAAACAAATCTGAAAATTTCGAAAATTTTGCTATAAATAGAAGAGAAAATTTAGGAAGAAGGGGTGGAAAAAAAAGAGGAAAAACTAGATAGAGAGAAGAAAAAAAGAGGGGGCGGAGTGAGAAGTATACACCCGATATACATTCTGGATACACTGAATATACAGGGGCAGAATTCATTTTGGAGAGTTTTGAAGTTGAAAAAGAATAGTTACTGCTTCATTGCCTCGCTTAAGATCTGAAATAGTCAGAACCTTCCTGCCTTTTACTTCTTCTCTATACTTGGAGTCGTTTATAGTCTCCTGGGTTTTCTGCTATTCCTACTGTACTGGTTTGCGGTGTTGCTGAATCTGCTGTTGCTGTGTTATTACTGCTGCTGACTTCTCCTTCTTTTGTTCTTGTACTGCTGTTTCCAGGTACACATTTGTACAATCTCGGCTTGAAGCAAAAAATGAAATATTAATCAGGCTTTGTTCCTGTTGAATTCCTCCTGTTTAGATTTGTGGTTGAATATAATTTTTCTTTCTTCGTATAAAGATGTAGTTGAATGATTAATGAATAATGAGGTTGCATATGTATACTTTCTTCATCTAATAATGTTAGTTTAAATTAATCGGAGAATAATTAATCTGTTTTGATATTATGGTCAATCTCATGTTCTAGTATTATTGAATAACAGAATATAAAATGAAAGCAGTTTTTCTTTGTACAAACTCGATCGCAATTTTCCATTCGCATTAGCCGTAAACTAATAACTAATAAGTTACGTTTTTCAGCATGTAAATAATTAAGAGATTTTCTTTTATTTTAGAGACGAACTTAATAGAAAATATAGTCATTGTAGGTTTATCCTTTAAAAATAAAAATGAGACGAGCCTCGCCAAATAAAACGTATAGATTGCGGGGCCCTCACAAAATGTATGGTTTAATTAGAATTCGGAAGGACCGTTTAGCGAATTTCACGGTCTTCCCCAAAATAATAACGCGATAGTCTCTTTAGGCGCGTGTTTAATATTTTACTTTCTTAAGCCTGGGTGTGCATTTCATGCGACCCGAATCCAAATCCCAAAACATCAAATAAAACGTGTTCCGGATTGTGGGTGCATTTCATGTGACGCAGTCCAAAGACGTGTTTTAAGCGATGTTCACATTTCTTTTAAAAACAATAATAATAAAGCGGTTAAAAGATAAAATTTGCACATAAGTTCATATTTGTATAAAATCAGATAATCAAGCCGAATATAACAGTTGAGCGACCGTGCTAGAACCACGGAACTCGGGAATGCCTAACACCTTCTCCGGGTTAACAGAATTCCTTATCCGGATTTCTGATACGCAGACTGTAATATGAAGTCATTCTTTTCCTCGATTCGGGATTAAAATTGGTGACTTGGGACACCCTAAATCTCCCAAGTGGCGACTCTGAAATAAATAAACCAATCCCGTCTCGATTGTCCTTTAATTGAAAAAAACTCCCTTGCACCCTCAGGTGCGGAAAAAGGAGGTGTGACAATAGGTCCCTCTCTTGCTCTTTGTCCGCAATGCTCTTGTTTTATCGTTTTGTAAGAGATTTCTTTTTTTGTTTATAAGGGAGAGACTTTATGATAGGAAGTCAATTACTGATTAATTGAAAACTAAAAGTAAAAAGGACAAGGAAAAAGGATAATGGCACTATTTTCTTAAGGTGATGAAACTCTATAGTAAAAGATAAAAAAACATCCGATTTATTACACAAAGAAACCAAATGTTGCCGCACTCTAGGAAAAGAAAACTTTCACACTACACAATGTGTAAAAACACACTACACTCTTGATTCATTTCATTTGAGCTATTTTCCAAGAAGATGACGCCTACAACCAAGATCATGTCTACAAACACTGGCGAATCCAAATTGATTTGCTTATATAGTCTAAGATCCATCACTGTCTGTCTACACAAGCTCAAGTTCTCCCACCTGCAGCTTCTTGAGCCTTCTGACCAGTTTCCCTTGTCCTCTGTCCCATGGTTCCAGCTGTATCCTGCACTCTCCTTTTTCCATGTTCCAACTGCTCTCTCGCCGGCCCTCTCAAGTAGTTTATGATCCAAGACAGCGAAGACAGCGCCGTAATACCGAAAGCTCCTGATGTCAAGAATCCAGTGACAGCCAATGCTATGGTTAGAACTGCAGGCACCAAAACGGGGCTGAACAGCAAGAACAGAGGAGTTGCAACGACAAGACCGATAAGAGTTCCTGTAAGCGTCAACCCTGCAAGACAAAGGAGAGCACCTCCAACTGGGAAGAGAGTAACTACTGCTAAAACTTGTGATTTTGATGGACCCTTTTGAGGGACGAGGCTTTTCATGGCTTCAGTGGGTTGTATTTGTTGCTGCTGCTGCTGGCGTGGGTCAGCCATGGATTGGATGGATATATGTGGAGAGTTAGATTTTTTAGCTAGAGAGGAATTGAAGTGATACGAAAGATTAATGGAGGAGTTGATGAATTTAAAGAGGAGTTGAATGGACGCGTGGGGAGTGGAAGTGACACATGTTGCAGAGACGGAGCGTAGAGGTTTGCATGACAATTAGATGGTGCCTTCTTATAAAGAGATGACTATCAATCTGTTTGCCCTTTTCCTTTATTTTGTTCTATTCTACGGTTGGCATTTACTGGCTCTTTTTTCAATTCCATCTTTTCTAGTTCTGTTTATGAGGTGATTTTATTTTTATTTTTCATCTTTGGGACAAAATTCTACTTTCTTTTTCTTCAAAATATGGAGCTTCGCGGTGGAAAATATCAACGTAAAAATTGCTGTGGATCGATAATATGCGGTAACACCATTACTCCAAAATAATAAGAAGTAATAACTCATGATAAAAATAACTATATTACTTTTGATACTTATTTATACTTAATATTGAAGTTTAACTTAATTACCAGTTGATACATACAAAGTAACGTATTAGACCTCAATTTTTCTCATTTTCTTACTTTTGTTAGATGTTGTTACAAATGTTGAGGATATTCTTGAGAGATTTATATCTCAATTTTGAAAGAATTTGATAAAGATTCGAGGTGGTTTTGGTTAGAATTTTAAATTGAAACTCGAAGAAGAATACAACAAATTATATATATTTTGTACAAAAATATAATATACAAATTATATATATTTTGTATATTGTATTTTGTACATACAATATATATACAACTGACATAATTATATACAAGTTATATATACATTGTAGTTTTCGACTGAATTCTGTACAAAAGTTATATTTAAATTGAATTATAGATTTTGATCAAATTTGTATATATTTTATAAAAAACTATAGTTACTTTTTGTAAATAATTTTTTTAGATAAACCGGATAAATAAATTTAAAATTTTGTATATATACGAAAAGTCCCAAAAACATCTGTCTCAAAACACATGATCGACTTTACCCTAAGGTGAGTAAAGTAATAGTAAGCCCCCACAATATTAAGGCCTAAAAAATTACCCATATTATATAGCAATTTAAATAATTATATTATTATTAGTGAAAAGGTAATTTTTTTTTAATTATTTGCTGCCAATTTGCGATGGAAATGCATGCAGTTGAAAGTTGTAGCAATTTTGATTGTTGATAAAGTATTTACATTTGAAAGTTACAGCCAATTACTTCCGGCTTATTTTGTCTAATTTATTTCAATTTAAATCAATCTTCTTTATAATGCTATCTTTGTATAATTTTTTTTTCAATTCTTTTATTGCTTCTATAGATAATTTTCAAGCTAATTAGATTCTAGCGGTTAGATTTATTAGCTTAATATTAAATGTTTTTTGAAACATCATATTTATCATTATGATACTATTGGTTTCATCTTATTTTTAGCGTTAAAGTGCAAAGAGAAATGTACAAATAGAAAATACTCTTATTGGCATATGGATAAGTTTGCAAAAATGCAAACTTCTCTTGTGGTTTTATTTAGATTTATGCCTCATATATTGAGATTAAATATCTAATAATGTATTGATGAGTTCTTGTTTATCGCAATTATCTCTCAATCAATTACGATAATTTACTAAAAATATTCTCTTGAATTACGCTAGCTCACACTTTTTCACCGCCTACTATGATCACGTTAAAGCTTCGTCATCTCTAACCCCTCTTTTAAACCTGCCGTATTGATCTCTCATATATATTAAGAGCGACATTGTTCGACAACAACCTAAATATGCTTTCTTTCTCAAGCAATACACAATAAATAGGCACAATCAATTGATGGACATTTAATCAACAACAATAAACACGTAGTTGAACAAGTAGGGATATTCAAAGACAAAATTATATTAAAACGTAACAAGAATTCATCCTCCAAAAGGTTCCATCAACCCCTGGATTACATAATTAAGCTACTCATAATTGTTTAAACAATCATAGTCATATTCAAAAGCATTAAACTACAGTTTAAAGAAGAACGGAGAGAAAAACTCTTGTGATTCGTGATCGAGAGTGTTCTGTAGCCTTTTTCCTTTCCAATAATGTCCAACCCTTCAAACACTAACTTTAAGAGGTATTTATATGGTGAGGCCAAAGTCTACATGTCCAAACATAATGAGGAAATAAAAGTAGCTCGGATAAGCATCGTCGGTGCAGGGCATTGTCAGAGGCACCAATATTACTCCCCGAGGCACCCATAAGAGGCGTCAACATTATCCTGCGACGCGCTATCACAGGCGCCAATGACAATGCCCTTGACAAAGCCTTGCATTGTCTAAGGACGCGCTATAAAAGTAGCAATTCTTTTATTGCATCATTTTGTAGCTTTGAGGTACCATTTCGTGCAATTTTTCTCTGCTTCATGTCCAAGCATTCCTACACGTAAAATAAACTCTATTAAGATCTAGCATCCAAACAACAAGCAAGTAGGGTAAATAACGTCAAAATATATGGAATTATAGCACGCCATCTACACTCCACGATTAAATGTTGCTCACCCTTGAGTCAACCAACTAAACACTTCCTCTTCAAGGACCCAACAAGCCACACATTCATAACACATTACACCTATGACCATAGTTGATAGCAACAATTAAGCTCTAGCATATGTGATTAAAATACACTTCCCGTACTTATGCCTAATTTCAAAATATTCACACAGGGACATGATTATAACATTCCTAGCCTCGAAAACTAACTCAATATGACAATGTACATGAGGCTTGAATATTAATCTAACAGAAAAGTCTAATAATGTTACTTATCCTTGTAAAACCATGTACCCTCACATTAAAACAAAAGATTAAGCAGTCCACACATCCAAATCATATGATCGAATATATTTTAAGGATTCACACATATGAAGAAAAATCACTCACTCTCTCAAAGAAGTCACATACACGCAAGAGGTACCAGAGGCTTACCCATTATGTAAACCTCTACTAATGTAGGCCCACTCAGTCCGAAATCAACTAGGACTTTATTATGGATGTAATAGGGGCTAAGGGACGGGTATGATATATTTAGGATATAGTGGCTAATCCTCCTAAGAACTTTAACATATCACGTATTCAACTTTAAGCGCAAAATTTCTTCGATCCACTTCAATCATCACAAGATAACTCAGCCCAGAATATTTTCCTCTTCTTTACGCACTGCTTCAGATCACATCCACTAGCAAAAATAAGAAACCTTTATTTATTTATTTATTTTTTTCCTCTTTTTTTTTCTTTTGTATTTTTGACATGCTGCTAGTGAATTTTTATTTAAAGCATAAGTGCACATTTCTTCCTTTATTGGTTCCACTCAAAAGTTACCCTAAGTTTTCTCATTATTTCTTTCTAGCGCTCTCTTTACAATTCAAGTGCTTTAAAAGGTCTAAGGATCAAAATGATTCAATTAAGAATAAACGGGGATAGACTTGTAATGCGGGTGCCAAAAGAAAGGCTTATAGGCTCAAAAGGGTAACTAGGGATGATTTTATTTGTGATAGAAACAAAACTCACAAAGATCAAAGAAATCCTAACCTCACTTATCAAACAGAGCAACACCTAGGATTTTGCTTCAATTCACATTCCGGTCAAGTTCTAGACTTAAATGCAATAACATGGACTATGCAAAGAACTCACGTCACACATGGCACATGACTCACTAAAGAACATTCCCATTCCGACTCTCAGTCAAACAAGTATTCACAAAGCCAAGAGATATATTAAGCATAAAATACAAAGTGAACACAAGGAAAGCAACCGAGACATAAGAGTCATATCACATGCTATTCATTTTATCAAGGCATCATCATATATTTAAAGCTAAGGAGCAGTGAAACACATGCCAGATCCTAAGTATGAAACCATCATGTTGGACCAAGTAAAGGTGGAGTTTTGAAGACTGACAAAAGAACTCAGACATGGACTAGGTCAATCTTGTGAAGCACAGTCATGATCAATCCAAACATGTGAGATGCATGTGAAGGAGATAAATCTAACTTATCAGAAGTATTATCTCCTGATCTAATCTAAAAGGTTGCATATTGGATAAGGAGAGAAAAAACTCCTTACACAAAGAGAACACAGTTTTAGGAAGAGGATAATGTTAGAGTATGAGATCAACTAGAACTCTTCTACCATAGAAGAGTAGCATCTGTATCCCAAGTCAATCTCTAATTACTAACCCATTATATATCAGTGTTGTTCTCTTTTACAGGTAATACACATAAGCAGAAGTTAAATGTAAATTGAGAGAAAAAGAGCAATGCGATTTTGCAAGCAATTTATGTGTGATTCAAGCGTGCAATCCTAAAGCTACTTGAACAAGATAGAAGAACCAGTTCCAAGTGTCTATCTTTTATTCTAGTTCAATTATAGTAGGTAATTTTACATTGTACCTTTTAGCTTTTATAGAAGCAATTGTATTAGGTACCTAGAGTATTCAAGTTAGATTTAACTTGAAGTTGTTGCAACAGTTGAGGCTGTGTGCCACAACGAGATTAGAGTTAATTCTAGGTTTACAAAAGAGTTTTTGTAAATGCAGTTTTTGGATCAGTGATTTTAGTGGAAGTTTGGAAAAATCCTACTGAGTAGTAGGTCGTGATTTTTTCACCTTTTGAGCCACGTGTTTTCCACGTAAAAATCTCTGTGTTCTTTATTTTCTTTGCTTATTATTTCACAAATAGTAGTAGTTGGAACACATAAAAGAACCATGTCCTTCTATAATCTAGTTAAGCAAAAATTGGGTACCACACAAATCACCCCCCCTCTTGTGTGATATTGAAGTATAAAACATCAATTGGTATCAGAGCCAGGTTATCCTTGAAGAGGCTAACACCTTAGAAATAGATCAAGATGAGTGCACTACCTGAAAACTGGGAAGGGCAATCCACTGCTAGGCCCCCACTCTTTAATGGTTAGTACTATTCTTAGTGGAAGAACAGGATGAGAGACCACATCATAGGAGAAGACTATGAACTTTGGGATATAGTCACAGATGGTCCCCTGGCTACTACAAAGAAGAATACTAAAGGAGTGGATTTACTTGTTGTACCTTCATGTTATTATTTTTGTTATTATACTAAGTGTTGTTGAGCCATGAACTATGTGTGGTTATCGTATTGGAATTGTTATTGTGGAAACATTATAGTATATTGACACATGTGGTGCGAGTTTCTATATTATGTTGTTATATTTTGGCATGTGGGGTATTGATGAGAGGATTGTCGGGTTCAAATTGGCATTCTAGGAGTTTGTGTAGGTTCATTATGTTTTTTGAAACTTTTGTAAAAAATTTGAGTCGATTCCGAGTTGTTTTGACATGATCGACGTAAGTTTGGAATTTTGAAATTCGAAATGGTTCATATAGCTTAATTCGAGGTGCAATTCATGGTTTTGATATTATTTTGTGTGGATTTAGTCCTTGAGTAGGTCCGTTTTCTGTTTTTGGAATTGTTGGTATGTTTGGTCGGGGTTGCGAGGGGCTCGAGTATGTTTCAAGTTGATTTCAGATTGATTTTGGTCTGTGTTGCATGCTGAAGAATTTTCTGCTTCTAGTGTGTCTGCATCTATGGAGAGTTGGTCGTAGATACGAGTCCGTAGATGCAGGCTAATGGTCGCAAAGAGAAATTGGATTGGGGATGGGAAGACTGCAAATGTGCAGGCATGGTCACACCTCCGGGATCGCAGAAGCAGTAAGTGTGGCACAGAAGCGGGAAGGCAGGTTGTAGAGGAGTTCTGTAGAAATAGATATAGCTCGCACCTGCGAAGTCACAGAGGCGGAAGGTTGTCCGCAGGTGCAAGGGGATGGATTTTTAGTGGTCTCCGCAGAAGCAAGATTTTTGTCACAGAAGTGGTAGGTGGTTATATGCGAAAGAGTTGGGCAGAGGCTTTATATATCGAGGGTTGAGTTGTTCTTATCATATTTTTGAGTTATAGAGCTCAGATTTGGACGATCTTGGAGGTGATTTTCACGATTCGGATTGGTGTAAGTATTTTTGACTCGGATTTGATTATACTATATGATTCCATCTTCGATTTGGCATTTTGATTATGAATCTAAAAGAGAAATTGGGGGTTTTTTGTCAAAACTTTTCTAAGTTGAATAATTGGGGTTTGAACATCGATTTAGAGTTCGATTTGAGTGAAGTTAGTGTGGTTCGGCTCATTTTTGAATATGTTATAGGAATTTGTGAGTTTTGTCAGGTTCCAAGGTGCAGGCCCTGGTTGACTTTGAGTATTTGATTAAAGATTCAACCTTTTTTATTTGGGTTTGATTCGTATGGCATTACTTGATGTTTTTGAGTTGCTTTTGGCTAGTTTCGAGCCTTCATCGTTAGATTCACACGAGATGGCATTTCTAGAGTACTGTGTGGCTCTATTGATATTTGATTTGGCTTGTTCGAGGTAAGTAACATATATAAACTTTGAATTGAGGGTATTTATCCCTGGAAACTATGCTATTTGAGATGTGTTAGGGGGTGTCGCACACGCTAGATGACAGGCATGTGTGCGTGCACCAGGGTATTCGTGATTCAGGTAGTTATTAGGCTATTATATGCCTTATTTTACTATCATGCTTCTTTGATATTAAGTTTTTTTCATTTGTATGACAACATGGGTTATTATTCAAGATAAAATCATGTCTAGGCCACCTCCTTAATTGTTTGAGATATGATAGAGCTATTTTCTCCATGTTGAGCTATTTGCTTTACCCGTAGTCATACTGTATAGTCATAATAGTTATATCCTCCTATTATATCTCTATCTCTATGTACTTTTGATATGATATCTCACATGTTATTGGTGTCCTTGTAGGTGACACGAGTTTGAGTTGTATTTAAGGCATATTGTGATATTTTGTGTTATATAATTAGATTGTGTTTCTGTGAGATATTGGCATATGTAGACTTGAGTATATTGATGATTGATGTGGGCCATAGAGACGAGTTGTGAGTTGTGTTAGATCGGATTGCACACCGTAATAGTTATATTGGTATTGAGGTGACTCGTACGCCATGCCCCATTTTGGGCTAAGTAATGTTGATTCTGAGGCAATGCGTGCAACATGCCCCATGATTGGGCTATGTCATATTGATTAGCGCTTGGGCTAGGATCTGCCCCTATGGAATTTGACATTCGTAGTGAGCGCATGCACAGTGATATATACATATTCTTTGGTGAGGGGCATTGATGCTAGGCACCTATATAGTGCTGAGTGATTGTGTGTGTGATGAAGTGGGTCATTTTAGCCAGGCACGTTGAGTGTGTTGAGAGTGAGTGTACTTGATGATATCACTGTGATATTATTTACTTGACATATATATTTGATATGTAGGCATGTAGATGTATTTTTCTCATGCTAGGTGGCAACATGGTGTTATTGACTTGATATGTATACTTCCTAGGTGGGCATATAGATGTATTTTTCTCATATTATCTGGTAAATGAAATATTTTATTTGTTGTTGAAAGTTTGGGAAAAATCACAATTCTCTGATCAACTCATATTTTGATGATTTCGGCAAAAGATTTGGGCTTTAACTGTTATACTTGTAAAGCATGTCTAAATTTCCATATTTGTGATCGAGCTAAATGTGATATCTTTTGAGTTATTTACCATAACTGGCATTATTATATCCTGTGATATTGATGATTACTAGTGTTGGACACTGACCTTCTTTCGAGCTCGTCACTACTTTCAACTTGAGATTAGGTTTGTTACTTATTGAGTATATGGGGTCGGTTATACTCATACTATACTTCTGCACCTTGCGTGCAGATCTTGGAGCTGATGCTACTGTGTATGGTGGGAGCTGGCATTGAAGATGTACCTATTTTCTAGATATAGCTACCACTTGTCCTTGGTAGTTTTAGAGATTGTACTCTGATTGTGTATATTCCAGACAAATGTTGTAATAATTATATTCATACCAGTTTGGTAAATGTAAGTCTTAGTGGCTCATGAATAGTACTACTAATCCTTGGGATTTTGTATAGAAGTTAAGTTATTTTACTCATTGACTTTTATTATTCTCATTGGAGTTGTGATGACTATTATTTGACTTACCTAGCAGGTACTAGATGGATTTGCGATCGTGACAAGTTGGTATCAAAGTCCTACGTTCATAGGTTTTATGAGTCATGAGCAAGTGTCTAGTAGAGTATTATGGATCAGTACAATGACATCCATACCTATGTTCGAGAGGCTACAGGGCATCTAGGAAACCTCCTATATTTCTTTCATTATCGTGTGGCATTGATTAATCTTGAAGTGTATCTCTTTGATTCCTTTCCATCCATGTGTATGTTATGTGAGCATTTGGTATCAGCTGTGCATCAACAACTTGTGATGTCTTGGATAAGGTGCAAGATGTGTTCTTTGTGTTGAGGCTAGTCCGGAGGACTTGATGCCTGGTTTAGACAACAACTTGGGCTTAGTAGTTTCCCTTGTTTAAGTATGTGCTTTTGGAATTATATGTCAGGTAATGTCCCTAGGAGTGGGATTGATGGCTCGGTGAGTGGCTGGATAGCTATATGATTGGGTATGATGTGACTGCGGGAGGTGCTTAGATGGTCTGGATGTGACGAGAATAATGTTTTTCTTCGGTTGCGAAAGGACTATGGATGCTCGATTTATGCGTTGATTTGTTGTATAGTCTTGAGTTTTAAGTGTTTTAAAGGATCTTTCATGTTGTTCAATTGTGGAATGTAGTAGATTCTTATATCTTGTTGCCGAGTTCAAACTCGGGAGGATTTAACGATTTCATAGTGGTCGCGACCATGATGATGTCATAGAGAAATTCTAGTTTGAGGCTAAGCAGGTGGGTTATCTCTTGCTGGATGTTATGATGTTGTGTGATCCCTATGATGTTTTATGGAAAGTCTCTTTCTACCAGTGGGTTATATGTGTTGTAATTTGAGTTTGGATCGTTTGGGAAGTTGGCTAACTGTCACAAAGATGAATGTGAGTTTAATAGATGATTTGAGGTATTTTATGACAAAGTACTAAGTGACTTCATGAATGTCTTGGCTAAATTGCAGTACGAGATCATGACATTTATGGAGTAAAGGTTTTGTGGGTTAACAGATTTTATGTTTTATGGCTTCGAGCTAAGTAGTGGAGTCTTCTATCGACGATTAGATTGCATGGTTATGTGTTATATTAGTTTCAGTCTAAGGCATACTTGTGGATCAGTTGCAACTTGAAGAGGTTGGTTGTGAAGATGACTTGAATAAGGGGATTGCTGGATGCATGAGGTGCTATAATTTATGGGCATATTGGAAATCTTGGAATGATTTGGGTTGTTATTTGTTGTGGATTTAGAGTGCAAAGAGAAGGGAGTCACCCGGTGTCTTAAAGGTAGGGTTACATCTTTGGGTATTTGTGTTTTAATGGAGCACAAGTTGTTTGGCTTGTTTGGGCGGTACATTGGAGATCCGAATAGAGTGGATGACTCTCGAGAAGGTTCTAATGAGTTCATGATTCATAGGTGATATTTGAGGATTTCCCCAAATTTGTGTATTGCTAAGATAATTGCATTTGGTTGGTGCCGAGACTTGTAGTATTTTTTTGTATCATTAGTGATTCCATATTTCTGCATCAGAGAGGTTAAAGAAACAACTTTAGATTCGCGGAAGGTTTTTTCAGAGTGAGAATTTTGATTGCGGTAGTATTAGATGCTTAAAAGGGAATACAATGGTTTATGGGAATTAAGATAAGGTGGTTTCATGCTAGATCTCTTGTAGTGTGTTTTGGATTAAAGATCTTAGTGTACCAACAAGAAAAAGTGTTAACTTGAAGGCGATTCGAAAGTACTCGAAGAAATAAGACAACTTGGTAGTAGGATGGATTAGCATAGTAAAAGAAATGATTAGTTCTTTTGGTGTGCCAAGGGTTTGTAGGTGCGATGTGGAAATGCTCATAGGTTTGGCGATTTGTGTAACTTGGTTGAGTTAGAGGGATTCAGTTCTGATGGATTGGTTATGTGCAAATGTGTTCCAAAGAGTTCTCAAGTGTGTTGACCACAATTTGAGATGGATATTTTATACATGCATGGGGAGTAATTTGGATGTTGTCATTTTCTCTTGGATTGGGGTCAAGTAGAAGGTTTTTGGTTGATGGGGCTGTCTATCTTATCTATGCTTCACAGTTGATATTGGGATTCTTGTATTATGTACAAGTTGCTGTTCAATTCCAAAGAGAAGATCATGAGTTCTAGATAGTTGTCTAGAAACGTGCTATGTTGTATCACCTGAGAAGGGTACACATTTCAAAAGGCACACTATGTATGAATTTACGGATGCTTGACTTGTATTACAGTAATCGCTGATTGATTGACTGCTGATGTTCAAATTTTTTTCTATGTGTCACGGTAGAATTATGCAAGTATTTTTTGTGAGATGATTGTGTATGGGGGATGTGTCAGTCATTTGAGTGGTGGAGTTGGGATCGGACATGGAGACTCTTGAATTATTGGGATTTAGAGAGTGGGAGTTTTCAGAGGCAAATATTTCCTTAGTTGCGGATGGTGAAGGTATGTTAAGAGGTTGACGATTGGTTGTTCCTAATGAGAATGTATATTTTACAACAGGACGAACTTGTTTACTCAGCACAACTATTGTTGAGGGGTGTGTCATCAGTTAGAGTTGATATTATTCGTGTTCTGAAATGTTCCATGTGTTACTATTTTATGCTACGATGGATTACGAGACTACTGACTATTTACATGCATGATGCGGTTCTGTCTGGTCCTTGTGGCGGAGTTCAAGCGAGATGACTCTTGGGGCGCTAAATGGTTGATTGTCCCTTGGTTATGGTCTTCCTTTATGTGGTATATTGTGCTATCCATTTCTCTGTGGTTATGTTCATGCACTCTGCATATTTGTTGTTGATATGCATATGTTTGTTGATTATGAGCATCATGGCTCGAGGTATTCCATGGGGACGGTGTTTGGATTGGGGAACACATCGCATTGAAGTTATATTAGGATATGATACTTTGTGCTTATTTTGTGTGTTTGTTTCTCTTTTGTGTGATGGATTCATCGCATTGCACTTCATGATGGTATAAGTTGAGCTTGCAGATTCTCTCATTTGATTCTCTTTCCATCATTGGGTACATTTGAGTTGTTGCCTATTAGTGCACGTATTGCACGATATGTGGCTCGAGGTGGTGATGGTGTGGCATATTGGTTGAGCAGTCTGTGATCGATGAGATAAGGTTATTGGACCTGGAATGAGTGTATCAAATTTGATTAAGGTTTGTTTTGGAAGAATAATGTCTCTAGTCAGCTTAGAATTTGGCTATGGTTCTTATCAGGCGAGAGAGCTCCATGACTTGTTGATTTGATGTGTGGTTATGAGTATATGCGAGTTTATTTCAAAACTGGCAGTGTACAAAGGTTCATAACAAGGTTTTAGTTGTGAAGAGGTTTGTTACCGGTACCAGGTTTGTTATTGAGTAGTTATTATGGTAAGAAGTTATTGTTGTGAGTATTTGAGTTATATGGTATATCATGTGATTATGTCTTGGAATATGGTTATGGATTGATATAGCTTATTCAGACTTATACAATGTATGGATTCAAGAATCGGGTCTTATAATGAGTTCCATATTTTGGGGATTTGGGTTCTAAGATTTATGGACTAAGGTTGAAGTAAGGATTTTCAGTTAGGTTTTCTTTTCAGGCTTATATGGATTGGGAGACATGGGATCACCTATGGTTATATGTATGGTGAGGTTATATGGTGATTTGATGGCTTTGGAACGACTCTTGGCATGTATGAGGACGAACGTATGCTTAAGTGGGGGGAGAATGTAATGACCCGGCCAGTCATTTTGAGCATTTGCATTCAGTTTGGTTGTTTGAGGTCATGAATAGCTTCATATGGTGTATTATGACTTGCGTATATGGTCGGTTTTGGTCGTCTAGTTGTTCAAAATTGATTTGGAAGAATGATTCTTAAATAGGACGCTTTAAGTTGGAAGAGTTCACCAAAGTTTGACTTTTGTGTATTTGACCTCAGAATGGAGTTTTTATGGTTTCATTAGGTCCGAATGGTGATTTTGGACTTGGGCGTATGCCCATATTTGCATTTGGATGTTTCTAGAGGGTTTGGCTCTAATTGGCGAAAGATGGAATTTGAAGGTTTTAAAAGTTTCATAGGTTTTACCGGGAGTTGACTTCGATGCGATATGGTTTATATTCTCATTCCAGGAGTTGGAGTAGGTTCGTTATGTCATTTGGAACTTGTGTGCAAAATTTGAGTTGATTTCGAGTTGTTTAGACATGTTTGCCATAAGTTTTGAATTTGGAAATTCGAAATGGTTCATTAAGCTTGATTCGGGGTGAAATTCGTGGTTTTGATGTTTTTTTTGTGTGGATTGAGGCCTCAAGAAGGTCCGTGTTATGTTTTAAGATTTGCTGATATGCTTGGACGGGGTTCCGAGGGTCTCGGGTATGTTTCGGGTTGATATCGAATTTATTTTGATCTATATTGCATGCTGAAAGATTTTCTCATTCTATTATGTCCGCATCTGCGGAGGGTTTGTTGCAGATGTGAGTCCGCAGATGCATGCCAGTGGTCACATAAGCAAAACTAAAATAGGGATGAGAAGACCGCAAATGCGAAGTCATGGTCGTACCTGTGGGATTGCAGAAGCGGTCAGTGTGGCACAGAAATGGGAAGGCAAACTGGAGAAGATTTTCGCAGAAGTGGATATAGCTCGCACCTACAATGTTGTAGATTTGGAAGGTTGTCCGCAGGTGCGAGGGGATGGATTTTAAGTGGTTTACATAGAAGTAGGATTTTTGTCATAGAAGCGATGTCGTAGAAGCGGAAGGTGGTTCTCATATGCGAAAGAGCTGGGCAGAGGCTTTATATTTCGAGGGTTGAGTTGTTTTTATCATATGTTGAGTTATAAAGCTCGGATTTGGGCGATCTTGGAGGATATTTTCATGATTTGGATAGTTGTAAGTATTTTTGACTCGGATTTGATTATATTATATGATTCCTCTTCGATTTTGGCATTATAATTATGAATTTCAAAGAGAAATTGGGGGTTATTGTCAAAACCTTTCTAAAGTGAATTACTGGGTTTTGAATATCGATTCAGAGTCGTATTTGAGTGAAATTAGTATGGCTGGGCTCATATTCGAATGGGTTATTAGAACTTATAAGTTTTGTCGGGTTCCGAGGTACGAGCCCTAGTTGACGTTTTGGTTGACTTTGAGTATTTGATTGAAGATTCAACCTTTATCATTTGAGGTTGATTCCTATGGAATTATTTGTTTTTTTTGAGTTGCTTTTTGCTAGTTTCGAGCCGTTCGGAGGTCGATTCGCATGATATGGCATTTCTAGAGTGTTATTTGGCTTGCTCAGTATTTGATTTGGCTTGTTCGAGGTAAATAACATATCTATACTTGGAATTAATGGTATCATCCCTGAAAATTATGCTATTTGAGATGTGTTGGGAGTGCCACATGCACTGGGTAACGGGCATGTGTGTGCGCACCAGGGTATTCATGATCCGGGTATTTCTTAGACTATTATATGCCTTGTTTTACTATCATGCTTCTTTGATATTAAGTTTGCTTCATTAGTATGATTACATGGGTTATTATACATGCTAGAAATCATGTCTAGGCCACCTGCTTAATTGTCTGAGACATGATAGGGGTATTTTATCCATGTTGAGCTATTTGCCTTAGTCGAAGTCATACTATATAGTCATGATAGTTATATCTGTATGTTATATCTCTATCTTTAAGCCCTTTTGATATGCTGTCTCACATGTTATCGGTGTCCTTGTACGTGGCATGTGTTTGAGATGTATTTACGACACATTGTGATATTTCGGTGTCCTTGTACGTGGAACGAGTGTGACATTAGTAGTGAGCACATGTATAGTGATATATACACATGATTTGGTGAGGGGCATCGACGCTAGACACCTATATAATGCTGAGTGATTTTGTGTGTGATGAAATGGGGCATATGATCCAGACACATTGAGTCCACTGAGAGTGAATGTACTTGATGATATCACTGTGAAATTATTTACTTGACATGTATAATTGACATGTAGGCATAAAAATTTATTTTCCTCATGTTAGGTGGCAACATGCTGTTATTAAGTTGACATGTATACTTGATAGGTAGGCATAAAGATGTATTTTTCTCATGCTAGCTGGTAAATGAAATGTTTTATTTGTTGTTGAATGTTTGGAAAAAATCACAGTTCTCTGATCAACTCCTATTTTTATGATTTCAGTAAAAGATTTGGGCTTTAACTGTTATACTTGTAAAGCACATCTAAATTTCCATATTTGTGATCGAGCTAAATGTGATATCTTTTGAGTTATTTACCATTATTAGCATTATTATATCATGTGATATTGATGATTACTATTATTGGACACCGACCTTTTTCCGAGCTCGTCACTGCTTTTAACCTGAGGTTAGGCTTGTTACTTATTGAGTACATGCGGTTAGTTGTGCTCATACTACACTTCTCCGCCTTGCGTGCAAATCTTGGAGCTGATGCTGCTGTGTATGTAGGGGGTTGGCATTAAGATGTACCTACTTTTCGGATATATCTACCATTTGTCCTTGGTAGTTTTGGATATTGTACTCTATTTATGTATATTCCAGACATAAGTTGTAATTATTTGTAGACTAGCTTTGTAAATCCAAGTCTTAGTGGCCCATGACTAGTACTACCAATCCTTTAGATTTTGAATAGAATTTTAGTTATTTTAATCATTGACTCTTGTTATTCTAATTTGAGTTGTGTTGATTGTTATTTATCTTACATAGTGGTTTGGGTTATGTGCCATCACAACTAGATGGATTTGGGGTCATGATAGATAACCATGATCCATCTACTCTGGGGTGTGAGTAGTCGGAGTCTGGGCTCCTCCCTAACCTGAAAAACGGCTAGTGCCACAGGAAACACACTGGTATGGTTCATACTCTCCATGAAGCCAATCAGGCGGACTAAGGCATCCTGAAGCACTAGGGTATCAATGAACCCCTCTGGGACCTAAGCTGGTCATATTGGCTTTGTCAGAACTGGGATCTCATCATCTTTCCCTATTTGAGGTTCGACAATAGGTGTCGCTGCGTGTGCTCTAAGATGAGCTCTACATCTACCTCTGGCTCTGTCCTGGCCCCTACGCCTACTCCTGGTAGTGGCTACAATCTGGGACTCTAGATCCTGATCAGTTGCAGATGACATACATATCCTCACTATTTAGGAGAGAGTAGGATAAGAAAGATTCAATTTTAACGATAGAATAAAGTCGCACGATAGTGAAAGAAAGAAAGTAAAGTTTCCTAAAGTCTTATAGCCTCTAGAAGATAAGTACACATGTTTCTGTACCGATCCTCAAGACACTACTAAGCTTGCTCTTAACTCATGAGATCTATAAAACCTAGGGCTCTGATACCAACTTGTCACAACTTAAAAATCATAACCATGAGGTTGTGATGGTACCTAACATTTGCTTCCTAGTCAAGCCACGTTAGCTAAACGATTAACGTTGTTTATCAATTAAAAACACAATAATAAGAAATAAAGAGTGAAATTTCATGAAATGTATGATAAATCCATAACCATCTCTGTCTATGACTATTCTCTGAATTTGGTGTCACAAGTACACGAGCTACTAAAATACTATATATAAAGTTTGAAAAAAACACAACAGTGTCTGATACAAAATTAACAACAGAAAAGATAAGAAGGGGACTCTAGGGACTGCAAATGCCAAGCAACACTACCTCAAGTCTCCTAGAAGATGTTCGAGTAATCATATCTGAACGCCACTAGGACCAACACCAGGATCTGCACAAGAAGGGAAGAAGTGTAGTATGAGTACAACAGACTCAATGTACTCATTAAGTATCAAGCCTTACCTTGACGAAGCAGTGACGAGGCTATGACAAAGACAGTCACTACAAACCTGTGCGAGTAATAAGTAGATCTTTCAACTGCACATTCAATTCTTTCAATTTTGTTGAGGCCATTATGTATGGAGGAACATATATTGGTTGGGTACCTAAAAGCACATTGATACCAAATCTATCTCTCTATTTGGTGGGATACTAAGAAGTTCCTTAGGGAATATTTTTGGATATTCATTCACCGCTGGCACATATTGAAGAATCGATGCCTTTTCATCAACATCAATGTCCTTTACTCGGACATGGTGATATAAACACCCTTTAAAAATCAAACATCCTCACCTTAAGTTAGGAAATCAACCTACCCTTAGGTGCCATAAAATCATCATTATATTCCAGGACTGGCTCCATCAAAAAATAGAATATAATGATCTTGGCCTAATAATTGAGCGTAGCATAATAAGATGATAGCTAATCCATATCCATAATGACATCGAATCAACAATTTCTAACTCAATTAGGTTTCTTTTCGTGCCACAATGACATATCACAATAGTACAACCCCGATAAACCCATGTGGCTATAACTGAATTACTAGCCAGAGTTGATACAAAAACCGACTTACCTAACTATTCTGGCTATACCCCAAAATTTCCAGCAACAAATGGAGTATTATATGATAAGGTAGACCCTGTATATTAGTGCATATACATCATGACAGGATATAGATAATTTAAAAGTAACCACATCGAGTGATGAATATGAATCATATCATACCTCTTCCTAGTGCATATATGTAGTTCTAACCACAGCCTGAACTAGACTCTTCACCCCTACCTCTTCCTTAGTTGTAGGTGCGTGAATGCCACAAGATGTGGATGGTGCTGCTGAGGATGCTACTATCCCTGTAGGCCGAGCTCTACCATCATTCATCTCCATTCAGGATTTTGGAAATTCCTTATAATATGGCCAACCACACAAAACCAATAACATGCATTTGATCCATATTGGCATGGCCTTAGATGCATTTCCTTGCACTGTCTACAATGAGACTAAGGTGGTATGCCTAGACTCTTGCTATCTTGAATGTGCGAGTTTGGCACTATAGAACTCTAACCTTGTACTGATTGGGACTGGCAGCCCTGAACATTCCTAGGCCTTGAATACTAAGGTGGTACAATTGCGACAAATGAAATACTGACTGTGAAGGCCCTGCTGATCTCCTATTGGGAATGCTCCACTACTACCTTGAGCTCTTCCCTAACTACCAACTAACTTGGACCTTTTACTATAGTCTCTTTATTTGATGGGCCAGAGCTTCTACTTATGCTCCTCTATCTTTTGCACAAAGGCCATCATCCTAGAGATATCCATATATTTTCTTAATGAAGTTGTAGAGAACCTATTGATTAGATGGGGCCTAACTCTAATCAAGAATCTATGAACCCTTGCTCGCATAGTAGCAACTAAATCCGGGGCTACCTTGCCAAAGAAGTAAGTTTAAGTCTATAATCCCTCATGCTCGTATCATTCTATCTGAGTGCTACAAACATGCCAGCCTTAGCCTCTCTAATAATCATTGGCAGAAAATGATCCAGAAGGCCTTAGTAAACTTTTTCCACAATGCTGAAGGTGCATTCGACCCTCTAGAATCTTCCCATGTTGCATACAAAGTCACTGTAACATCTGTCAATTAATAAGAATCCAATTCAATAACCTCTATCTCAAAAGCATGCATGACTTTAAGTGTTATGTGAATTTCATCAATAAAATTCTTGTGTTCATTCGGACTAGATCTTTTAAATTTTGGAGGACCCATGTGAAGAAAATGCCGAACTCTAGAACCGGTTGACCCTTCTGATGGACGAGCACTTGGAAAATGCTTTTGCCTACCGCTATGACTAAGCAACTACCAACTGAGTAAGCAATTGAACGATATCTTTGATATTCTGATTGGTAGAACTAGGTAGTAGAACATGAGGTAAAGGAACTTATCTATGATCTTCTAGCCCCAACGGTTGTAGGACTGGGCGTGCCTAATTAGGTGGACTATCCTGAGACATAGTTTATCTAGAATTAGTAGGTGGCAACCCACTGGTATCTGCTTTTGGAGCCTTACTAGACCTTTGGCCGACTTTCCTCTGTCTTTTTATAGGCATATTTTGTAGAACATATAACAAGGCATGAGTCAGAATCAAGTTCTTAATACTCAACTCTATTGCACGATCTAGAGTACGAAAGAAGGTTAACATTTTCCGAATTCCTTGTAGCCTCCCAATTATAACTATGATTCACAACACACCCATAAGTAGTAGTGTACTAGACACGACTTCATAGACTCCTTGGGAAACATGCTTGCTTTGATACCAAGTTTGACATGCCTCGCACCTTGGTAAGGCAGATCGACACCTCATGCCTTAACTTGACCAAACGAACCAACCTGTAAGAATCATAATACTCACATTGATCTAGAGTAACTGTTGGATCAGATTAAGTAGTTGGGGTATGCAGGTCTCTCAGGGACGTGTACTCTGTGGTACTGACTCTATAGAAGATACATAACACCTGTTCTTCTCTTTCCCCTACTAGAAAAACATGTGGAAGACTATCTTAAACTGGACAGGCACAACAAAACCAATTGGCAACTGGGATGACCAGATACTCTAACACTCCATGAAGGTAAAAAATAGTAGACCAAGGGAAGGTACACTGGGATTTCTGTTCGCAGCAAGAGTATATCATATTTGGGCAAAAAGTTCATATTGTAGCTACATATGACAGGGTAGAAGAACCACAAGTGGAGGAAACAATTATAATAGTTCAATAGCTACCATGTTTAGAGACTAATTGAAACTAGTGGTTACTTAGTGAAAATAGTAGTCAAATTGTAATCAAGGAATGACTCCATAGTCCAGGCGAGTCATCTTGTAAATATTGAGTTACTTGGTTAACTAAAATTTTGCAGTTTAACAAAAAAAATGCTATTAAAATAAATTATCTGTATATAACAGAAACTGAGGTTCTGAGTATAAAATACCAAAACAACCCAACTAAAGACTAAAACAAGACATCAGTAAATATCTGAAAGTATCAACATATGTCAATGAAGCCTGTAGGATTAATTAAACCATAAAAGTGACCGGATAGGACCGCGACTTACCCAAAACTACTACACATAATAACAAAAGTCAAGACTTTTCCCCAGAAGAAAGTGGGGCTCACTACAGCAGGTGAATAATACAACTGATTCCTATCTGGAGGGTCTGCCACTTTGGGCCTCTGTACCTGCAAGGTGAATGTAGTGCCCCTAGCAAAAAGGGACATGAGTAATATGCAATAGAACTCGTATAATAAGGCAGGCTAAATAACATAAGATAAAAAAGAAGAATAAGAGATAAAAGCATAAAATATGTTGTACATAAGACATTTGAGAAACTAAGAGACAAACATATAGTCTTACTATGCTTAAGTCATGATGTAACTTCTTTTGGGTTATTCTAATTATTCTTTGGATTGCCATGTGATGATGTTCTGGAATCGTTGTTCTTTATCATACTTGAATATGGTTATATTCACTTATTTCCTTTATTCCATGGGAATGATATCTCATGGTGTATAATAACACGACCATACGGGCCTCGTGCCTCACACGACATCTGTGAATTATATGAGTAACAAAGTGTGTACATAACATGACAACACGAGCTTCATGCCTCACACGACATTAATAATTTATTAGGGTGACAAAGGATGTACATAACACGACCAGAAGGGCCTTAGGCCTCACACAACATCAATGGACCACGAGAACATGAGAGCGTAATCTACTTAAAACATTTTATCATCTTATAACTTTGGATGTTATGCTGCATATAAGGCTCATTAGGAGAACAACCATTTGAAACAGGCCTTACTTATGTAATATTCAACTAGGCATCTCAAAAGAATAACTACAATCAATTTGAGAAAATCTGGAAGGCTCAACAACAATCAAGAACATGATATCTATGGTAACTCATCAATGATAGGAGCATAATCTCTAAAAAGGGTTTGACACAATAGGATCATACTCTTTGTGAAGTCTCGACAATGATTGGAGCACAATAACATTTGAAAGCTCATTTTCATAGAAGAATAACATGGATATTTCAATATGATACATACTCTAGGGCCTCACAAAATCGTAAATAAGAAACATATAATTCTAAGGCCATGTCATAGCAGAAAGAAAGGGATTTAGCCTTACATACCTCGATTCTGAATTCTTAGAATAACTACAAAGAATCAGCCCTTTCATTATAATCTTTATCTACATGAATCGATAGAGAAGAAAACTAATATTAACAAATTCACAACAACCTTCAGCTATATAAGAAATTCAACATACATTCGAAGAGCGGCAAGCTCCGGAGACAATCAATTTAATGGTGTGTCTCCACACCCTTCTGTCTGCCTTAACTACCATGTCAATTTTTTTACGAGATTTAAAATACTTCCTGAGCTTCATATCATACAAAATAATCCCATCTACCATACACAACTAACAATATTTGGACTCATGACTTTTGATCACCGCCTCGTGAGTCCTACACGTTGAATATAACCAGAATACTCATAAGAGCTCATGGAAGAAGGTAGGGGGAAAACTTTAACATACCTTAGCTTGTTGGAAATCTTAGAAACTGATACACTTTGAAGCTTGCTCGAGAAAATTTAGATTCGCTACAATCAACAAGAAATCAGTGTTAGAACCACTTACTTTATCTTGGGATAACCTTGCTTAATGATAAAAATTAACTTAGCTTCAAGTTCTAGGCTGAAAGGTAATGTCGTACATTTTCTAGGGTTCTGTTCTTAGAGGAGAAAATGAAAAAAATAAATTAAAACATGAATTTGGGGTTTATATCTATGAACCCTTGGAAGTGCCATGTGTCACAAATTCACTTGGGCACCGCGCATGTCCGTAGTAAAACATGCATAACATTTTGTACCAAAATCAGGCTAACGAATAGTTTATTGCATTGGAAACTAGACTTGAAGACATTTATATTGATAGTAATTCACCACCTAACTTATCATACACAAGTAGGTATTCTTATTTGAAATTGAAGCTTATGCGATCTTATTTGAAATATTGTCACGACCCAAAATCCCGCTATGTCGTGAAGACACTTACCTAACCGGCTAGGTAAGACAAGCAATATAAGTTACAATTATAATGAGAAATCATCAATATTAATAATAAAGACTATTAAAGAATTCAATAATGGTATAATAAGTCATGAGCCACTATGATTTAGATTTATAAGGCTGGTATGAGGAAGAAATACATCTGTTTGAAGTTTAGACAAATATAATTGAAGTCTTGGCATGACCCAAACTCCCACCACAAGGATCGTGATGGCACCTGGTCTCCTAGAGTAGGTAAGCTTATAACATAATGATGTCAACCAAAATATAACAACTTCAAATTCATGAAAATTGTGAAATACGATAATACTACCAAACATGGATACAATAATCAACTTTCCAAAGCCCTCTAGTACCGAGTCATAAGCTTTAAATGGAATACATATCAAGTCTCGAAGAGTTCAATACTGTTTGAAAAACATAAATTGTAGACACAAAGAATAGAGGGTGACTTTGAGGCATGCGAAAGAAATAACATGGATACCTTGAACTCTCCAATAAGTACAAGCACGCCTCTTTAGAGATCCGCCCGATCCAAAGTACCTATATATATATACAAAAATATGCAAAAATATAGTATGAGTACACTACAGTCGGTATCCAGTAAGTATTAAGACTAACCTTGGTAAAGTACTGGCAAGGTTCAAGACATGTGATACCCACTAGTCAAATAACATGTACAATATATCGAAATAAAACTAACAAAAGAATATATAACAGAGATAATATCAACAACAGCTTCCGAACATGTGATAACAAATCAAACAAGTAAGCGTTTAGTTTGACAAGAAGTCATCAGAACATAAACATATGGAACCTCGCGCCCATAATTTTGTTATAATAACAATAGTCACCCGTATCGCTCCACCTCGACAATAACACACCTTGTCTCTCCTGCCTGACAAAATAATAATATCCCGCCTTATAGCTCCCGCCTAAAAAAATAACAATATCCTACCTTGTCCCTCCTCTTTAACAATATCCCCCCTTATCTCTCCCGTCTGACAGAATAATTATAGGTCGCCTTATTGCTCTGATTTAATAATATTCCCATATCAACAACAACTTCAATCACAATCACATAGCAAAAACCTCGTACCAACATCGACAATCCGCTCAACAAATCCACATGTGCTAGAAAATCACAAACATTAATGCAAAGTTTTTATCATGGGATATGGGTTCATAATTTATCAACAGAGTGCGCATGGACATGAAAAATAATAAAATGCGGATATGTATTTAACAAATGAAGTATTACTACAATTAAACAAAGTGTAGTGATCATGTACACATATCCACCGAGTGATTATGGAGGTTTCATATACAATACATCCTCAAATTAAGGAATATTAATAGTCTAAGTCTAATGTGGTTACAAACCACACATAGCACCCATGTATACGCTCCTCGCCTCGTGTACATATCGCTTTTCACATAAGACAAATAGGAAATTACGGCCAAATTAGGCAAGATACTTACTTCAAACAAGCCAAATCAATGCTCTACAAAGCCCTTACCACTTAAAGTGGCCTCCAAACGGGTCAAAACTAGCCAAAATAACTTAATAATATCAAACATGACTATAGAAATCGATTCCAAGTAATAAGGCTCCGATCTTTATCAAAAATCAAAAGTCAACCAAAAGTCAACTCAAGTCCACCTCCTAAAACATGAAACACGTTACCAATTCAAAACACACATTCGAATACGAGTCCAACCATACAAGTGTTATCCAAATCTGACCCCGAATCGGGGTTCAAATCCCTATTTTTCATTTTAGAAAACGTTTGCCAAAATTCCTAATTTTCCTCACTTATATTCATCAATCAAATGCAAAAACTAAAGATGCAATCATGAATAATAATCAAATTCGAGTTAAGAATACTTGCCCAATCCAAGTAGTAAATATTCCCTCAAAAACCACCCAAATCTGAGCTCCCATTTAAAATATGATAAAATAACTCAAATCCTAGAAATAGAGTACTTAAAATATTTGTCCAGTTATACACTTCGCGATGGCGGGACTCACTTCGCGATCTCAAAGGCTGAGCTCTTACCTAGATGATTCCCCTTCTTTGTGAACATGAGACTCCCATGTGAACGCAATGCCTAACTTTGCTAAGTGATGAGTGGTGATTTTACCATTTATTTTAGTCTCTTTCTTTAGTTTTTGTGTCCTTTAATTATAAAATGAGGTGATTTATGGGTGCATTGCTAGATATTAGGCACAATGAGTGTTGAAGAGAATTGAAGTCAATTGAAGTGGAAATGAACAAAAAAGAGGAAAGTGCAAAATTGCTTCAGTGAAATCGCATATGCAGAAGAGTGCCCATTTCTACAGGCCCGCATCAGCGAGAAATATCTGTGTCTATGGGATGGGAGAAATTGCAGTGGAAGCGGACCTGCGACTAAGAATCCACCTCAACGGAACCGCTTCTGCGGTTGATGTCCGCATTTGCGAAGCCGCTTCTGGAGCGACATGTCCGCTTCTACGGAGTAGTCAAATTTCACTAGAATAGCATCGGTGAGTATTTTTTCGTGCTTCTGCAGTATCACACCTACGATGAGTTTTCTGCAGGTGTGGCTAACGGGCTCTAGCTCTGGACAAACTTGGCATTTCACATTTTCTCTATCCCAAGCTCTTTAATACATAACCTAGCTTATTAGAAACACATATTTGGCAAATCTCTACACATCTTTGACATATCTTGAGAAAAGATCACAAGTTTTGGAGCTAGGGTTTTTGCATACGCACTTGGGTATTAAAGATTTGAAAATTTTGGTTTAGAATTTCTTACCCATTGTTTATCATAAAAATGGTAGTAACAATTAAATTTGTTGATGGGACTCTAAAAATACGTGATCTATTTTTATGCTAGTTATTTAAGCAGTTGATGCTAGATATGTGAGGATAGGGGTGAGCTGCGAGCTAAAACAGCGTAATAATCAAACCAATGAGTTAGCTGTCCGAGCCTTGGGCTAGCCGATGAAGGGCCTCGAGGTCGATGCTGGGGCTCAGGCTCCAGCTATCGGGGATAACCGAGAAGTGGCTTACAGTCAGGATATAATTAAAGGAGTCTCTCTATGGCCAATACTAAGAAATAAATGAAGAACAAGTATGAAAGCAATAAATGAAAGCGGTAGTCTCGAGCGAGCAAGTTAGAGAGAAAAGAGGGAGAGAGTTGTTATTGATCTTGTGTAGAATAGTTGGAGCAACAACAACCCTTTACAAAGTGATGAGGATCCCCTTTATATAGGAAAGGAAATCTTGTCATAGTATAAAATACATTAATTGTAAAGTCATGGAGATGTGACGGCTAGACACAATGCCTTGATACAGGCTCTGGGTAGGCCGGCTTTGTAAGACTTATCCGTGTGACTTGGGAATTCCCTATTTTACTCTAGCCTCGATCTATGTCCTTTTTAAGTCGGACCTCGACGAGATCCGAGGGAGGGAACTCGGTCACAACTTTGCGTCCTTGAGGTCTCGAGGTGTTCTTCTAAAGTAACTCGATAGAAAGAAATTAGGCCCTCTGATTTTGCCATATACCAAAGGTCTCCGCATTTCTCAGAAAGAAGCGATGGGAAACAATTATGATGCCCAACTCTTCGGGCTTCCCGTGATGATGTCATAGCAATGATGCAATCTATGACGTGAATTTTCACGATAAGCGGGACATTTCATGGGCTTGTCTTTTCGACGCCATTCAACGTTCTGTCAATTACAGTTCTTCAAAGTGGTAGTACCGCCATCGATTTAGTTCTTTAAGAATGCAGTTATTACGCCTTCCGGTCAATCTTCCAAAGGTATTGATGGTCATGTTATTTCCCCTATAAATGGGGGCATTCTGGCATCATTTTTCTATCTAAGTGTCTTTCTTTATTCATTTATCCCCTCCTTCTCGCCACCTTTCTATTTTGTTAATCATCACGTTTGAAGTTCACGACCTTAAGGTTGTTGGGCTGCATTCCCACCATCCGGGAGATGGACTTTTGCCTGAGTTTCCTTTTGTTGAGTGAGATTATATCGTGTTACCGTCACTGCCATTGTTGTTGCGATTGTTAATGTTGTCCTTATTGGCTCGAGGTGACGATAGACGTGGAATCGATTTTCCTATTTTTAGAAAGTTATTCGGACTATACACCGCTGTTCACTCTCCTACCCTGGCTTGGTGTGGCACTTCATCCCTTGGGTTTTTTCATTCCCGAGGGATGAAATGGCAAAACCGGTCATTGAGGCTGGGCCCGCCGAATCTTCAACCTTTGGCTTCGGCAGACTATGTCTCTTTTCTCTGCCTCTTCTGCATCCCCCCTTTCTTCTTCTTCATCTTTTTCCTCGGCGAGGACTTTCTGCAGGATTGAGATGGGAACCTAGAGGAGATGACGATTGAAGGAGTTGCCTTTGAGGATGCGAGCTCGAGGAGGTGACACTCGAGGATGCTAATGCTGGAGATAAACCTTCGAGGATGGACTAGGTTCTTAGGTTTTCACTATGGGTGTATACCCCTTTGTTTCTTTGTTTCTGTGTAAGGACCCTTTGAGGGCTTTTGTAACTGTATGTAAGGACCCCTCGAGGGCCATTGTAAGCCAATATTTATAAAAAAAGACATCTTCTTTACTTTCGCTTTTGATACTTTCCATATTCTTGTATATTGTTGTTCATTTATGGGGATTTTGAATGTATGTCTCTGTTGATGATCGTCAATTTCCAACTTGGGTGAGAGCATTATTTCCGGTCTCTGGTTGATATAAATAGCTCCTTTCCGAGCTCATTGTTGTTTCCCAAATCAAGCCTGAAGTGGTCCGATAAACTCGAGGCATCGGGACCCTCGAGCCTCGTGGAGATAGAACACCAAACCTTGAAATTATGAGAGTGGCCTCTAAGTGAAAGTTAGCTTTGGGCACTTGGAGATTTACTTTGAACTTGATGTAGATAATCTTTTAAGGCATTGTAGATAGGTTCCTATGGAGAGGTTACTCATGGTTGGGTGATGTCCTAAGGTCAAACCCTCATGGACAGAGCTTGAACTGCTTACTTTTTCCTCGAGAGGAACCTTCGAGGTCGGATACCTTCTTTGGGACTAGAGACGATGTCGCTGAACTTTTGAAGCCTAGCTTCCTTTTGACGGAGGTCCTTGGGATCGGGTACCATCTCGGGACCGTAGATAATATTGTCAGCCTTTTGGAGCCTAACTTGGGCGGGTGAATCGTTGTTATTTCCCCACATATATATGGGGTTGCTCCCGCTTCTTGGGAGATCCCATTATTTTAGATAGCTATCAAGTCCTTCGTTACCTTAGCGCCTAAGCATTCGTGTAGGTTCCTGCTTCAATTTACTAGTTCCACCATAGCCATGACTGCTACTTCAGGGCCTGCCCGGTAGAGAGGGAGAGTTCCACTCCCAGTGCTCAGGATCCAGGGAGTTTATTATGAAGACTATGTCTTCGCTAAGAGAGGAGCATCCGAAGATAGTGAGGAGAGACTGCAGATGGGGTGAGGGGGTAGCATTGCAGGTGCTTTTCCCGGATGAGGGTATCACGGACCTCGCTGTTGGATTCTTGAATGTGTACTTGTTCCCTTTTGCACTAGGCCCCCTTGATAGGGTCGTGCTCAATTTCTGTTTAAAGTATCAAGTTACTTTGGCACAGATACATCCGTCGTTTTGGCAAATAGTGCTGATGATGAGGTTCTTTGCGGAGAAGGAAAGGCTTGAATTCATGCTCAATTACCTCGTCAGGTTGTACCAGCCCTTTCATCATCGAGGCATGCTAACCTTGCGGTGCTGTTCATCAATGCCCTTTGTTGTTTATGATGAGGAAGATTGAGATCGAGAGTGGGTCAGTCAATTCGTCCGGGTCCAGACGACTGACATTATCCCTGTGGAACTTATGCCATTCCCTGATGAATGGTATTACACGCATGAGTGGAGTGTCTCATGTTTTCTCAGATTCGCTTGTGGCGAAAGCAACTTTTGTAATCGTGTTTCCTTCTTTTCTGCAGCAATTTCATGGGTGCCGGGCGAAGTTCCCGATCTGCCCGGCTGGGTCTGGAAGCTGGTGACCCATTCGACTTGTGACAAACATAGGTGGCGAACTATGTCCCGGGGCAGATGGGAAGAAAAATACCATGGTACGTGCATACGCTGCTTTTACCTTGTCCTTCATACATTTGGGAAGATATTTTCCTCCTTTCATGTAATAATCTTGCCGTCGTAGGTATTGGAGGGTCTTCAAGGGCGAGGCTGTGCTCCTCCAGAGAGATGGTGGAGTTGCCAGCTTCCGAGCTGAAGGGCGATAATGATAATTGGAATACGCATTTGCAGTACGATGGAGCTTACAGCAGGACAATACGTGGCTTAGTCTTTAAGGAGAAAACATCGCCCGAGCCTGCTATACCCGAAGTCTCCAGTTCTGGAGAGGTGGTTCCTCTGAGTGATCATGGTTCGACCGATTTTGGTTCTTCCACGACCAAGGGGGCTGTATCAACAGAAGTGTGCTCTGCCTTAAAGGAAGTCTGCCGACTTCACTTTGCGGTGAGTTTTGGCACAGGACTTCCGAATCTCGCGTCTTTCCCTCCTTATCGAGTTTTTCTTATGCAAGCCTTTGGCAGGCTTAGGTCTAAGCTTCTCCATAATAGGGCTAGGCTCTGAAAAGCTCTGGATGAGGGTAGGTCCCTTAGGCTCCTTTGCGAGGAGAAGGAAGTTGAGTTGGCACACTGGCGATATCAGGCGTACCGGAGCTCGAATTACGAAAGCTATTTGATGGAGCAGGTAATTTCTCGTTGTATGCATTTTGCTTTTCAACCTTTTGGGTTAACCTTTTGCCTATCCCAGTGCAGAAAAAAATGGAGGCTCTAGAGAGCCTTAGGATTGAAGCCGACCGAGTCAGCAATGACTGTGGCAAGCTAAGATCTCAGTTGAAGGCTCATGCTTTAGAGGAGAAAGGTGCCTTGGCTAAAGTTCTTGCCTTCGAGGCCGAACTCCACCTGGCTCGTGACAACGCTTCAGTTCAAGAGGATTTGATTACGAAGCTCGAGTCCAAACTTTTGAAGGTCAGGGCTGAGATCGTTGATGCTCGGGCTGAAGCAACACTGAGCCGGACTAAGGCTGATCAGGAGATGACGATTCATTTGAAGGATGCTACCGATGCCCAAGCCAAATTGAAGAGGATCCTCGATCGTGAAGAGAGAATCAAAGAATATGCTCGTTGCAGATCCCGAAGAAGGGTTCTCGAGGAGATCGGCGCCAGGGGTTTTGTTCTCCCGGAAGAGCTGGTGCGAGCGAGGGCGGACGAGCGTGATGCTCGGTCATTCCTATCTGATGCCAAGGAGAGTGAAGATGAGACTGGTAGGCCATAGCCCTTAGAGGCGGGGCAAAGACTCTTCCATATTGTTTGTGATATTTCCAGAGCGCGTCTGTAGATGGAGGATGAACTTTTTATGTATGTAAATAGAAGAGAACTTGAAGCTTTATTTCTTATGTATCCCTTTCTGCTTCTCTTCTGACCAGGTGGACTAGTTTCAGAGTTGATGAGAGTCCTTAGATTCGTAATATGGCTCCGGGGCTCATCAGGCATGCTCGGGGGCTCTTACGCATTCGGTCGATGCGGCCTTTAGTATAAGCTGGTGTTAGAGCTCTTATGCTTTGCCACTAGGGCTTATATTACATGCATCATGGAATATTTGAAGTGATTTTTCTGATCCACTTGGGTGATACGATATTATACTTCCATAACCATTTCACAGCATCCCAATGTGATTCACATTACGTGGGTATTTTAATCCTGTCCAATTCATGAGATCCCTTTCTTTTCTTCGTTAGATCATTACTCATTCGAAGGCCCAAACGTCATCCTTTGTCTATCACAATTACACCCTCAATTTATTGCCAGGGCAACATTCCATCTCTTCTAAATGCTATTAGTCTTAGACTCTTTTGAGTTCATTCAGGCTATAATGAGCTTTGTATAACTTAGAGAACCATCTGCTCTTCTTGTTTTCATGGGCTTAATCCTGAGGACTTATCCATTTTTGTTACCTTCTCACTCGCCCGTTCTTATCCTTACTCATGTCTTATAGAACCTTGTCGCTTCACCATACAATAGCTTGAGACCTACACATATCTATTTATATTGCTCGCAACCTTTCAACTTGCTTGCATCATAGATTTCCTTATGTCATTTTGGAACATCAAGCGAGACATCACATTGTCTTTAACTTTTCTTTACTCTCTTAGTCAGGCTTTTCAATACGACCATAGGCTGAAAGATAAGCTACTGACGATGCCACTATTATTCCTAGATACTGAATCCTCGCGCTTCTAGCCTTTTATCCGAAGTGTGGACTATTCACGATCTTCTGCCTTTGAGTATCTCGTATGTTGTTCACCTTTACTTTACCTTAAAATCTCGCATCGTATTTTCTATTTCTTTCATGACCTCCTTTCCACCTAGGTGTAATTTACATCCATAACTTTAAGTTCTATTATAATACTTGCACCTTTGGTGCATACGCAACCCGGTGGGAGCTGCGTACTGACTTTTTATTAGGCTGTTACTTTTCTAACCGGCTTTATTATAGGGCCGTTGTAGAATATGGTTGTTGTACTATCCCTATTGTACCTCTGATATTAAGAGTGACCCTGTAATGTGCTCAATCACAATTTGTATAATTTTCTGGGTCTAATAATCAGATTCCTAATTTACTTCGTTGATGTAACCCTTTAGTTTCCTCCTTCTTCTAATCAACCTTTCATGGGCTCTACTGAATATCCATGATATAATCCTTTAACAATTCGATCTATGACCTGGGCTCAATTCTTTCTCTTGACTTATACCGGAATCTTCCACGGTTGTATGTGCTGCATGTATAAAACTCCAAACTCTTAAGTGCGTCCATAACGTAACTAACTCTGGACGATTGATCGAATAATTCCTTTTGTTCCTTCTTAGCTTTCCTTAAACGTAAGATTTTACTTTTCCTGGTCTTTTTTCCCCCTTTTGTGTTCATAATTATCTTATCTTTGTGCCCACGCATTGGAATTCCATACAACTCATATGATCTTGTAACGACCCGGCCGGTTGTTTTAAGAATTAACACCCCAATCCCCTATTAATTGCTTCCCCCATATTTGTTTCTGCTATTGTGAGTTGTCGGGAGGAATTATTTGGAGTTTCGGAGAATTTTGGGACACTTAGTCCCTAAATGAGAGCTTAAGTTCTAGAAATTTGACCGTAGTCGTAACTGTATGAAGACGACCTCAGAATGGAATTCCAATGGTTCCGTTAGCTCCGTTGGGTGATTTTGAGTTTAGGAGCGTGTTCGGATAGTATTTTGGAGATCCGTAGCTAATTTAGGCTTGAAATGCCGAAAGTTGAATTTTTAAAGTTTACGGTTCGATAATGAGATTTGGATCCGAGGGTTGGAATGGAATTGAGGAAGTTGGAGTAGCTTCATAGTGTTGAATGTGATGTGTGTGCAAAATTTTAGGTCATTCGGACTAGGTTTGATAGACTTTTTGATTGAAAGCGTATTTTGAGAGTTTTTGAAGTTCATAGGCTTGAATCTAATGCTAAATTGGTGTTTTGATGTTGTTTTAAGCGTTCTAAAGATTGGAACAAGTTTGAATGATGTTTTAGGATTGGTTGGCATGTTCGGTTGAAGTCCCAGGGGCTTCGGGTGTGTTTCGGATGCTCAACGGGTCATTTTGGAACTTGTTGGAATTGCAGAAAAATTGCAATAGCTCAGTTCTGGTTCCCTTCTTTGCGTTCACGAGTAGGGTCTCGCATTTATGAAGAGGAGCTGGGGCTGGGGGAGTTTTAGTGCTTCGCGTTCGCGAAGATTCTCCCACATTCGCGACGCTGGATGCAATGTTGCATCGCGTTTTTGTGGCCTGGGAATCGCATTCGCGATGAAGGAAGCAGGACCCAAGCGAACTTGTACTTCGCGAATGCGAGGGTCCTTCCACGTTCGCGAAGAAGAAATATCTGGGCAGTATTTAAATAGCCCATCTGCGACCCTTCTTCATTTTTCCACCATTTTTGAACGAGATTGAAGCTTTGAGGGAGGTTTTTGAGGAAACCAAAGGGGAATCGCTTGGAGGTAACATTTTTGACTTCATAACTCATTTATATGTGATTAAAGGTCTAATTAGGGGTGAAAAATTAGGGAAACATCAGTGCAAAATGGGTAATTAGGGCTTGAGATTAAGAGACCTTAAAATAGGTGTTTGAGGGGTCAATTGAACTCCGATTTAAGTGTTCTTGATATGTATAGACTCGTGAGAGTGTGATGATTCTGAAAATATAAATTTCACCTGATTCCGAGATGTGGGCACAAGGGGCATTTGGAGTCAAGTACTCGTGGCAAGAGCGTGGTTTCTGGTTGATTTTGAGCTGGTTCGAGGTAAGTGGCTTGCTTAACCTTGTGTGGGGGACTTTTCCCTTAGGATTGATATTGTGATAATTGGAATGCCTTGTACGTGAGGTGATGAGTGTGTACTTGTGCTAATTGTTGAAAATCTTATTTTCACTAAAATAGCTTAAATTATGTTTTTCCTTGCCTATAGACCTGCTGTTAGCTTAGAGAAGCATATCTAATTGACTTAATTACTTTATTTGCTTTAACTGCCTTATTGGTATTACGTGAAGCATGCTAGGTTAGAATTGCATTACTTTGGTATGAAGTTGAGTTTGTTTGAGTATTCCTTGTGCCATTGTTGTGTGTTTTACTTTGGGACTACGGGATGACATCCCAGAAGATCCCCTGCACACATTTATGATTTGAGCTGAAGTGCAGGATACCGAGAGATCCCTAGAACTTATATTGGGGATACCAAGAGATCCTCGGGATACTAAGAGATCCGTATCATATATTGATGATACCAAGAGATCCTCGGGATACCAAGAGATCCCTAGCATACATTAAGGATACCAAGAGATCCTCGGGATACCAAGAAATCCCTAGCATATATTGAGGATACCAAGAGATCCTCGGGATGCCAAGAGATCCTTAGCATATATTGAGGATACCAAGAGATCCCTAGCATATATTGAGGGTACTAAGAGATCCTCGGGATACTGAGAGATCCCTGGTTATTATCTTTGTGAAGAGTGGTATTTTCTTGTGATTGTTTTTATCTCTGTTTCAGTTATTGTTATCCTTATTATCATATATTAATTCTTACTATTAGTTTTCAACTGTACTGCATATTTTATTCTGTTATACCTGATATTTCATTTAACTCAGTAGGTCCCTAAACTTCCTCGTCACTATCCGATCGAGGTTAGGCTTGGCACTTACTAATTACCGCTGTGGTGTACTCATGCCCTTTTTGCACATGTTTTTCATGTACAGATCCAGGTACCTCCATTCAGAATTATAACTCGTGAGGCGAGGCGCTTGTAGAGACTCCGAGGTATATTTGCCGCTTCTGTAGACCGAAGAGTCCCTTTCTACTCCCCCTTTTTGTATTAGCCCTTCTGTACTTTTGTTTCCTTTTTAGATATTCTGGAGTTAGATGCTTGTAGACAAATTCAAAGGCTTGTGATCATGAGATTCCAGGTTTTGGGAAATGTATTTAGTTTTAGAGAGTTGTCATTGTGTATGTCAAACAACACTTTTAAACACTGTTTTATTTCACTATTTCATTTCTTTAATTATTTCTTCCGCAAATTGGTTTATTTTTCCGCATGGTTAGGCTTACCTAGTCGTAGAGACTAGGTGCCGTTACGATGGTTCACGGAGGTCGAACCGGGGTCGTGACATATCTTGGATATCACTTCTGATTTTACTTCCCGCTCATTATCCACGGTAGGTGCCATTTTCTTATGGAGTGCATACAATGTTGTTGCGAGATTGTTGTTATAAGACCATTCCCTCCTTAGGTAACTAAGCTTAGGTTGAAGCCTTTTTCCTTACTTTCCCAGCCAGTCTTTCATTGTAGTATTTAGGGAAGACCATCTGACTCTTATAAAGTTGTGAGCTTATTACGGACCATTTGATGTCCTTCCTTGCCTATAATTATTCGTAGTTACTTAACCCCACACCCTTGTGCTTGTAAGGTTGCCTCTGAACTAGTATTTTGACTGTCTTCCCAGTGGCACTCTCTTTTAATATGGTACCTTTAACTACCCCTAACTCTTATCTGAATATTTCTCAGGTATTACAATGACATTACTACGAGGCTAAATTCATTATATTGGGTTTTACCATGTTTATCTTGCATGATCTGCTGACTCGTCTGTAACCTCCTGTTTAGCCATAACTAAGATCTTCCTGAATCAAATACCAACTACTTGTTGGCCCATCCTCATATCTATGTTCCGCATAATCTTTCATGGTTTATTTCCTTTGTCTTAACTTGCCTTTCGCACTGGCTCCTTGTTTATTAATAACATCCCGGGCAGGAACCCATACTTCCTTTCCTTGATGTTGTGTTCTCATAATGTTCTGGAATCATTACATATCTATAGGATTTGAATAACTCCAACCTCATCCCTTTCTCACTTTTATCGCATTCTTCTTTTACCAATCCATACTTACTAGAACCGCTTAACTCTGACTTAATGCCATTATCACTCTATATTCCCCCCTTTAGGGGGTACTAAGAGTTGGAGCTACGACGACCTATCTATAGATGTTTTACTGCTTCATCTTTGGAGTCCTTTCACATCATCGATGACCCTTACTTGCCTTGCGGTAATCCTTCTGCACCAAGGATAACAAAATTCCTTACTCACAAGGGTGACACTTAGTGTAACTGGCATATACGGTCCCTTAAGTTTAACTTTGCTCACATTGCATGCTTTAGGGAATCTTCTTCCTGAGTAACCATTCTCTGAATTTCTCATGAATCTTCTTATGTGGTCCATTCCATTATTGCCGAAACGCAATATGAAGTTTAAATGATGTCGACCATGATCAAATTATTTAGTCACTAATTAATGTTTAGTTTATCTTTTTCACCAGTCCATACTGATTTCTATTACTCTAAGGTCAAACTTTTTATTTTGGTAATCACATTATCGTTGCGAACTTATTTCTCAAAATAAGGATATGACTTTAGGGCCTATATTCCTTTGTTCTCTCAAGGTCTGACACCTCTCATCTTTTCCTTCACTTGACTATAGACTCTATAATACTGTAATCTTTTTGATCTACCGTTGTCATCCATGTATCACATTTTACTCATAATACTTCAATAACTCTCTTCCTATTTCCCAACTAACATTTCTGTCTATCACTTTGTTCTGAAAACTTTAACAAGATGTTCTTTTGCTTTTTTCTCCCCTTGCTACATCTACTGGCTCTTCGGATTGCTTAACATTCTCGCTCTACCAGGGACGTGAGCCACACTTATGTAATATATCCCTTCAAGGCTTCCAGTACCTATCTTTGTAGTACTCATATCTAGCTATACTATTTTAGAGTGCACCATCTGGATGTCTCACAAGGAGATATATTAGAACTTTTGCAATATCCTTCGGAAACGTTAACTAATACAAACAATCCATCCATCATTTTGGGTTACTCCAACCACAGTCGGATTCTGATATCCCGTCCTTCTTTTAAACCATATATATATTTGGTTCTTATAGGGCATAACTGAGATCAGTGTGGCTAATTGTACATACCTCTATTACTGTTGAAGGTAACTTAAAAGGCTTATATTCCTCTGCCTGAGTTGTAAATTTTGTTAGCCTTCATTAACTGGGCGCCTCGTATCCTTCTTCATCTTGCTTCGTTTTCTTGTTGAAACTTGTATTTATCTTATGAATCTCTCATTGTCTTTCCTCATAAAAGTAGATAGATATTCTTGCATTAAGGCTCCTTATCAAGAAACTTATACATCTTAGTACACACATGATCTATTAAAGACCTTACATTTACTTATCATAAGCATCATGAAAAATCGAGTTCCTCAGACTCAACTCTTCCATATCCACATTAAATCTCTTACCACCAATCTTTCTGGATATAGGCATCGTAATATTATGAATAGGATAAAAGTTAGGAATTTGAATTCTTACAACTGAGCTCTACCACACGATCTAGAGTAAGAAGAAAGAGTGACAATCCTAAATTCCCTGTAGCCTCCTGCTTATAAGTGTGGTGCAGGACACACCCATAAACAAGACTCTACTAGACATGGCTTGTGGACTCTCTAGGACAGAACTGCTCTGATACAACTTGTCACGAACCAAACCGATGAGCCGCGACGAGCACCCGGTACCTTACTCAATCGATTACCAACGTAACGTATCTTTCTTATTACATCATCATAGATAGGCGGGCTAGAAGGCACTTCATGATACAATTAGAGTAAACATGAGAGAATACCCGACATAAAACGACCCAACCTGATATAGAAACTTATACCTGTGACATACGGGCCTATAAGACCAATGTGATCCATTATATACTTGAAATATAGGCCGATAAGGCCATACAAATATCTGTACACATGACATCTGTCTACAAGCCACTAAGACTACATACTTATCATAAAGGCCAGGACTGACCCACGCCATACCAATCAATACATGAACTAATCATGCTGACCAAAGAAGCAACTCCGGAGCAAATGGAGTACACCAACACCTTCCGTTGAGCTGATAGCCTTCTTGGAGGACGCTCGACCTGTCTATCAGGACCTATGAGCATGCAACACAGTGTCCCCAGTAAAAAGGGACGTTAGTACAAATAATGTACCGAGTGTGTACGGAATGAAAATTAGTAACTAGTAGACATGGGATAAACATGGAGTAAAAGACTCAACATGTATACCTGAATAACTCTGTGAATCATTTAATATTATAATGTCGTGCATATGCGTATAAATGTCATACCATGCATGGGTATATGCGTTCATGACATCATCAAGCCTCTAAGGGCATCCTATCATATCATCTTGGCCACTGTGGACAAATCATCAATGTATACCAGCTGATCAGGTGGTGGTGCTTATATAATGCCGTAACCTTTTTCCATATCCCATATACAAAAATATATATATAAACATACATATGCATATATAACGCCATCTGGTCATGGGTCAATGTGCATGTACAAATACATGAAATGCATATGAAATGTGTTAATAAAATCTCTCGGTACGTCATAAGATCATTATGCCTTTGAATAATATCTTGATAATCCTCTAATACACATTAATTGCAACAAAATATGAAACAAGTCATATGAAAAACTCGAAGCAATCACGTTGCTATGAAAAGAAAATTTTTGCTGAAATCATTTCCTCAAGACCTTAGCAACAATGTTGCTTTTTTTGGAAAATGAATTAACGCGCTCTGTTCCTTGGATTATAAAGTCAATATTGAGTTGCTATTTGGAAAATATATTAACATGATATGTTCCTTGGATCAAAATGTCCTTTGTATTGTAACGTTCTTGGATGCAACTTTCTAAGAGATTAGAAAGTGAATTTTGAGTTAGGATAAAGTCCACATTTCAAGGATTTGGTGTCACACATAAATCCTTTAAGTGTGCTACCTCCCAATATTCTTTATGAGTCATTAAAGAGTAATGGGGTGCTTCTATGTCATGCTATTTAATAATTATCCAATATATCCCCAATTAATTAGGTAATGTCCCATTACCAAAATCCAGATTACGATGCGGGACGTAACAGTTAATAAAAGTCAATCTGGGCGGGACGTAACAGTTAATAAAAGTCAATCTGGGCCAGCGTGAAATTCAAAACCAATACCAAAATCCGATGACCCATAACCTTCCAAGTCCAAATATATAATGATATTCCAAAACCGAATCCAAATCAGTATCCAAATTCCCAAAGTACACTCTCTTAAAGTGTAGGTCAAAATCCCTAATCCCATCTCAATTCCATGTTTCAGGTGTAGAAACCCATGGGTAATCAATATATAAAATAAAATCCAAGTGAAAATAACTTACCTCCAAGGTAGTAGTAAAATTGCTCTTTAAAATCTCCTATTCTTGAAGTCTAGGGCTCAAAATATGAAATAATGGGTGATATCCTGTAATATAACACTTATAAAGTCTGCCCAGGTGTACCCATCGCGAACGTGGGATATCCTTCGCGTTCGCAAAGAAGAAAACAACCACCTCTTTCCAATCAACAATAAAGCCTCGATCTTTCCAAAATTCAACAATAGTCAACCCAGGCTAGCGTGCCCGAAATCCAGAACCAATACCAAAATCTGATGATCTATAACCTGCCGAGTCCAAATATATAATTAGACTCCAAAACCAAATCCAAATCAGTACCCAAATCCCCAAAGTACACTCTCTTAAAGTGTAGGTCAAAATCCCTAATTCCATCTCAAAATTTCAAGTTTTAGGTGTAGAACCCCATGGGTAATCAATATATAAAATAAAATCCAAGTGAAAATAACTTACCTCCAAGGTAGTAGTAAAATTGCTCTTCAAAATCTTCTCTTCTCGAAATCTAGCTCAAAATATGAAATGATTGGTGAAATCCCAAAATATAACACTTATAAAGTCTGCTCAGGTGTACCCATTGCGAACGCGAGATATCCTTCGCGTTCACAAAAAAGAAAACAACCACCTCTTTCCAATCAACAACAAAGCCTCGATCTTTCCAAAAGTAAAGAAAAGTCAACCCAAGCAGCATGCCCGAAATCCAGAACCAATACCAAAATCGTATGATCCAACCTGACGAGTCTAAATATATAATTACATTCTAAAACCAAATTCAAATCAGTACCCAAATTCCCAAAGCACACTCTCTTGAAGTGTAAGTCAAAATCCCTAATTCCATCTCTAAATTCCAAGTTTTAGGTGTAGAAACTCATGGGTAATCAATATATAAAATAAAATCAAAGTGAAAGTAACTTACCTCCAAGGTAGTAGAAAATTTGCTCTTCAAAATCTCCTCTTCTCGAAATCTAGGGCTCAAATTATGAAATAATGGGTGAAATCCTGAAATATAACACTTATAAAGTCTGCTCGGGTGTACCCATCGCGAATGCAGGATATCCTTCGCGTTCGCAAAGAAGAAAACAACCATCTTCTCAAACCTTCTGTGCGATCGCAAAAACGGGATCACAATCACAAAGCTCACCCAGCTAATATAATGTGAATGCGTCAAACACAACGCGATCGTTTCAACCACAATACGAATGTGAATACCTAGTATTCAGCCTCGCTCGTCCCCTACGCGGCTGCGTGCTTTCATTTGTGAACTTGTAAACCTTCTGCAAATTCTATGCAAATGCATGACTGGACATGTGAACGCCAACCACAAGCCCCCAGCTCCAAACATACACTATGTGAATGCGATTATCCCTTAGCAATCGCGAAGAACAACAGAGACATAAGAAAACCAGCAATGCAAACTATATCTAAGAAGGTCCAAAATTACCTCGAATCACACCTGAGGCCTCCGTGACACGTATAATAATACCAACAAGTCCAAAATACATTATCCAAAGGCTCAAAAAATCATAAATAAATCAAATCCAATAATCGAAGATCAATATTTTTCTCTTAACTTTCAAACCTTCAAACTTCGTTAAACGCATGTGAATCACACTTAGACATTACAGATCACAACCAACCTTTGCCGACAAGTTTCAATAACCTAAATGAACCTATATAAGGTTCCCAAAGCCACAATATGAGCTTGATAATACCGAAGTTAACTCCCGATCAAACCTACAAACTCTCCGATTCTTCAAATTGTAAACTTTCGGCAAATAGAGCCAAAACCTTCTAGGAACATCTAAATTCAAATCCTAACATACGTCCAAGTCCAAAATTATCATACAAACCTATTGGAATCATCAAATCACCAATATGAGGTCATTTACTCAAAAGTCAAACCTTGGTCAACTCTTCCAACTTAAAGCTTCCAAATTGAGAATCTCTCTATCAAATCCATCCCAAACATCCCAAAAATCAAAGCGGACCACACACGCAAGTTATAATACACCATATGAAGCCACTCGAAGTCTCAAATCATGGAATGAAATGATATAACTAAAAATGACCGACTGAGTCATTACATTCTCCCCTACTTAAACATATGTTCATCTTCGAACGTGCCAAGAGTCATGCCAAAGTCATCAAATCACTGTAAGAACTTATCATGCACCTAGCCATGGGTGATCTCACGTCACCCCAACCTATATAAACTCATAACACAACCTTAAATGAAGATTCTTCCTTCTAATTTAGTTTACAATCCTAAGGACCAAATTCCAACTTCAGGAACTCCCTATAAGTCCCGATTCTTGCATAGATACATTGTATAAATCCCAACAAGAAGCATCAAGTCATATACATAATTCCAAGATATAACCACGCGATATATCGTATAGCCTATAGACTCATAGCATAATCTTCCAACCACGATAGATATTCATCACCAAACCCGGTACCGATAATATACCTCATATCAAATAAAATCTTGCTCCAAACCTCCACAATATTGCTAATGATGAAAGAAACATGTTAGGACTCTAAACCACCAACCAAACCAACAAGTCGTGGAGCTCCCTCGCTTGACAAGGACCATTGCCAAATTCTGAGCTGAATAAATTATTCTTCCAAACATAACTTATCTCAATCAGATGGCACAAATTTAAGGTCCAATAACCTCATCTCACCCAGTACAAGATGCTCGATCGACAAGCGACATCCAATGTTGCCTAGAGCCAGTAAAACTTATATGTAACCAAAGATGGAAAGAGAACCAAATACGAGAACTATACAACAAATTCGACAAATACCATCCCCAAGGCACAATGCTATGAATTCATCCCACAAGGGAGAAGCAAACACATGAAGTAAGCACAAACAATCATATCCTAACATAACTCCATCGGGGCACATAGCCCCATCCAAACATACCAATCCACATGTAATACTCTTCGAGCCATAATCTTCACAATCAAAAACCACATGTGTATCAACAACAAACATGCGAAGTAGATGACTATAACCATAGGGAAATGGATAGTACAATATACCACAGATAGGAAAACCACAACAAAGGTTCAATAAACAATTTAACACCCCCAAGATCCATCTCGCTCGAATCTCGCTACAAAGCCTAAACAGAACCACATCATGTGTGTAAATATTCAATCAATCTAACAACCCATCATAGCATAAGAGACTAACACATGAAACAAATCAGGGCAGGTACAACATCTATTCTGCCCAATGATACACCAACAACAAATGTTGCGCAAAAGTAAGGAAGCTGATTCGGTATAGCATACACATTCTCATTAGGACTAAAATTCCTATCATACCAAAATAGACAAATAACCTTCCCAAAATGCCCAATGACCAAACCACAACACATAAAATTAGTTGTCCCAACTCTTAACAAATATTCACAGTTAGCAACCAAGGAACAATTTGCCTCTAAGAATAACTAGTCTCTAAACCTCAAGAATGCATGAATCTACATACCTGATCTCCAACTCACCCACTAAAATGACTAGAACATCACTCATACACAATCACGTGTTAAGAAATACTCCCATAAATCTTCTGTGACACATAGGAAAAACCTGAATATCAATAGTTACCAACAAGGTGATTACTGAAATACTAGTCAAGCATCTGCAATTCATTACATAATTTTCTTTCCCCAACGCACACTTTTCTCAAGCGATACAATATTGTCATGCCTTGATCTTGGGGAGCACAACCATCGCTCAACCGAGATACCTTGGCCAAGCAAGCCTACTTGATAATTTCTATCCGACCTTACCCATGAATAATATGAAGATATATACCATTCTTTATACAACCTACACTATGTCTACAGAGCCTTTAATGGATACAAAAGAGTAATATGATGGTGCCGGTAACAAGGCCCTAGCTATACCTCAAAACACTATACATAAGGAACAAAAGACACAAGACCCCCGATATGAAGTGGGTCTCACCAAGTGTTACATCCCATGTTTTCGTACGTGAGAGTACATTTTAAGTCAATTGATGTAAGCTAAAAAATGAGATTGTCATTGAAAGTACATAACGTAAGTTCATCATGTTATCTTGGAGGTTACAAATCTTTAATATCATGAATAAAAAGTACCAAGAGGGTTGGAAAGCTTATATTCTAAATGAATTGAAGAAAATAAGTTTCGACGAAAGTCGACAAGTTTGGAATATTATAGCTTGTACTTTTGGGGTGAGACTAGGGTGATTAACATGATAAGGGGGTAAAGTTATGAGTTATTTTAGTCGTATGATAGTCGTGTGTTATATTTTTAAGTCAAGCAAGTTGTGGAACAAAAGTTGGCAAAGGTCATCACAAGTTACATTCATAATGTGCTGAAATTTAGGTCAAATGTAGCTGCACTTTTCTCTCAATATACTTGAAATCAAGGTATTCTATACATATCAAATTTAATATCTACAATTCTAGTTTCTAATGCATTAAACCATTTGTCGATACGACATAAGACTAGAGAGATATTCGTGTTTTCGCAAGACTGCGCAAACAACCAATACCAATACCAAAATCCGATGACCCATAACCTTCCAAGTCCAAATATATAATGATATTCCAAAACCGAATCCAAATCAGTATCCAAATTCCCAAAGTACACTCTCTTAAAGTGTAGGTCAAAATCCCTAATCCCATCTCAATTCCATGTTTCAGGTGTAGAAACCCATGGGTAATCAATATATAAAATAAAATCCAAGTGAAAATAACTTACCTCCAAGGTAGTAGTAAAATTGCTCTTTAAAATCTCCTATTCTTGAAGTCTAGGGCTCAAAATATGAAATAATGGGTGATATCCTGTAATATAACACTTATAAAGTCTGCCCAGGTGTACCCATCGCGAACGTGGGATATCCTTCGCGTTCGCAAAGAAGAAAACAACCACCTCTTTCCAATCAACAATAAAGCCTCGATCTTTCCAAAATTCAACAATAGTCAACCCAGGCTAGCGTGCCCGAAATCCAGAACCAATACCAAAATCTGATGATCTATAACCTGCCGAGTCCAAATATATAATTAGACTCCAAAACCAAATCCAAATCAGTACCCAAATCCCCAAAGTACACTCTCTTAAAGTGTAGGTCAAAATCCCTAATTCCATCTCAAAATTTCAAGTTTTAGGTGTAGAACCCCATGGGTAATCAATATATAAAATAAAATCCAAGTGAAAATAACTTACCTCCAAGGTAGTAGTAAAATTGCTCTTCAAAATCTTCTCTTCTCGAAATCTAGCTCAAAATATGAAATGATTGGTGAAATCCCAAAATATAACACTTATAAAGTCTGCTCAGGTGTACCCATTGCGAACGCGAGATATCCTTCGCGTTCACAAAAAAGAAAACAACCACCTCTTTCCAATCAACAACAAAGCCTCGATCTTTCCAAAAGTAAAGAAAAGTCAACCCAAGCAGCATGCCCGAAATCCAGAACCAATACCAAAATCGTATGATCCAACCTGACGAGTCTAAATATATAATTACATTCTAAAACCAAATTCAAATCAGTACCCAAATTCCCAAAGCACACTCTCTTGAAGTGTAAGTCAAAATCCCTAATTCCATCTCTAAATTCCAAGTTTTAGGTGTAGAAACTCATGGGTAATCAATATATAAAATAAAATCAAAGTGAAAGTAACTTACCTCCAAGGTAGTAGAAAATTTGCTCTTCAAAATCTCCTCTTCTCGAAATCTAGGGCTCAAATTATGAAATAATGGGTGAAATCCTGAAATATAACACTTATAAAGTCTGCTCGGGTGTACCCATCGCGAATGCAGGATATCCTTCGCGTTCGCAAAGAAGAAAACAACCATCTTCTCAAACCTTCTGTGCGATCGCAAAAACGGGATCACAATCACAAAGCTCACCCAGCTAATATAATGTGAATGCGTCAAACACAACGCGATCGTTTCAACCACAATACGAATGTGAATACCTAGTATTCAGCCTCGCTCGTCCCCTACGCGGCTGCGTGCTTTCATTTGTGAACTTGTAAACCTTCTGCAAATTCTATGCAAATGCATGACTGGACATGTGAACGCCAACCACAAGCCCCCAGCTCCAAACATACACTATGTGAATGCGATTATCCCTTAGCAATCGCGAAGAACAACAGAGACATAAGAAAACCAGCAATGCAAACTATATCTAAGAAGGTCCAAAATTACCTCGAATCACACCTGAGGCCTCCGTGACACGTATAATAATACCAACAAGTCCAAAATACATTATCCAAAGGCTCAAAAAATCATAAATAAATCAAATCCAATAATCGAAGATCAATATTTTTCTCTTAACTTTCAAACCTTCAAACTTCGTTAAACGCATGTGAATCACACTTAGACATTACAGATCACAACCAACCTTTGCCGACAAGTTTCAATAACCTAAATGAACCTATATAAGGTTCCCAAAGCCACAATATGAGCTTGATAATACCGAAGTTAACTCCCGATCAAACCTACAAACTCTCCGATTCTTCAAATTGTAAACTTTCGGCAAATAGAGCCAAAACCTTCTAGGAACATCTAAATTCAAATCCTAACATACGTCCAAGTCCAAAATTATCATACAAACCTATTGGAATCATCAAATCACCAATATGAGGTCATTTACTCAAAAGTCAAACCTTGGTCAACTCTTCCAACTTAAAGCTTCCAAATTGAGAATCTCTCTATCAAATCCATCCCAAACATCCCAAAAATCAAAGCGGACCACACACGCAAGTTATAATACACCATATGAAGCCACTCGAAGTCTCAAATCATGGAATGAAATGATATAACTAAAAATGACCGACTGAGTCATTACATTCTCCCCTACTTAAACATATGTTCATCTTCGAACGTGCCAAGAGTCATGCCAAAGTCATCAAATCACTGTAAGAACTTATCATGCACCTAGCCATGGGTGATCTCACGTCACCCCAACCTATATAAACTCATAACACAACCTTAAATGAAGATTCTTCCTTCTAATTTAGTTTACAATCCTAAGGACCAAATTCCAACTTCAGGAACTCCCTATAAGTCCCGATTCTTGCATAGATACATTGTATAAATCCCAACAAGAAGCATCAAGTCATATACATAATTCCAAGATATAACCACGCGATATATCGTATAGCCTATAGACTCATAGCATAATCTTCCAACCACGATAGATATTCATCACCAAACCCGGTACCGATAATATACCTCATATCAAATAAAATCTTGCTCCAAACCTCCACAATATTGCTAATGATGAAAGAAACATGTTAGGACTCTAAACCACCAACCAAACCAACAAGTCGTGGAGCTCCCTCGCTTGACAAGGACCATTGCCAAATTCTGAGCTGAATAAATTATTCTTCCAAACATAACTTATCTCAATCAGATGGCACAAATTTAAGGTCCAATAACCTCATCTCACCCAGTACAAGATGCTCGATCGACAAGCGACATCCAATGTTGCCTAGAGCCAGTAAAACTTATATGTAACCAAAGATGGAAAGAGAACCAAATACGAGAACTATACAACAAATTCGACAAATACCATCCCCAAGGCACAATGCTATGAATTCATCCCACAAGGGAGAAGCAAACACATGAAGTAAGCACAAACAATCATATCCTAACATAACTCCATCGGGGCACATAGCCCCATCCAAACATACCAATCCACATGTAATACTCTTCGAGCCATAATCTTCACAATCAAAAACCACATGTGTATCAACAACAAACATGCGAAGTAGATGACTATAACCATAGGGAAATGGATAGTACAATATACCACAGATAGGAAAACCACAACAAAGGTTCAATAAACAATTTAACACCCCCAAGATCCATCTCGCTCGAATCTCGCTACAAAGCCTAAACAGAACCACATCATGTGTGTAAATATTCAATCAATCTAACAACCCATCATAGCATAAGAGACTAACACATGAAACAAATCAGGGCAGGTACAACATCTATTCTGCCCAATGATACACCAACAACAAATGTTGCGCAAAAGTAAGGAAGCTGATTCGGTATAGCATACACATTCTCATTAGGACTAAAATTCCTATCATACCAAAATAGACAAATAACCTTCCCAAAATGCCCAATGACCAAACCACAACACATAAAATTAGTTGTCCCAACTCTTAACAAATATTCACAGTTAGCAACCAAGGAACAATTTGCCTCTAAGAATAACTAGTCTCTAAACCTCAAGAATGCATGAATCTACATACCTGATCTCCAACTCACCCACTAAAATGACTAGAACATCACTCATACACAATCACGTGTTAAGAAATACTCCCATAAATCTTCTGTGACACATAGGAAAAACCTGAATATCAATAGTTACCAACAAGGTGATTACTGAAATACTAGTCAAGCATCTGCAATTCATTACATAATTTTCTTTCCCCAACGCACACTTTTCTCAAGCGATACAATATTGTCATGCCTTGATCTTGGGGAGCACAACCATCGCTCAACCGAGATACCTTGGCCAAGCAAGCCTACTTGATAATTTCTATCCGACCTTACCCATGAATAATATGAAGATATATACCATTCTTTATACAACCTACACTATGTCTACAGAGCCTTTAATGGATACAAAAGAGTAATATGATGGTGCCGGTAACAAGGCCCTAGCTATACCTCAAAACACTATACATAAGGAACAAAAGACACAAGACCCCCGATATGAAGTGGGTCTCACCAAGTGTTACATCCCATGTTTTCGTACGTGAGAGTACATTTTAAGTCAATTGATGTAAGCTAAAAAATGAGATTGTCATTGAAAGTACATAACGTAAGTTCATCATGTTATCTTGGAGGTTACAAATCTTTAATATCATGAATAAAAAGTACCAAGAGGGTTGGAAAGCTTATATTCTAAATGAATTGAAGAAAATAAGTTTCGACGAAAGTCGACAAGTTTGGAATATTATAGCTTGTACTTTTGGGGTGAGACTAGGGTGATTAACATGATAAGGGGGTAAAGTTATGAGTTATTTTAGTCGTATGATAGTCGTGTGTTATATTTTTAAGTCAAGCAAGTTGTGGAACAAAAGTTGGCAAAGGTCATCACAAGTTACATTCATAATGTGCTGAAATTTAGGTCAAATGTAGCTGCACTTTTCTCTCAATATACTTGAAATCAAGGTATTCTATACATATCAAATTTAATATCTACAATTCTAGTTTCTAATGCATTAAACCATTTGTCGATACGACATAAGACTAGAGAGATATTCGTGTTTTCGCAAGACTGCGCAAACAACTCCCATGGGACCCACAAAGTTGGTGTAAAACTTCAGCTTGTATTTAAGTCAATTATATGTCGTTTTAACTCACTTTTCTCGTCCAAAACAGTTCCTAAACCCTCCTAAATGCTCTCCAAGGGTTCCTCCATGATTATAGGGTGAAAACCTAAGATGAAAACATGAATCCGACGCTAGAAATCCAGTGGTGCTTGCTAGATCATAGTTCTTCATCTTGTGGCTGTTTTGGAGGGTTCTTCAAAGGTAAGTAACTTCATATTTAGTGTTTTTCTTTATGATTAAGATAATAATAAGCCCCTCCTTCATATATATTAGTGTTTCAAGGCGAAATACAAGTATTTACACACCAACTTGAACACAAAAGTTGATTCAAGAAGAGAATACAACTCTTATAGTGTTGTGGTGTGATTGAGGGTTGTTGTGAGCTATACCAGCTGGGGATTTTAAGTTGTATCTACTGCCTAATGTATGTAAATAATTTTCTTGGTTGTGCTTAAGGTAAATCATGTCTTGGTTGAGTTGTTTGACTGAAAATCTACAAGATAGTAATTGACATGGCATAAGGAATCATTATCTTTTTTGTGGGCTGTGTTGAGGCTTTATATATGATTTGTTGTGGCTAGAAATTGTTATATATAGTTTCATTATGTTGAGGATGCTTTTTTTAAGCATATCTATGTGTTAATTTAGTGGATTGGAGAAGATAACATGAAAAATAAGATGTTGACGATAAAGGTTAAGGTGGCAGACATGTGGACTATATTTGAAGATTACGATTATGATGTTTTGGGTTGAAAATGGTATGGTAAGCATAAGTATGATGTTATACATGTTGTAGATAGAATCATGGAAAAATAATTGGATTCAAACCATATTTTGTTAATCGTAAATCGAGATTGCCACTCAAAATGGTTGTTGCACTAATCAAAGAGCTTATTGTGACTTATATTGTTGTTGTTTGGGCTGTTTGGTGACTTTTGGTAACATATGGGATGTAGTACAAATAGGGGAGGTGATATCCATTTTTTTGTAGAATATTGGTTTCCAAATATGAGAGTTACAATGCTTATATGATGACGACGAAGTCAGTTTACTCATTGTAGACGTAAGAATATCATATTAAGCTTGCTTGATGATTAGATAGAAGATTTCAAAGGTATATTAAGGCAGTTCCTTCTTTCTTTTGGCATGATCTAAAATGAAATGAACATAAACGATACGCTATTTCATAACAGATCTACACCTAGAAACTAAGGCTACCCGTGTTGTTCTTTCCTTATAAAGTTATTCTAGGAAAGTATGTATGATCCTTGAATCCTATTGAGGTTCATATTGATGGTATGGATATAAATAATGTTAATCGAGGGTGCAACGACCTTATGTCACTCCGAAAGGCTTAAAACATGATTTCATGAATCTAGCATGCATTATACATATGTATCTATTTTACTCTACCGAGCCGAGCTATAGTCGGCCGGGTATGACACCTATTGTGCAACCACTGATCAGTTGGATTTTACCGAGCTCCATGTGGCCGGGTACGATTCTACCGAGCCTTATGATGGTCGGGTACATTTTTACCAAGTCCTCTTCGAGGCCGGGTATGATATGATGATGATGCCAACAGAGGCGTATGCTTTTTAAAAGCTTATGTATATATATGTATCATGATTTTCATGTCAGTATCCCTCAGAGGCACTCAGATGTTACATGTTGTATTTTCTCTACCTCTCTTTACATTATTGTTCATATTTATGCTTTCTTGTCTTACATACTCGGTACTTTATTCGTACTGACGTCCCTTTTGACTAGGGAAGTTGTGTTTCATGCCCGCAGGTACCGATTGACAGGTTGACAGTCCTCTTAGTAGGCTATCAGCTCAGCGAAACGTGTTGATGCACTCCACTTGCTCCGGAGTTACCTATTTGGTCAATATGCTTTGAATATGTATTGATTGGTATGGCAGGGTCCTGTCCCGACCTTTATGACATTTATATACTCTTAGAGGCTTGTAGATAGATATCATGTATATGAATACTTGTATGGCCTTTTCGACCTATGTCTTGAGTGTCCAAATGATCATTTCAGCCTTATAGTCCCGTATGTCACATGTATAAGTTTGTATATCATGTTGGGTCATAATATGTCGAGTATTCCCTTATGTTTTATTCTTGTTAACTCATGACGACCTTTCTAGATCATTTACCCATGATAGTATGATAAGAAAAATATGTTACATTGGTACTCGATTGAGTAAGGCACCAGGTGCCTATCGCGGCCCTTCGGTTTGGGTCGTGACACCAAGTCAGCTAAGAATAGGGTGTACCGCTATCACTGATTGATGCCGCCTGCTGTGGAACCACCTTCATCCATTAAAGATGTTGCATCCTATCAAAAGGGACATTAGTGAATATGGAATAGTATTAGCATGTGAGACTAAACACCCTCTTTAAGAATCAGGTAACATTACAATGAGAAACAATATAGGATCAATAAGAGTCTCAAACAATATTAAAATAACAAGTTAAGAGCGAATACGTTTCCAAGGAAATATCAATATTTTTAAGTTGGGAGATCTTTAGTACTGATACACCACTATGTTTTTAGCACAGAGTCCGATCATGGCCCGATCGGCTAAGACATCTCACCTTAAGACATCCAATCGCAAAACCACCATGTGCGCAACATGGCGTCCGATCTCAGCCTGATCAACTAAGTCGTCTCACCACAATTCCGTATGGGTTGACATCACTTTCCTCTAGAAATCATCTCATTCAAATTAAGAGGAATAATCTCAACACATTAATCTCATCCTATTTAAGAGGAATAATCTCATCACATCAATACGGGAATTTTACCCCTGAACCACTCCTACACCAGCATGTGTAGTTTCGGGGTTAGGTTATTTCAACCTACCCTTCCTTGGTGACTAAACGATACTCCCAAAACATTTATTATACAAGGAATTTAGAGTTCATTTCATAGTATACTCCCAAAACATTTATTATACAAGGAATTTAGAGTTCATTTCATAGTTTTTCACACATCCTCCTCATTTCATTTGCACCATTAGCCATAAGTGTAATTTTCATTCTTAGCACAATGGCCCCACTTTATATCTCACATTCATTTCTTTCATTTCAAGCATCATCATACATTATCAATAATAAGACCATTTGAAATCAACACTTTAGGCATATATTGTCACAACCCAAACCGATAGGCCGCAATGGGCACCCGGTACCTTACTCAATCGAGTACCTACGTAACGTATATTTTGTATTATACTATCACAGGTAAATGAGCCATGGAGGCTGTCATGAGATAAGTAGAATAAAACCTAGGGAAATACTTGAATTTGGACGACCCAACATATAATCCAAACTTATACATATGACATACTGGCCTACAACACCAAAAATGATCACTCATACACTGAACATAAGCCGACAAGCCTATACAATTTATCACGTACACGACATATGTCTACAAGATTCTAATGGTACTTAAATATCATAAAGGTCAGGACAAGGCCCCGCCATACTAATCAATACATATCCTAATCATATTGACTAAATAAGCAACTCCAAAGCAATTGGAGCATACTAACACCTTTCGCGGAGCTGATAGCCTACTTGGATGGCTCTCATCCTGTCTATCGGGACCTGCCGGCATGAAACACAGTGTCCCCGAGCAAAAAAGGGACGTTAGTACAAATAATGTATCGAGTATGTAAGGAATGAAAATCAGTGAACAATAGACATAAGAGAAACATGGAGTAACAGACTCGACATGTAAGCCTGGATAACTCTGTGAATCAATAATATGTATAATGCCATGCATATGTGTATAACTATCATGTCGTTCATAGGTACATGTGTTCATAACATCATTAAACCTCTGAGGGCATCCCATCATATTATCTTGGCCACTGTGGGAAAAATCATCAATGTATATCAGTTGATAAGGTTGTTCTGCGTATATCATATATATATATATATATATATATATACACGCGTATATAATGCCATTTGGGCATGGGTTGATATGCATGTATAAATGCATAAAATGCATATGAAATACATTAATAAAATCTCCCGGTACATTATAAGACCGTCATGCCTCTGATTAATATCATGGAGTAAAATTTTTCAACTTACGTATTTTTCTGAGACCATGAACAAATGATAAAATAATACGACACATGGGAATTCAAGAATATAGGCACCTCTAATACTTCCATGAATAGATTCATTTATGAAAGTTGTACATTTTCTCGTTTCATTTGTATCGTACAGATCATGCCAAAAGAAAGAAGATACAGCCTTAACATACCTGGAGTAGGAAAAATCTATATGATATTCTTGGAAAAGGTTGCACCGTACTCCTTTAGAATCACAAAATCTCACGTTGCTACGGTGCTAAGAAATCTTGTTGGAATTGTTTTGTTTCAAGATTAATATCCGTTCTTATTGGAGTGAGATTAACTTTCGTTCTTGTAAATGTTTGAGTTTATGAAGAAAGCTATAAGCTTACCTTGATTAATTTAAGGCCCATGAAGCCCAAGATGGTAAACTTTTAATATACCTACTTAAATGTCATGTGTATGACATTTAAGATAGCCACCTTCCATTCTAACTTGTGAGTCACTTGGTTTGTATGGGGGGCTACCACCTCATGCTCTTTAATACTTATCCAATATATCTCACGATCCTCTAGGCATCTATGGGTATATTGAAATTCTTCATTCAGTAATTTGTTGAATTCACATATATTGCTATACCTTATTTTGTTTATCCATCCGTATGACTTTACTGCACCTAGGTAGGTGATACTATACCATATCTCTTACCGTGATTTATCCTTACTGAGGTCTGCTACCAAACTGCAGGTTACACTCGTTGCTTATCCTACCTATATAAATCTAAGTCCTTTAATGCTCCCTCATTACTATTTATCTTAAGACTGATGGCCTAATCTTATATCATACTTTGTAACTTTTATCCATCCATTTTTGATTCACCTCAATATTGATCTATAATCTACCATTGATAACTTGACCTTTTCTGTAACATTGTCGCTAGGGCGCACGCCTCATTGGGGAACATCTGAAGTGATTAGACTGATCCACCTACGGGTGATACCATGCTTCCATATTTCATAGCATCCCAATTTGATACACCTTACATGGGTATTTTAATCCCATACAATTCATGAATCCCTTCTTTTGGTTTCTTCAAATCATTACTCAATCATAAGCCCAATGTCATCCTTTATCTATCACAATTACATCATTATTCTATATCAGGGCAGCATTCCATCTCTTTCAAATGCTATTAGTCTTAGACTCCTTTGAGTTCATTCACCTATACTGAACTTTCTATAACTTAGAGAAACCATCACCTCTCTTGTTTCCATGGGTTTAATTCTGAGTACTTATCCATTTTCGTCACCTTCTCACTTGCCCTTTCTTATCCTTACTCCTGTCTTTCTAAAACCTTATTGTTCTATCATACTTTAGCTTGCGACCCATTTCCTTATGCTTTTCTGGAACATCAAGCGAGACATCACATCATTCTGAACTCTTCTTTATTCTCTTGACTAGGCCTCTCGATACCTAGACCATAAGCTGGAAGATATGCTACTGAAGATGCCGCTATTATTCCTGGATACCGAATCCCCATGCTTCTAGCCGTTTATCCGAAGTATGGACTATTCACAACCTTCTGCATTTGAGTATTTCGTACGTTTTTCACCTTTAGCTTACTACCTTAAAATCTTACATCGTATCTTCTATTTATTTCATGACCCCCCCTTCCACATATCCATAATTCACATCCACAACTTGAATCTCTATTATAATACTTGGACCTCTAGTGCATATACAATCCGATGAGAGCTTCATACTAACTTCTTATAAGGCTGGTACCCTTCTAACGGGTTTTATTGTAGAGCTATTATAAAATATGGCTATTGTACTACCTCTTTTGTACCTCTGATATCTAAAGAGTAATCCTTCAATATCCTCACTCCCAAGGTCTAGATTTTTCTGGGTCCAACAATCAGATTCATGATTTACTTTGTTGATGTAACTCTTTAGTTTCCTTCTCCCTTTGATCGACCTTTATGCTTAAGCTATCTTCCGATCTGCGGCTCATGGTATTACTTTAGCCTTTCATGGACGCTATGGAATATCCATGATACAATCTTCCAACAATTCAATCCTTTGTCTATGACGTAGACTCAATTCTTTCTTTTATCTTATGCCGAAATCTTCTACGACTGTATGATTGTCAACATATATGCTGTATGGATAATACTCCGAACTCTTAAGTGCCTTCATAATGTAACTAACTCTGGATCATTGATCGAATAGTTCTTTTTGTTCCTTCTCAGCTTTCTTTAAACATAAGCTATTAATTTTCCTGGTCTTTCTGCCCCCTTTTTATGTTCATACTTCACTTATCTTAGTGCCCACACATACTGGAATTCCATACAACTCATATGATCTTGAATATCACTTCTAATTTTACTCCACGTTCATTAGCAACGGTAGGTGCCACTTTCTTATGGTGTGTATATAATGTTGTTTTGAGACTGTTGTCATAAGACCATTTCCTCTTTAGGTCACTGAGTTTAGGTTGAAGCCTTCTTCCTTATTTTCCTTTGCTAGTCTTTCATTGTAGTACTTAGGGAGGACCCTCTGACTTTTGTAAATCTGTGAGCTTATTACATTGTACACTTGACGAACCTTCTGATGTCCTTCCTTGCCTATACTTATATGTAGTTACTTATCTCCACGCCCTTGTGCTTGTGGGGTTGCTCTTGAACTGATATGTTTGATTGTCTTCCCTGTGGCACTCTCTTTTGCTTTTGTAACACTCATACGGTACCTTTTTAGCTTCCCCATATGAATATATCTCAACAATTATAATTTCATAGCTGAGAGGCTGAATTCCCCCTGTTGGGGTTCACTCTTTTTATCTTGCACGATCTACTGATTTGTCTGTATCTTCTTATCTAGCTATAACTAGGCTCTTTCTAAATCAACTACTAACCACTCGTTGGCCCACTCTCATATCAATACTTCGTGTAATCTTTCTTGGGTTATTTCTTTTGTCTTAACTTACTCTCGCACTGGCTCCTTATTTATCAATAACAACCCAGGCAGGAACCCTTATTTTCTTTCCTTCGTGTCGTGGTTGCATAATGTTCTAGAATCGCAGCATATCTGTAGAATTTGAATAAGTGCAATTTCATCCCTTTCTTATTTTTGTCGCATTCTTTCTTTATCATATGCACAACTTCCATAAATGACTCGATTCATAGAAATACAAGAGATGCTTACGTTCTTGATTTCCCATGTGTCATATTATTCTATTATCTGTTCATGGGTATCAAAAGTATGTAAGTTGGTAAAGTTTATTTCATGGTATTAATTAGAGGCATAATGGTATTATGATGTACCGAGAGATTTTATTAACGTATTTCATATGAATTTCATGCATTTATACATGCATATTGACCTATGACCAAATGGCGTTATATACGTGTATATATATATATATATATATATATATATATATATATATATATATATATATATATATGTATATGTGTGTGTTGATACACAATTTTTTCCCTATATATTTTCAATATGCAAAATATCTTCAAAATAGCATACATAAGCATATATAAGTATGTACAAGTGTTTTATCATTTTTTTCCATAATTTTAAAGGTTTTAAATTGATTTATTTTCTCCCTTTTTACCCATAAAATCCCCAATAATTATTTACAAAATTATTATTTTGATAATTCTTCTATTGGATTTCTATATTTATGCCAAAATATGGCTAAAGTAATTTTTACATATTTTTACAATTGTATTTAGTATTTTTAAAGCTAAATTGCACATAATTGCAATATTAACCATTTTAAGGTTTAATTATGTTTTATATGCGTAAAATTGGATCCTGTTTTTTAAATTTTTTTATTTTGTATTATAATTCACTTTAGCCCTTTAAATTAGTTTTCAGAAATTTATTTACGATATTTTATAAATTAAATAGGAAACAAATGGCTATTTAAAATATAGCCAATTTGGCTTTTAATTATAGCCAAATCAAGACCCCAATCCCCAATCCAATTACAACCCGCTAGACCCAAGCCCAAACGCAATTTTATAACCCGACCCACCTAGCCCATTCAATCTGGACCGTTGATCATTCAGATCAACAGTCCCCCTTCCCCCTTCCTAAATTAAACCCAAATGACCCCCCAAACCCTTTCATTCCTTCACTCAACCGACTCTCATCTCTCTCTCTCTCTCTCTCTCTCTCTATCTAGTTCTCTCTAGAACCTTCTCCCCTCCCCTTCTCTCTGATGAACTTCATCCACCTTCTCCGGTCATCTCCTTGCCTAAATCCATGGTGGTCTCACCACCTACCAGCCTTATGGCTCCCTCATGAGCATGTGTCGTCATTTTATGGCCTTCAAGTGAACTAGAGGCGGTTCACATGCCTCCCATGGTTTTCCATGCCATTTTCTGGCCATCCATGGCAATTCGAGTAAGATATGTGACTTTTCCTGCTAAATCGGTAACTTTTCAAAGTTTTCTCACTTTTTCTGGATTCTCTGAAACCCTAACTTTAAAGATTTTCTGATTTTCTTTTAGATCTGTCTTAGATCTGTGTATATTATGAACCTCTTGGTATTATTCTCAAAGGTTTTCCTGATTTTTTCAAAGTTACTCTTCGTCTTCAAGATTAGGGTTTCTTAACCTCTTTTAAAAGACTTCTCCCCTGATTTTTAGTATCGTCTTATGATTTCACTATGTTTAAACGGTTTATTTATGTTTTCTTCTACCAGATTCACACGATGAAAACCCTATTTGTTTTGTTTCTATCTGGGGTTCTGGAACTGTCTTTGTTTACTTGATTTGTATGTATACCTGTTTCGATTGAGTTTTCTTTGGTTAGATCCTTTTCTTTGATTATCTTTACTGATTCTGAGTTCTCACCGCTTTTGACTCAACTCTTTTAAAACCCTAATTTCTTAAAGATTTCTTTGCTTGTTACTGTGAGTTTTAAAGTCTCTCTTTACTTGTTTCTGTGTGTTGGCATGATCTTCTTTTCCTGTTAGGTTAGTTTTTTACTCTGGTTCTATATGCTAACCATGACTACTTGACTTTGTTGATTACCATGCTTCGAGTAGGTTCTTTTTACTACTGATCCCTTAGCCTACTCATATCACTGCTGTATGTCTGTGTTCATCTAGTTTGCTTCTTTTGTCAATATGGTTGACCTTGCATGTATAATACGCCTATTCATTCTTCTCTATTTATATGTCGAAGTGCAAAATCATGACTCCCTTTAGATTGATCCTGATTTCTCTAAGTTACGGTTTGATTGCAAGGTTCTCTTATAGAACCCTAAAATTTTACTCGTTCGTTTAACTTTATGGATAGATTTAGGTTTAATACAAAGAATGCACCAGATGTGTTCTACATTTAGAATTTGAAGAAGAATCCCACAGAGATGTTTTGCGAGTATGTTACTCGCTGGAGGTCCGAAGCTACTAAGGTCAGACCCTCCTTATAAGAAGAGCAAATGAACAAGTTCTTTCTCTAGGCTCAGGACCCACAGTACTATGAGCGACTGATGATGATTGAGAACCACAAGTTCTCCGACATTATCAAATTAGGTGAGAGAATTGAAGAAGGTATCAAAAGCGGTATGGTTACGAACTTTGAGGCCTTACAAGCTACAAATAAGGCTTTACAGTCCGGTGGTGTATCCAAGAGAAGGGATGTAGGGGCTGTGATGGTTGCACAAAGAACCAAGTCACCCCTCAAATGACAAACATATCCAACACCTCCACTCACCTACCAGCCAACCCCAAATTACCAAGCACCTCACCTTCATACCAAGCTCTGCCACCCACTTATCAGTCATCTCCACCTCCTACATATCAACCTACCTCACCCAGATACTCCCAACCCGCTCATGTCTACCAAACTTACAATGCTCAACCATCCCATTATCAATCACCCCATGTACGCCAAAATTTCCCTAGACCTCGGCCTAATTTTGATCACTGACCTCCAAAATAATATACAACCATCACTTAACCTATCGACCAACTGTATGAGAGACTCAAAGCTGCTGGTTATGTCACCCCCATCCCTTCTGTAACCCATGAGAATCCTTCTCAGTGGGTTAACCCAAACAAGTCCTGTGCCTACCACTCCGGCATGAAAGGGCACACCATCGGTGAATGCCGCTCCTTGAAAGACAAGATACAGTCCTTGATTGATAACAAGATCATTGTGGCAAAGGAAACCGCTCCAAATGTCCGCAACAACCCCCTGCCAGACCATAAGGGTGGAGGTATCCAAATGATTGAAATAGAAGATGAGTGGGATCCCGAGGGATCAATTGGGTTGATCGAAGAAGGTGATGACCCAAAGAAACCAACAATTACTCTAAATCCAATCATAGTCCAGATCCAACCGTCTGGGGATGCTGAGGTGAATATGTTTGTACCTCTTGAGTTTGAAGCAGCGCCATCCGCAAAGACACCGGTACCAATTGAGGTTGAGTTCGTGTATCCGGCAAATGCACCTGCACCATTTGAGGTTGCAGTCTTGCCGCCCAAGGCACATGGTCCACTCAAATTGAGGATATCCATGCCAATCCCAGTGGCGGAGTCTACCATGAAACCATTCCATACAAATGTCGTACCCTAGGACTATACAGCCGAGGCGAGAAAGAAAGGCAAGGTCAGGATTGAAGAAACTGTCGCAGCACAGGGTATGACAAGAACTGGTAGAGTCTATACCTCTGAACATCTAGCTGAATCAAGCAAGCAGGCCTCCAATCGGCCACACTTCATTGAGACATGTACAGACGACCTTTGGAGGAAAATACAAGTCAAGGTGTATTCGGTTATCGACTAGTTAAACAAGATGCCAGTACAAATATCCATTCTCTCTTTGCAGCAAAATTCTGAGACACATAAGAATGCTCTGTTAAAGGTGCTAAATGAAATGTATGTACCAAGTAACATCACTAGCGGGGAAGTGGCTAATATGGTAGGAAAAGTTTTGGAAAGACATAAGATCACCTTTCATAGAGGTTCCGGCCTTAACATTTGTCCGCTGGTAACTCTCAAGAAGTTGGGTAAAGTGCTGCATGAGATAAATGATGGAGAAATCAATGTGAAAGCCTTCGATGGTTCTCATAGGTCCACCATTGGTGAGATTATTCAATGCTTACAAATGGGATCAACCTGATTCGAGGTTGATTTCTAGGTAATAGATGTACCAGCGTCTTGCAACTTTCTGCTGGGACGATCATGGATTCATGCTGCTGGGGTCGTAGCATCAACGCTGCATCAGGCAGTAAAGTTCGAATGGAATCACTAGGAAGTGATCATTCACAGCGACGGTAAAAACCCTATATACAGTCGCCAGACCATTCCGGCGATCGAGGGAAGAAGGAAGCTGGGTGGAGAAACTTACCACCACATTTAGCAGGTCAATGCTATCGACAAAGACAAATGGTGGGATAGCAAAATCGAGAGTATACTAAGCTGGAGTGGTACAAACTTGGCAATTGGCTCGGCAAGAACCTCCAAGGAATCTCTAAACCCATAAACCTCAAGAAACATAGCACTACCTTCGGTTTGGGATACGAATACACCTGGGAAGAATTCAATAATTGGTCTCCACCATGGCGCGGTCCTTACTATCCACTAGAGCAGCCAATACCGCATCTGGAGCAGACCTTCCAATAGGCTGACATTATTTATGGGTCATATGAAGAAGAAGCACTTGCAGCAATGAAAAACTTGTTTTTAGAGGACAATGATGTGGACCGTTGTGTTATTCTTGAGAAGAAGGGGGATGAAGGCCCTTCCATACAGGTTGTGAGCATAGGGGCACATCTCAAGAATTGGACCATCAGGACAACCAAAGCCCAACGTGCCTCAGGGTAGCAAGGCTAAAACAAGCACTATTCAGTATTTTTACTAAATGATTTTCTTTTCACATTTTCAATTCCCGCAATAAGATCTTCAATGTTCAAAACAATCATTCAACTTATCAAAAGCATTTTCATTTTCTTATGAATTAATATTTATTGCTATCATTTTCTATCCTTTACCAATACAGCATTACTATTACTTATCTTGATGAACCGATGACTGTGACATGTAATGAGACAACGCAACAAATGGACCTTGATTTAGAGGAAAATGACATACCTGACGAGATTGTCAAAGAAGTTGAGAACTTTGAGAACAGACCTAAGTCCAACCTGGACGAGACCAAAATTGTCAACCTGGGAGATGCAGAAAACGTCAAGAAAACACGAATAAGCATTCACCTATCGCCATCAAAGAAGAAAGAATACACAAAATTTCTAAAGGAGTGTGAGGACATATTCGCCTGGTCGTATGATGACATGACTGGTTTGAGTATGTCTATTGTGGCTCAAAAACTACCAAGCGATCCAATGTGCCCACCGGTAAAGCAAAAGTTCAGAAAGTTCAAGCCTGATATGAGTTTGAAAATCAAGAAAGAAGTTAACAAGCAGATCAAAGCTAAGGTTCTTAGGGTAGTAGAATACCTGACATGTTTAGCCAACAATGTGCCAGTACCAAAGAAGGATGGGAAGGTCAAAGTCTGTGTCGACTACCGGGATCTCAGCCGGTCCAGTCTGAAAGACGACTTCCCTTTGCCAAATATACACATCCTGATTGACAATTGCACCAAGCATGAGTTACAGTCATTCGTAGATTGTTTCGCTTGTTATCATCAGATCTAGATGGATGAGGAAGATGCTGAGAAAATGGCTTTCATTACGCCGTAAGGAGTGTACTGTTACAAGATGATGCCATTCAGCCTGAAGAATGTAGGGGCTACCTACATGAGGGCCATGACTACCATTTTCCATAATATGATACACAAGGAGATAGAGGTATATATGGATGATGTTATTATTAAATCCAAGAAGGCCACTGACCACATGAAAGATCTGAGGAAATTCTTCAATAGACTACGAAGGTACAACTTGAAACTAAACCCCGCCAAGTGCGCATTTGGGGTTCCTACTGCAAATTAGCTTGGGGAGGCATTCAAGAACTACCACCGCCAAAGAACAAGAAGGATGTGATCAGTTTCTTGGGGAGGCTTAACTACATTAGCCGATTCATAGCACAGTCTACAGTTATCTGTGAGCCAATCTTTGAGATGTTGAAGAAGGACTCCGCTACCAAATGGACCGATGAATGCGAAAAGGCCTTCGACAAAATCAAGGAGTACCTATCAACACCACCAGTCTTAGTCTCGCCCGAGCTAGGTAGACCCTTATTACTCAAACTTGTAGTGTTAGATGGAGCTTTCGGTTGCATTTTGGGGCAGCATGATGAAATAGGGAGGAAAGAGCAAGCCATTTATTATCTTAGTAAGAAGTTCACCCCGTACGAGGCCCGGTATTCTCTATTATAATGCACATGTTGTGATTTGACTTGGGTAGCTCAGAAGCTGAGACATTACTTCTGTGCCTATACTACATATCTCATATCAAAGATAAATCCTTTAAAGTACATCTTTGAGAAGCCCATGCCCACTGGCAAGATAGCCAAATGGCAAATCCTATTGATTGAGTTCGACATTGTTTATGTAACTTAGAAAGTGGTCAAGAGACAGGCACTGGTGGACCAACATGCTGAAAACCCCGCGGAGGGAGGATACGAACCCCTGAAAATGTATTTTCCTGATTAAGAGGTATTATTCATAGGAGAAGACATTGCGGAATCCTATGAAGGTTGGAGAATGTTCTTCAATGGAGCAACAAACTTCAAGGGAGTTGGCATAGGAGCAGTCCTAGTATCAGAAACCGGTCAACATTATCCGATGTCTGCTAAACTCTGGTTCCCCTGCACCAACAATATGGCCAAGTATGAAGCCTGCATCTTAGGACTCAAAATGTCCATTGACATGAACGTTCAAGAGCTTCTAATGATTGGAGATTCAGATTTACTTATACATCAGGTACGAGAAGAATAGGCAACCAAGAACTCCAAAATACTCCCGTATTTGCATCACGTACAGGAATTAAGAAAGAGGTTCACAAAGACGGAATTCTAGCATGTTCCCAGAATTCAGAATGAGTTCGCCGATGCATTAGCTACCCTATCATCTATGATACAACATCCAGACAAGAATTCCATTGATCCCATTCCAGTGAAAATCCATGATCAGCCAGCTTACTGTGCCCATATCGAAGAGGAAGCAGACAGAAAGCCTTAGTTTCATGATATCAAGGAATATTTGGCAAAAGGAGAGTACCCAAAACTTGCAAATCCTACTCAGAAACGCACACTTCAGAGGTTGTCTAACAATTTCTTTTACAGCGAAGGAATCCTGTATAGGAGGACTCCCGACTTAGGATTGTTGAGATGTGTCGATGCAAAGGAAGAATCCAGTCTATTAGAGGAAATTCATGTAAGGACATGCGGTCCACATATGAATGATTGTCTTTGCGAAAAAGATACTCGGGGCTGGTTACTTTTGGATGACTATGGAAACGGACTGCATCCAGTATGTTCGGAAATTCCACCATTGTCAGATATATACAGACATGATAAATGTACCTCTAAGTGAGATTAACACAACAAGCTCACCGTGGTCATTCGCCACTGTAACGACCCGATCAGTCGTTTTGAGCTCGGACGCGTCATTCAGTAGTTTGAGGCTATGAGCTGCTTCATCTCAGGTATATTGACTTGTGTGTATGGTCAGAATTAAAATTTAGGAAGTTTGGAGTCAAATCTAAATGGAAGTTCTCATTTTGAAAGCTTAAAATTGAAGAAATGAACTAGGATTGGAATTTTGAGTAAACGACCACAGAATTTGGATCCGAAGGTTCCATCAGGTTCGTATGATGATTTCGGACTTGGGCGTACGCCCGGATCGGGTTTTGGATAACCCGGGAGCGTTTTGGCGCCTATTGTGGAAGATAGCATTTTAGAAGAAATTGTATCAGTTTGGTTTAAAATGCATTTCAGTGTTGTTGATGTCCGTTTGGGATTCCGAGACTGGAAGTAGCTCCGTATAGTGATTCTGGATTTGGGAGCGCGATGGGAAGTGAATTCGGAGGTCCGTAGGTCATTTTGGAGCCGTTCGGCTAAAGATGGAAAATTGAAGTTTTTTGAGAAAATTTGGCCGGAAGTGGAAATTTTGATATCGGATTCGAAATGCAAATTTAATGGTTTGGATAGCTTCGTTAGGTTATTTGGGACTTAGGAGTGTGTCCGGAATATCTTTGTGTTGAAATATATGAATTATGGGAAAAATTTGAAAAATTTTGATATTTAATATTGTTAAAGTTGCCTTTGGTCAACATTTTTGGTAAACGGACCTGGACCCATGATTTTTCGGTCTCGAAAGATCCATAGAAAAAATATGGGAGTTCAACGTGTTTTCGAAATCGAATTCCGAGGTCTCAGGTCCGAGAAATGAATTTTTTCATGAAATTATTTTCTGAAAATGTTTAAGGAAAATGAAAATAAAATTTGATCAGAAAGTAATGGTATCGGGCTCGTATTTTGGTTCCGACGCCCGGTACAGGTCATATATGTTGGTTAAGTGCTTCCTGTAAAGTTTGGTTACAAATGAACTCCGATTTTGGTAAATTTTATATGTACGGACTCGTGGCGAGACGAGGAATCTGGTGATGTGACTTTCATAATTTTTCAAGAAGTGGGCCCGGGGATCGGGTTTTGCAAATTTCGTGATTTTCTATATTTTTCGAGTCTTTTCGATTGGATTATATTCCCTTAGCCTATTGTAATATATTACTTGTGGTTTTGGCATGATTCGACGTGCGAGGAGGTCGATTCGAAAGGAAAGGGCATCGCGGAGTAGACTTTTGGCAATCTTGAGGTGAGTAATAGATGTAAATGTTATTCTGATGGTTTGAAACCCCGGACTTTCACATCGTAACGCTATATTGAGTCGTGACACACACTCCATGGCGAGTGCGGGGTCGGATACTATTGGGGATTGTGACTTGGTCCATCCCGTGTGATGTTTATACTATACTGGTGATTGATACACATACTTCATTGATATTACTGGGCTTGATGCCATGTTTGGGGCCTTGTGCCGATTTGTAAAATCCTTCGAGGATTGATATTACTGCTTAGCATGATTTGCATATCATTTAATTTCAGTCCAAGGTTTTAAATGCTGTTTTGCAAACTCAGCCATAATTCTAAGTGTTGAAAACTTAAATGATATTTTTAAATGTATTCCGGGCTGGGAACTTCTGTTTTGTAAATGCCCAAGGGGCTTATTATATTATTTTCTGGACTGATTATAAAGTGACTTGAAACAGTGGTAACAATGACACTGTGTGATATACTTGAAACAGTGGTAACAATGACACTGTGTGATATACTTGAAACAGTGGTAACAATGACACTATGTGATATACTTGAAACAGTGGTAACAATGACACTGTGTGATATACTTGAAATAGTGGTAACAATGACACTGGATGATATACTTGAATAGTGGTAACAATGGCACTGTATGATATAAATTGGTCAGGTAACGATGACTAACCAAGATATTGCGCTTGGGCTGTAGGAGCCCCTTCGGAGTCTGTACACACCCCAGTGAGCGCCATCGACGATAAATAAATATGAATGGCTCGGGCTGCACGCCGCAGTGGGTACTGGAATGTACCATCATATGCATTGCATTGCATTCATGTATTTGTATTTATACTGGTGTTTAGCTGCTCAGTTCCATATGTTGTTGTATATTCGGATTGTAGCTTACTTTGTGTATTTACTGGATTTTCTTATCTTCGGACTGTAGTTACTTTTATTACTCACTGGGTCGGAGTACTCACTTTACTCCCTGCACCTTGTGTGCAGATCCAGGGCAGTCTCAGGCTCAGTAGATCCAGTTGATCAGCAGATCCAGCCTCTGGGAGTATCGAGGTAGCTGCACGGCGTTCGCAGCCATTGATCTTCTCCCTCCTATCCTATCTCTTTATTTCCGCATTATCGGACTTTGGATATACCGTGTATTAGGATGATATTCTGTATTCTAGAGGCTCAGATTCGTGACACCGGGTCCTAGTGAGATTATATTGTGTATTTTGTTAAAATCTTCAGTACTTTAATCTTGTTTAATTGATATTTCTTTCCGCTATTTTTGATAAATTGAGGTAAGTGTTGAATAATGGTCGGGCTTGCCTAGTAGTGTGCTGGGTGCCATCACGACCGGGATTTGGGTCGCGACAAGTTGGTATCATAGCCTAGGTTACTTGGTCTCGCAAGTCATAAGCCAGTTTAGTAGATTCTTGCAGATCGGTACGGAGACGTCTGTACTTATCCTCGAGAGGCTTCCGAACCTTTAGGAAAACTTCACATTCTTGAATTCTTATCGTGCGTCCTTGATTCAGCTTGAAAATAAACTTTTGAAATTCCTTCCACATGATCGTATGCACCAACGGGTGCTCAGTATCAGATGTGTCTCGATGGCTTTTGATTCCCCGATCGAGGGGCGAGGTGTAATCTCTGTGAGTTTGAAGTTAGACCAGTCTGGAGGACTTGAGGCCAAATCTTTGCCAATGGCTTGAGCACCGAGGTGCTGATTTTGTGAGCAAGTGTTTTGAACTCATATGTTCATTATTGTCCTTGTTAGCCGGAATGGCGGTTGGATATCCACGTGATGAGTATGTTAGTGTTGCGAGGTGTATTTGTACGACTTGGTAGTGGCGAAGAAGCCTACTGAATAGTAGATGAACTGTTAAGTGATTCGTTTCTTATTGTGATTTTGTTGAGTAGCCCGAGTTATGGGCGCGTGAAGAATATTTTTCGTGTCTCCTAGTTAGATAAGTCTGGGAGCTGAGATCGCTTCCGTAAATGTATTATGACGAAATCGTTGAGTCAAGGAGACCACCTTGAAGGTCGAAAATATTAAAGGAAGAATATGTTCCTACTTGGTTGAATAGCCCAATAATGGAGGGTTGAAGGGTATTTTCTATGTGTTATGATTCAAATAGGTGCAACGCATGTCCATGTATCAATTTAGATTTATGTAATTGATATGCATTGTGATGCTTTGTCAAGTTGTGGATGTGTTGTTAGGATGGTTTTGGTGATTCTCTGGCAGGTGGATAGGACCAATTACAAAGGAGGCTCTGCCGAAATTTTTGAAAAATTTAGGACTTAAAAAAAAATAAAAAAAAATGGTCGCCTAGAGAGTGGGCTTAACTGTTGTGTGAGTAAATGCAAGAATTGCAGAAGAGTTAAAATTCCAGATGATTCGTGTTTCCACGAGCTTATGATGGAGTGAGTTTAATCTCACCATGATATTACGACAACAATAGAGTATATGTGTTGTGATCTATGGCTTCGAGCCAAGTTGGGGAGCTTGCTGTTGATTAGCTGATTGCACGGTTTATTACCTGCGTGAATTCTGGTTATTGGCGTATTGGTGGGTTATTGCAGCTACGGAAAAGGACCATGAGTGGTAATTTGAGTAAATGAATTGTTGGATGCATGCTATGGTTAGCCTTATTGGCTCATGTTCAGACTTGAGGGAAGATTCATGATTTATGCCTCGTATAGGTGCAGGCTTCGAGGGAAGTGATCCCTCTAGGTGCTTTATCGAGAGGGTATTCATATGTTATAAAATTCAGTAGAGTTGGTTGCATTCGGGGCCAAGTCAGAGCTGGGTGGCTCTCAATAGCGGTCCTAGTTAATTCAAGAGGTAAAGTGTGGTGCCTAATGATTTTGAGTCTATAAGTACGGTTAAGAGTCAAGCTTTTGAAGCAGCTTATGAAGAAAGGCACAGAATGTTCTATGATGTTTTGACTTGCGGTGTAGCATTTGAGAGACATGAAATGGTCATGGTATTTGAGACAGCATGGTCTCGTGATTTAAGGTCACTCGGGGTGAGTTTGGTTGAAATAAGTTAGGTGTTAAAGGGAGATATTATTATTTCTAAGGCAATCAAGGATAAATTGGAAGGAAGTAGATTGATTAGCCATAGTTGAGTTAGTATACTAGTGTCAGTGATCGGTTCGTTAAGCGTGATCGAGTTATGCATGTGAGGCTTGTCGGCCGCAGTAATTGATGTTATTCTGAAGCATTCTTTTGTTAGGCCTATTATGAGTAGGCGGATTCCAGAAAGTGTTATGGTGGCTTGGACAACTACTTAGAGATTGGCATATTCAACGATTATGAGGATTCGCCTGTATGCTGCTATAGTTCTCCTGAAGTGAGTTAATGGAAAGTCTTATGTGATGAAGTATTAGCCTATCGACGGTTCTAGAGTTGTGATGGAAATCGCGTCTATCGTATATTGGCACGTGAGGTGCAGTGAGTGGTATGGAATTTGAAGTAAGGACCAAGGTTGCAGTTTGGTCAATGACTGTGATGTCACGATCTCGGATGAGCAGTATATGAGTTTCAGTGTTTTGAGTAAGATGGGTATTGACGTCAGTATCACCTGAGGTCGGTGTTCTGTGAGAAAGGCTTTGCATCCTGGTTAGGGATTCTTGATCGCTTTTCAGCGTTAGTGCAGCCGGTGGTTTGGATGTGCAGACCCGTTAATTATTTCGGAAGATGGTGGGAGCTTGTCCCACAGGAATATTGTATAAGTGTGACATGTAGTCACTTGATTAATTAGAAATTTAAACCAAGTATGAGGATTTTGGTAATATCATCCATTTGAGAATTTATGCCTGGAGGGCACTCTGTTTATTGGGTTATGGACCTGTGAAAGATTATTGGCCTAGCTTGGCACGATCAGGATCGACTTGAGGTCGGTGGATAGATTTAAATGTGGAAGTGAGCCTTACATCAGGACAGTTGTGTTTATTTCAGCAATGCGCTTTTTGTGGAAGGATAGTCGCGGTATTATTTCGTGGTCAGTTAATTCATGTAAAGATATATTGCACCGTATGAGTTGTGAGACGGCTTGGTAAATTCCTTATGTGTTGAGGTTCCGCTCAACGGTGATGTTATATGAGCAGGATGAGACTTAGATCATGTATCACACCTCAGTTGTGCTTGAGTTTGTAGCCTATAGCGCTATATGTTTCCTTGGGAATGATATTATACACCTTAGTGTGTTTATGACCGATATTCGGTATTTTGATGTGATGAGCTATTCAGCTCGACGTATATCTCCTTATGTGAGTTCTATATGTGGATCGGGTGGCACACCACCATGGGTATGTTGTTTGGATCGGGTTGCACGCCGCAACAGTGTGATGTTCAGTTCAGTGCCCATATTTGCTTTTGTGTGTTCTGTTTCTCTGTTTTCTGAGGAAGTCTATGTTAGTGTGCGAGTTGAGTAGTTCCTTCTAGAGTTCGCCTTCCTTTTGTATCGCGTTCGAATAGATAGCATACTGGCACATTGTGGCGTCTTGTGGGATTTTTGATAATGTCTGAGGTGGCTTATTGCCTGAGCAGTTCGTACTAGGTGAGACGAGGTTACTAGATTTGGGGTCAGTGCAAACTGATTATATGAAGTATATTATAGAGCAAAGATCATTCTTTGGTTTGGGACAAGGTAATGGAACTTGTCAGGAGTGTAGATCCAATGAATTGTTGATTCAGCAGTTGGTTGTGAATTTCGGCACATCTCTTCAGTCGTATCAGTGTTGAAAAAAAAACTAGAGCAAGACATGTGTAGATCATGAGATGCAATGGGAGCATCAGATTCGTGGAATTTCGACTATTATGTTTAAAGAATGTTATTGTGGTTCTATGAGTAAAGTGATGCAAAGTGTGAATTCAGCAAAGTTATGCAGTCATGTTTGGGTACAGCGTGTGGAGATTGATATGGTGGTCGTATGATGGAAACAGGCTTGGCAGGGAAATTCAGGATGTTGGAATTGGGCCTAATGGCTTATTTGCTTGAATAAATAAGTATATCTACAGAATTATCGAGCTAATGTGCTCAACGGAGTAGTGGTAGCATGGGAAGGTGCATGATGTGTTAAACAAGTGATTTCAGACTACTTCAGTGTAGTTCTCAGCACGTTCGAGGACGAACGTATGTTTAAGTGGGGGAGATTGTAATGACCCGACCGGTCGTTTTGAGCTCCGGCGCATCATTCAGTAGTTTGAGGCCATGAACGGCTTCATCTCAGGTATATTGACTTGTGTGTATGGTCAGAATTAAAATTCAGGAAGTTTGGAGTCAAATCTAAATGAAAGTTCTCATTTTGAAAGCTTAAAATTGAAGAAATGAACTAGGATTGGAATTTTGAGTAAACGACCTCAGAATTGGGATCCGAAGGTTCCAGCAGGTTCGTATGATGATTTCAGACTTGGGCGTATGCTCGGATCGGGTTTTGGATAACCCGGGAGCGTTTTGGCGCCTATTGTGGAAGATAGCATTTTAGAAGAAATTGCATCAGTTTGGTTTAAAATGCATTTCAGTGTTGTTGATGTCCGTTTGGGATTCCGAGACTGGGAGTAGCTCCGTATGGTGATTCTAGATTTGGGAGCGCGATCAAAAGTGAATTCGGAGGTCCGTAGGTCATTTTGGAGCCGTTCGGCTAAAGATGGAAAATTGAAGGTTTTTGAGAAAATTTGGCCGGAAGTGGAAATTTTGATATCGGATTCGAAATGCGAATTTTATGGTTTGGATAGCTTCGTTAGGTTATTTGGGACTTAGGAGTGTGTCCGGAATATCTTTGTGTTGAAATATATGAATTATGGGAAAAATTTGAAAAATTTTGATATTTAATATTGTTAAAGTTGCCTTTGGTCAACATTTTTGGTAAACGGACCCGGACCCATGATTTTTCGGTCTCTAAAGGTCCATAGAAAAATATGGGAGTTGAACGTGTTTCCGGAATCGAATTCCGAGGTCCCAGGCCCGAGAAATGAATTTTTTCGTGAAATTGTTTTCTGAAAATGTTTAAGGAAAATGAAAATGAAATTTGATCAGAAAGTAATGGTATCGGGCTCGTATTTTGGTTCCGACGCCCGGTACAGGTCATATATGTTGGTTAAGCGCTTCCTGTAAAGTTTGGTTACAAACGGACGTTGTTTGACGGGTTTCGGCCTTAAATTGGAAAATATGAAAGTTTATGAAATTTGAAAGAATTCTTGGATTTAAGGCTCAAATCATTGATTTTGATGTTATTTTGGCAATTTGATCGCTCAAGCAAGTTCGTGTGATGTTTTAGAGTCAGTGTTCATATTTGGTTTGGAGTCCCGAGGGCTCAGGAGTGTTTCGGAGGTGTCTCGGAGTGATTTCGGACTTGGAAAAAATTGCAGAAAATTGCAGAAAATTCTGCTGTGCCCAGAAAATTTTAGGTGCGAGTAGTCCGGTTTGGAAGCTCATGCTCATATCTTGTAATCTATAAGAAATCAGAAAAAGTGCAAAACACGAAAGTTGTAGCTCATATATTTTAGTTTTCGTAAAGTTAAACCATTCGCGATTTGGATATCATCTCAGAAAGTTAGGATGGATCGAAAAGGGCTGCTGGAGCAATTTCGGCAGAATTTACGATGCACTTTAGAAACTCATATCTCGGAATATATAAAGAGTTATATGGTGTACAACCTATCAAATTAAAGATCGTTGAGTCTAGTTTCTAAATCTTCAAACCGTTTGTCATTTGGATATTTATACAAGACGTTATGGGTGTTTAAACAGAAGGTGTCCGACAAGGAACAATTTTAATAGGATGTAGAACTTGTATAGAACAAGTGCAAGGTACAACTCGACGAAGCATAAGTAGATTCTTTTATACACGGATTTAGCTCACTTTTCTTCATTTCTTCAAAGTATGGACGATTTTTGGGGAGCTTCAAGAGGGGATTTTCATCATCAATGTGAAGGTAAGTTATCTCCACCTATTTTGAGTTAAGTACATCAATTATGTATGGATTTGAGCATGAAAATTGTAGAAAAATTGAGGATTTAGGCCTAGCGATTTGAAAATAAGATTTGGTGATTTGAGGGGTCAAATAAACTCCGATTTTGGTAAATTTTATATGTACGGACTCGTGGAAAGACGAGGAATCTGGTGATGTGACTTTTGTAATTTTTCGAGAAGTGGTCCCGGGGCTCGGGTTTTGCAAATTTCGTGATTTTCGATATTTTTCGAGTCTTTTCCATTGGGTTATATTCCCTTAGCCTATTGTAATATATTCCTTGTGGTTTTGGCAAGATTCGACGCGCGAGGAGGTCGATTCGAAAGGAAAAGGCATCGCGGAGTAGACTTTTGGCCATCTTGATGTGAGTAATAGATTTAAATATTGTTCTGAGGGTTTGAAACCCCGTACTTTCACATCGTAACGCTATATTGAGGTGTGACATGCACTCCATGGCGAGTGCGGGGTCGGATACTATTGAGGATTGTGACTTGGTCCATCCCGTGTGATGTTTATACTATACTGGTGATTGATACACATACTTCATTGATATTACTGGGCTTGATGCCATGTTTGGGGCCTTGTGCCGATTTGTAAAATCCTTCGAGGATTGATATTACTGCTTAGCATGATTTGCATATCATTTAATTTCAGTCCAAGGTTTTAAATGCTGTTTTGCAAACTCAGCCATAATTCTAAGTGTTGAAAACTTAAATGATATTTTTAAATGTATTCCGGGCTGGGAACTTCTGTTTTGTAAATGCCCAAGGGGCTTATTATATTATTTTCTGGACTGATTATAAAGTGACTTGAAACAGTGGTAACAATGACACTGTGTGATATACTTGAAACAGTGGTAACAATGACACTGTGTGATATACTTGAAACAGTGGTAACAATGACACTGTGTGATATACTTGAAATAGTGGTAACAATGACACTGTGTGATATACTTGAAATAGTGGTAACAATGACACTGGATGATATACTTGAACAGTGGTAACAATGGCACTGTATGATATAAATTGGTCAGGTAACAATGGCTGACCGGTCAGGTAACAATGACTGACCAAGATATTGCGCTTGGGCTGTAGGAGCCCCTCCGGAGTCTGTACACACCCCCAGTGAGCGCCGTCGACGATAAATAAATATGGATGGCTCGGGCTGCACGCCGCAGTGGGTACTGGAATGTACCATCATATGCATTGCATTGCATTCATGTATTTGTATTTATACTGGTGTTTAGCTGCTCAGTTCCATATGTTGTTGTATATTCAGATTGTAGCTTACTTTGTGTATTTACTGGATTTTCTTATCTTCGGACTGTAGTTACTTTTATTACTCACTAGGTCGGAGTACTCACTTTACTCCCTGCACCTTGTGTGCAGATCCAGGGCAGTCTCAGGCTCAGTAGATCCAGTTGATCAGTAGATCCAGCCTCAGGGAGTATCGAGGTAGCTGCACGGCGTTCGCAGCCATTGATCTTCTCCCTCCTATCCTATCTCTTTATTTCCGCATTATTGGACTTTGGATATACCATGTATTAGGATGATATTCTGTATTCTAGAGGCTCAGATTCGTGACACCGGGTCCTAGTGAGATTATATTGTGTATTTTGTTAAATTCTTCAGTACTTTAATCTTGCTTAATTGATATTTCTTTCCGCTATTTTTGATAAATTGGGTTAAGTGTTGAATAATGGTCGGGCTTGCCTAGTAGTGTGTTGGGCGCCATCACGACCGGGATTTGGGTCGTGACAAGTTGGTATCAGACATTATTGGACCAATCGAGCCGGCTGCTACCAACGGACACAGGTTTATCCTAGTAGCCATCGACTATTTCACCAAATGGGTCAAAGCAACATCTTACAATGTAGTGACTAAGAAAGTCGTGGCAGACTTCGAACGCGACCGCATTGTTTGTCGATTCAGAATTCCAAAATCAATCATTACTTATAATGGATCCAACCTCAACAACGACTTAGTGAAATCCATGTGCAAAACTTTCAAAGTCAGGCACAAGAATTCCACAGCCTACAAGCCTTAGATGAATGGAGTTGTAGAAGTCGCCAACGAGAATACCAAGAAGATATTAAGGAAAATGATAGAGAAGCATAAAAAGTGGCACGAGAAGTTATCATTTGCTCTTCTGGGGTATCGTACCACAGTCCACACATCAACCGGGGCAACCCCCTATATGCTAGTTTACGGTACAGAGACTGTCATTCCCACTGAGGTAGAAATTCCTTCCCTAAAGATCATTCAAGAAGCTGAGCTCGACGACGCAGAGTGGGTAAAAAGTCGTTATGAGCAACTAGCCCTTATAGACCAAAAGAGAATGAATGCATTTTGCCATGGTCAACTCTACTAGAACAGAATGTCCAGAGCCTTCAACAAGAGAGTCAAGCTAAGACAGTTCACACCGGGGCAGCTGGTGTTAAAGAAATTTTTCCGCATCAAGATGAACCAAAAGGGAAGTTCTCTCCCAACTGGCAGGGTCCATACATGGTTCACCGGGTTTTGACAGGGGGAGCCCTCATACTTGCAGAAATGGATGGAGAAGTCTAGCCAAAGCCGATCAATTTAGATGCAGTCTACCGTTACTATGTGTAATATTTATGCTTTCTTTATATGATGTAAATTGAACTATGCCTGACCTGATTCCCATTTAAGAGGGGATATGTAGGCAGCCCTATGGGTTTGGTCACAATTCAATAAAAATTTCATTCCCCCCGTAATTAGAAACTGGGGCAGAATTTTGAGGAGGACCCTCAAAATTTTGAAGTAATTTCAGCCGATTGCCCCATGAGTAACAGTCAGAAACGTCAATCATCAAAATAGGGCATAATTTTGAGGAGGACCCTCAAAATTCCATAGCATGAGAGGTTTCAATGTCCTAATTTATGTCACAGTCATCAGTTCATCTAAAAGATATTTCTAAATTATCATTTATTTCATACGTTTACAAAATCATGCAGCATGAAACTGCTTTGTTTAGCAACGCTACCCCAATGATATAGACGGTATCACCGAATCGAAGTCAAACGAGTCAAGCAAATCTAGCAGGGATACGAACTAACCTCCCTCCCTTACAAAACTCACGATTTTTCTTTGGATGTAGGCACGAGGATTGCAAAATCATCAAACATATTTTACGCCCATGGAACAAACATTTTTCAAAAATACGACTCTCTGAACCGTTGCACTTGCCAACATTTGCTATCAGCACACACCAGTGATGTCCCTTACGTCACAATGCTCGCAGTAATCACAATGCTGAATATGCTATCAGCTAAGAAAACTCTGCTATCATTTGTCATTTTATTTCTTAGATAAGGCTACCATTCTGCCTTCTGATACTAAACGATGTCTCCATCTGCATTCTTGCATTGCATAAGGCTACCATTCTGCCTTCCGAGACTAAACGATGTCTCCATCTGCATTCTTACATTGCATAAGGCTACTATTCTGCTTTCCGAGACTAAACGATGTCTCCACATGCATCTGCATTGCATAAGGCTACCATTCTACCTTCCGAGACTAAACGCTATCTCCCTCTGCATCTGCATTGCATAAGGCTACCATTCTGCCTTCCAACTTGCATAAGGCTACCATTCTGCCTTCTGAGGTTAAGCTCTACCTTCATCTGCATTCGCATCTTTGCATAAGGATACCATTCTGGCTTCCGAGGTTAAACTCTACCTTCATCTGCATTCGCATCTTTGCATAAGGCTACCATTCTGCCTTATGAGGCTAAGTAATGCCTCTTATTTTCGTCGAAAGTAAGCGCTATCTCAAGCACCATTTATCTCGCTTTTCTTACGGGCTAAGCTCTGCCCTTCAATTCGTAAGACTAAGCTCTATCTTGTTTGCATCATACTACTGCATCTTCCATAGGCTGAAATATTGCCAACTCATCCAAAGGCATCATCGTTCGGGGGCAGTATCTTCATAGCCCGAGAACACCATGTCATGTCCTGAGGATCTCTTTCAATCTTTTGCATATTATTATTCAAAGGCGTCATCATTCGGAGGCATCATCCTCATAGCCCGAGAACACCATGTCATGGCCCGAAGTTCTCTTTCAATCCTTTGCATATCATTATTCAAAGGCGTCATGGTTCGGAGGCACCATCTTCATAGCCCGAGAACATCATTTCATGGCATGAGAATCCCTTATCATACGCTTCATGGCCTAGGGCATCACGATCTAAGAGCGTCATCCTCATCATCCGAATACAACATTCATGGTCCAATGGGAATCTGCATCATGTTTAGACTTACGCACACCATATGCTTGTATTATTTATTTTAATGTAAGATGGCAAGCAACGATTATCCCAGCAGGAGTGATGTCACGCCCCCTTTTTCTCACGAAATCGGGCTTGTGACATTTATGAGGACAACTCGTTCCCTTTTGGGAATTGGGTTTTGGAACTTGAAGAGTCGCCACCTAATGATTAAGTGCATTAGGACACTAAGAAGGGTTTGAGTTTGAAGAACCAAAGTTCGGGTAAGGGCTAGAAATTATCTCGAGGGGAAGGTGTTAGGCACCCCTCAAGATCTACTAGTATGGTTCCCGGCCATGTTACAATTGTGACTTCACATAATCAAGTAAGCAATTAAGGGCCTCAAATAGAAGGGGATTTTCACATCTTATTGCAAGCAAATTGAAAGTTTGAAGAGAATAAAGAAAGCCGAAATTTTTTCGAACAATAAAACAAGTTAAAAGAAAAGGGTGGGCTAGGTTTTCAAACAATATGGATCACATCAATGCAATACCTGGCAATCGCTCCTCATAAGAGGGGTTGCACGTGGTATTAGCGCACCTGTCATCATATCCATATCTACCCTTCCCACACCGTTAAGGTAGTAAAGCGCAGAATGGTGTCGTTACTTATTGCATGCTAGTACCTGCCCTAATCCTATCAGTCCCAGAGGAATTTGGGACTACTAGTCCTAAAGGGAAGGGAGATTTGGTTTTCAGAGTTTTAAAAGGATAAAATTTTAGAGCGACAATCAAAACATATAGGGCAAGTATGGGGATAACACATAACAGCTTAAAGGGCTCAAACAGGCCTCCTCATTTAAAGACAGATTGTTTAGCATGTCTTGCATGTACTGGTTATAGTCTAAAATCAAATTAAGGCGTGGGATAGGCTGATTCATCACATATTTCTCAGATGAGGAGTCCGAATTAGCCTTCCCTAGTTGTAATTTATCAAAGACTGATGCAATTAATTAATTACCTAATGGCTTGCCTAAATGAGACCTATAGGCATGATATCTAACAGTGCTTGCTCTGATTTTAAAGAAAACTTACTAATTATAGAAAAACGAAAGTTTCGCAGATTTTAGACAACATTGCAACTGATTTTTAACTTGCAGATGACATAAGCGAATCAGATTCAAAGGTTACTCCTATAGGCATGATTTCTAGGCGTTGTTGGTTTTAAAACGATTATGAAGGTGCAGGCGTCCTATAGACATGGTAGCTAGAATGCAATTGATTATTATTTAACCTATGACCATTTGCCTAATGATAGATGTAAGATGCAGAAATGCAGAAACTACAGGCAGGATTTCTATACGTCGTGCATGAATGCAGAAAACTATAGGCAGGATTTCTATATGTCGTGCATGAATGCAGAAAACTTATAGGCAGGATTTCTATATGGCGTGCATGAATGTAGAAAACTTATAGACATGATCTCTATGTATGCAGAAGTGCAGAGAACTTATAGGCAAGATTTATATATGAAATGCATAAGTGCAGAATCCTATACTCAGGATTTCTATATGAAATATAGAAGTGCAGAATCCTATAGTCAGGATCTCTATATGAAATGCAGAAGTAAAAACAGGTTGTGATTGAAGGAATAAATACCTACGATCATGATATCTACCCGTATGCATACATAATTGACCCTCCCCTTTTCACTAGAACCCCATAAGTTATTACAACATAGTACAGACCTGAATGAATTAAGAAAAATAAAATTACATCAGAAATTAAGCTACAACCAAGGAGCCTAATTCAAACTCAAAGTCCAACAATATGAGGTGAACCAACTTCCAGGAACAAATTTCCAAAGCCTTCTCTTATTTAGGATATGTCAAAGTTCCCTAAGAGCCTTAAGGGGACTCCGAGCAGTGCTTACGACCCAAATATATTGCAGAATTAAGATAGTGCAGTGTGGAAATGCCAACCCTCAGATGTCCAAGTTTAAAGGGAACTTAAGGTCCCAAAGAAAGGCTCATAAGAGAGGGGGCAAAACATAGAATCTAAGAGAGAGTGTAAGTGCACAAAAGAGGAAATCAGGGAAAGCTATGGCAGGCTGGTGGTCATGCCTAGTAATCAGGAGTGCTGGCACACCCCCTGACAAGCCTATTAGCCACATTCTGAGAGTTGGGATCCATTAAGGATCAGGTTCAGACCTAAGCAACAATTTAGATGTTGTCAGGCCACGAACCTTAACTCAAACACATAGAAGGGAGTGGGGTATAGGGAGTTCATAACAAACAGCAGATGTAAAAAGAGAGTAGCATATTCAATACAGAACATGAACAACAAAGTAGACAGGAGTGTAGCAACAGTAAAATAAACACACAGGGGTGGTGCTGAAATCGAAATTAAGCCATACCAGTTTCAGGGAAACAAATAAGTGAAAGCTGAAGTCTTGTAAACCAAATTGCAAGCAAATAGTACAAAAGATATCAAAAGAGAGTAGAATATTGAAAGAGTATTGAAATTAAGAGGTGTGTGTGTAAAGTGTTGGATTCAAAGTATTGAACTGAAGGTTCAAGGTTTCTAAGTGCAGAAGGGTCGTGCCCCTTTTATAGTGCAGAAAAGAAGTAATAAAAGGTAAGGGAATAGTTTGCAATCAATCACACAGAATCTCCCTTCAGTTAAGGGATTCTGATTTCAAACGGGCAGAAGACAATTAAGGAAAGAATTGGATTAAAATCTTTTCCAAAGTAGTACAAGAAGTGAAAATACATAGAAACTATTTAAGGAAAGAGTTTGATATCAACACAATTTGTGCAAATAAGGAAAGACAATCAATCAACAGCTAATAAAATCAGAAATTGAGTTTTGGTATGAATGAATCCAACCAGAAAAGGTGAAGAAAGGTTTAATTAAAGAAAATCAGTAACAATAAATTGAACCTTATTAAAAAAGGAATTCTGAATCAATCACTAATTGGCAAACCTTTTTTTTGAAGGAAGAATTCTTCATATATAAAGCATACAGACATGTCAAACAGGAAAGAACTGTCATGCTAATTAGAAAGATCTAGTGTCGAAAAGTTCAAAGTCATAAATAAAGAAATTCAAGTTCAGTACATAGTCTCGAAACAAGTCTAAAAAAGCCCAGAGTTCCAAAGTAGAACCCTAGTCCGAACACCAGATCTGAACTCGCCCAAAAACCCCAAATCTTAGGGTTTCCAACTCGAGTAAGATACAAAGAAGAGGACCAAGTAATTGAAACATGCTTAGGAATCTCTTTCAGAGACGTATGAGAAAAACAAGCGGATATAATAACAAGTTCGAGGCAAACATAGTGAAGAAACTGATTTGAAACATAAAGACATATTTTAAGAAAAGCTCGAAACTTAAACAGGTTCAGAGGAGAAAACAGGTAACATAGCACTTAAGAGAACAGTAGATGAAACACGTTTAGAAAGAACTCAAACAAAGTCCCGAAGAAGGCAAATAATAAGTAAGAGCTTAGTAGAAAATACAGTAGAGGGACACAGGGTTAAACAAACACATAAGATAAACGTGTGAAAGCATGACATAGAAACCAGTAGAAGAAAGAACGGAGCATAGTAGAAGAATATGCGTAATAAAGCAAACATAAGAACACAGGGCAGGATCACGCGAGGCATAAAAATAAAACATAGGAACATAATATAGGCAGATACACACAAAGAAAAAAAGAAGAAGAGTCAGAAAACATTTTGAAACTTTTTCAGAAACCCTAAATCGAAGAGAAACAAATTTTGAAAGAGAAGATTGGGGAAAACGTTTTAAAACTCCAGTAGAACACAGATATAACAAGGATCTAAGAGAACACACAGAGAAAAACCTCAAATATCTAGGGTTTCAGAAAAACCCTAGAAATGAGAAAGGCTTGGAAGAAGGTCTGATCTCGAGTAAGATGAGGTCAGAAAAGGCTTCTAGTACTTGAATATGCCGGAGCATGGCCGGAGAAGTCATAGATCTACAGATCTGAGCAGGATCTAAAGAGAATCATTAGAGTCGGGCTTCAAATCATCGAACAACTTAGGTTTAATGGCGAGAGAGGGTGGGTACAGGCCATCCATGGCCTAAGAAGCCATGGATTCCGGTGAAGTAACGGCTGAAAAGGGTAGAGGTCGACTAGGGTTTCGAAGAACCTTTGAGAGAGTTTGAGAGACGAATGGATTCAAAGGCGGCTAGTTAGGTGAAAGTTATTAGGGTTAGGGGTGTTTGGGAAATTAAAAAGGAAAGGGGAAATCATGGCCTGGATCAAATTGAAAACCGGGCGGGTTATTTAATTGGGTCATGGGTCGGGTAAAAGATGAAATTGGGCCGGTCCAGCTGGGGGTTAGGATTGGGTTAATTTGAGGGCTAAAATTGAAATGTAAATAGGCTGTAATTGAAATGGAATGAGGTTAAATGTTAAATGGCCAGTTTTTCCCTTTTATTTTATAAATATGGTAAAAAAATGATATTAAAAGCAAATTAAAAGTACTGAGCCAGTTAATAATACACAAATATTAATTTAAAAATAATGGTACAAATTTTACCATTATGAAATGCTATTAATCATAAAATAGGCTATACTTGCAATTGCATGCAATTTAGTCTTTTAAATACCAAATAAATTTGTAAAAATCTACAAAAATTATCTTAACTATATTTTGGTATAAATACGGGAATAAAATAAATTATTCATCAAAATTGATGATTTTAACTATAGTAAATTGATTTTAAAAAACTCTTCAAAAATACTAAAACACTTGGGCATGCTTATTTATGTATGTGCCCGTTTGATGCGGTAGGCTCGATAGGTCCGATAACATCCATTCCCCAAGCGGCGAACGACCATGGAGAGCTTGCTGCAATAAGCTCGTTTGGAGGCACCTTTATCATGTCTGCATGTATCTTACAGCGATGGCATTTTCGGACATACTGGATGTAGTCCGTTTCCATAGTCATCCAAAAATAACTAGCTCGGAGTATCTTCTTGGCTAAGACAAAGCCGTTCATATGCGGACTGCAGGTCCCTGCATGAATTCTTCCAATAGCCTGGATGCTTCCTTTGCATCGACATTCCTTAGTAACCCCAAATCAGGAGTCCTCCTATACAGGATTCCTCCGCTATGAAAGAAGTTGTTAGATAGTCTTCAAAGTGTGCGTTTCTGAGTAGGATTTGCGAGTTCTGGATATTCTCTTTTCGTCAAATATTCCTTGATATCATGAAACCAAGGTTTTTCGTCTGCTTTTTCTTCTACATGAGTGCAGTAAGCTGGCTGATCATAGATCTTTACCGGAATAGGATCAATGAAGTTCTTGTCGGGGTGCTGTATCATGGACGATAGGGTAGCCAATGCATCGGCAAATTCATTCTGAATTCTGGGAACATGTTGGAACTCTATATTTGTGAACCTTTTCCTTAGTTCCTGTAAATGATGCAGATAAGGGAGTATCTTGGAGTTCTTGGTTGTCCATCCTTTTCGGACCTGATGTATAAGTAGGTCTGAATCTCCAATCACTAGCAATTCTTGAATGTTCATGTCAATGGCCATCTTGAGCCCTAAGATGCAGGCTTCGTACTCGGCCATGTTGGTGGTGCACGGGAACCTGAGCTTGGTAGATACCAGATAATGCTGACCGGTTTCTGATACTAGGACTGCTCCTATGCCAACTCCTTTGAAATTTGCTGCTCCATCAAAAAATATTCTCCAACTGTCATAGGATTCTGCAATGTCTCCTCCTATTAAAGATACCTCTTCATCAGGAAAATACGTCTTTAGAGGTTCATATTCTCCATCCACGGGATTTTCAACAAGATGATCTGCTAGTTCTTGTCCTTTGATTGCCTTCTAAGTCACGTAAACAATATCGAATTTGCTCAGCAGTATTTGCCACTTGGATAGCTTGCCAATGGGCATGGGCTTATGAAAGATGTACTTCAAAGGATCCATTCTTGATATGGGGTAAGTGGTATGGGCACATAAATAGTGTCTCAAATTCTAAGCTACCCAAGTCAGGGCACAACAGGTGCATTTCAATAAAGAATATAGGGCCTCGTATGGGGTGAACTTCTTGCTGAGATAATAGATGGCCTACTCCTTTCTTCCCGTTTTATCATGTTGTTCCAGAACACAACCAAAAGCTCCATCCAATACTGCAAGGTGGAGTAATAGAGGTCTACCCGGCTCCGGCGGGACCAAAACTGGCGGCGTTGACAAGTATTCCTTAATTCTGTCGAAGGCTTTCTGACAATCATCAGTCCATTTGGTAGCGGCGTCCTTCTTCAACATCTTAAAGATTGGCTCACAAATGACAGTGGATTGAGCTATGAACCGGCTAATATAGTTAAGCCTTCCCAAAAAACTCATAACTTCTTTCTTGTTCTTCGGTTGTGGTAATTCTTGGATGGCTTTAACCTTTGATGGATCCAATTCTATTCCTCAACGACTCACAATGATCCCGAGTAGTTTTCCGGCAGGAACCCCACATTTGGCGGGATTCATCTTCAAGTTGTACCTTCTTCGTTTGTTGAAGAACTTCCTCAGATCTTCCAAATAGTCATTGGCTCTCTTGGATTTGATGATGACTTCATCTACATGTACCTCAATCTCTTTGTGTATCATGTCATGGAAAATAGCAGTCATGACCCTCATGTAGGTGGCTCCAACATTCTTTAACCCGAATGGCATCATTTTGTAATAATACATCCCCCACGGCGTAATGAAAGCCGTTTTCTCCGCGTCTTCCTCATCCATCCATATCTGATGATACCCAGCAAAACAATCAACCAATGACTGCAGTTCATGCTTGGTGTAGTTGTCAATTAGAATGTGTATGTTCGGCAAGGGGAAGTCGTCTATTGGCCTGGCCTGGTTGAGATCCCGGTAGTCGACACAGACTCTAACCTTCCTGTCCTTCTTCGGCACTGGCACAATATTGGCTAACCATGTTGGATACTCTACTACCCTGAGAACCTTGGCTTTTACTTGCTTGGTGACTTCTTCCTTGATTTTCAAACTTATGTCAGGTTTGAACTTCCTGAGCTTCTGTTTTACTGGTGGACATGTCAGTTTGGTTGACAGTTTGTGAGCTACAATAGATGTACTGAGACCAGCCATGTCATCATAAGACCAGGCGAATATGTCCTCATATTCTCTTAGAAATTCTGTGTACTCTTTCTTTTTTGATGGTGATAGATGAACGCTGATTCGTATTTCTTTGATGTTTTCTGCATCCCCCAGGTTGACGATCTCAGTTTTGTCCAGGTTAGACTTAGGTCTGTTCTCAAAATCCTCAACCTCTTTAACAACCTCTTCTGGTATATCCTCTTCTTCTGAGTCCATATCCGTTTGTTGTGTTGCCTCGTCGCATCTCACAATCATCGGTTCATCAAGATAAGTAATAGTAATGTTGTGTAAATAAAGTAAACGATAAAAAGTAATAAGAGCAAGATTTATAAGAAAGTGAAATGATTTGATAACTTTTTATAATTGTTTTGAACATTGGAGCTTATATTTGAATATAAGAAATGCGGAGAGAAAGTCAATAAGCGAAGAAATAAAGATAATGCATGGTGCTTTGTTCAGCCTTGCTACCTCGAAGCTTTCCGGGCCCTGGTGGTTCTGATGGACCAATTGTTGAGGTGTGCCACTCGGCTCACAGCTTGTATAGAAGGGCTTTCCTCCCCATCCTCCCTGAAAATGACACAACAGTCTATATTATCATCTTCCAAAAACAAATTCCTCATCGCCACCAGTGCTTCCTGTTCTCCCGACCCATATATGACATTGGCAGGCTGGAAAGTCTATTCCAAGCAAAGTATTGGATGCTCAAGTGGGTAGTAGGGACTGCGCCATGGTGGTGACCGGTGGTTGAATTCCTCCCAAGTGTATTCATATCCCAAACCGAAAGTGGTACCGTGTTTCTTCAACTTGATAGGCTTAGTGATTCCTTGGAGATTCTTTCCAAGTCCCATGCCAGGTACATATCCGCACCAATTTAGTATACTTTCAATTTTGCTATCCCACCATTTGTCCTTGTCCACGGCGTTGACTCGCTCAATGTGATGGTAGCTTTCTCAGCCAATCTTCCTTCTTCCTCCGATTGGTGGGATGGTCTAGCGACTGTATATGGGATTGCTACCGTCGCAGTGAATAAAAACCACTTGGTGAGTCCACTCAAATTTCACTGCTTGATGTAGGGTTGATGCCACAGCCCCAGCAACATGGATCCAGGGCTGTCCTAATACCAAGTTGTAAGATGCTGGGATGTCTATCACTTGAAAATCAACGTCGAACCAAGTTGGTCCCATTTGCAGACACAAACTGATTTCCCCAATAGTGGACCTTTGGGATCCAAAATCTTTGACATTGATGGCTCCATCCTTGATCTCATGCAGGCTCTTTCCTAGTGTTCTGAGAGTCACCAATGGACAAATATTGAGGATGGACCCTCCGTCAATCAAGACTCTGGTGATAAAATGATATTCGCACTACATAGTGATGTGCAAGGCCTTGTTGTGGCTTAACCCTTCAGGTGGCAGCTCATCTTCGTGGAAAGTGATTTTGTGACCCTCCAATACTTGCCCCACAATGTTTGCCATTTCTCCTCCAGTTATGTTGCTGGGTACATATGCCTCGCTCAACAACTTTAATAAGGCATTCTTATGTGCGTTAGAGCTTTGTAGCAGAGCGAAGATAGAGATATGGGCTGGCGTTTTGTTCAACTGATCAATGACCGAATACTCTTTGGATTGTATCTTTCTCCAGAGATTATCATGCCCGGTTTCAGTGATGGTTGGTCGTCCAGAGGCCTGCTTACTGGATTCGGCTAGGTGTTCTGGGGTATAAACCCTGCCGGTTCTTGTCATACCCTGTGCTGCCATTGCTTCTCCATATTTGGTTTTCCCTTTCCTTCTCGCTTCAGCAGTATAATCCCATGGTATGGCCTTCGTATGGAATGGTTCTACGGCTATCATGTCCACTGGGATGGGTACCTTTGCATTGGATGGTAACATAGACACTTTGAATGGTACAGGTGTCTTTGGAGACCCAAACTCGACCTCAATAGGTCCTGGCGTCTTTGCAGAAGAAGGTTCTTCGAACTCAAGTGGTATGGACATGTCTACTTCAGCATTTTCAGAAGGCTGGATCTGGACCACAATCGGATAAAGTGTAACGGTTGGTTCTTTTGGCTCATCACTTTCAGCGATCAATCCGATCTACCCTTTGGGGTCCCAATCATCCTCTATCTCAATCATATGAAAGCCCACACCCTTGTGCTCAGGCAGAGGGTTGTTGCGGATATTCGGAGCTGGCTCCTTTGTTATGATGATCTTGTTGTCAATCAAAGCTTAGATCTTATCCTTCAGAGAGCAGCACTCATCAATGGTATGCCCCTTCTTTCCAGAATGGTATGCACAGGTTTTGTTTGGGTTGACCCATTGGGAGGGGTTTTCGGGGTTTATGGCTAGGATAGGGGTGATGTAACCAGTAGCTTTGAGCCTTTCATACAGCTGGTCGATAGGTTCGGCAATGGAGGTATACTGTTTGGGGGGTCTGCGGTTGAAGTTCGGCCAGGGTCTAGGAAAGTTTTGGCAGGTGGGAGGTGGTTGATAGTGAGAGGGTTGAGTATTGTAGGCTTGATAGACATTTGGGGTTGGGAATATCTGGGCGAAGTGGGCTGATATGTAGGAGGTGGACGTAATTGGTAATTAGGTGGTGGAGTTCGGTAGGAGGGTGAGAGTGCTTGGTAATTTGTGGTAGGTTGATATCTGGGTGGAGGTATTGAGTAGGTTTGGTAGTCAACTAGGAATTTTGTTCTTTGTGCAACGGTCAAGGCACTCACGTCCCTTTTCTTGGACGTGCCACCAGACTTTAGAGCCTTGTTGGTGTACTGCAAAGCTTCAAAGTTAGTGACCATACCACTTTTGATACCTTCCTCGATCCTTTCCTCTAGCTTGATGATGTCAGAAAATTTCTCGCTTTCAATCAGCATTAACCTTTCATAGTACTGTGGGTCTTGAGCTCGAATGAATAACCTGTTCATTTGTTCTTCTTCTAAAGCCGGTTTGACCTTAGCAGCTTTTGATCTCCAACGAGTAGCTACTCGCGAAATGTCTCCGAGGGTTTCTTCTTTAAGTTCTGGATGTAGAACACGTCTGGTGCATTTTCTGCATTGAACCTGAACCTGTCCATGAAATCGGACACCATACTTACCCAATTTGACCACTTCTTAGAGTCTTGGTTGCTGTACCAAAACAAAGCATCTCCTTTCAGACTTCTCATAAAGAGTTTCATGCGAATCTTTTCATCCCTTCCCACTCCGACCAGCTTGTCGCAGTACGTCCTCAAATGGACTCTAAGATCCCCTGTGCTATCAAATATCTTGAACTTGGGAGGTTCGTACCCCTCAGGAAGATCGACATTTGGTTGAATGCAAAGGTCCTCGTAATTCAGTCCCTCAATCCCCTTGCTTCCTTCAACACCCTGAACTCTGCTAGTCAACTTCTTGAGTTTCGCAGCCAGATTCTTGATAATAGAGTCTTTGTCATAAGACTTAGGTGTGCTTGAAATAGGTTGAGTATAGTGTGGTATGGTTTCCACATAGATGGGGGTGTTGTGGAGATGATCATTTATGGAGTTTAGTGGTTCAGGGATGAGCAGTGGGGTGTTATCTGAAATGTGGCATGTGTTGTAGTGGTGATGGGGAGCGGGTTGGTTTTGTGGTTTCGGGATTCTTTGTGGAGGTGTGGGGTCTTGAGTGTTAGCAAAGTTGACATTTGGGGTATTGAATGACAAATTCGCCAAGTTGCGAACTTTGTCCAGTTTTTCCTGAAACTTCAATAACTTTTGTTCGAGCTGGGAGGTACTTTCCTTGGAAACCTGAATACCCTGAGGAACCTCTACCCTTTCAACTGAGTTCTCCTTTCTAATGTTTCTCAAATCTTCTATCTTTCCCTTGTTCTTGTTTCTGATAGGTCTCGGAAGAAGATGAGGTGGAGGGCCCTTAGATCTTGTGGAGTATGATGACGATGCCAGAGTTCATGAACTAACCTTTGGGGAGTGGAATAAACAAAGGTAAAAACAAAAAGGTAGCAAATTAGTGAGGATTAGGAGAAGAAAACATTGCAATATTTAAACACATAGTGTAAGAATATAAATCGTGTCCTAATTTGGGAGCCTCATTGTGCCCGAGGTGGGCCTAGTGACAAGTTGATTTGGAGAACTTATAATGCTAAATGCCTCATATAATTGATAAAAAATAAGACAAGTCCCAAAAGGACACTAAAATAGCAGAAAAAATAAATTGTCACTAACTACTTGGTCCCAGAAGGACCTTCCCCAGACTCGTCATCTTTAGGTCAATCGGACAGCTTCACCAGCTCACGCAGTCCTAGCAGCAAATAGGCTCTAGCCAAGTGTTCTCCTTCGTTTCCCTCAGTGTTCTGGCAGTTTTCAATCCTCTGGATGAACTTCCTTCCCAATTCCACTAAACCCCGCTCCAAATACCCTAGTCGCTTATTGGCGCTGACAGCCATATCTTTCTATTAATCAATCAACTTTTGATGGGCTTCTTGAATCTCCCGGTGCTCACTTTCGCATTCACGTATCCTATTGCGCAATTGGTTGTACTTGACCTGTGCTTCAGCCTTTTTATCGATGATCCTTTGACCTCGAACAAACCCATGTTGGCCCAGACCATTGTGATTATCCTCCAGCTATCCCGAATAGTATGGGGTGCAGCCAACATGGTATCTGTGTGGCTCGATAGTATCTCTTCCCATGATGATCTTGCAATGCCACATATGTTGAGCTTGGCACTTATAAGGACTGTCATCAGCTTGGAAATCAGCCCGGAAGTGACTCATCTTGTCGACCCTTGGTATAACCTACTTCCTACCAGTCTGTCTCATGACCTGGAGGGGGATATAAGGGTAGGTTCCTCTTAAACCGATCAATATCAGAAACGGAGCATCCCTAGATCGGGTGATGAACTCTTCAGTAGGGAAATACTCGAACATCCATTATATTTGATCGTCAGTTAGATTTTCAAACAGCTCCACCCACCCCTTGGCATCTTCTGGCTGAGCAAACATGTTGGGCATTTTGTTCATTCGCCTTGGTTGATGGAAGGCTATATAATCTTCCCAGTTTCTACACTGAATCTCTTGCCGATATTCACCCCTTTGAAGATGCTCTATGAGCCAGAGCTGGAGTAGCAAGTTGCAGCCTACGAAGTGTGGGGCTCCTTGTTGACACTTTTCCAAGGCTCGGTACATTTCTGCAACGATCATGGGCACTATGCTAAAGGGTTGCCCACCAATTCCCTCCATTAAGGTTTTAGTGACCATAGCTAACCTGGTGTGAATCCTTGCTTTCTTCATAGGAAACAATATCATCCCCAAGAAGCAGAACATAAAGACAAAGACCCTTCTGTGGATATGCCCCAATGAGGTGAGTGTGAATTCATTTGCGTAAGTGCGGTAGGACTTACTATGGCCGTACATTTTGTACAGATAGTCAAAAGAAATGTAGGAATCCTTCAAACAGGTCAAGTTTGTGTTTTTCTTTAGGCCCATCATTTTGAGAAAACCCCTACCCTTGCGATTTTCCGGCATAAGTAAACCCGAAGTATCCCACGGAATACCAGCTAATCCTCCTATTTCCTCGAGCAGAGGTGTCATCTCAATCTCCCCGAAGCAAAACACAGACCTATCACAGTCCCAACTTCTATGATTTTGTTGTTGGGTTGGACCTCCAGGAGAGAAGGCAAATTTCCTAGGTACTTCCGGACAAGAGCCTCATCACTGGAGTGAAGATCTTCCCACCAGCTTAGCAACCTTGGGTGAATGTTGGTGGCCATGCCAAATCTGGGGTCTTCGTGCCTCATTTCTGCAAAATAAAGTGTTAGACCCTTACCCCGCCGGACTCGACCATTTAAACCAATAATTAGCATAAGAAACATTTAGTTCTCCAAATAAATGCATATAATATGGTAACGTCCATTTGGGTTCCCAAGGAACCCATTGGACTTTGGACAAGGCTATCTTAAAGAGTCATTATGTGCACAACATAACTAACTCGCCTAGGTTTTGATAGTGATGCATGAACAATTGAATAGAGTAAGGTTTCTATAAGGTATTAGACTGGTACCCTTGAGCGGACAACTCATTATAAGCGTTGTTATGGTATTTTGTTTGGCACGAGTGAAATATGATGTTGAATATGCAGTTACAAGAATGAAACAAGTTGCCATGTATTTGCACGTTCATAAAGTAATGATTACAATAATTGCTCATAATTACAATAGTATTAAAGGAAAATAGTAAAGTAAAGCATTAAAGAAAAGAAACAAAGGAGCCAAGTCAGTTTCGTAATAAAACAGAAATAAAGACATTAGATAAAGGCAATAAAGAAGTAGTAAAGTCACAAATAACATGAAATGCCAAAACCCTAAAAGAAATTCCCCAGCGGAGTCGCCACGCTGTCGCGCCCACTTTTTCTCGCGAAATCGGGCTTGTGACATTTAGGAGGACAACTCGTTGCCTTTTGGGAATTGGGTTTTAGAACTTGAAGAGTCACCACCTGGCACATTGTGGCGTCTTGTGGGATTTTTGATAATGTCTGAGGTGGCTTATTGCCTGAGCAGTTCGTACTAGGTGAGACGAGGTTACTAGATTTGGGGTCAGTGCAAACTGATTATATGAAGTATATTATAGAGCAAAGATCATTCTTTGGTTTGGGACAAGGTAATGGAACTTGTCAGGAGTGTAGATCCAATGAATTGTTGATTCAGCAGTTGGTTGTGAATTTCGGCACATCTCTTCAGTCGTATCGGTGTTGAAAAAAAAACTAGAGCAAGACCTGTGTAGATCATGAGATGCAATGGGAGCATCAGATTCGTGGAATTTCGACTATTATGTTTAAAGAATGTTATTGTGGTTCTATGAGTAAAGTGATGCAAAGTGCGAATTCAGAAAAGTTATGCAGTCATGTTTGGGTACAGTGTGTGGAGATTGATATGGTGGTCGTGTGATGGAAACATGCTAGGCAGTGAAATTCAGGATGTTGGAATTGGGCCTAATGACTTATTTGCTTGAATAAATAAGTATATCTACATAATTATCTAGCTAATGTGCTCAACGGAGTAGTGGTCTCATGGGAAGGTGCATGATGTGTTAAACAAGTGATTTCAGACTACTTCAGTGTGGTTCTCAGCACGTTCGATGACGAACGTATGTTTAAGTGGGGGAGATTGTAACGACCCGACCGGTCGTTTTGAGCTTCGGCGCGTCATTCAGCAGTTTGAGGCCATGAGCGGCTTCATCTCAGGTATATTGACTTGTGTGTATGGTCAATTAAAATTCAGGAAGTTTGGAGTCAAATCTAAATGAAAGTTCTCATTTTGAAAGCTTAAAATTGAAGAAATGAACTAGGATTGGAATTTTGAGTAAACGACCTCAGAATTGGGATCCAAAGGTTCCAGCAGGTTCGTATGATGATTTCAGACTTGGGTGTATGCCCGGATCGGGTTTTGGATAATCCGGGAGCGTTTTGGCGCCTATTGTGGAAGATAGCATTTTAGAAGAAATTGCATCAGTTTGGTTTAAAATGCATTTGAGTGTTGTTGATGTCCGTTTGGGATTCCGATACTGGGAGTAGCTCCGTATGGTGATTCTGGATTTGGGAGCACGATCGGAAGTGAATTCGGAGGTCCGTAGGTCATTTTGGAGTCGTTCGGCTAAAGATGGAAAATTGAAGGTTTTTGAGAAAATTTGGCCGGAAGTGGAAATTTTTATATCGTATTCGAAATGCGAATTTTATGGTTTGGATAGCTTCGTTAGGTTATTTAGGACTTAGGAGTGTGTCCGGAATATCTTTGTGTTGAAATATATGAATTATGGGAAAAATTTGAAAAATTTTGATATTTAATATTGTTAAAGTTGCCTTTGGTCAACATTTTTGGTAAACGGACCTGGACCCGTGATTTTTCGGTCTAGAAAGGTCCATAGAAAAATATGGGAGTTGAACGTGTTTCCGGAATCGAATTCCGAGGTCCCAGGCCCGAGAAATGAATTTTTTCGTGAAATTGTTTTCTGAAAATGTTTAAGGAAAATGAAAATGAAATTTGATCAGAAAGTAATGGTATCGGGCTCGTATTTTGGTTACGACGCCCGATACAGGTCATATATGTTGGTTAAGCGCTTCCTATAAAGTTTGGTTACAAACGGACGTTGTTTGACGGGTTTCGGCCTTAAATTGGAAAATATAAAAATTTATGAAATTTGAAAGAATTCTTGGATTTAAGGCTCAAATCATTGATTTTGATGTTATTTTGGCGATTTGATCGCTCAAGCAAGTTCGTGTGATGTTTTAGAGTCAGTGTTCATATTTGGTTTGGAGTCCCGAGGGCTCGGGAGTGTTTCGGAGGTGTCTCGGAGTGATTTCGGACTTAGAAAAAATTGCAGAAAATTGCAGAAAATTCTGTTGTGCCCAGAAAATTTTAGGTGCGAGTAGTCCGGTTTGGAAGCTCATATCTTGTAATCTATAAGAAATCAGAAAAAGTGCAAAACACGAAAGTTGTAGCTCATATATTTTAGTTTTCGTAAAGTTAAACCATTCGCGATTTGGATATCATCTCAGAAAGTTAGGATGGATCGAAAAGGGCTGCTGGAGCAATTTCGGCAGAATTTACGATGCACTTTAGAAACTCATATCTCGGGATATATAAAGAGTTATATGGTGTACAACCTATCAAATTAAAGATCGTTGAGTCTAGTTTCTAAATCTTCAAACCGTTTGTCATTTGGATATTTATACAAGACGTTATGGGTGTTTAAAAAGAAGGTGTCCGACAAGGAACAATTTTAATAGGATGTACAACTTGTATAGCACAAGTGCAAGGTACAACTCGACGAAGCACAGGCAGATTCTTTTATACACGGATTTAGCTCACTTATCTTCATTTCTTCAAAGTATGGACGATTTTTGGGGAGCTTCAAGAGGGGATTTTCATCATCAATGTGAAGGTAAGTTATCTCCACCTATTTTGAGTTAAGTACATCAATTATGTATGGATTTGAGCATGAAAATTGTAGAAAAATTGAGGATTTAGGCCTAGCGATTTGAAAATAAGATTTGGTGATTTGAGGGGTCAAATAAACTCCAATTTTGGTAAATTTTATATGTACGGACTCGTGGAAAGACGAGGAATCCGGTGATGTGACTTTTGTAATTTTTCGAGAAGTGGGCCCGGGGCTCGGGTTTTGCAAATTTCGTGATTTTCGATATTTTTCGAGTCTTTTTGATTGGGTTATATTCCCTTAGCCTATTGTAATATATTCCTTGTGGTTTTGGCAAGATTCGACGCGCGAGGAGGTCGATTCGAAAGGAAAGGGCATCGCAGAGTAGACTTTTGGCCATCTTGAGGTGAGTAATAGATGTAAATATTGTTCTGAGGGTTTGAAACCCCGGACTTTCACATCGTAACGCTATATTGAGGCGTGACACGAACTCCATGGCGAGTGCGGGGTCGGATACTATTGAGGATTGTGACTTGGTCCATCCCGTGTGATGTTTATACTATACTGGTGATTGATACACATACTTCATTGATATTACTGGGCTTGATGCCATGTTTGGGGCCTTGTGCCAATTTGTAAAATCCTTCGAGGATTGATATTGCTGCTTAGCATGATTTGCATTTCATTTAATTTCAGTCCAAGGTTTTAAATGCTGTTTTGCAAACTCAGCCATAATTCTAAGTGTTGAAAACATAAATAATATTTTTAAATGTATTCCGGGCTGGGAACTTCTGTTTTGTAAATGCCCAAGGGGCTTATTATATTATTTTCTGGAATGATTATAAAGTGACTTGAAATAGTTGTAACAATGACACTGTGTGATATACTTGAAACAGTGGTAACAATGACACTGTGTGATATACTTGAAACAGTGGTAACAATGACACTGTGTGATATACTTGAAACAGTGGTAACAATGACACTGTGTGATATACTTGAAATAGTGGTAACAATGACACTGGATTATATACTTGAACAGTGGTAACAATGGCACTGTATGATATAAATTGGTCAGGTAACAATGGCTGACCGGTCAGGTAACAATGACTGACCAAGATATTGCGCTTGGGCTGTAGGAGCCCCTCCGGAGTCTGTACACACCCCCAGTGAGCGTCGTCGAAGATAAATAAATATGGATGGCTCAGGCTGCACGCCGCAGTGGGTACTGGAATGTACCTTCATATGCATTGCATTGCATTCATGTATTTGTATTTATACTGGTGTTTAGCTGCTTAGTTCCATATGTTGTTGTATATTCAGATTGTAGCTTACTTTGTGTATTTACTGGATTTTTTTTATCTTCGGACTGTAGTTACTTTTATTACTCACTGGGTTGGAGTACTCACTTTACTCTCTGCACCTTGTGTGCAGATCCAGGGCAGTCTCAGGCTCAGTAGATCCAGTTGATCAGCAGATCCAGCCTCTGGGAGTATCGAGGTAGCTGCACGGCGTTCGCAGCCATTGATCTTCTCCCTCCTATCCTATCTCTTTATTTCCGCATTATCGGACTTTGGATATACCGTGTATTAGGATGATATTCTGTATTCTAGAGGCTCAGATTCGTGACACCGGGTCCTAGTGAGATTATATTGTGTATTTTGTTAAAATCTTCAGTACTTTAATCTTGCTTAATTGATATTTCTTTCCGCTATTTTTGATAAATTGGGTTAAGTGTTGAATAATGGTCGGGCTTGCCTAGTAGTGTGTTGGGCGCCATCACGACCGGGATTTGGGTCGCGACAACCACCTGGGGAATGGACATTATTGGACCAATCGAGCCTGCTGCTACCAACGGACACAGGTTTATCCTAGTAGCCATCGACTATTTCACCAAATGGGTCAAAGCAGCATCTTACAATGTAGTGACTAAGAAAGTCGTGGCAGACTTTGACCGCGACCGTATTGTTTGTCGATTCAGAATTCCAAAATCAATCATTACTTATAATGGATCCAACCTCAACAGCGACTTAGTGAAAGCTATGTGCAAAACTTTCAAAGTCAGGCACAAGAATTCCACAGCCTACAAGCCTTAGATGAATGGAGTTGTAGAAGTCGCCAACGAGAATACCAAGAAGATATTAAGGAAAATGATAGAGAAGCATAAACAGTGGCACGAGAAGTTATCATTTGCTCTTCTGGGGTATCGTACCACAGTCCGCACATCAACCGGGGCAACCCCTTATATGCTAGTTTACGGTACAGAGACTGTCATTCCCACTAAGGTAGAAATTCCTTCCCTAAAGATCATTCAAGAAGCTGAGCTCGACGACGCAGAGTGGGTAAAAAGTCGTTATGAGCAACTAGCCCTTATAGACCAAAAAAGAATGAATGCATTTTGCCATGGTCAACTCTACTAGAACAGAATGTCCAGAGCCTTCAACAAGAGAGTCAAGCTAAGACAATTCACACCGGGGCAGCTGGTGTTAAAGAAATTTTTCCGCATCAAGACAAACCAAAAGGGAAGTTCTCTCCCAACTGGCAGGGTCCATACATGGTTCACCGGGTTTTGACAGGGGGAGCCCTCATACTTGCAGAAATGGATGGAGAAGTCTAGCCAAAGCCGATCAATTCAGATGCAGTCAACCGTTACTATGTGTAATATTTATGCTTTCTTTGTATGATGTAAATTGAACTATGCCTGACCTGATTCCCATTTAAGAGGGGATATGTAGGCAGCCCTATGGGTTCGGTCACAATTTAATAAAAATTTCATTCCCCCCGCAATTGGAAACTGGGGCAGAATTTTGAGGAGGACCCTCAAAATTTTGAAGTAATTTCAGCTGATTGCCCCATGAGTAACAGTCAGAAACGTCAATCATCAAAATAGGGCATAATTTTGAGGAGGACCCTCAAAATTCCATAGCATGAGAGATTTCAATGTCCTAATTTATGTCACAGTCATCGGTTTATCTAAAAGATATTTCTAAATTATCATTTATGTCATACGTTTACAAAATCATGCAGCATGAAACTGCTTTGTTTAGCAATGCTACCCCAATGATATAGACGGTATCACCGAATCGAAGTCAAACGAGTCAAGCAAAGCTAGCAGGGATACGAACTAACCTCCCTCCCTTACAAAACTCACGATTTTTCTTTGGATGTAGGCACGAGGATTGCAAAATCATCAAACATATTGTACGCCCATGGAACAAACATTGTTAAAAAATACGACTCTCTGAACCGTTGCACTTGCCAACATTTGCTATCAGCACACACTAGTGATGTCCCTTATGTCACAATGCTCGCAGTAATCACAATGTTGAATATGCTATCAGCTAAGAAAACTCTGCTATCATTTGTCATTTTATTTCTTAGATAAGGCTACCATTCTACTTTCTGATACTAAACGATGTCTCCATCTGCATTCTTGCATTGCATAAGGCTACCATTCTGCCTTCCGAGACTAAACGATGTCTCCATCTGCATTCTTACATTGCATAAGGCTACTATTCTGCCTTCCGAGAGTAAACGATGTCTCCACATGCATCTGCATTGCATAAGGCTACCATTCTACCTTCCGAGACTAAACGCTATCTCCATCTGCATCTGCATTGCATAAGGCTACCATTCTGCCTTCCAACTTGCATAAGGCTACCATTCTGCCTTCTGAGGTTAAGCTCTACCTTCATCTGCATTCGCATATTTGCATAAGGATACCATTTTGCCTTCCGAGGTTAAGCTCTACCTTCATCTGCATTCGCATCTTTGCATAAGGCTACCATTCTGCCTTATGAGGCTAAGTAATGCCTCTTATTTTCGTCGAAACTAAGCGCTATCTCAAGCACCATTTATCTCGCTTTTCTTACGGGCTAAGCTCTGCCCTTCAATTTGCAAGACTAAGCTCTGTCTTGTTTGCATCATACTACTGCATCTTCTATAGGCTGAAATATCGCCAACTCATCCAAAGGCATCATCGTTCGGGGGCAGTATCTTCATAGCCCGAGAACACCATGTCATGTCCTGAGGATCTCTTTCAATCTTTTGCATATTATTATTCAAAGGCGTCATCGTTCGGAGGCATCATCTTCATAGCCCGAGAACACCATGTCATGGCCCGAGGTTCTCTTTCAATCTTTTGCATATCATTATTCAAAGGCGTCATGGTTCGGAGGCACCATCTTCATAGCCCGAGAACATCATTTCATGGCATGAGAATCCCTTATCATACGCTTCATGGCCTAGGGTATCATGGTCTAAGAACGTCATCCTCATCATCCGAATACAACATTCATGGTCCAATAGGAATCTGCATCATGTTTAAACTTACGCACACCATATGCTTGTATTATTTATTTTCAGGTAAGATGGCAAGCAACGATTATCCCAGCAGGAGTGATGTCACGCCCCCTTTTTCTCGCAAAATCGGGCTTGTGACATTTAGGAGGACAACTCGTTCCCTTTTGGGAATTGGGTTTTGGAACTTGAAGAGTCGCCACCTAATGATTAAGTGCATTAGGACACTAAGAAGGGTTTGAGTTTGAAGAACCAAAGTTCGGGTAAGGGCTAGAAATTATCTCGAGGGGAAGGTGTTAGGCACCCCTCAAGATCTACTAGTGTGGTTCCCGACCATGTTACAATTGTGACTTCACATAATCAAGTAAGCAATTAAGGGCCTCAAATAGAAGGGGATTTTCACATCTTATTGCAAGCAAATTGAAAGTTTGAAGAGAATAGAGAAAGCCGAAATTTTTTCGAACAATAAAACAAGTTAAAAGAAAAGGGTGGGCTAGGTTTTCAAACAATATGGATCACATCAATGCAATACCTGGCAATCGCTCCTCAGAAGAGGGGTTGCACGTGGTATTAGCGCACCGGTCATCATATCCATATCTACCCTTCCCACACTGTTAAGGTAGTAAAGCGCAGAATGGTGTCGTTACTTATTGCATGCTAGTACTTGCCCTAATCCTATCAGTCCCAGAGGCATTTGGGACTACTAGTCCTAAAGGGAAGGGAGATTTGGTTTTCATAGTTTTAAAAGGATAAAATTTTAGAGCGACAATCAAAACATATAGGGCAAGTATGGGGATAACTCATAACAGCTTAAAGGGCTCAAACAAGCCTCCTCATTTAAAGAAAGATTGTTTAGCATGTCTTGCATGTACTGGTTATGGTCTAAGATCAAATTAAGGCATGGGATAGGCTGATTCATCACATATTTCTCAGATGAGGAGTCCGAATTAGCCTTCCCTAGTTGTAATTTATCAAATACTGATGCAATTAATTAATTACCTAATGGTTTGCCTAAATGAGACCTATAGGCATGATATCTAACAGTGCTTGCTCTGATTTTAAAGAAAACTTACTAATTATAGAAAAACGAAAGTTCCGTAGATTTTAGACAACATTGCAACTGATTTTTAACTTGCAGATGACATAAGCGAATCAGATTCAAAGGTTACTCCTATAGGCATGATTTCTAGGCGTTGTTGGTTTTAAAACGATTATGAAGGTGCAGGCGTCCTATAGACATGGTAGCTAGAATGCAATTGATTATTATTTAACCTATGACCGTTTGCCTAATGATAGATGTAAGATGCAGAAATGCAGAAACTACAGGCAGGATTTCTATACGTCGTGCATGAATGCATAAAACTATAGGCAGGATTTCTATATGTCGTGCGTGAATGCAGAAAACTTATAGGCAAGATTTCTATATGACGTGCATGAATGTAGAAAACTTATAGACATGATCTCTATGTATGCAGAAGTGCAGAGAACTTATAGGCAAGATTTATATATGAAATGCATAAGTGCAGAATCCTATACTCAGGATTTCTATATGAAATATAGAAGTGCAGAATCCTATAGTCAGGATCTCTATATGAAATGCAGAAGTAAAAACAGGTTGTGATTGAAGGAATAAATACCTACGATCATGATATCTACCCGTATGCATACATAAGTGACCCTCCCCTTTTCACTAGAACCCCATAAGTTATTACAACATAGTACAGACCTGAATGAATTAAGAAAAATAAAATTACATCAGAAATTAAGCTACAACCAAGGAGCCTAATTCAAACTCAAAGTCCAACAATATGAGGTGAACCAACTTCCAGGAACAAATTTCCAAAGCCTTCTCTTATTTAGGATGTGTGAAAGTTCCCCAAGAGCCTTAAGGGGACTCCGGGCAGTGCTTACGACCCAAATATATTGCAGAATTAAGATAATGCAGTGTGGAAATACCAACCCTCAGATGTCCAAGTTTAGAGGGAACTTAAGGTCCCAAAGAAAGGCTCATAAGAGAGGAGGCAGAACTTAGAATCTAAGAGAGAGTGTAAGTGCACAAAGGGGGAAATTAGGGAAAGCCATGGCAGGCTGGTGGTCATGCCCAGCAATCAAGAGTGCTGGCACACCCCCTGACAAGCCTATTAGCCACATTCTGAGAGTTGGGATCCATTGAGGATCAGGTTCAGACCTAAGCAACAATTAAGATGCTGTCAGGCCACGGACCTTAACTCAAACACATAGAAGGGAGTGGGGTATAGGGAGTTCATAGCAAACAACAGATGCAAAGAGAGAGTAGCATATTCAATACAGAACATGAACAACAAAGTAGACAGGAGTGTAGCAACAGTAAAATAAACACACAGGGGTGGTGCTGAAATCGAAATTAAGCCGTACCAGTTTCAGGGAAACAAATAAGTGAAAGCTGAAGTCTTGTAAACCAAATTGCAAGAAAACGGTACAAAAGATATCAAAAGAGAGTAGAATATTGAAAGAGTATTGAAATTGAGAGGTGTGTGTGTAAAGTGTTGGATTCGAAGTATTGAACTGAAGGTTCAAGGTTTCTAAGTGCAGAAGGGTCGTGCCCCTTTTATAGTGCAGAAAAGAAGTAAGAAAAGGTAAGGGAATAGTTTGCAATCAATCACACAGAATCTCCCTCAGTTAAGGGATTCTGATTTCAAACGGGCAGAAGACAATTAAGGAAAGAATTGGATTAAAATCTTTTCCAAAGTAGTACAAGAAGTGAAAATACATAGAAACTATTTAAGGAAAGAGTTTGATATCAACACAATTTGTGCAAATAAGGAAAGACAATCAATCAGCAGCTAATAAAATCAGAAATTGAGTTTTGGTATGAATGAATCCAACCAGAAAAGGTGAAGAAAGGTTTAATTAAAGAAAATCAGTAACAATCAATTGAACCTTATTAAAAAAGGAATTTTGAATCAATCACTAATTGGCAAACCTTTTTTTGAAGGAAGAATTCTTCATATATAAAGCATACAGACATGTCAAACAGGAAAGAACTGTCATGCTAATTAGAAAGATCTAGTGTCGAAAAGTTCAAAGTCATAAATAAAGAAATTCAAGTTCAGTACATAGTCTCGAAACGAGTCTGAGAAAGCCCAGAGTTCCAAAGTAGAACCCTAGTCCGAACACCAGATCTGAACTCGCCCAAAACCCCAAATCTTAGGGTTTCCAACTCGAGTAAGATACAAAGAAGAGGACCAAGTAATTGAAACATGCTCAGGAATCTCTTTCAGAGACTTATGAGAAAAACAAGCGGATATAATAATAGGTTCGAGGCAAACATAGTGAAGAAACTGATTTGAAACATAAAGACATATTTTAAGAAAAGCTCGAAACTTAAACAGGTTCAAAGGAGAAAACAGGTACCATAGCACTTAAGAGAACAGTAGATGAAACACGTTTAGAAAGAACTCAAACAAAGTCCAAAAGAAGGCAAATAATAAGTAAGAGCTTAGTAGAAAATACAGTAGAGGGACACAGGGTTAATCAAACACATAAGATAAACGTGTGAAAGCATGACATAGAAACTAGTAGAAGAAAAAACGGAGCATAGTAGAAGAATATGCGTAATAAAGCAAACATAAGAACATAGGGCAGGATCACGCGAGGCGTAAAAATAAAACATAGGAACATAACGTAGGCAGATACACACAAAGAAAATAAGAAGAATAGTCAGAAAACATTTTGAAACTTTTTCAGAAACCCTAAATCGAAGAGAAATAAATTTTGAAAGAGAAGATTGGGGAAAATGTTTTAAAACTCCATTAGAACACAGATATAGCAAGGATCTAAGAGAACACACAGAGAAAAACCTCAAATATCTAGGGTTTCAGAGAAACCCTAGAAATGAGAAAGGCTTGGAAGAAGGTCCGATCTCGAGTCAGATGAGGTCAGAAAAGGCTTCTAGTACTTGAATATGCCGGAGCATGGCAGGAGAAGCCATAGATCTACAGATCTGAGCAGGATCTAGAGAGAATCATCAGAGTCGGGCTTCAAATCATCGAACAACTTAGGTTTAATGGAGAGAGAGGGTGGGTACAGGCCATCCATGGCCTAAGAAGCCATGGATTCTGGTGAAGTAACGGCTGAAAAGGCTGGAGGTCGACTAGGGTTTCGAAGAACCTTTGAGAGAGTTTGAGAGACGAAGGGATTCAAAGGCGGCTAGTTAGGTGAAAGTTATTAGGGTTAGGGGTGTTTGGGAAATTAAAAAGGAAAGGGGAAATTATGGCCTGGATCAAATGGGAAACCGGGCGGGTTATTTAATTGGGTCATGGGTCGGGTAAAAGATGAAATTGGGCCGGTCCAGCTGGGGGTTAGGATTGGGTTAATTTGAGGGCTAAAATTGAAATGTAAATAGGCTGTAATTGAAATGGAATGAGGTTAAATGTTAAATGGCCAGTTTTTCCCTTTTATTTTATAAATATGGTAAAGAAAATGATATTAAAAGCAAACTAAAAGTACTGAGCCAGTTAATAATACACAAATATTAATTTAAAAATACTGGAACAAATTTTACAATTATGAAATGCTATTAATCATAAAATAGGCTATACTTGCAATTGCATGCAATTTAGTCTTTTAAATACCAAATAAATTTGTAAAAATCTACAAAAATTATCTTAACTATATTTTGGTATAAATATGGGAATAAAATAAATTATTCATCAAAATTGATGATTTTGGGAATAATTATGGATTTAGTACTGCTAAAATGGATAGTAAATTGATTTTAAAAAACTCTTCAAAAAATACTAAAACACTTGGGCATGCTTATTTATGAATGTACCCGTTTGATGCGGTAGGCTCGATAGGTCCGATAACATCCATTCCCCAAGTGGCGAACGACCATGGCGAGCTTGCTGCAATAAGCTCGTTTGGAGGCACCTTTATCATGTCTGCATGTATCTTACAGCGATGGCATTTTCGCACATACTGGATGTAGTCCGTTTCCATAGTCATCCAAAAATAACTAGCTCGGAGTATCTTCTTGGCTAAGACAAAGTTGTTCATATGCGGACCGCAGGTCCCTGCATGAATTCTTCCAATATCATAGATGCTTCCTTTGCATCGACACTCCTTAGTAACCCCAAATCAGGAGTCCTCCTATACAGGATTCCTCCGCTATGAAAGAAGTTGTTAGATAATCTTCAAAGTGTGCGTTTCTGAGTAGGATTTGCGAGTTCTGGATATTCTCTTTTCGTCAAATATTCCTTGATATCATGAAACCAAGGTTTTTCGTCTGCTTTTTCTTCTACATGAGTGCAGTAAGCTGGCTGATCATAGATCTTTACCGGAATAGGATCAATAAAGTTCTTGTCGGGGTGCTGTATCATGGACGATAGGGTAGCCAATGCATCGGCAAATTCATTCTGAATTATGGGAACATGTTGGAACTCTATCTTTGTGAACCTTTTCCTTATTTCCTGTAAATGATGCAGATAAGGGAGTATCTTGGAGTTCTTGGTTGCCCATCCTTTTCGGACCTGATGTATAAGTAGGTCTGAATCTCCAATCACTAGCAATTCTTGAATGTTCATGTCAATGGCCATCTTGAGCCCTAAGATGCAGGCTTCGTACTCGGCCATGTTGGTGGTGCACAGGAACCTGAGCTTGGCAGATACCAGATAATGCTGACCGGTTTCTGATACTAGGACTGCTCCTATGCCAACTCCTTTGAAATTTGCTGCTCCATCGAAAAATATTCTCCAACTGTCATAGGATTCTGCAATGTCTCCTCCTATTAAAGATACCTCTTCATCAGGAAAATACGTCTTTAGAGGTTCATATTCTCCATCCACGGGATTTTCAACAAGATGATCTGCTAGTGCTTGTCCTTTGATTGCCTCTAAGTCACGTAAACAATATCGAATTTGCTCAGCAGTATTTGCCACTTGGATAGCTTGCCAATGGGCATGGGCTTATGAAAGATGTACTTCAAAGGATCCATTCTTGATATGAGGTAAGTGGTATGGGCACAGAAATAGTGTCTCAAATTCTGAGCTACCCAAGTCAGGGCACAACAGGTGCATTTCAATAAAGAATATCGGGCCTCGTATGGGGTGAACTTCTTGCTGAGATAATAGATGGCCTGCTCATTTCTTCCCGTTTTATCATGTTGTTCCAGAACACAACCAAAAGCTCCATCCAATACTGCAAGGTAGAGTAATAGAGGACTACCCGGCTCCGGCGGGACCAAAACTGGCGGCGTTGACAAGTATTCCTTAATTCTGTCGAAGGCTTTCTGACAATCATCAGCCCATTTGGTAGTGGTTTCCTTCTTCAACATCTTAAAGATTGGCTCACAAATGACAGTGGATTGAGCTATGAACTGGCTGATATAGTTAAGCCTTCCCAAGAAACTCATAACTTCTTTCTTGTTCTTCGGTTGTGGTAATTCTTGGATGGCTTTGACCTTTGATGGATCCAATTCTATTCCTAAACGACTCATAATGATCCCGAGTAGTTTTCCGGCAGGAACCCCACATTTGGCGGGATTCTTCTTCAAGTTGAACCTTCTTCGTCTGTTGAAGAACTTCCTCAGATCTTCCATATAGTCATTGGCTCTCTTGGATTTGATGATGACTTCATCTACATGTACCTCAATCTCTTTGTGTATCATGTCATGGAAAATAGCAGTCATGACCCTCATGTAGGTGGCCCCAGCATTCTTTAACCCGAATGGCATCATTTTGTAATAATACATCCCCCACGGCGTAATGAAAGCCGTTTTCTCCGCGTCTTCCTCATCCATCCATATCTGATGATACCCAGCAAAACAATCAGCCAATGACTGCAGTTCATGCTTGGTGTAGTTGTCAATTAGAATGTGTATGTTCGGCAAGGGGAAGTCATCTATTGGCCTGGCCTGGTTGAGATCCTAGTAGTCGACACAGACTCTAACTTTCCTGTCCTTCTTCGGCACTGGCACAATATTGGCTAACCATGTTGGATACTCTACTACCCTGAGAACCTTGGCTTTTACTTGCTTGGTGACTTCTTCCTTGATTTTCAAACTTATGTCAGGTTTGAACTTCCTGAGCTTCTGTTTTACTGGTGGACATGTCAGATCGGTTGGCAGTTTGTGAGCTACAATAGATGTACTGAGACCAGTCATGTCATCATAAGACCAGGCGAATATGTCCTCATATTCTCTTAGAAATTCCGTTTACTCTTTCTTTTTTGAGGGTGATAGATGAATACTGATTCGTGTTTCTTTGATGTTTTCTGCATCTCCCAGGTTGACGATCTCAGTTTTGTCCAGGTTAGACTTAGGTCTGTTCTCAAAATCCTCAACCTCTTTAACAACCTCTTCTGATATATCCTCTTCTTCTGAGTCCATATCCATTTGTTCTGTTGCCTCGTCGCATCTCACAATCGGCGGTTCATCAAGATAAGTAATAGTAATGTTGTGTAAATAAAGTAAACGATAAAAAGTAATAAGAGCAAGATTTATAAGAAAGTGAAATGATTTGATAACTTTTTATAATTGTTTTGAACATTGGAGCTTATATTTGAATATAAGAAATGCGGAGAGAAAGTCAATAAGCGAAGAAATAAAGATAATGCATGGTGCTTTGTTTAGCCTTGCTACCTCAAAGCTTTCCGGGCCCTGGTGGTTCTGATGGACCAATTGTTGGGGCGTGGCCCTCGGCTCACAGCTTGTATAGAAGGGCTTTCCTCCCCATCCTCCCTGAAAATGACACAACAGTCTATATTATCATCTTCCAAAAACAAATTCCTCATCGCCGCTAATGCTTCCTCTTCTCCCGACCCATATATGACATTGGCGGGCTGGAAAGTCTGTTCCAAGCAAAGTATTGGATGCTCAAGTGGGTAGTAGGGACTGCGCCATGGTGGTGACCAGTGGTTGAATTCCTCCCAAGTGTATTCATATCCCAAACCGAAAGTGGTACCGTGTTTCTTCAACTTGATAGGCTTAGTGATTCCTTGGAGATTCTTGCCAAGTCGCCTGCCAGGTTCATATCCGCACCAATTTAGTATACTTTCAATTTTGCTATCCCACCATTTGTCCTTGTCCACGGTGTTGACTCGCTCAATGTGATGGTAGGTTTCTCAGCCTATCTTCCTTCTTCCTTCGATTGCTGGGATGGTCTGGCGACTGTATATGGGATTGCTACCATCGCCGTGAATAATTACCACTTGGTGAGTCCACTCAAATTTCACTGCTTGATGTAGTGTTGATGCCACAGCCCCAACAACATGGATCCAGGGCCGTCCTAATAGCAAGTTGTAAGATGCTGGGATGTCTATCACTTGAAAATCAACGTCGAACCAAGTTGGTCCCATTTGCAGACACAAACTGATTTCCCCAACAGTGGACCTTTGGGATCCATCGAAATCTTTGACATTGATGGCTCCATCCTTGATCTCATGCAGGCTATTTCCTAGTGTTCTGAGAGTCACCAATGGACAAATATTGAGGATGGACCCTCCGTCAATCAAGACTCTGGTGATAAAATGATCTTCGCACTACACAGTGATGTGCAAGGCCTTGTTGTGGCTTAGCCCTTCAGGTGGCAGCTCATCTTTGTGGAAAGTGATTTTGTGACCCTCCAATACTTGCCCCACCATGTTTGCCATTTCTCCTCCACTTATGTTGCTGGGTACATATGCCTCGCTCAACACCTTCAATAAGGCATTCTTATGTGCGTCAGAGCTTTGTAGCAGAGCGAAGATAGAGATATGGGCTGGCGTTTTGTTCAACTGATCAATGACCGAATACTCTTTGGCTTGTATCTTTCTCCAGAGATTATCAGGACCGGTTTCAGTGACGGTTGGTCATCTAGAGGCCTGCTTACTGGATTCGGCTAGGTGTTCTGGGGTATAAACCCTGCCGGTTCTTGTCATACCATGTGATGCCATTGCTTCTCCATATTTGGTTTTCCATTTCCTTCTCGCTTCAGCGATATAATCCCATGGTATGGCCTTCGTATGGAATGGTTCTATGACTATCATGTCCACTGGGATGGGTACCTTTGCATTGGATGGTAACACAGCCACTTTGAATGGTACAGGTGTCTTTGGAGACCCAAACTCGACCTCAATAGGTCCTGGCGTCTTTGCAGAAGAAGGTGCTTCAAACTCAAGTGGTTTGGACATGTCTACTTCAGCATTTTTAGAAGGCTGGATCTGGACCACAATTGGATTAAGTGTAACGGTTGGTTCTTTTGGCTCATCACCTTCAGCGATCAATCCGATCGACCCTTTGGGGTCCCAATCGTCCTCTATCTCAATAATATGAAAGCCCATACCCTTGTGGTCAGGCAGAGGGTTGTTGCGGACATTCGGAGCTGGCTCCTTTGTTATGATGATCTTGTTGTCAATCAAAGCTTAGATCTTATCCTTCAGAGAGCAGCACTCATCAATGGTATGCCCCTTCATGCCAGAATGGTATGCACAGGTTTTGTTTGGGTTGACCCATTGGGAGGGGTTTTCGGGGTTTATGGCAAGGATAGGGGTGATGTAACCAGTAGCTTTGAGCCTTTCATACAGCTGGTCAATAGGTTCGGCAATGGCGGTATACTGTTTGGGGGGTCTGCGGTTGAAGTTCGGCCAGGGTCTAGGAATGTTTTGGCGGGTGGGAGGTGGTTGATAGTGTGAGGGTTGAGTATTGTAGGCTTGATAGACATTTGGGGTTGGGAATATCTGGGCGAAGTGGGCTGATATGTAGGAGGTGGACGTGATTGGTAATTAGGTGGTGGAGTTTGGTAGAAGGGTGTGGGTGCTTGGTAATTTGTGGTAGGTTGATATCTGGGTGGAGGTATTGAGTAGGTTTGGTAGTCAACTAGGAATTTTGTTCTTTGTGCAACGGTCACAGCACTCACGTCCCTTTTCTTGGACGTGCCATCAGACTTTAGAGCCTTGTTGGTGTCCTGCAAAGCTTCAAAGTTAGTGACCATACCACTTTTGATACCTTCCTCGATCCTTTCCTCTAGCTTGATGATGTCAGAAAATTTCTCGCTTTCAATCAACATTAACCTTTCATAGTACTGTGTCTTGAGCTCGAATGAATAACCTGTTCATTTGTTCTTCTTCTAAAGCCGGTCTTACCTTAGTAGCTTTTGATCTCCAACGAGTAGCTACTCGCGGAATGTCTCCGAGGGTTTCTTCTTTAAGTTCTGGATGTAGAACACGTCTGGTGCATTTTCTGCGTTGAACCTGAACTTGTCCATGAAATCGGACACCATACTTACCCAATTTGACCACTTCTTACGGTCTTGGTTGATGTACCAAAACAAAGCATCTCCTTTCAGACTTCTCATAAAGAGTTTCATGCGAATCTTTTCATCCCTTCCCACTCCGACCAGCTTGTCGCAGTACGTCCTCAAATGGACTCTGGGATCCCCTGTGCCATCAAACATCTCGAACTTGGGAGTTTCATACCCCTCAGGAAGTTCGACATCTGGTTGAATGCAAAGGTCCTCGTAATTCAGTCCCTCAATCCCCTTGCTTCCTTCAACACCCTGAACTCTGCTAGTCAGCTTCTTGAGTTTCACAGCCAGATTCTTGATAATAGAGTCTTTGTCATAAGACTTAGGTGTGCTTGAAATAGGTTGAGTATAGTGTGGTATGGTTTCCACATAGATGGGGGTGTTGTGGAGATGATCATTTGTGGAGTTTAGTGGTTCAGGGATGAGCAGTGGGGTGTTGTCTGAAATGTGGCATGTGTTGCAGTGGTGATGGGGAGCGGGTTGGTTTTGTTGTTTCGGGATTCTTTGTGGAGGTGTGGGGTCTTGAGTGTTAGCGAAGTTGACATTTGGGGTATTGAATGACAAATTTGCCAAGTTGCGAACTTGGTCCAGATTTTCCTGAAACTTCAATAACTTTTGTTCGAGCTGGGAGGTACTTTCCTTGGAAACCTGAATACCCTGAGGAACCTCTACCCTTTCAACTGAGTTCTCCTTTCTAATGTTTCTCAAATCTTCTATCTTTCCCTTGTTCTTGTTTCTGATAGGTCTCGGAAGAGGAGGAGGTGGAGGGCCCTTAGATATTGTGGAGTATGATGACGATGCCAGAGTTCATGAACTAACCTTTGGGGAGTGGAATAAACAAAGGTAAAAACAAAAAGGTAGCAAATTAGTGAGGATTAGGAGAAGAAAACATTGCAATATTTAAACACATAGTGTAAGAATATAAATCATGTCCTAATTTGGGAGCCTCGTTGTGCCCGAGGTGGGCCTAGTGACAAGTTGATTTGGAGAACTTATAATGCTATATGCCTCATATAATTGATAAAAAATAAGACGAGTCCCAAAACGACACTAAAATAGCAGAAAAAATAAATTGTCACTAATGGCCGTTGGCCTTATTACATTTTTAAAACTAAAGAAAAGACTCCTAACTACTTGGTCCCAGAAGGACCTTCCCCAGACTCGTCATCTTTAGGTCAATCGGACAGCTTCACCTGCTCACGCAGTCCCAGCAGCAAATAGGCTCTAGCCAAGTGTTCTCCTTCGTTTCCCTCAGTGTTCTGGCAGTTTTCAATCCTCTGGATGAACTTCCTTCCCAATTCCACTAAAACCCGCTCCAAATACCCTAGTCGCTTGTTGGCGCTGACAGCCATATCTTTCCATTAATCAATCAATTTTTGATGGGCTTCTTGAATCTCCCGGTGCTCACTTTCGCATTCACGTATCCTATTGCGCAATTGGTTGTACTTGACCTATGCTTCAGCCTTTTTATCGATGAAGCCATGTTGGGCCAGACCATTGTGATTATCCTCCATCTATCTCGAATAGTATGGGGTGCATCCAGCATGGTATCTGTCTGGCTCGATAGTATCTCTTCCCATGATGATCTTGCAATGCCACATATGTTGAGCTTGGCACTTATAAGGACTGTCATCAACTTGGAAATCAGCACGGAAGTGACTCATCTTGTCGAACCATGGTATAACCTACTTCGTACCAGCCTGTCTCATGACCTGGAGGGGGATATAAGGGTAGGTTCCTCTTAAACCGATCAATATCAGAAACGGAGCATCCCAAGATCGGGCGATGAACTCTTCAGTAGGGAAATACTCGAACATCCATTGTATTTGATCGTCAATTAGCTTTTCAAACAGCTCCACCCACCCCTTGGCATCTTCTGGCTGAGCAAACATGTTGGGCATTTAGTTCATTCGCCTTGGTTGATGGAAGGCTATATGATCTTCCCAGTTTCTACACTGAATCTATTGCCTATATTCACCCCTTTGAAGATGCTCCATGAGCCAGAGCTGGAGTAGCAAGTTGCATCCTACGAAGTGTGGGGCTCCTTGTCGACACTTTTCCAAGGCTCGGTACATTTCTGCAACGATCATGGGCACTATGCTAAAGGGTTGCCCACCAATTCCCTCCATTAAGGTTTTAGTGACCATAGCTAACCTGGTGTGAATCCTTGCTTTCTTCATAGGAAACAATATCATCCCCAAGAAGCAGAACATAAAGACAAAGACCCTTCTGTGGATATGCCCCAATGAGGTGAGGGTGACTTCATCTGGGTAAGTGCGGTAGGACTTACTATGGTCGTACATTTCGTACAGATAGTCGAAAGAAATGTAGGAATCCTTCAAAATGGTCAGGTTTGTGTTTTTCTTTAGGCCCATCATTTTGAGAAAACCCCTACCCTTGCGATTTTCCGGCATAAGTAAACCCGAAGTCTCCCACGGAATACCAGCTAATCCTCCTATTTCCTCGAGCAGAGGTGTCATCTCAATCTCCCCCAAGCAAAACACAGACCTATCACAGTCCCAACTTCTATGATTTTATTGTTGGGTTGGACCTCCAGGAGAGAAGGCAAATTTCCTAGGTACTTCCGGACAAGAGCCTCATCACTGGAGTGAAGATCTTCCCACCAGCTTAGCAACCTTGGGTGAATGTTGGTGGCCATGCCAAATCTGGGGACTTCGTGCCTCATTTCTGCAAAATAAAGTGTTAGACCCTTACCCCGCCGGACTCGACCATTTAAACCAATAATTAGCATAAGAAACATTTAGTTCTCCAAATAAATGCATAGAATATGGTAACGTCCATTTGGGTTCCCAAGGAACCCATTGGACTTTGGACAAGGCTATCTTAAAGAGTCATTATGTGCACAACATAACTAACTCACCTAGGTTTTGATAGTGATGCATGAACAATTGAATAGAGTAGGGTTTCTATAAGGTATTAGACTGGTACCCTTGAGCGGACAACTCATTATAAGCGTTTTTATGGTATTTTGTTTGGCACGAGTGAAATATGATGTTGAATATGCAGTTACAAGAATGAAACAAGTTGCCATGTATTTGCACGTTCATAAAGTAATGATTACAATAATTGCTCATAATTACAATAGTATTAAAGGAAAATAGTAAAGTAAAGCATTAAAGAAAAGAAACAAAGGAGCCAAATTAGTTTCGTAATAAAACAGAAATAAAGACATTAGATAAAGGCAATAAAGAAGTAGTAAAGTCACAAATAACATGAAATGCCAAAAGCCTAAAAGAAATTCCCCAGCGGAGTCGCCACGCTGTCGCGCCCACTTTTTCTCGCGAAATCGGGCTTGTGACATTTAGGAGGACAACTCGTTACCTTTTGGGAATTGGGTTTTAGAACTTGAAGAGTCACCACCTAATGATTAAGTGCATTAGGACACTAAGAAGGGTTTGAGTTTGAAGAACCAAAGTTCGGGTAAGGGCTAGAAATTATCTCGAGGGGAAGGTATTAGGCACCCCTCAAGATCCACTAGTGTTGTTCCCGGCCATGTTACAATTGTGACTTCACATAATCAAGTAATCAACTAAGGTCCTCAAATAGAAGGGGATTTTCACATCTTATTGCAAGCAAATTGAAAGTTTGAAGAGAATAAAGAAAGCGTAAATTTTTCGAACAATAAAACAAGTTAAAAGAAAAGGGGGGGCTAGGTTTACAAACAATATGGATCACATCAATGCAGTACCCAACAATTGCTCCTCAGAAGAGGGGTTGCACATGGTATTGGCGCACCGGTCATCATATTCATATCTACCCTTCCCACCCCGTTAAGGTAGTGAAGCGCATAATTGTGTCATTACTTATTGCATGCTAGTACCCGCCCCACTCCTATCAGTCCTAGAGGATTTGAGACTACTAGTCCTAAAGGGAAGGGAGATTTGGTTTTCAGAGTTTTAAAAGGATAAAATTCTAGAGCGACAATCAAAACATATTGGGCAAGTATGGGGATAACACATAACAGCTTAAAGAGCTCAAACAGGCCTCCTCATTTAAAGACAGATTGTTTAGTATGTCTTGCATGTACTGGTTATGGTCTGAAATCAAATTAAAGCGTGGGATAGGCTGATTCATCACATATTTCTCAGATGAGGAGTCCGAATTAGCCTTCCCTGGTTGTAATTGATTAACTAATTTATCAAAGACTGATGTAGTTAATTAATTACCTAATGGATTGTCTAAGTGAGACCTATAGGCATGATATCTAACAGTGCTTGCTCTGATTTTAAAGAAAACTTACTGATTATAGAAAAACGAAAGTTCCGCAGATTTTAGACAACATTGCAACTAATTTTAAACTTGCAGATGACAAAAGCGAATCAGATTCAAAGGTTACTCTTATAGGCATGATTTCTAGGCGTTGTTGGTTTTAAAACGATTATGAAGGTGCAGGCGTCCTATAGATATGGTATCTAGAATGCAATTGATTATTATTTAATCTATGACTAGTTGCCTAATGATAGATGTAAGATGCAGAAATGCAGAAACTACAAGCTGGGTTTCTATACGTCGTGCATGAATGCAGAAAACTATAGGCAGGATTTCTATATGTCGTGCATGAATGCAGAAAACTTATAGGCATGATATCTATATGATGTGCATGAATGTAGAAAACTTATAGACATGATCTCTATGTATGCAGAGGTGCAGAGAACTTATAGGCAAGATTTATATATGAAATGCATAAGTGCAAAATCATATACTCAGGATTTCTATATGAAATATAGAAGTGCAGAATCCTATAGTCAGGATCTCTATATGAAATGCAGTAGTAAAAACAGGTTGTGATTGCAGGAATAAATACCTAAGATCATGATGTCTACCCATATGCATACATAAGAGACCCTCCTTTTTCACTAGAACCCCATAAGTTATTACAACATAGTACAAACCAGAATGAATTAAGAAAAGCAAAACTACATCAGAAATTAAGCTACAACCAAGGAGCCTAATTCAGACTCAAAGTCCAACAATATGAGGTGAACCAACTTCCAGGAATAGATTTTCAAAACCTTCTCTTATTTGGGATGTGTCAAAGTTCACTAAGAGCCTTGGGAGGACTCCAGGCAGTGCTTACAACCCAAATATATTGCAGAATTAAGACAGTGCAGAGTGGAAATGCCAGCATTCAGATGTCTAAGTTCAGAGGGAACTTAAGGTCCCAAAGCAAGGCTCATAAGAGAGGGGGGCGAACTTAGAATCTAAGAGAGAGTGTAAGTGCACAAAGGGGGGAATCAGGGAAAGCCATGGCAGGCTAGTGGTCATGCCCAGCAATCAGGAGTGCTGGCACACCCCCTGACAAGCCTATTAGACACATTCTGAGAGTTGGGATACATTGAGGATCAGGTTCAGACCTAAGCAGCAATTTAGATGCTGTTAGGACACGAACCTTAACTCAAACACATAGAAGGGAGTAGGGTATAGGGAGTTCATAACAAACAACAGATACAAAGAGAGAGTAGCATATTAAATACAGAACATGAACAACAAAGTAGACAAAGTGTAGCAAATGTAAAACAAACACATATGGGTAGTGCTGAAATCGAAATTAAGGCATACTAGTTTCAGGGAAACAAACAAGTGAAAGCTGAAGTCTTGTAAACCAAATTGCAAGCAAATAGTACGAAAGATCTCAGAAGAGAGTAGAATATTGAAAGAGTATTGAAATTGAGAGGTGTGTGTGTAAAGTGTTGGATTCGAAGTATTGAACTGAAGGTTCAAGGTTTCTAAGTGAAGAAGGGTCGTTCCCCTTTTATAGTGCAGAAAACAAGTAAGAAAAGGTTAGGGAATAGTTTGCAATCAATCACATAGAATCTCCCTTCAGTTAAGGGATTCTGATTTAAAAACGGGCAGTAGACAATTAAGGAAAGAATTGGATTAAAATCTTTTCCAAAGTAGTACAAGAAGGGCAAATACATAGAAACTATTTAAGGAAAGAGTTTGATATCAACACGGTTTGTGCAAATAAGGAAAGGCAATCAATCAACAGCTAGTAAAATCAGAAATTGAGTTTTGGTATGAATAAATCCAACCAGAAAAGGTGAAGAAACGTTTAATTAAAGTAAATCAGTAACAATCAATCGAACCTTGTTAAAAAAGGAATTCTAAATCAATCACAAATTGGCAAACCTTTTTTTGAAGGAAGAATTCTTCATATATAAAACATACGGACATGTCAAACAGGAAAGAACTGTCATGCTAATTAGAAAGATCTAGTATAGAAAAGTTCAAAGTCATAAACAAAGAAATTCAAGTTCAGTATATAGAATCGAAACGAGTCTGAGAAAGCCCAGAGTTCCAAAGTAGAACCTTAAGTCAAATAACATATTAGAACTCGCCCAAAAACACCAAATCCTAGAGTTTCCAACTCGAGTAAGATACAAAGAGGAGGAAGCAAGTAATTGAAACATGCTCAGGAATCTCTTTCAGAGACTTATGAGAAAAACAAGCGGATACAATAACAAGTTCGAGGCAAACATAGTGATGAAACTGATTTGAAGCATAAAGACATATTTTAAGAAAAGCTCAGAACTTTAACAGGTTCAGAGGAGAAAACAGGTAACATACCACTTAAGAGAACAGTAGATGAAACACGTTTAGAAAGAACTCAAACAAAGCCCAGAAGAAGGCAAATAAGAACTAAGAGCTTAGTAGAAAATACAGTAGAGGGACACAGGGTTAAACAAACACATAAGATAAACGTGTGAAAGCATGACATAGAAACCAGTAGAAGAAAGAACGGAGCATAGTAGAAGAATATGCATAATAAAGAAAACATAAGAACACAGAGGAGGATCATGCGAGGAATAAAAAGAAAACATAAGAACGTAACGTAGGAAGATACACACAAAGAAAAGAAGAAGAAGAGTCAAAAAACATTTTGAAACTTTTTCAGAAATCCCAAATCGAAGAGAAACAAATTTTGAAAGAGAAGATTGGGGAAAACATTCTAAAACTCCAGTAGAACACAGATATAGCATAGATCTAAGAAAACACATAGAGAAAAACCTCGAATAGCTAGGGTTTCAGAGAAATCCTAGAAATGAGAAAGTCTTGGAAGAAGGTCCGATCTTGAGTCGTATGAGGTTAGAAAAGGCTTCTAGTACTTGATTATGCCGGAGCATGGCCAGAGAAGCCATAAATCTACAGATCTGAGCAGGATCTAAAGAGAACCATCAGAGTCGGGCTTCAAATCATCGAACAACTTAGGTTTAATGGCGATAGAGGGTGGGTACAGGCCATCCATGTCCTGAGAAGCCATGGATTCCGGTGAAACAACGGTTGAAAAGGGTGGAGGTCGACTAGGGTTCCGAAGAACCTTTGAGAGAGTTTGAGAGACGAAGGGATTCAAAGGCGGCTAGTTAGGTGAAAGTGATTATGGTTAGGGGTGTTTGGGAAATTAAAAAGGAAAGGGGAAATTATGGCCGTTGATCAGAATGATCAACGGCCTGGATCAAATGGGAAACCGGGTGGGTTATTTAATTAGGTCATGCTTCGGGTAAAAGATGAAATTGGGCCGATCCAGTTGGGGGTTAGGATTGGGTTAATTTGAGGGCTAAAATTGAAATGTGAATAGGTTGTAATTGAAATGGAATGAGGTTAAATGTTAAATGGCCAGTTTTCCCTTTTATTTTATAAAAATGGTAAAAAAATGATTTTAAAAGAAAATTAAAAGTACTGAGCCAGTTAATAATAAACAAATATTAGTTTAAAAATACTGGAACAAATTTTACAATTATGAAATGCTATTAATCTTAAAATAGGCTATACTTGCAATTGCATGCAGTTTAGTCTTTTAAATACCAATTAAATTTGTAAAAATCTACAAAAATTATCTTAACGATATTTTTGTATAAATATGGGAATAAAATAAATTATTCACTAAAATTAGGAATAATTATGGATTTAGTACTGCTAAAATGGATAAAAAAATTGATTTTAAAAAACTCTTCAAAAAATACTAAAACACTTGGGCATGCTTATTTATGCATGTGCATGCTATTTTGAAAGTATTTCGTATATAAAAATACATAGGAAAAAATTGGATATCAACAACTGCCCCTCTTTACCCGGGAAGGATGAAAGAGTTATCGGGTAAAGATATGATGGCCAATTTTGACCGAATGAAACGATTTGAAGAATTTTGACCGAGCTCTGGTTCCTGAGCTACCTACATATCCCTGGTCTTACAGGAATCAGTCCATATATAGTTCAGGATCCATTGGTGAAATATACCGGTGGAGATTTCTAAAAGCAGACGCGGTGTTTGGGTTGAGAGATGGTCAGAGTCTGATAGGCTGCGGGAACTGGAGCGAGATCGTCCCCGTTGAGACGGTCATTGCTAGCCGGTTTACCTGCAAATGAGCATATATTGTGCATAAATTTAAACGTGATGCAAGTTCCCATTGGACCATGAATTCTGTCCTCGGACGGTTAGGATGACGTCCTCGGACTATGACGTCCTGGGCCATGAAGCGTATGATAAAGGATTCGCAGGCTATTAAATGATGTTCTCGGGCTATGAGAATGATGCCTCCGAACTATGATGCCTTTGAATAATGATATGCAAGAGATAAAATGAGGTCCTCAGGCCATGGCGTGGCGTTCTCGGGCTATGGAAATGGTACCTCCGAACAATGATGCCTTTGGATAATTTGGTGATCTTTCAGTCTATGAAATGCAGAAGGTGGCGATATTTCAGCCAATGCGAGACGTAAATAAAAGGTGGCGATATTTCAGTCGATGCAAGAGCGAAAAAGTGGCGTTATTTCAGCCATGCAGGATGGAGACAGTGCTTAGTCACGGAAGGTAGAATAGTAGCCTTATGCAATATAGAGCAACGCAAGATAGAGACAGTGCTTAGTCTCGGAAGGTAGAAATGTAGCCTTATGCAATGCAGGAATGTAGATGGAGGTAGATCTTAACCTCGAAAGGCAGAAAGGTAGTCTTATGCAATGAAGGAATGCAGATGGAGGTAGAATTTAACCTCGGAAGGCAGAAAGGTAGCCTTATGTAATGCAGAAAATGCAGATGGAGGTAGAGCTTAAACTTGGAAAGCAGAAAGGTAGCCTTATACAATGCAGAAAATGCAGATGGAGGTAGAGCTTAACCTCGAAAGGCAAAAAGGTAGCCTTATGCAATGTACAGAATGCAGATGGAGGTAGAGCTTAACCTCGGAAGGTAGAGAGGTAGCCTTATGCAATGTAGGAATGCAGATGGAGGTAGAGCTTAACCTCGGAAGGCAGAAAGGTAGCCTTATGCAATGCAGAAAATGCAGATGGAGGTAGAGCTTAACCTCGGAAGGCAAAAAGGTAGCCTTATGCAATGTAGAGAATGCAGATGGAGGTCGAGCTTAACCTCGGAAGGCAGAGAGGTAGACTTATGCAATGTAGGAATGCAGATGGAGGTAGAGCTTACCCTCATAAGGCAGAAAGGTAGCCTTATGCAATGCATAGAAATGCAGATGGAGACAATGCTTAGTCTTGAAAGGCAGAAAAGTAGCCTTATGCAAGGAGTAAAGGGGAAAAATGATGATAGAATTTTCTTAGCTGGTAGCGGATTGAGATATTGCGACTACTGGGGATACTGTGTCTGCTGGGAGCACCGTGTGCAGATAACAGCTGTGAGTAAGTGCAACGGTTCCGAGAGTTATATTCCTGAGCAATGTGAGTCTCGTGACTGTATAGTATATTTTATGATTTTGCAACTCAAGTGCCTACATCCAAAGAAAAATCATGAGTTTGTAGAGGGGGAAAAGTTAGTTCATATCCCCGCTGGCTTTGCTTGACCTGCTCGACTTTGATTTGGTGATATTGTACGTATCATTGGGGTAGCGTTGCTAAACGAAGCAACTTTGGTAATAGGCATGCATGATTTAGTAAAGAAATATGACAGTAAATACATAATTAAAATATTTTTCTTTAGATGAACTGACAACGGTGACGTGGTCCAAGATACTGCAACTTCTCTTGCTCCAGAATTTTGAGGTTCCTCCTCAAAATTCTGCCCCAATTTACCGGGCTGCTGCTTCCGACGGCTGCTTGCATCGAATGGTTGAAATCACTTCAAAATTTTGAGGGTCCTCCTCAAAATTCTGCCCCTATTTCCAATAGCGGGGGAAATGAAAATTTTATTAAATTATGACTGAACCCATAGGGCTGCCTACGTATCCCCTCTTAAACGCGAATCATGTCAGGCATATTTCAAAGTACATCATATGAGGAAAGCATAAAAGTCACACATAATATCACTTCACTGTATCAGAATTGATCGTCTTCGGCCAAACTTCATTGTCTATTTCCGCAAGTATGAGGGCTCCTCCGGTGAGGACTCGGTGAACCATGTATGGACCCTACCAGTTGGGAGAGAACTTCCATTTGGCCTCCTCTTAACGTGGGAAAATCTTCTTTAACACCAGCTACCCCGGTGTAAACTGTCTTGGCTTGACTCTTTTGTTAAAGGCTCTAGACATTCTGTTCTATAGAGTTGACCGTGGCAAACTACATTCATTCTCTTTCCGTCTATAAGAGCTAGCTGCTCGTAGCGACTCTCTACCCATTCTGCATCGTCAAGTTCAGCTTCCTATATGATTCTTAAGGAGGGAATTTCTACCTCAGCGGGAATGACTGCTTCTGTACCATAAACAACATATAGGGAGTTGCCCTGGCTGATGTGCGGGCTGTGGTGCGGTATCCCCACAAGGCAAATGATAACTTCTCATGCCACTGCTTGTGCTTTTCTATCATCTTCCTCAATATCTTCTTGATATTCTTATTGGTGGCTTCTACAACTACGTTCATCTGAGGTCTATAAGCTGTAGAATTCTTGTGTTTGATCTTGAAGGTTTCACACATGGATTTCATCAGGTCGCTGTTGAGATTGGAACCATTATCAGTGATGATTGACTCCGAAATTCCGAACCGACAAACAATGCGATTGCGAACAAAATCTGCTACTACTTTCTTAGTCACTGCTTTGTATGATGCTGCTTCAACCCATTTGGTGAAATAATCAATTGCCACTAGAATGAACCTGTGCCCGTTTGATGCAGTAGGCTCGATAGGTCTGATAACATACATTCCCCAAGCGGCGAACGGCCATGGCGAGCTTGCTGCAATAAGATCGTTTGGAGGCACCTTTATCATGTCTGCATGTATCTTACAGCGATGGAATTTTCGGACATACTGAATGCAGTCCGTTTCCATAGTCATCCAAAAATAACTAGCTCGGAGTATCTTCTTGGCTAAGACAAAGCCGTTCATATGCGGACAGCAGGTCCCTGCATGAATTTCTTCCAATAGCCTGGATGCTTCCTTTGCATCGACACTCCTTTGTAACCCCAAAATCGGGAATCCTCCTATACAGGATTCCTTCACTATGAAAGAAGTTGTTAGATAGTCTCCAAAGTGTGCGTTTCTGAGTAGGATTTGCGAGTTATGGATATTTTCCTTTTGTCAAATATTCCTTGATATCATGAAACCAAGGTTATTCGTTTGCTTCTTCTTCTACATGAGTGTAGTAAGCTGGCTGATCATAGATCTTTACCAGAATAGGATCAATGAAGTTCTTGTCGGGGTGTTGTATCATGGAAGATAGGGTAGCCAATGCATCGGCAAACTCATTCTGAATTTTGGGAACATGTTGGAACTCTGTCTTTGTAAACCTTTTCCTCAGTTCCTGTACATGATGCAGATAAGGGAGTATCTTGGAGTTCTTGGTTGCCCATCCTTTTCGGACATGATGTATAAGTGGGTCTGAATCTCCAATCACTAGCAATTCCTGAATGTTCATGTCAATGTCCATCTTGAGCCCTAAGATGCAGGCTTCGTACTCGGCCATGTTGTTGGTGCACGAGAACCTGAGCTTGGCAGATACCGGATAATGCTGATCGGTTTTTGATACTAGGACTGCTCCTATGTCAACTCCTTTGAAATTTGCTGCTCCATCGAAAAACATTCTCCAACCGTCATAGGATTCTGCAATGTCTTTTCCTATGAAAGATACCTCTTCATCAGGAAAATACGTCTTTAGAGGTTCGTATTCTCCATCCACGGGATTTTGAGCAAGATGATCTACTAGTTCTTGTCCTTTGATTGCCTTATGAGTCACATAAACAATGTCAAATTCGCTTAGCAGGATTTGCCATTTGGCTAGCTTGCCAGTGGGCATGGGCTTCTGAAAGATGTACTTCAAAGGATCCATTCTTCATATGAGGTAAGTGGTATGGGCACAGAAATAGTGTCTCAACTTCTGAGCTACCCAAGTCAGGGCACAACAGGTGTGTTTCAATAAAGAATATCGGGCCTCGTACGGGGTGAACTTCTTGCTGAGATAATAGATGGCCTGCTCCTTTCTTCCCATTTTATCATGCTATTCCAGAACACAACCGAAAGCTCCAAACAATACTACAAGGTAGAGTAATAGAGGTCTACCCGGCTCGGGCGAGACCAAAACTGGCAGCGTTGACAAGTATTCCTTAATTCTGTCGAAGGCTTTCTGACAATTATAAGTCTATTTGGTAGCGGCGTCCTTCTTCAACATCTTAAAGATTGTCTCACAAATGATAGTGGATTAAGCTATGAACCGGCTGATGTAGTTAAGCCTTCCCAAGAAACTTGTAACTTCTTTCTTGTTCTTCGGTGGTGGTAATTCTTGGATGGATTTGACCTTTGACGGATCCAGTTCTATTCCTCAACGACTCATAATGAACCCGAGTAGTTTTCCGGCAGGAACCCCGAATGCACATTTGGCGGGATTCAGCTTCAAGTTGTACCTTCTTAGTCTGTTGAAGAACTTCCTCAGATCTTCCATATGGTCATTGGCTCTCTTGGATTTGATGATGACATCGTCTACATATACCTCAATCTCTTTGTGTATCATGTCATGGAAAATAACAGTCATGGCCCTCATGTAGGTGGCCCCAGCATTCTTTAACCTGAATGACATCATTTGATAACAATACATCCCCCTCAGTGTAATGAAAGCCGTTTTCTCCGTGTCTTCCTCATCCATCCATATCTGATAATACCCAGCAAAACAATCAACGAACAACTGCAGTTCATGCTTGGTGCAGTTGTCAATTAGAATGTGTATGTTCGGCAAGGAGAAGTCGTCTTTCAGACTGGACCGGTTAAGATCCCAGTAGTAGACACAGACTCTAACCTTCCCGTCCTTTTTCGGCACTGGCACAATATTGGCTAACCATGTTGGATACTCTACTACCCTGAGAACCTTGGCTTTGACTTGCTTGGTGACTTCTTCCTTGATTTTCAAACTCATGTCAAGTTTGAACTTCCTGAGCTTCTGTTTTAGGGGTGGACATGTCGGATCGGTTGGCAGTTTGTGAGCTACAATAGATGTACTGAGACAAGTCATGTCATCATAAGACCAGGCGAATATGTCCTCATATTCTCTTAGAAATTCCATGTACTCTTTCTTTTTTGATGGTGATAGATGAACGCCGATTCGTGTTTCTTTGTTGTTTTCTGCATCTCCCAGGTTGATGATCTCAGTTACGTCCAGGTCAGACTTAGGTCTGTTCTCAAAATCCTCAACCTCTTTAACAACCTCTTCTGGTATGTCCTCTTCTTCTGAGTCCATATCCATTTGTTGTGTTGCCTCGTTGCATGTCACAATCGTCGGTTCATCAAGATAAGTAATAGTAATGTTGTGTAAATAAAGTAAACGATAAAAAGTAATAAGAGCAAGATTTATAAGAAACTGAAATGCTTTGATAACTTTTTATAATTGTTTTGAACATTGGAGCTCTTATTTCAATATAAGAAATGCGGACAGAAAGTCAATAAGCGAAGAAATAAAGATAATGCATGGTGCTTTGTTCATCCTTGCTACCTCGAGGCTTTTCGGGCCCTAGTGGTTCTGATGGACCAATTGTTGAGGCATGGCCCTCGGCTCACATCTTATATAGAAGTGCTTTCCTCCCCCTCCTCCTCGAAAATGACACAACAGTCCATATTATCATCTTCTAAAAACAAATTCCTCATCGCCGCCAGTGCTTCCTCTTCTCTCGACCCATATATGACATTGGCGGGCTGGAAAGTATGTTCCAAGCAAGGTATTGGATGCTCCAGTGGGTAGTAGGGACTGCGCCATGATGGTGACCAGTGGTTGAATTCCTCCCAAGTGTATTCATATCCCAAACCGAAAGTGGTACCGTGTTTCTTCAACTTGATAGGCTTAGCGATTCCTTGGATATTCTTTCCAAGTCCCCTGCCAGGTTCGTATCCGCACCAATTCAGTATACTTTCAATTTTGCTATCCCACCATTTGTCCTTCTCCATAGCGTTGACTCGCTCAATGTGATGGTAGGTTTCTCCGCCTATCTCCTTCTTCCTCCGATTGCTGGGATGGTCTGGTGACTGTATATGGGATTGCTACCGTCGCCATGAATAATTACCTCTTGGTGAGTCCACTTAAATTTCACTGCTTGATATAGTATTGATGCCACAGCCCCAGCGGGATGGATCCAGGGTCGTCCTAATAGCAAGTTGTAAGATGTTGGGATGTCTATCACTTGAAAATCAACGTCGAACCAAGTTGGTCCCATTTGCAGACACAAACTGATTTCCCCAATAGTGGACCTTTGGGATCCATCGAAAGTTTTGACATTGATGGCTCCATCCTTGATCTCATGCAGGCTCTTTCCTAGTGTTCTAAGAGTCACTAATGGACAAATATTGAGGCTGGACCCTCCGTCAATCAGGACTCTGGTGATGAAATGATCTTCGCACTGCACAGTGATGTGCAAGGCCTTGTTGTGTCTTAGCCCTTCAGGTGGCAGCTCATCTTCGTGGAAAGTGATTTTGTGACTCTCCAATACTTGCCCCACCATGTTTGCCATTTCTCCTCCAGTTATGTTGTTGGGTACATATGCCTCGCTCAGCACCTTCAATAAGGCATTCTTATGTGCGCCAGAGCTTTGTAGCAGAGCCAAGATAGAGATATGGCTGGCGTTTTGTTCAACTGATCAATGACCGAATTCTCTTTGGCTTGTATCTTCCTCCAGAGATCATCAGGCCCGGTTTCAGTCACGATTGGTCGTCCAAAGGCCTGCGTACTAGATTCGGCTAGGTGTTCTGGGGTATAAACCCTACCGGTTCTTATCATACATTGTGCTGTCATTACTTCTCCAGATTTGGTTTTCCCTTTCCTTCTCGCCTCAGCGGTATAATCATATGGTATGGCCTTCTTATGGAATGGTTCTACGGCTGTCATGGCCACTATGATGGGTACCTTTGCGTAAGATGGTAACACAGCCACTTCGAATGGTAAAAGTGTCTTTGGAGACCCAAACTTGACCTCAATAGGTCTTGGCGTCTTTGCAGAAAAAGGTGCTTCAAACTCAAGTGGTATGGACATGTCTACTTCAGCATTTTCAAAAGGCTAGATCTGGACCACAATCGGATTAAGTGTAACCGTTGGTTCTTTTGACTCGTCACCTTCAGCGATCAATCCGATTGACCCTTTGGGGTCCCAATCGTCCTCTATCTTAATCATGTGAATGCATCCACCTTTGGGGTCAGGCAGAGGGTTGTTGCGGATATTCAGAGCTGGCTCCTTAGCTTTGATGATCTTGTTGTCAATCAAAGATTGGATCTTATCCTTTAGAGAGCAGCACTCATCAATGGTATGCCCCTTCATGCCAGAATGGTATGCACAGGTTTTGTTTGGGTTGACCCATTGGGAGGGGTTTTTGGGGTTTATAGTATAGATAGGGATGATGTAACCAATAGCTTTGAGCCTTTCATACAGCTGGTCGACAGGTTCGACAATGGCAGTATACTATTTGGGGGGTCTGCAGTCGAAGTTCGGTCAAGGTCTAGGAATGTTTTGGCGGGTGGGAGGTGGTTGATAGTGAGAGGGTTGAGTATTGTAGGCTTGATAGACATGTGTGGGTTGGGAATATCTAGGCAAAATGGGCTGATATGTGGGAGGTGGAGGTGATTGGTAAGTAGGTGGTGGAGCTTGGTAGGAGGGTGAGGGTGTTTGGTAATTTGGGGTAGGTTGATATGTGGGTGGAGGTATTGAGTAGGTTTGGTATTCAACTGTGGATTTTGTTCTTTGTGCAACTATCACGGCACTCACGTCCCTTTTCTTTGGACGTGCCACCAGACTTTAAAGCCTTGTTGGTGGCCTGTAAAGCTTCAAAGTTAGTGACCATACCACTTTTGATACCTTCCTCGATCCTTTCCCCTAGCTTGATGATGTTGGAAATTTTTTGGCTTTCATTCGGCATTAACCTTTCATAGTACTGTGGGTCTTGAGCTCGAACGAAAAAACTGTTCATTTTTTCTTCTTCTAAAGCCAGTTTGACCTTAGCAACTTCTGATCTCCAACGAGTAGCATACTCGCGGAATGTATCCGAGGGTTTCTTCTTTAAGTTCTGGATATAGAACACGTCTGGTGCATTTTCCGCGTTGAACCTGAACCTATCCATGAAATTGGACACCATACTTACCCAATTTGACCACTTCTTAGGGTCTTGGTTGATGTGCCAAGACAAAGCATCTCCTTTCAGATTTCTCATAAAGAGTTTCATGCGAATCTTTTTATCCCTTCCCACTCCGACCAGCTTGTCGCAGTACGTCCTCAAATGGACTCTGGGATCCCCTATGCCATCAAACATCTCGAACTTGGGAGGTTCGTACCCCTCAAGAAGTTCGACATCTGGTTGAATGCAAAGGTCCTCGTAATTCAGTCCCTCAATCCCCTTGCTTCCTTCAACACCCTGAACTCTGCTAGTCAGCTTCTTGAGTTTCGCAACCAGATTCTTGATAATAGAGTCTTTGTCATCAGACTTAGGTGTGCTTGAAATAGGTTGAGTATAGTGTGGTATGGTTTCCACATAGATTGGGGTATTGTGGAGATGATCATTTGTGGAGTTTAGTGGTTCAGGGATGAGGAGTGGGGTGTTGTCTGAAATATGGCATGTGTTGCAGTGGTGATGGGGAGCGGGTTGGTTTTGTGGTTTTGGGATGCTTTGTGGAGGTGTGGGGTCTTGAGTGTTGGCGAAGTTGACATTTGGGGTATTGAGGGAAAATGACAAATTCGCCAAGTTCCGAACTTGGTCCAGTTTTTCTTGAAACTTCAATAACTTTTGTTCGAGCTGGGAGGTACTTTCCTTGGAAACCTGAATTCCTTGAGAAACCTCTACCCTTTCAACTGAGTTCTCCTTTCTGATGTTGCTCAAATCTTCCATCTTTCCCTTGTTCTTGTTTCTGATAGGTCTCGGAAGAGAAGGAGGTGGAGGGCTCTTAGATCTTGTGGAGTATGATGACGATGCCAGAGTTCACGAACTAACCTTTGGAGAGGGGAATAAACAAAGGTAAAAACAAAAAGGTAGCAAGTTAGTGTGGATTAGGAGAAGAAAACATTGCAATATTTAAACACATAGTGTAAGAATATAAATCGTGTCCTAATTTGGGAGCCTCATTGTGCCCGAGGTAGGCCTAGTGACAAGTTGATTTGAAGAACTTATAATGCTAAATGCCTCATTTAATTGATAAAAAATAAGACGAGTCCCAAAATGACACTAAAATAGCAGAAAAAATAAAATGTCACTAATGGCCGTTGGCCTTATTACATTTTAAAACAAAAGAAAAGACTCCTAACTACTTGGTCCCAGAAAGACCTTCCCCAAACTTGTCATCTTTAGGTCCATCGAACAGCTTCACCAGCTCACGCAATCCCAACAGCAAATAGGCTCTAGCCAAGTGTTCTCCTTCATTTCCCTCAGCGTTCTGGCAGTTTTCATTCCTCTGGATGAACTTCATTTCCAATTCAACTCAATCCTGCTCCAAATACCCTAGTCGCTTGTTGGCGCTGACAGTCGTATCTTTCTATTAATCAATCAACTTTTGATGGGATTCTTGAATCTCCCGGTGCTCACTTTCGCATTCCCGTACCCTTTTGTGCAATTGCTTTTACTTGACCTGTGCTTCAGCCTTTTCATCGATGATCCTATGACCTCGAACAAACCCAGGTTGGCCCAGACCATTGTGATTATCATCCAGCCATCCCGAATAGTATGGGGTGCAGCCAGCATGGTATCTGTCTGGCTCGATAGTATCTCTTCCCATGATGATCTTGCAATGCCACATATGTTGAGCTTGGCACTTATAAGGACTGTCATCAGCTTGGAAATCATCCCGAAAGTGACTCATCTTGTCGACCCTTGGTATAACCTACTTTCTACCAGCCTGTCTCATGACCCAAATGGGGATATAAGGGTAGGTTCCTCTTAAACCGATCAATATCAGAAACGGAGCATCCCTAGATCGGGTGATGAACTCTTCAGTAGGGGAACACTCGAACATCTATTGTATTTGATCGTCAGCTAGATTTTCAAACCGCTCCACCCATCCCTTGGCATCTTCTGGCTGAGCAAACATGTTGGGCATGTAGTTCATTCACCTTGGTTGATGGAAGGCTATATAATCGTCCCAGTCTCTATGCTGAATCTCTTGCCGATATTCACCCCTTTGAAGATGCTCCATGAGCCAGAGCTGGAGTACCAAGTTGCATCCTTCGAAGTGTGGGGCTCCTTGTTGACACTTTTCCAAGGCTCGGTACTTTTCTGCAACGATCATGGGCACTATGCTAAAGGGTTGCCGAGCAATTCCCTCCATTAAGGTTTTAGTGACCATAGCTAACCTGGTGTAAATCCTTGTTTTCTTCATAGGAATCAATATCATCCCCAAGAAGCAGAACATAAAGACAAAGACCCTTCTGTGGATATGCCCCAATGAGGTGAGGGTGAATTCATTTGGGTAAGTGCGGTAGGACTTACTATGGTTGTACATTTCGTACAGATAGTCGAAAGAAATGTAGGAATCCTTCAAACAGGTCAAGTCTGTGTTTTTCTTTAGGCCCATCATTTTGAGAAAACCCCTACCCTTGCGATTTTCCGGCATAAGTAAACCCGGAGTCTCCTACGGAATACCAACTATTCCTCCTATTTCCTCGAGCAGAGGTGTCATCTCAATCTCCCCAAAGCGAAACACAGACCTATCATAGTCCCATCTTCTATGATTTTGTTGTTAGGTTGGACCTCCAGGAGAGAATGCAAATTTCCTAGGTACTTTCGGACAAGAGCCTGATCACTGGAGTGAAGATCCTCCCACCAGCTTAGCAACCTTGGGTGAATGTTGGTGACCATGCCAAATCTGCGAACTTCGTGCCTCATTTCTGCAAAACAAAGTGTTAGACCCTTACCCCGCCGGACTCGACCATCTAAACCAATAATTAGCATAAGCAACATTTAGTTCTCCAAATAAATGCACAGAATATGGTAACGTCCATTTGGGTTCCCAGGGAACCCAGTGGACTTTGGACAAGGCTATCTTAAAGAGTCATTATATGGACAACATAACTAACTCGCCTAGGTTTTGATAGTGATGCATGCACAATTGAGTAGAGTAGGGTTTCTATAAGGTATTAGACTGGTACCCTTGAGCGGACAACTCAAGAGGGAAAGGCACAGAACCGTCAACTACACCGTTGATCGACTGGTTTTACCACAAATACACCTTTGCCAAATTTTGGGGTAATGATATCGGAAGTGGGAAACCACTCATTATAAGCGTTGCTATGATATTTTGTTTGGCACGAGTGAAATATGATGTCGAATATACAGTTACAAGAATGAAACAAGTTGCCATGTATTTGCACGTTCATAAAGTAATGAGTACAATAATTGCTCATAATTACAATAGTATTAAAGGAAAGCATTAAAGAAAAGAAACAAAGGAGCTAAGTCAGTTTCGTAATAGAACAGAAATAAAGACATTAGATAAAGGCAATAAAGAAGCAGTAATGTCACAAATAACATGAAATGGTAAAAGCCTAAAAGAAATTCCCCAGCAGAGTCGTCACGCTGTTGCGCCCCCTTTTTCTCGCGAAATAGGGCTTGGGACATTTAGGAGGACAACTCGTTCCGTTTTGGGAATTGGGTTTTAGACCTTGAACAGTTACCACCTAATGATTAAGTGTATTAGAACACAAAGAAGGGTTTGAGTTTGAAGAACCAGAGTTCGGGTAAGGACTAGAAATTATCTCGAGGAGAAGGTATTAGGCACCCCTCAAGATCCACTAGTGTGGTTCCCGGCCATGTTACAATTGTGGCTTCACATAATCAAGTAAGCAATTAAGGGCCTCAAATAAAAAGGGATTTTCGCATCTTATTGCAAGCAAATTGAAAGTTTGAAGAGAATAAAGAAAGCGAAAATTTTTCGAAAAATAAAACAAGTTAAAAGAAAAGGGGGGCCTAGGTTTACAAACAATATGGATCACATCAATGCAATACCCGGCAATCGCTCCTCAGAATAGGGGTTGCACAGGGTATTGGCACACCGGTCATCATATCCATATCTAGCCTTCCCACCCCGTTAAGGTAGTAAAGCGCAGAATGGTGTCGTTACTTATTGCATGCTAGTACCCGCCCCAATCCTATCACTCCCAGAGGCATTTGGGACTACTAGTCCTAAAGGGAAGGGAGATTTGGTTTTCATAGTTTTAAAAGGATAAAATTCTAGAGAAACAATCAAAACATATAGGGCAAGTATGGGGATAACACATAACAGCTTAAAGGGCTCAAACATGCCTCCTCATTTAAAGACAGATTGTTTAGTATGTCTTGCATGTACTGGTTATGGTCTAAAATCAAATTAAAGCATGACATAGGCTGATTCATCACATATTTCTCATATGAGGAGTCCGAATTAGCCTTCCCTGGTTGTAATTTATCAAAGACTGATGCAGTTAATTAATTACCTAATGGCTTACCTAAGTGAGACCTATAGGCATGATATCTAACAGTGCTTGCTCTGATTTTAAAGAAAACTTACTGATTATAGAAAAACAAAAGTTCCGTAGATTTTAGGCAACATTGCAACTGATTTTAAACTTGCAGATGACATAGGCAAATCAGATTCAAAGGTTACTCTTATAGGCATGATTTCTAGACGTTGTTGGTTTTAAAATGATTATGAAGGTGCATGCATCCTATAGACATGGTATCTAGAATGTAATTGATTATTATTTAACCTATGACTGTTTGCCTAATTATAGATATAAGATGCATAAATGCAGAAACTACAAGCAGGATTTCTATACGTCATGCATGAATGTAGAAAACTATAGGCAGGATTTCTATATGTCGTGCATGAATGCAGAAAACTTATAGGAAGGATTTCTATATGACGTGCATGAATGTATAAAACTTATAGACATGATCTCTATGTATGCAGAGGTGCAGAGAACTTACAGGCAAGATTTATATATGAAATGCATAAGTGCAGAATCCTATACTCAGGATTTCTATATGAAATATAGAAGTGCAGAATCCTATAGTCAGGATCTCTATATGTAATGCAGAAGTAAAAACAGGCTGGGATTGTAGGAATAAATACCTATGATCATGATGTCTACCCATATGCATACATAAGTGACCCTCCCCTTTTCACTAGAACCCCATAAGTTATTACAACATAGTACAACCCAAAATGAATTAAGAAAAGTAAAATTACATCAGAAATTAAGCTACAACCAAGGAGCCTAATTTAGATTCAAAGTTCAACAATATGAGGTGAACCTACTTCCAGGAACAGATTTCTAAAGCCTTCTCTTATTTGGGATGTGTCAAAGTTCCCTAAGAGCCTCGAGGGGACTCCGGGAAGTGCTTACAACCTAAATATATTGCAGAATTAAGACAGTGCAGTGTGAAAATGTCAGCCCTCAGATGTCAAAGTTCAGAGGGAACTTAAGGTCCCAAAGTAAGGCTCATAAGAGAGGGGGACAGAACATAAAATCTAAGAGAGAGTGTAAGTGCACAAAAGGGGAAATCAGGGAAAGCCATGGCAGGCTGGTGGTCATGCCCAACAATCAGAAGTGTTGGCACACCCCCTGACTAGCCTATTAGCCACATTCTGAGAGTTGGGATCCATTGAGGATTAGGTTCAGACCTAAGCAGCAATTTAGATGTTGTCAGGCCACGAAACTTAACCCAAACACATAGAAGGGAGTGGGGTATAGGGAGTTCATAACAAACAGCAGATGCAAAGAGAGAGTAGCATATTCAATACAAAACATGAACAACAAAGTAGACAGGAGTGTAGCAACTGTAAAATAAACACATAGGGATGGTGCTGAAATCAAAATTAAGGCTTACCTGTTTCAAGGAAACAAATAAGTGAAAGCTGAAGTCTTGTAAACCAAATTGCAAACAAACAATACAAAAGATCTCAGAAGAGAGTAGAATATTGAAAGAGTATTGAACTGAAGGTTCAAGGTTTCTAAGTGCAGAAGGGTCATGCCCATTTTATAGTGCAGAAAACAAGTAAGAAAAGGTAAGGAAATAGTTTGCAATCAATCACACAGAATCTCCCTTCAGTTAAGGGATTCTGATTTCAAAAGGGCAGAAGACAATTAAGGAAAGAATTGGATTAAAATCTTTTCCAAAGTAGTACAAGAAGGGCAAATACATAGAAACTATTTAAGGAAAGAGTTTGATATCAACACGGTTTGTGCAAATAAGGAAAGGCAATCAATCAACAGCTAGTAAAATCAGAAATTGATTTTTGGTATGAATGAATCCAACCAGAAATGGTGAAGAAAGGTTTAATTAAAAAAACAGTAACAATCAATCGAACCTTATTAAAAAAGGAATTCTGAATCAATCACACATTCACAAACCTTTTTTTGAAGGAAGAATTCTTCTTATATAAAGCATACAGACATGTCAAATAGGAAAGAAATGTCATGCTAATTAGAAAGATCTAGTGTAGAAATGTTCAAAGTCATAAACAAAGAAATTCAAGTTCAGTATATAGACTCGAAACGAGTTTGAGAAAGCCCAGAGTTCCAAAGTAGAACCTTAGTCTGAATACCAGATTAGAACTCGCCCAAAAACACCAAATCCTAGGGTTTCCAACTCGAGTAAGATACAAAGAGGAGGAGGCAAGCAATTGAAACATGCTCAGGAATCTCTTTCAGAGAATTATGAGAAAAACAAGCGGATACAATAACAAGTTCGAGGCAAACATAGTGAAGAAACTGATTTGAAGCATAAAGACATATTTTAAGAAAAGCTCGGAACTTAAACAGGTTTAGAGGAGAAAACATGTAACATAGCACTTATGAGAACAATAGATAAAACACGTTTAGAAAGAACTCAAACAAAGTCCAGAAGAAGGCAAATAAGAACTAAGAGCTTAGTAGAAAATATAGTAGAGGGACACAAGGTTAAACAAACACATAAGATAAACGTGTGAAAGCATGACATAGAAACCAGTAGAAGAAAGAACGGAGCATAGTAGAAGAATATGCATAATAAAGCAAACATAAGAACACAGGGGAGGATCATGTGAGGCATAAAAAGAAAACATAAGAACATAACGTTGGCAGATACACACAAGAAAAGAATAAGAAGAGACAGAAAACATTTTGAAACTTTTTCAGAAACCCTAAATCGAAGTGAAACAAATTTTAAAAGAGAAGATTGGGGAAAACGTTTTAAAACTCCAGTAGAACACAGATATAGCATGGATATAAGAAAACACACAGAGAAAAACCTCGAATAGCTAGGGTTTTAGAGAAACACTAAAATGAGAAAGTCTTGGAAGAAGGTCCGATCTCGAGTTGGATGAGGTTAGAAAAAGCTTCTCGTACTTGAATATGCTGGAGCATGGTCGGAGAAGCCATAGATCTACAGATCTGAGCAGGATATAAAGAGAACCATTAGAGTCGGGCTTAAAATCATCGAACAACTTAGGTTTAATGGAGAGAGAGGGTGGGTACAGGCCATCCATGGCCTGAGAAGCCATGGATTCCGGTGAAGTAACGGTTGAAAAGGGTGGAGGTCGGCTAGGATTCTGAAGAACCTTTGAGAGAGTTTTAGAGATGAAGGGATTCAAAGGCGGATAGTTAGGTGAAAGTGATTAGGGTTAGGGGTGTTTGGGAAATTAAAAAGGAAAGGGAAATTATGGCCGTTGATCAGAATGATAAACGGCCTGGATCAAATGGGAAACCGGGTGGGTTATTTAATTGGGTCATGGGTCGGGTAAAAGATGAAATTGGGCCGGTCCAGCTGGGGTTAGGATTGGGTTAATTTGAGGTCTAAAATTGAAATGTAAATAGGCTGTAATTGAAATGGAATGAGGCTAAATGTTAAATGGCCAGTTTTTCCCTTTTATTTTATAAAAATGGCAAAAAATGATTTTAAAAGCAAATTAAAAGTACTGAGCCAGTTAATAATACACAAATAGTAATCTAAAAATAATGGAACAAATTTTACAATTATAAAATGCTATTAATCTTAAAATGGGCTATAATTGCAATTGCATGCAATTTAGTCTTTTAAATACCAAATAAATTTGTAAAAATCTACAAAAATTATCTTAACTATATTTTGGTATAAATATGGGAATAAAATAAATTATTCACCAAAATCGATGATTTTGGGAATAATGTTTGATTTATTACTGCTAAAATGGATAGTAAATTGATTTTAAAAAAAACTCTTCAAAAAATACTAAAATACTTGGGCATGTTTATTTCTGCATGTACATGCTATTTTGAAAGTATTTTGTATATAAAAATACATAGGGAAAAATTGGGTATCAACAAGTGATTTCGCTCCAGTTCCCTCTGCCATGTCAAACCCAACCATTCCCGTAAACCGCTCACTCACCCGGCCCTAGGCGTTGCGTCCGTTCTTCAAATCACTTCATCGGTATACTCCATCGGTGGATCCCAAACTACATACGGCTTGATTCCTATAAAACAAGGGATATGTAGGTAACTCAGAAGCCAGGGTGCGGCCTAACCTCTTCAAACTATTTCGCTTGGTCAAAATTGGCCATCATATCTTTACCTGACAACTCTTTCATCCTTTCCGGGTAAAGAGGGGCAATTGTTGATACCTAATATTTTCCCTATATATTTTCAATATGCAAAATACCTTCAAAAGAGCATACATATGCATATATGAGCATGTCCAAGAGTTTTATCTTTTTTTTCATAATTTTAAAGGTTTTAAATTGATTTATTTTCTCCCTTTTGACCCATAAAATCCCCAATAATTATTTCCAAAACTATTATTTTGATAATTCTTCTATTGGATTTCTATATTTATGCCAAAATATAGCTAAATTAATTTTTACATATTTTTACAATTATATTTAGTATTTTTAAAGCTAAATTGCACATAATTGTAATATTAGCCATTTTAAGGTTTAGTTATGTTTTATACGCGTGAAATTGGATCCAGTATTTTTAAATTGTTAATTTTGTATTATAAATCATTTTATTCCTTTAAATTAATTTGCAAAAATTATTTACTATTTTATATAAATTAAATAGGAAAAAAATGGCTATTTAAAATATAGCCAATTTGGCTTTTAATTATAGCCAAATCAAGACCCCAATAACAACCCGCAGGACCCAAGCCCAAACCCAATTTTATAACCCGACCCACATACCCCATTCAATCTGGACCGTTGATCATTCAGATCAACGGTTGTCACGCCCCCTTTTTCTTGCGAAATCGGGTTTACGTCATTTGGTATGGGACAACTCGTTCCTTTTGGGAGCTGGGTTTTTGCAATTTTGAAGAGTCGCCACCTAATGATTTAAGGTGCATTAGGACACCAATGGGGTTCAATTCTATGTTTCATTTGAATAACCAGAGATAGGGTAAGGGCTTGAAATTATCCCAAGGGGAAGGTGTTAGGCACCCCTCGGGATCCACTAGTGTGGTTCCCGGCCAGACAGTTTATTGTGAATTTAGCAAATAGACAAGTATGAGCTCAAATATTAGGGGATTTAAACTCATAAAAAGAAAGAACAATTAAAAGAAGAGTTTAAAAAAGGAGTTTGCAAATAAAGGGAAAGGGGGTCCTAGGTTTATATTTAATATGGATCACATCAATGCGATACCCGGTATGACACTCCTCAAAAGAGGGAATACACGTGGTATTAACGTACTGGTCATCATATCCATATCTACCCTTCCCATCCTGTTAAGGTATTAAAGCGCGGATTGGTCTCGATTACTATTGCATGCTATTACCCGTCCCATTCCTATCAGTCCCGAAAAGCCTTAGGACTATTATTCCTAAAGGGGAGAGATATTAGGCTGATTGGTTTCAAAGGGTAAAAATCTAAGGCGACATACAAAACACATACTGCATGTTGCGGAAAGCATATACACCTGCACATACTTAAACAAAAAAGCACATAACTAGCATGATGTGCTATAGGCATGCTGATTGAAATCCTATAGGCATGCTGCACATAACTGATTAAAATCCTATAGGCATGCTTGCTAAACCTCCTTAAATAGGGAACTAGATTATTTAAAACTGATTCAGAATAGACTGATCTTAAAACAGACTAGTTTCAGATTATGCAGGCGATAACATCTACTATTGCTAATTTTAGACCCTATGAACATGATATCTAATATTTAATGTGAATGGAAACAAACCAGATTTACTTGGGAATCCCTATAGGCATGATTTCTATATGTTATTCTGATTTCGACCTCACAAAAATGACACTTACTCGTAGCCATTTAGAACCTTAAAGCATGATATCTAAGTGGCGTGCAGAATTGAAATAAGTCTTATAGGCAGGTCATCTAGGTATGAAATTGACATGGAAGGAATTAAGAATAAATCCTACAAACATGGTGTCTAAAAAATCCAGAATTGAACACAAAGAATTTAAAACAGTCCTATAGGCATGTTTTTCAAAATGCAGAATTGAATTGTTCAGAACATAAATCCTATAGGCATGTTCTCTACCCTTGAGCATACATAGTTGCCCAACCCTTTTCACTAGCCAGCCCCCAAATGTTTATAATGAATTATTACAAACCAGAAATAATGAATTACATCAGAAAAGTACAAAGAAAAGTTACAACCATAGGAAGCCTGATTCTTGACTTCCTCTCTGAGTTATGGAATAAACCACCTCAAAAATGCCATTGATCCAAAGAATTTCTCGAACTTGAGTGTGTCAGCGTTCCCCAAGGATCTCAATAGGACCCCGAGCAGTGCTCACACCCAAGTTACATAACCAGAATAGGGATGAGTGCAGTGTGGAAATGCCAACCCTTATGTGTCCAAGTTCAGAGGGAGCTCATGGGTCCTAAGGCAAGGTTCACACAAGGGGGGAAGAACTTAAGTCTAAGAAGATAGTGAAAGTGCAGAAACATAGTTTTAGAAAAACTGAGGGTATAAAGGAGAGGGACATGGAGACAACCATAAGCATTTCACAGAGCTAATAACTTCATACAAAGGGGTCAGAGGATTGGGAGTCCATTGCAATGAGCTTATACACTTAGGTATGGGTTAGCATTGGGCATGCACAGCAATGGGAAGTTCTGACATGCATGTAACCCAATCACAACATATGAGATAAACATGGAGGTTATGATCCCAGGGGAATCAGGTTTGGGTCATGCACAACAATGTCCAATGCTGTCATGCCCCAAACCAACTACACGTATTAAACACATTGGGGTAGGGATTTAAGATTCACAAGTCATGATACATTAATTCAGAACAGGAAAAAGGGGAAGTTACAACATGCTTTAATAATGGTACTGGGTTAAATACAAATAGTAGACAAGCAATGATGCAAGAAATAGTAAATAAGCATGTTGTTGTTGGTGCAGAAGCTTAATTAGAACATACCAGTAAGAAATGGAAATGCAGAGAAAAATAAGCAAGTTTCCCACGGCCTAGCCTTGGCTTTCAGTCGGCTAGGTAAGGTAGCAATATAGTAGTAACAGAAAAAAAAAGAGATTTAGTGGAGTATGTGTTTGAACTCAAGTGTTTTATGCCCTGTGTTTGTGTCCTTGAAAGAAAAGAAGTACAAGGTATTTATAGTTTTTGAAAACAAGTAGAGAGAGGTAATAAGCTACAAACATGGAAACAATCATGACTCAGAATCAATTATACAAGTGATTGCCTTTAATTAAGGGATCAATTGCTTAACGAGCAATGACATGTTCAAAATAAGGAAGGAAATCAATTTGTCAGCAGGCTGATAGTTGCCATAAGAGAAGTAGTAAAACATTATGTAAGCAATCGAGTCAAGGTACGTAAATACTCTAATTTTGGAAAGGATTTAGTAAGGCAAAACAGGAAAAGAAATCAGTTAATCTTAACAGGCGAGTGAAATCAGAATTTCACAAAGGAAAAGTTTGAAATCAGTCACAAGTTTGAAGATCAGTCAAACAAGGAAACTCAACATATAAATAAGCTGCATAAACACTATACATGTAAGGCCAATCCTGTTGCAATAGAAAATAACATACAATAGTAGCACAAATTTTAGTAGATAGCAACATTCGAAGCATGATAATCTAGTAGGTCAAGTCACATTGAATTAGTAGTGAAGAAAACATAGAATATTAAAGGCATGTGAAGATCTCATTGTAGCAGGTGAGGAAACCCCCCTTTTAAAAATTAGGGTTTCGAGCATAATCGAGTTTTAGAGATGATAGAAAACTAGAGTCAGAAGAATCACATAAAGGAATAAAAGGTTTTGAAATAAAGAACTTTAAATTGAGTCATGCACTTAAACGAACAGTCTGAGACTCAAAGCCATAGGATTTTCAACAACAGTAGAGTTTTGAAAGAGGATAAACAAACAAATCGGACAAAACTCAAGCAAAGAAGCATTCGTCTAATAAACAGTCAGAAGAAATTAGTGCTTTTAACATACAAACTCGGGTAGAAGAACGATATGAGCAAACATAGCAAAACATGTCAAAAATCAGAGAAAAGTTTTGAAATAACTTAACAAGAACCCTAATCCGAAAAGATAAGGGGTTTTGAAAGCAGAGTTTTTTTAAAAAGAAACTTCAAGAAAAATGCTTAGAAGTCAAAAGCAAGCAAAGATCTAAAGCAGATCTAAGAGAAATCGAAAGAACCATAGAGGTTAGGGTTTCAGAAGAACCCCAAGTGACGAGAAAGGCCTTGAAAACCATCGATCTAAGCAGGAGAGTCAAAAGTCTTACTCGAATAGCCATGACTGGCCGGAGAAAGGTCAGAGATGACCGGAGAACAGTCATCCCTTTTAGGATCTTGTCATGAGACCACAGGAACGAACATGTAGGGGCCATGTGAGGTTGATATAGGTCTCTGATGACCTTGGAAGGCCATAGATTAGGGCAGATTAGGGTGGCAGTGGCTAGGGTTTGATATGGTTGTAGAGAGGATTTGGGAGAGGAGGGGTTTCAGAGGCGGCAGATTATGAAGAATAAAAAGGGTTTGGGGGGTCTTTGGGTTTAATTAGGAAAAGATTAATGGGAACCATTGATCTAAATGATCAACGGCTGGGATTAGATGGTAGTCCGGGAGGGTCATTTAAATGGGTTGTGGGTCGGTTTGAATGGGAATTGGGTTAGGGTAATTGAGCTTCAAATTGGGTTCAGTTGGGGTTCAAAATCGGGCTATAATTGAAATAAAATGGGGCTAACATTTAAATAGCCAATTTTTACTATTTGATTTATAACAAATAGTAAAATAATTTCTGTAAATAAATTAAAGGTACTAAAATGATTTATAGTACATAATTATTAAATTAAAAATACTGGATTTAGTTTTTTTATAGATATAAACGTAATTAAATCTAAAAGAGGCTAATATTGCAATTACATGTAATTTAGTTTTAAAAATACTAAATAATTTTTAAAAATATGCAAAAATTATCTTAGCTATACTTTAGTAAAAATATGAGGATCCAACAAATGAATCACTAAAAATGATAATTTTGGGAATTATTATTGGGTTTTTTATGAGTGAAATAGGGGAATAAATTAGTTTAAAAATCTTTAAAAAAAATAAGAAAAAACGATAAAACATTTGGACAAACTTATACATGCACATATATGCTATTTTGAAAGTACTTTGTATATAAAAATATATAGGAAAAAATTGGGTATCAACAGCTGCCTCTCTTTACCCGGGAAGGATGAAAGAGTTGTAGGGTAAAGATATGATGGCCAATTTTGACCGAGCGAAACGGTTCGAAGAGGTTTAGGCTGCAGAGACTTTCGAGAATGGATGCAATATCGAGGATGAGGTGAATGGTGAAGGTGTGATAGGGCTGCGGGAACTGGAACGAGATCGCTCTTGCTGAGATGGTCGTTGCTCGCCGGTTTACCTGCAAATAAGTAATACAATCATATATTGTGCGTAAATTTAAATATGATGCAATTTCCCATCGGACCATGAAGATTGACTTCGGACGGTTAGAATGACGTCCTGGGCCATGAAGCGTATAACAAAAGAATTCGCAGGCCATGAAATGATGCTCTCGGGCTATGAGGATGGTTCCTCCGAATGATGATGCCTATTAATAATGATATGCAAAAGATTAAAAGGGTTCCTGAGGCCATGACATGGCGTTCTTGGGCTATGAAAATGGTTCCTTCGAACAATGACGCCTTTGGATAATTTGGTGATTTTTCAGCCCATGAGATGCAGTATGTGGCGATCTTTTAGCCCATGAGATGCAGTATGAGGCGATCTTTCAGCCTATGAGATGCAGTGTGAGGCGATCTTTCAGCCATGCGGATGCAGTATGAGGCGATTTTTCAGCCCATGAGATGCAGTATGAGGCGATCTTTCAGCCATGCGGATGCAGTAGGTGGTGATCTTTCAGCCATGCGGATGCAGTAGGTGGTGATCTTTCAGCCATGCAACGTAGTAGGTGGAAATCTTTCAGCCATGCAAATAGAGTAGGTAGCGATCTTTCAGCCATGCAGACGTAGATGATGTGGCGATCTTTCAGCCATGCAAATGTAGATGATGTGACGATCTTTCAGCCATGCAGATGGAGTAGGTGGCGATCTTTCAGCCATGCAGACATAGATGATATGGCGATCTTTTAGCCTTGCAAACATAGATGATGTGGCGATCTTTTAGCCATGCAGATGGAGTAGGTGGCGATCTTTCAGCCATGTAGACGTAGATGATGTGGCGATCTTTTAGCCATGAAATTGTAGTAGGTGGCGATCTTTTAGCCATGCATATGCAGATGGAGGTAGAGCTTAACCTCGGAAGGCAGAATGGTTGCCTTATGCACTGCAAAAAATGCAGATGGAGACAACGTTTAGTCTCGAAAGGCAGAATGGTAGCCATATGCAATGCAGAAAATGCAAATGGAGACAATGTTTAGTCTCAGAAGGCGAAATAAAATGGTAAGTGGTAATATAGCTTTAGCTGATATCAGATTGTGATATTGTGACTTTTGGGGACATTGTGACACACGGAATGTCATTGGTGTAAGTGCAATGGTTCTGAGAGTTGTATTCTTGAACAATATTCGTCTCGTGGGTGTATGATATGTTTGATGATTGCGCAATACAAGTGCCTGCATCCAAAAAAAATTGTGAGTTTTGTAAATGGGGGAGGTTAGTTCGTATCCCCGTTGTCTCTGCTTGACCTACTCGACTTTGATCTGGTTATACTGTATGTATCATTGGGGTAGCATTGCTAAACAAAGCAATTTCAGTAGTAAACATGCATAATTTCATAAAAATATGACATAATAATAATAATTTTTAGATGAACCGATGACTGTGACGTGGTCGGGACATTGCAACCTCTCTTGCTACGGAATTTTGAGGATTCTCCTATAAATTCTGCCCCAGTTTAATGGGTCGATGCTTCTGACTGTTGTCTGCGACGATCGACTGAAATTACTTCGGAATTTTGAGGGTCCTCCTCAAAATTCTGCCCCAGTTTCTAATTGCGGGGAAAATGAAAATCTTATTAAATTGTGACCGAACCCATAGGGCTGCCTACATATCCCCTTTTAAACAGGAATCAGGTCAGACATAGTTCAAATCACATCATATAAGGAAAGCATAAAGATCATACATAGTAACGCTTGACTGCATATGAATTGATCGACTTTGGCCAGACTTCTCCATCCATTTTTATGAGTATGAGGGCTCCTCCTGTCAGAATCTGGTGAACCATATATGGACCCTACCAGTTGGGAGAGAACTTCCCTTTGGCTTCATCCTGATGTGGAAAAATTTTCTTTAACACCAGCTATCCCGGTGTGAACTGTCTCGGCGTGACTCTTTTGTTGAAGGCTCTGGACATTCTGTTCTGATAAAGTTGACCATGGAAAACTGCATTCATTCTTTTCCCGCCTATAAGGGCTAGTTGCTTGTAACGACTTTTCACCCACTCTGCGTCGTCGAGCTCAACTTCCTGCATGATCCTTAGGGAAGGAATTTCTACCTCAGCGGGAATTACTGCCTCTGTACCATAAACTAGCATATAAGGGGTTGCCCCGGTTTATGTGCGGATTGAGGTGCGATACCCTAGTAAAACAAATGATAACTTCTCGTGCCACTATTTATGCTTATCTATCATTTTCCTCAATATCTTCTTGATATTATTGTTGGCGGCTTCTAAGGCCCCGTTTATCTGAGTTCTGTAGGTTGTGGAATTCTTTTGTTTATTCCTGAAGGTTTCATACATAGATTTCATCAAGTCGATGTTGATGTTGGAGCCATTATCAGTAATGATTGACTCTGGAATCCCGAATCGACAAACAATGCGGTCGTGGACAAAGTCTGCCGCGACTTTCTTGGTTACTGCTATAAAAGATGCTGCTTCGACCCATTTGGTGAAATAGTTGATTGCTACTAGGATAAATCTGTGTCCATTGGAAGCGGCGGGCTCGATTGGTCTAATAACATCCATCCCCCAGGCGGCGAACGGCCAAGGTGAACTTGTTGCATTAAACTCGTTTGGAGGTACCTTTATCATGTCTGCATGTATCTGACAGTGGTGGCATTTCTGGACATACTGGATACAATCCGTTTCCATAGTCATCCAAAAGGAACTAGCCCGGAGTATCTTCTTGGCTAAGACAAAACCATTCATATGTGGACTGCAGGTCCCGACATGAATTTCCTCTAGTAGCTTGGATGCTTTCTTTGAGTCGACACACCTAATAGTCCCAAATGGGGAGTCCTCCTATACAGGATTCCTCCGTTGTGAAAGAAATTCTTGGACAATCTCCGAAGTGTGCGTTTTTGAGTGGGGTTTGCAAATTCTAGGTACTCGCCTTTTGCCAAATATTCCTTGATATCATGAAACCAAGGCTTTCCATCTGCTTCTTCTTCGAGGTGGGCATAGTAAGCTTGGCTGATCATGGATCTTTATTGGAATGGGATCAATAAAGTTTTTGTCTAGATGCTATATCATGGATGATAGGGTAGCCAACGCATCGGCAAACTCATTCTGGATTCTGGGAACATGCTGAAATTCCGTCTTTGTGGACCTTTTCCTCAATTCCTGTACATGACGCAGGTACAAGAGTATCTTGGAGTTCTTGGTTGCCCATTCTTCACGCACCTAATGTACGTGTAGGTTCGAATCTCTAATCACTAGCAATTCTTGAATGTTCATGTCAATGGCCATTTTGAACCCTATGATGCAAGCTTCATACTCGGCCATGTTTTTGGTGCACGGGAACCTAAGTTTGGCAGACACCAGATAATGCTGACAGGTTTCTGATACTAGGAATGCTCCTATGCCAACTCCTTTAAAATTTGCTGCTCCATCGAAAAACATTCTCCAACCGTCATAGGATTCCTCAATATCTTCTCCTATGAATGATACCTCTTCGTCAGGAAAATATGTTTTTAGGGGTTCATAGTCTCCATCCACGGGATTCTCAGCAAGGTGGTCTGCCGGTGCTTGTCCCTTGACCGCTTTCTGAGTTACATAAACAATGTCGAACTCACTCAATAGGATTTTCCACTTGGCCAGCTTTCCAGTGGGCATGGGCTTCTGAAAGATGTACTTCAAATGATCCATCCTTGATATGAGATATGTGGTATAGACACAGAAATAGTACCTCAGCTTATGAGCTACGCAAGTCAAAGCACAATAGGTGCGCTCTAACAGAGAGTACCGGGCCTCGTACGGGGTGAACTTCTTACTGAGGTAATAGATGGCCTGCTCTTTCCTCCCCATTTCATCATGCTGCCCCAAAACACAACCGAACGCTCGAGCAGGACCAAGACTAGTGGTGTTGATAGGTATTTCTTGATTCTGTCAAAAGCTTTCTGGTAGTCATCAGTCCATTTAGTAGCGGTGTCCTTCTTCAACATCTTAAAGATTGGATCACAGATAACTGTAGATTGCGCTATGAACCGGCTGATGTAGTTAAGCCTTCCCAAGAAACTCATCATATCCTTTTTGTTCTTTGGCAGTGACAATTCTTGAATAGCTTTGACTTTTGATGGATCCAGTTCTATTCCTCGGTGACTCACAATAAACCCAAGTAATTTTCTAGTAGGATCCCCAAATGCACACTTTGCGTGATTCAGTTTTAGGTTGTACCTTCGCAGTCTATTGAAGAACTTCCTCAAATCTTCCATGTGATCGGTGACTTTATTGGACTTGATGATGACATCATCTACATATACCTCAATCTCCTTGTGTATTATATCGTGGAAAATAATGGTCATAGCCCTCATGTAGGTGGCCCCTGCATTCTTTAACCCAAACGACATCCTCTTGTAACAATACATTCCCCATGTTGTAATGAAAGCCGTTTTATCAACATCTTCTTCATCCATCTAGATCTGATAATAACCAGCGAAACAATCTACAAACGATTGCAACTCATGCTTGGCGCAATTATCGATCAGGATATGTATGTTTGGCAAAGGGAAGTTATCTTTTGGACTGGCCCGGTTGAGATCCCGATAGTCAACACAGACTCTGACCTTCCTATCCTTCTTCGGTACTGGTACAATGTTGGCTAAATATGTCGGGTATTCTACTACCTTGAGAACCTTAGCTTTGACCTGCTTAATGACTTCTTCCTTGATTTTTAGACTCATATCAGGCTTGAACTTTCTAAGCTTTTGCATTACCGGTGGACATGTTGTATCGGTTGGCAGTTTATGAGCCATAATAGATGTACCCAGACCAGTCATGTCATCATACGACCAGGCGAATATGTCCTCATATTCTCTTAGAAATTCTGTGTATTCCTTCTTATCTGACGGCGATAAGTGAATGTTGATTCGTGTATCTTTGACATTTTCTGCATCTCCCAGGTTAGCAATCTCTTCGGGTATGTCATCTTCCTCTGAATCTATGTCTGTTTGTTGCATTGTCTCATTGCATGTCACAATCATTGGCTCATCAAGGTAAGTAATAGTAATGCTGTATAAGTAAAGTAACGAGAGAAAATAATAATAAATGTTGAGTTATAAGAAAAGTTTAAATGCTTGGATAAATTATATAATTGTTTTGGAACATTTGCGGGAATTAAAATGCAAAAGAAAATCATTTAGTAAATAAAATAGTGCATGATGCTTGTTTTAGCCTTGCTACCCAAGGGCTCGTCGGGCTCTGGTTGTCCTGATGGTCCAGTTATTGAGGCATGCTCCTCTGGTTACAGCTTGTATGGAAGGGTCTTCCCCCCCTCCTCCTCGAGAACAACACAACAGTCCATGTCATTGTCTTCCAAGAACAAGTTCTTCCTCGCTGCTAGTGCTTCTTCTTCATCTGACCCATAAATAATATCGACCGGTTGGAAAGTCTGCTCTAGATGTGGTATGGGTTGCTCCAGTGGATAGTAAGGACCGCTCCATGGTGGTGACCAGTTGTTGAATTCTTCCCAGGTGTACTCATATTCCAGACCGAAAGCGGTGCCATGATTCTTGAGTTTTATGGGCTTAGTGATTCCTTGGAGGTTCTTGTCGAGCCCTTTGCCAAGTTCGTACCCACTCCAATTCAGTGTACTCTCGACCTTGTTATCCCACCAGTCGTCTTTGTCAACAACATTTACCCATTCAATGTGATGGTAAGTCTCTCCACCTATCTTCTTTCTTCCTTCGATTGACGGAATGGTCTGGCGACTGTATATAGGGTTGCTACCATCGCCGTGAATGATCACCTCCTGGTGATTCTGTTCAAACTTTACCACCTGATGCAGTGTTGATGCTACGGCCCTAGCAGCATGAATCCATGACCATCCCAACAACAGATTGTAAGATGCTGACACGTCTATCACTTGGAAATCAACATCGAACCAAGTTGGCCCCATTTGCAAACATAGACTAATCTCCCCAATGGTGGACCTTTGGGAGCCATCAAAAGCTTTCACATTGATAGCTCCATCTTTTATTTCATACAGTCCCTTACCCAACTTCTTGAGTGTTACCAGTGGACAAATGTTGAGACTGGACCCTCCATTGATCAGGATTTTGGTGATAAAATAGTCTTCGCATTGCACAGTGATGTGCAGCGCCTTGTTGTGACCCAACCCTTCAGGTGGCAACTCATCCTCATGAAAAGTAATTTTATGACTTTCCTATACCTGTACTACCATGTTAACCATTTCCCCGACAGTGATGTTGCTTGGTACATATGCTTCACTCAGCACCCTCAACAGAGCATTCTTGTCTGCCTCAGAATTTTGTAGCAAAGCAAGGATGGAGATTTGCGCCGGTGTTTTGTTCAACTGGTCGATGACCGAGTATTTCTTGGCCTACATCTTTCTCTAAAGATCATCCGGCCTGTCTCAAGAGTTGCAGTAGGGATGGGGGTGACATAACCAGCAGCTTTGAGTCTCTCATACAAATGGTAAATAGGTTCAGCAATGGCTGTATATTGTTTTGGAGGTCTGCGATCAAAATTTGGTTGAGGTCTGGGGAAGTTTTGGCATGTAGGAGATGATTGATAGCGGGATGGTTGAGCATTTTAGGTTTGGTAAACATGTGCGGGTTAGGAATATCTGGGTGAAGTAGGCTGATATGCGGAAGGTGGAGGTGATTGATAAGTGGGTGGTGGAGTTTGGTAGGATGGTGAGGGTGCTTGGTAGTTCGGATTTGGTTGATATGTGAGTGGAGGCATTGGGTAGGTTTGGTATTTGATGGGGGATTTGGTTCTCTATGAAACCATTATGGCTCCTATGTCCCTTTTCTTGGACACTCCACCTGACTTTAAAGCCTTATTTGTAGCTTGCAAGGCCTCGAAGTTCGTAACCATACCGCTTTTGATGCCCTCTTCAATCCTTTCTGCCATATTGATAATGTCAGAAAATTTTTGGCTCTCGATCAGCATTAGTCGTTCATAATACTGCGGGTCTTGAGCCCAGACAAGGAATTTGTTCATTTGTTCCTCCTCTAAGGCAGGTCTGACCTTAGCACCTTCGGACCTCCAGCGAGTGGCATACTCGCAGATTGTTTCCGTAGGCGTGTTCTTTAGATTCTGAATATAGAACACATCTAGCACATTCTCTGTGTTGAACCTGAACCTTTCCATAAATTCAGAAGCCATGCCTACCCAGTTCAACCATTTCCTTGGATCTTGGATAATGTACCAGGACAAAGCATCTCCTTTCAAGCTCCTCATGAAAAGCTTCATGCGGATTCTCTTGTCTTTTCCTACTTCAAACAGCTTGTCACAGTACGTTCTCAAATGGACCCTTGGATCCCTATACCATCAAACATCTCAAACTTAGGATGTTTGTACCCCTCGGGCAGCTCGTTATCAGGTTGTATGCAAAGATATTCGTAGTTCAGCCCCTCAATTACCTTGCTTCCTTCAACGCCTTGAATCTGGCTAGTTAATTTCTTAAGTTCTTCAGCCAGGTTCCTGATGAGCAAGTCTTTATCATCAGACTCAGGTGTGCTTGAGATAAGTTGGGTGGAGTGTGGCATAGTCTCCACGTAGATGGGGGTATTATGGTGGGTGTGAAAGTGATTATTTGTGGAGTTTTGGAGTTTTAGGATGAGCAGCGGGGTGTTGTTTGAGGTATGGCAGGTGTTGCAATGACGGTGAGGAGCGGGATGGTTCTGTTGCTTTGGGATATTCTGCGGAGGTGTGGGGTTCTAAGTGTTTGGAAAATTGATATCTGGAGTGGTGAGGGAAAATGACAGATTTGCCAAGTTCCGAACCTGATCAAGCTCTTCTTGGAATTTCAGCAGCATTTGTTCGAGTTGGGATGCATTTTCTTTGGAAACATGAGTACCATGACCATGAGTGACCTCTACCCGTTCAGCTGAGTTCTCATTTCTAACATTGTTCAAATCTTCCATCTTCCCTTTGTTCTTGTTTTTGACAGGACTAAGAGGAGGAGTGGGTGGAGGGCCCCTGGATCTCGTGGAATAAGATGATGTTGCCAGAGTGCACAAACTAACCTTTGGGGAGGGTAATAATAAAACAAAATTAAAAACAAAAAGGTAACAAGTTAGTGAGGTTTATAAAAAACATTGCAATATGTAAACACATAGTGCGAGAATGTAAATCGTGTCCTAATTTGGGGACCTCTTTGTGCCCGAGGTAGGCCTAGCGACAAATTAATTTGGACAACTTAGAATGCTAAATGCCTCATTTTATTGATAGAAAATAAGATGAATCCCAAATCGACACTAAACAAATAGGAAATAAAAATCACTAATGGCCATTGGCCTTATTACATTTTACAAGGCGAAAAGATAAACTCCTATCTACTTGGTTCCTGAAGGACCTTCCCAAAATTCGGCATCCTTGGCTCTGTCAAACAGCTTTCCCAACTCGCGAAGTCCCAGCAATAGGTAGGCTCTAGCTAGATGTCCGCCTTTATTTCCTTCAGAATTTTGGCAGTCTTCGACCCTCTTGAGAAACTTTCTTTCTAATTCCACTATGCCTCGCTCCAGGTATCCCAGTCGCTTGTTGGCACTGACAGCCATATCCTTCCCTTCCTCAATAAGTTTCTGGTTGGCTTCTTGTATCTCACGGTGCTCGCTTTCGTACTCCCGGATCCTCTTGCGCAATTGGTTGTATTTGACCTGTGCCCCGGCCTTTTCATCTATGATCCTATCGCCCCAAGAAAACCCTGGTTGGCCCAGGCCATCGTGATTATCTTCCAACCAGCCTGAATAGTAGGGAGCGCAGCCAGCATGGTATCTGTCCGGCTCGATGGTATCTCTCCCCATGATTATCTTGCAGTGCAACATATGTTGAGCTTGGCACTTATAAGGACTATCCTCATTCTGGAAGTTAGCCCGGTAATGACTTATCTTGTCGAGCATGGGTATAACCTGCTTCCTACCAGCTTGCCTCATAACCTGGAGAAGGACGTAAGGGTATGTTCCTCTTAGGCCGATCAATATCAGGAAAGGTGCATCTCTGGATCGGGCGATGAATTCATTGGTAGGAAACCACTCAAGCATCCATTGTACCTGGTCCTCAGTTAGATTATCAAATATCTCTACCTATCCTTTGGCATCTTCTGGCTGAGTGAACATATTGGGCATGTAATTCATTCGCCTCGGATGATGGAAAGCGATATGATCATCCCAGTCCCTTCGCTGAATCTCTTGTCGGTATTCACCCTTTTAGAGATGCTCCATGAGCCAGAGTTGAAGTAGCAAATTGCAGCCTTCGAAGTGTTTGGCTCCTCGTTGACACTTCTCCAAGGCTCGGTATATTTTCGCAATGATCATGGGCACAATGCTGAAGGGTTGCCCACCAATTCCTTCCATAAGAGTCTTAGTTACCATAGCCAGCCTGGTGTGGATTCTTGCTTTCTTCATTGGAAACACGATCAACCCCAAGAAACAAAATATGAATACAAAGACTCTTCGGTGAATGTTTCCCTAATGATGTGACGGCGAACTCGTCAGGATATGTACAATAGGATTTGATGTGCACGTAACTCTCATACAAATAGTCAAAAAGGATGTAGGATTCTTTCAAACATGTCAGTTTTGGGTTCTTCTTCAAACCCATCATTTTGAGGAAGCCCATGCCCTTGCGGTTCTCAGGCATTAACAAACCCGGAGTTTCCCATGCTATACCGGCCAATCCTCCTATCTCCTCTAGCAAGGGTTTCATCTCAATGTCCCCGAAGCCGAATATAGCCCGCTCACAATCCCAGAACAAAGTAACAGCTTCTATGATCTTGTTGTTGGGTTGGATCTCTAGGAGAGAAGGCAGATTTCCCAAATATTTTCGAACAAGAGTTTGATCACTGGAGTGAAGATCATTCCACCAGCTTAGTAGTCTTGGGTGGATGTTAGTGACCATGTCGAATCTAGGGACTTCGTGCCTCATTTCTGCAAGACAAATAAGGTTAGACCCTTACCCCTACCAGACTCGACTATTTAATACCAACAATTGGCATAAAGCATTTAGTTCTCCAAACAAATGCACAGAATGTGGTGATGTCCGTTTGGGTTTAGGGAAACCCAGTGGACTTTGGACAAGGCATATCTTAAAGAGTCATTATGCGGACAACATAACTGACTCGGCTAGGTTTGACCATGATGCATGCACAGTTTAAACAGAGTAAGGTTTCTATAGGGTTTTAGACTGGTAGCCTTGAGTGGACAACTCAACGGGGAAAGACACAGAACCATCGACTACACCGTTGATTGACTGGTTTTACCGCAAATATGCCTTTTCCAAATTTAGGGGGTAATAATATAGGAAGAGCGCAAACACTCATTATAAGTGTTGCTATGGTATTTTTTTGGGCACGAGTGGAATATGATGTTGAGCATGATTATGCAACAATTAAAAGCATGTTGGAACATATTTGCACGTTAAAAAAGCAGTAAATACAGCAATTTCATAATTTAAAGTAGTAGTAAAGGAAAGAAACAAAGAAGACACGTCATTTGCAATTGAAAAGGGAATTGAATGCTTAAAGAAATTAAACAAGTAATTGACACATAAAGAGTTATAAATTCACAATACAAGTCTGAAATGGTAGAAGCCTAATGTCCCCAGTGGAGTCGCCATGCTATCGCGCCCCCTTTTTCTCGCGAAATCGGGTTTATGACATTTGGTATGGGACAACGTGTTCCTTTTGGGATCTGGGTTTTTGCAATTTTGAACAGTCGCCACCTAATGATTTAAGGTGCATTAGGACACCAATGGGGTTCAATTCTATGTTTCGTTTGAATAACTAGAGATAGGGTAAGGGCTTAAAATTATCCCAAGGGAAGGTGTTAGGCACCCCTCAGGATCCACTAGTGTGATTCCCGGCCAGACAGTTCATTGTGAATTTAGCAAATAGACAAGTATGGGCTCAAATATAAGGGGATTTAAACGCATAAAAAGAAAGAACAATTAAAAGAAGTGTGTTAAAGAGGAGTTTGAAAATAAAGAAAAAGGGGGTCCTAGGTTTATATTTAATATGGATCACATGAATGCGATACCCGGTATGATACTCCTCAAAATAGGGGATACACGTGGTATTAGTGCAACAGTCATCATATCCATATCTACCCTTCCCACCCCGTTAAGGTATTAATGTGTGGATTGGTCTCAATTACTATTACATGCTATTACCCATCCCATTCATATCAGTCCCGGGGGAGCTTAGGACTACTATTGCTAAAGGGGAGGGATATTAGGCTGATTGGTTTCAAAGGGTAAAACTCTAAGGCGACATACAAAACACATACTGCATGTTGTGGAAAGCATATAAACAGATAAAGGCCCATATACACCTCCTTAAACAAAAAGCACATAACTAGCATGACTTGCACATACTTTTTAGGTCTGATTAAAATACTAAAGATGAGGGGAGTTTGATTATTGAAGTAGATCTGTTTATTATATAACTCAGATAAGAAGTCCGAAGCAGGCCTGCCTGCTGGTTGTAGCAATTATCAAAGACGGATTCAGTTTTTTATGGTTATTACTCTAAGGCTTGCCTAAGTATTTAGATGGGATCCTATAGGCATGGTATCTAATTGATTCAGAATGTGGCGAAAAGTAATAACTCAAAATGAATTGTTTGAAATCCTATAGGCATGCTTGCTAAACCTCTTTAAAGAAGGGAATTAGATTCTTTAAAACTGATTCAGAATAGACTGATCTTAAAACAGACTAGTTTCATATTCTACAGGCGATGATATCTACTATTACTGATTTTAAACCCTATGGACATGATATCTAATATTGAATGTGAATGGAAACGAACCAGATTTACTTGGGAATCCCTATAGGCATGATTTCTATATGTTATACTGATTTCGACCTCACGAACATGACACTTACTCGTAGCCATTTAGAACCTTAAAGCATGATATCTAAGTGGCATGCAAAATTTAAATAAGTCATATAGGAAGGTCATCTAAGTATGAAATTGATCATGAAAGGAATTAAGAATAAATCGTACAGACATGGTGTCTAAAAAATACAGAATTAAACACAAAGAATTTAAAATAGTCCTATAGGCATGTTTTTTTAAATGCAGAATTGAATTGTTCAGAACATAAGTCCTATAAGCATATTCTCTACCCTTGAGCATACATAGTTACCCAACCCTTTTCACTAGCCAGCCCCCAAATGTTTATTACAAACCAGAAATAATGAATTACATCAGAAAAATACAAAGAAAAGTTACAACTAGAGGAAGCATGATTCTTGAATTCCTCTTTGAGTTATGCAATAAACTACTTCAAAAAATGCCATTGATCCAAAGCCTTTCTCGGACTTGAGTGTGTCAGAGTTCTCTAAGGGTCTCAATAGGACCCCAGGCAGTGCTCACACCCAAGTTACATAACCAGAATAGGGATAAGTGTAGTGTAGAAATGCCAACCCTTATGTGTCCAAGTTCAGAAAGAGCTCATGGGTCCTAAGGCAAGGCTCACACAAGGGGGGGGGGGGCAGAACATAAGTCTAAGAAGATAGTGAAAGTGCAGAAACAAAGTTTTAGAAAAACTGAGGGTATAAAGGAGAGGGGACGGGGAGACAACCATTAGCATTTCACATAGCTAATAACTTCATACAAAGGGGTCAGAGGATTGGGAGTCCATTGCAATGAGCCTATACACTTAGGTAAGGGTTAGCATTAGGCATGCACAGCAATGGGAAGTGTTGACATGCCTATAACCCAATCACAACATATGAGATAAAAATGGAGGTTATGATCCCAGGGGAATCAGGTTTGGGTCATGCACAGCAACGTCCAATGCTGTCATGCCCCAAACCAACCACAAGTATTAAACATATTGGGGTAGGGATTTAGGATTCACAAATCATGATACATTAATTTAGAATGGGAAAAAGGGGAAGTTACAGCATGTTTTAATAATGGTACTGGGTTAAATATAAACAGTAGACAAGCAATGATGCAAGAAACAGTAAATAAGCATGTTGTTGTTGGTGCAGAAGCTTAATAAGAACATACCAGTATGAAATTCACAAGCAGAGAAAAATAAGCAAGTTTTCCACAGCCTAGTTTTAGCCAGCTAGGTAAGGCAACAATATAGTAGCAACAAAAAAAAGAAAGAGATTTAGTGGAGTGTTTGTTTGAACTCAAGTGTTTTATGCCTTGTGTTCATATCCTTCAAAGAAAAGAAGTACATGGATTTATAGTTTTTGAAAACGAGTAAGAGAGAGGTAATAAGCTACAAACATGGAAACAATCATGATTCAGAATCAATTATATAAGTGATTGCCTTTAATTAAGGGATCACTTGCTTAACGGGCATTGACAGGTTCAAATAAGGAAGGAAATCAATTTGTCAGCAAGCTGACAGTTGCCATAAGAGAAGTAGTAAATATTAAGTAAGCAATCGAGTCTAGGTATAGAAATACTCTAATTTTGGAAAGGATTCAGTAAGGCAAAACAGGAAAAGAAATCAGTTAACTTTAATAGGCGAGTGAAATCAGAATTCACAAAGAAAAATTTGAAATCAATCACAAGTTTGAAGATCAGTCAAAGAAGGAAACTCAGCATATAAATAAGGTGCATAAACACTATACATGCGAGACCAAGCCTGTTGGCAAAAGGAAATATCATACAATAGTAGCAAAAAATTCAGTACATAGCAACATTCGAAGCATGATAGTCTAGTAGGTCAAGTCATATTGAATCAGTAGTGAAGAAAACATAGAATATCAAAGGCATGTGAAGATCTCATAGTAGTAGGTGAGGAAAACCCCCTTTTAAAAATTAGGGTTTCGAGCATAATCGAGTTTTAGAGATGATAGAAAACTAGAGTCAGAAGAATCACATAAAGGAATAAAAGGTTTGAAATAAAGAAATTCAAATCGAGTCATGCACTTAAACGAATAGTCTCAGACTCAAAGCCATAGGATTTTCAACAACAGTAGAGTTTTAAAAGAGGATAAACAAACAAATCGGACAAAACTCAAGCAAATAAGCATTCGTCTAATAAACATTCAAAAGAAATTAGGGCTTTTAACATGCAAACTCAGGTAGAAGAACGATATGAGCAAACCTAGCAAAACATGTCAAAAATCAGAGAAAAGTTTTGAAATAACTTATCAAGAACCCTAATCGGTGATGATGATCAACGAGAGTATGATGATGAGGAACTCTATGGTGATGCGTACTTTGGGTATCCGAGTGAAGAGGATGACCATGAGAGTGAAGACGAAGAGGTGCTATCAGCAGGCTCACCATCTTTTCCTCAATTTGGCAATTCCATGAAGGCAATTTCCAGCAGTAAACTAAATGCAAAAGCACAAGTATTTGTGCCAAAAAGTGCAAACCAAAAAAGGGCAGCTAGCACAGCACGTACCTCTCTGATGCAAAATGCAGCAACAATTACGCCTGAGCGGCTGCAGAAGGTGGTGGAACAAAATGCAGCAACATCACTCATCGAACAGCAGCAACAACATTTGAATACAACATCTGACCAGCAATTGAAGGCAACCATTAATGGAGCAAAGACGATTGGGCAGCAACAAGTTGCAAACAACTATGGAGTGATCTCGACTGGGAAACACCATATTTTAACAACCACCTCAAATGCTATTGGTGGGGCGGAATCAGCACCAAAACTAGAACCTGGGCAGCAACAATTGGTCACAAACACTATAGTTTTCTCAGCAGAAGAGAGAAGACTCTTGGATGCAATGGTAAGTTCAAATCCTGTGAATTCTATATATTTTAATGCTGGCAGCACTGGGCGTGCAAGTACAAGCAGGAACAAATTGCAAACTGTAGAACAACCACGACACAAAGCAACTTTGGTTAATCCACAAGAGGGAAACACTATGGTGCCACAAGGTTTTGATCAAGACATACCAATACCGGTGATTGTAGGCAGAGACACATTTGAATAAGGTGAGGAAGATGATATTATAAATCAATGCCGGGCAGAGGCAGCATGAAAAGGGGATTTATCACCAATGCATAGTGGAAAAAGTAAGAAGTCTCGTACAAGGGATAAAAGTTGGGACGACAAGGTGAATGAAGATGCAAACGTAAGGCGACTTCCAATGAGAGTTGCCAAACAAAAAAAGGCCATCCAAAATACATCTACAAAGTCACACCGTTCAAAAAAGTAATGATGAATCTCGAACACATTTTGAATAGGGTTGATGAACAAGACAAAGAGGTACAACTTGAAGAAGTTACAGGATTGGACAAGAAGGGACAAGATTTTAATTACTTCTATGTTATATATTTTATCATTTTATTAGTATAATCATTTGTAATATCATCATAGAGTATGTTATAAACTCTGTGATGATCATAGAATATTTGGTACTCTCAACTTCTTATTTTTTACATGCATGCTAGTAGGAGAGGCTTCTTATGCCTCAATAGGATTAGTAAGGTAAGGCTTAGCCAGGTTTGTGTTGCCTTGGTCCTATGCCTTTGGAAAAATATCTACACGGCTATGAGATTATATGCCCTCGTGAGACTGTGCCGGCAGCTACACCATGAATCCTCTACATGAGGCTGCCATCATAAGGCAATGTGAGGCGCAGAGGAGTAATTATATAGCCAAGGCATATGGATAACAATACCGATGCTATTGTCCCCCTTATTTATACTTTTCCTAATTGTTGTATTTGTACATTCTTGAATTAATAAAAACTAGCCCTAGGTGCTTGCCTAGCGGATTGCCAAAAAAAAACACACAAAAAAAAAGAACCCTAATCGGTAAAAATAAGGGGTTTTGAAAGAAGAGTTTTTTTAAAAAGAAACTTCGAGAAAAACTCTTAGAAGTCCAAAGCAAACATAGATCTGAAGCAGATCTAAGAGAAATAGAAATAACCTTAGAGGTTAGGGTTTCAGAAGAACCCCAAGTGACGAGAAAGGCCTTGAAAACCATCGATCTAAGCAGGAAAGTCAAAAGTCTGACTCGAATAGCCATGGTTGGCCGGAGAAAGTTCAGAGACGACCGGAGAACCGTCATCGAGCAAAGACTAGACAAAACCTTTTTAGGATCTAGTCATGAGACCACTTGAACGAACACGTAAGGGCCTTGGGAGGTTGACACATGTCTTCAATGACCTTGGAAGGCCATGGATTAGAGCAGATTAGGGTGGCAGTGGCTAGGGTTTGATGTGATACTAGAGAGGATTTGGGAGAGGAGGGGTTTCAGAGGCAGCGGATTATAAAGAATGAAAAGGGTTTGTGGGGTCTTTGGGTTTAATTAGGAAAGGATTAATGGGAGCCGTTGATCTAAACGATCAACGGCTGGGATTAGATGGGAGTCCGGGTGGGTCATTTAAATGGGTTGTGGGTCGGTTTGAATGGGAATTGGGTCAGGGTAATTGGACTTCAAATTGGGTTCAATTGGGGTTCCAAATTCGGCTATAATTGAAATAAAATGGGGCTAACATTTAAATAGCCAATTTTTCCTATTTCATTTATAAAAAATAGTAAAATAATTTCTGTAAATAAATTAAAGGTACTAAAATAATTTATATAGTACATAATTATCAAATTAAAAATACTGGATTTAATTTTTTATAGATATAAACGTAATTAAATCTAAAAGATATAAATGTAATTTAGTTTTAAAAATACTAAATAAATCTGTAATATGCAAAAATTGTCTTAGCTATATTTTAGTAAAAATATGATGATCCAACAAATGAATCACCAAAAATGATAATTTTGGGAATTATTATTGGTTTTTTTATGAGTAAAATAGGGGAATAAATTGGTTTAAAAATCTTTAAAAAAATAGGAAAAAACGATAAAACATTTGGACATACTTATACATACACATATATGCTATTTTGAAAGTACTTTGTATATAAAAATATACAGTGAAAAATTGGATATCAACAACGGTCCCCATTCCCCCTTCCTAAATTAAACCCAAACGACCCCCCAAACCCTCTCATTCCTTCACTCAACCGACTCTCATCTCTCTCTCTCTATATCTGGTTCTCTCTAGAACCTTCTCCCCTCCCCTTCTCTATGATGAGCTTCATCCACCTTCTCCGGCCATCTCCTTGCCTGAATCCTTGGTGGTCTCACCACCTACCAGCCTTATGGCTCTCTCTTGATCATGTGTTGTCGTTTTGAGGCCTTCAAGTGAAATAGAGGTTGTTCACTCGCCTCCCATGGTTTCCCATTCCATTTTCCGGCCATCCATGGCCATTCGAGTAAGATTTGTGACTTTTCCAGCTAAAATCGGAAACTTTTTGAAGTTTTCTCACTTTTTCTGGGTTCTCTGAAACCCTAACTTTAAAGATTTTCCGATTTTCTTTTAGATATGTCTTAGATCTGTGTATATTATGAACCTCTTTGTGTTTTTCTCAAAAGCTTTCGTGATTTTTTCAAAGTGACTCTCCGTCTTCAAGATTAGGGTTTCTTAACCTATTTTAAAAGACTTCTCCCCTGATTTTTAATATCGTCTTATGATTTCACTATGTTTAAACGGTTTATTTATGTTTTCTTACCTGATTCACCATGATGAAAACCCTATTTGTTTTGGTTCTATCCGGGGTTCTGGAGTTGTCTTTCTTTACTTGATTTTTATATATACCTGTTTCGATTGAGTTCTCTATGGTTAGATCCTTTTCTTTGTTTATCTTAACTGATTCTGAGTTCTCACCACTTTTTGACTCAACTCTATTAAAACCCTAATTTCTTAAAGATTTCTTCGCTTGTTACTATGTGTTTTAAAAACTCTCCTTACTTGTTTTTGTTTGTTGGCCTGATCTTCTTTACCTGTTAGGTTAGTTTTTCACTCTGGTTCTATGTGCTAACCATGACTATTTGACTTTGTTGATTACCATGCTTCGAGTAGGTTCTTTTTACTACTGAGCCCTTAGCCTACTCATGTCACTGCTGTATGTCTGTATTCATCTAGTTTTCTTCTTTTGTCCATATGGTTGACCTTTGCATGTCTGGTACGCTTGTTCATTCTTCTCTATTTATATGTCGAAGTGCAGAATCATGACTCCCTTTTGATTGATCCTGATTTCCTTAAGTTACGGTTTGATTGCAAGGTTCTCTTATAGATCCCTAAAATTTTACTCGTTTGTTTAAGTTAATTGACTCCATTCCATTATTTACCGTGGCACTTCATTCTTGCTGAATCCTTTCCCCAAATTAAGTGTATTCTGTACTTAGACTCAATTATATACTCTATACTTTTACTACCCCTTATATGGTAAAAATCAATCTTTCTCAAACTGATTTTCTTTCCTTAATTATCCCTGTTAGTATTCGTTTGAGCTGTAATTCCTTGATTAAAGGGAAGTTCTTGTATTAATTGTGATTACTTCCATAACTGTGCTAAACCTTTACTTGTTACCTTATTTCCCACTTATTTTCAAAGCTATAAATACCCTAAGTCTTTCATTAATAGGACACGAATAGCTCACACACATACACACTCAAACTCTCTCTTCTTTCTCTACCACTTGTGCTACTGCTTGTCTAGCCGGCTGAAAGCTAAGGCTAGACTGTGGAATTCTACCTGCTTTTACCTTTCTGCACTTTGCTTCCTTAACTGGTATGTCCTAGTTTAATTTTAAACTTCAACAACAACATGCTTCTCTTATTGTTTCAGTTTTCTCTCATAACATAACATACCTGGAGTAGGGAAAAATCCGTATGATATTCTTAAAAAAGGTTGCACCGTACTCCTTTAGAATCGCAAAATCTCATGTTGTTACAGTGCTAAGAAATCTCGTTGGAATTATATTGTTTCAAGATTAATGTCCGTTCATGTTGGAGTGAGATTAAATTTCGTTCTTGTAAATGTTTGAGTTTATGAAGAAAGCTATAAGCTTACCTTGATTATTTTAACGCCAATGAAGCCTAAGATGCCAAAATTTTAATATACCTACGTAAGTGTCATGTGTATGACATTTAAGATAGCCACCTTCCATTCTAAGTTGTGAGTTACTTGGTTTCCATGGGGGCTGCCACCTCATGCTCTTTAATACTTATCCAATATATCCCCAATTAATTAGGTAATATTCCATTACCTAATAATTAACCAATTACTCACATAATTAATAATTATGTCAAATTACTTAAAATACTACTCACTTTTAACACACCTTACTATCATGATCATGTGGTACCTTATATGGCACTAGTCCATAAATATCGTGTATTTTAGCTCGGGCCGTAATTTATCCCAACATGGCAAACTTCGACGAAATTCATTTTCTTCGAATTACTTACCCTCTCACCTTCACGAATTTACTCATCACTTGTTTGAAATAGCATAATACTTATAATCCAAAAATAATCTCATTCCCGAACTTTCGTCGAATAACATACAACGAAAATTTAACGTACGAAAATATGGAGTGTAACATATATATAAGCAACAAGGGTCTTAAGCACATTGAGTTTTTCTTCTACAACTAGGCACAATAACTTGCAATTGTAACATGATTTTAAATCGCAACACCTTTGATATATTGTTCATACTTGAATACATTCTCGAAGGGTATCATGTTATGATAGGAGTAATTGGAACACATTTCGGGTATATATGTATATCCTTTAACATAAAGGTTAATTGGAATGATAAAATTTATTAAGAATGATTCAGAACGTAGAAACTAGGAACTCGGGCCAATCACACTTCAATATTACGAGAACATCATGGAATTCGACTTTACAAGAGAAGTATAGCCAACATACTTCGATTGAGATTTCCTTAAACTACTACAATATTCCAAAAATCCTAGCGACTTAAATCTATTAGAGATATGACAAAATTGAACCATAATTAGGAAGAGATTCATGGGTTTATCCCATTTAGGCATTTTATCAAGTGCTAGGTGTGCAATATGATTTCAAGGTCCTGCGATGGAGGACTTCCTTCACCCACAACCAATATTAACCAACAATTCATCCTAGGTACTCCAACAACCTCCAAGACCCCCCTCCCCCGCCAATCGATACATGCATGCATATTTTTCTACTCTATGACCCATTAAGACTCGAAACGAACTTGCATGGATGATATAGGACAAGAACATACCCGAAGGTTATGTCCTAGTGAGTGATTCCCCTAAATGTTCAATATTGGGGAAAAGATTGATGAATAAAGCACTTGGGAATTCCTCCTCTCTCTCTAAGACATTTCCCTTTATCTAAAACAACCATTTAAACCAGCCAAAATGACCCCCAAAGTCATTTTATGAAGATGGGGTCGGATTATAAAAATATAAAATGAACCCTGCAAACTCGACTCAGCAGCCGCAGAGTGCACCATAGATCAGGTATGCGGCCCACAAAATGGACCGCAGAAAGGGTCCCAAAAACTAGGCTGGCTTGCTCAAGTCAGCGGCTATTATGCAGCCCACAGAACAGTTATGAGGTCGCATAATGCACCGCAAAATCTCCCTCAGAAATTTTTCATGTTGAATCTGCGATGAATGTGCGGCACGTGAAATGATTATGCGCTCACAAAATGACCTTCAAAAATGGCTTTGCTCTTGTTGCATTCTGCAGTCGATCTGCGATCCGTTAAATGATTCGGCGATCGCATAGTTGTCCGCAAAAGTACCATGTTCTGCAAAAACTATTATTCCAACTCCCGGATGCACTGTACAACCCAAAAAGTCTGTATCGCTTCAAGAACCCTCAAACATATTAGCCTCCCTCGGTACCACAAAACTTCGGGTCCTAAGTAAAAAATTTACAGGGCCTTGCAAAGATAGTGCTAGCATCCTCTTAAACATCTGAAATCTCCCATGCTGTCTAAAACACCCGACCTTTCTTTTAAATTTGTCACGACCTAACTTTCCCTCAATTTGGGTATCGTGATGGCACCTAGTCTTAGGGAATAGGTAAGCCTAACTCATACTGAAATACCACAACAATAAATGAAATTTAATGTCTTGAAGCAGAAATCTCTACAAAATTTATAACTCCCAAAACCCGGTAGTACAAGTCATAAGCTCTATAGAATTAGCTACCACTTCTAAATATAACTGTTTGGAAAAGAGTGAAAACAGTTGAATATAAGTAAGAAGGTGACTCTGCAGCCTGCGAATGCAGCAGCAGGTTTACCTTGAGTCTCCTCAGCAATGATCCATACAACTACTAGTGATCGACACCTGGATCTGCGCAACAAAAATTTGTAGAAAAGTAGCATAAGCACACCACAGAGGTGCCCAGTAAGTATCAAGACTAACTTCGGTGGAGTAGTGACGAGGAACAGTCAAGACACCTATCGGTCTAATAAACTATACAAATATAGGAACAACGAAACATGATGTATATATAAAGACCAGAGGATATTGCTAACAATACTACAATCACAATAGGGGAAGAAAACAACAAGTAACAACGGAAATACCAAAATAATGACATAGAAGAGCAAGCGAAAACACAAACCCAAATCCTAAATTCACAATACAGTAAAGGTAAGCAATAACACAGATTCTACGATAGTGTTCACATAAGGTCTTATCCAACAATTTCCACGAAGTACCAAATCTTGGACAAATTACAACACATGAGTCCCATTACCTGAAATCTAACACTTGGCAACATGTGCCCCCATCAACCTCATAGTCATGCTGACAACTCACTTGCTAACTAGAGCCACTCTCACATATAAAACAAGTAAATGAGGGTGTACATCTATACTCAGCAAAATCAGGAGGACTTCATATCCAATAGGAGTGTTCAACTACGTGTATGCTTGTGCAAGTGCTTTAACATGGTTCCTACCAGCTATTAAGCATAAGGAAAAGAACGGACATCACGTAAGATGTTTCCTTACAACTTTCACGAGATAAAGCTCATACAGGTAAGCGTACCACAATCACAATCAATCCCTAACATTGCCTACCTTGTCTCGCCATGTGTACAAATAATATTATAATAAGTGCCCACCTTGTTTCACCACACGTGCATCATAATGTTCCCACCTTGTCTCGCCGCATGCGCAACCCACATATAAGCATATATATACATACCCCACCTTGTCACGCCGCATGTGAAATATATCAATATTAGCAATAGCACGGAAAAAACCTCGTGCAACCCCATAACAACAACCACACGCCAGAAACCTCGTGCACCACCACAACAAGTACAACAAAAACAATGACAATATATACAAGAACACGGTAAGTAAATCAACTCAAGAACTTTCGATCACAAGGAGACGGTAAAACTAGATCACAAGGAATAACCACAATAGAGAATACTAAGCGTAATAAGAACAACTCAACAAGGGAGAAAATAATATGAAGCAACGATCCCACAATATGTAATTCAACAATAAGGAAGCTAACAGGAATCAAATAATTCCAAAAAAGGAAATGTCAACTAAATATAGATTATCTAAACTTCTTTTAAAGTTGGGCAATTTACGAAGAATATACAACAATTTCAATTAAGGATGAGCAGCTTGAAGATAATCATAACCTCAATTAAGACTAAACAATTACAAGGGAGATAATAATGATTTCCAATAAAGAATACCAGTTATGAAAGATAGCATGACAATAGAAGAGGTAAAAATCTTCAGTTAAGCAAAATAATAGTCAATAGGCAATAAGAATGAATTTGTATACGGCGAAATCAGGGGGGGACCAATCTCTCGTTGATAAGGTACTTCAGGAGATCGCCTCGGAGGCTCGAGACCACAGATCAGGTACCTTCCTCAAGATCTATCGACACCCGGCCTGGGGATAATGTTGGCCGAGACCCCGACAGGCATGGGAGGCTTCCGAAGAATGCATCCAGGGTCGGTTAATTCTGCTAGGCTAGTCTAACGCTGGACTACGTCGACATCATGAAGCTCGTTAGATGTCCCGTACCGCTTACTTTATCATTTAATGTATCTTGTACTTTGTTTGGATTCCCCCTCTTATATAAGAGGGATCATTGGCACTTTGTAAAGCGGTTGCTCCAACTATTTTACACAAGATCAATAACAACTCTCTCTCTTTTCTTTCTAAGTTACTCGCTCGAGACTACCACTTTCATTTATTGCTTTCGTACTTGTTCATTATTTATTGCTTGATATTGGCCATAAAGAGTCTCTTTTAATTATATCCTAACTGTTAGCCCTTTCATGATTATCCTTGAGAGCTCGAGCCCAAGCCCAGGTATTGACCTCGAGGCCCATTTATCGGTTAGTTCGAGGCCCGGACAACAATCCCCTCGGCTTGATTATAACCCTGCTTTAGTTCGTGTTTCGTTGTTAAGCTTCACATATCTAACATCAACTGCTCTAACAACTAGAATAAAAATAGATCACGTATTTTTAGAATCCCATCAACAAATTTAATTGTTCTTACCATTTTCACGTTAAACAGTTTGGCGCCTATCGTGGGGCTTAAAATAATAGTGATTATTTTCTTGCTGGTTTCATTACACAATGCAAGTTATCTTTCACACTTTTTCTTGTCTAAGATCTTCAATTTCAGGTCAAATTTTATGGCTCAGTGAACAGAGTTGAGAATGAAAGCCTTGAAAACCAGAGAGAAAATGGTGTGGCCATTCCAGTTATTGGCACGCCACCACAGAACCCTGATAACACACATGTACCGATTCCAGCAGACGCGGGTTTGCAATACGCATAGCAGGTCGACGAAACCTGGCACACCGACAGGAGCATACGGCATGGTGACTAATAGGAAGCCCAAAGGAACCCAGCTCGGGAAGAATGGGAAGTTAGTCTTCATATTATTTTTGAAATGTTGTAGGCACTACAGCTGGCTATCGCGTAGCTGCAAAGCCACCCGAAGACTCCCAGCACAGTAGCACTGGAAACTTTTCCCCCGGCCGAACTGGTACTGGAGAGTTCGAGCAATAACGGATCGATAACCGACCCTGCCATCGTGAAAATGCTCGAGGACCTCACCAAAAGGATCAAATCGGGAGAGAAAACGATAGAAGCCAATGGTAAGAAGGTCGAGACCTGTAACTCCAGGGTCGACTAGATCCCGGGCGCGCCCCCGGTCTTGAAAGGTGCAGATTCGAAGAAGTTCATACAAATGCCGGAGCTCCCAAAGTACAATGGGACATCAGACCCCAATTAACACATTACCTCCTACACTTGCACAGTACAGGGCAATAACATAAAGAGCGATGAGATCGAGTCCGTATTGCTAAAATGGTTCGGGGAAACACTCTCGAAGGGGGTCATGATGTGGTATCACAACTTGGCTCATAACTCCATAGATTCATTTTCCATGCTAGTAGACTCCTTTGTGAAGGTGCACACTAGTGCCATCAAAGTAGCAACGAGGATGTCCGGCGTGTTCAAAATAAAGCAAAGAGAGAACAAAATGTTGCGGGAATTCGTGTCCTACTTTCAAATGGAATGGATGGAGCTGCCACCAGTCTCCAACGATTGGGTAGTACAAGCTTTCACTCAAAGTTTGAATGAATGAAGCTCAGTGGCTTCAAAACAACTGAAATAGAATTTGATTGAGTACCCAGCTGTGACATGGTCAGACGTCCATAACCGGTACCAATCGAAAATCAAGGCCGAGGATGACCAGTTGGGAGCCCCCTTGGGATTAGTATACCTAAGCAGGCTCCGGCAAAGGAACCAAAAAGCAAACAAAGATAGATATTAGCCATATATCGAGGATAGAAGGAACGCCCCGAGGCGCAACCCACCTTGCAACGATCGGAGAATAGACCGAGGACAGGATCCTCGAGGACTCATTAATAGAGCCAGATTCGAGAGGAACACAGGGCCAATAGGCGCACTTCACTTGTCGGAATATAGCTTCAACGTCGACGTATCGAACATCGTGTTCGCCATCAGCAAAAGCAGAGACGCCAAGGCCTATACAATCAGATCCTTCAAAACGGAATCACAACTTAGTGTGTGAATTTCACAACACACACGGCCACATAATCGTGGATTGTCATCAGCTACGAGAATAATTAGCTCGACTACTTAACAAAGGGCATCTCCGAAAATTCCTTAGCGATCGAGCCAAAAATCAGTTCCGAGAAAGAGAGGTGACCAAAAAGAACGAGGTAAATGAGCCACAAAATGTCATCCACATGATCATGGGGGGCATCAATGCCCCGCAGGAACCCGTAATGAGAAGAATGAAAATATCCATCACCAGAGAAAAGCGGACCCGATGATATATTCCCGAGGACGCCCTCACATTCAGCGAAGAGGACACCGAGACCTTGTCTCAACCTCACAATGATGCACTAGTAATCTCTTTCCTTGTAAATTCTTTTCAAATAAAGTGTGTACTCGTGGATCCAGGTAGCTCGGCTAATATTGTCAGGTCAAGGGTGATAGAGCAGCTCAAATTGCTCAACCAAATCGTGCCCGCCACTCGAGTTGTCAATGGATTCAACATGGGAAGTGAAACAACGAAAGGAGAAATCATCCTTCTGGTTACCGTGGCTGGCACGACCTAAGACGCAAAATTCTGTGTCATCGAAATAGACATGAGGTATAACGCCTTATTCGGATGACCGTGGATACACTGCATGAGATTGGTATCATCCACTCTTCACTAGATGATGAAATTCCCAACAAAGGACGGAATTAAAACCGTCTACGGGGAACAACATGCGGCAAAGGAAATGTTCGTAGTACATGACGTGGCACCAGCGCTCGCACCTCCGCCCTTGAATGAGCCAAAGGGTAATCGAGCCGCACCATCGATTAAACTTGATTAAACAAAATAACAGACCTTACCGCATCCTCACCTTGAGTGATTGTAACATATCAATCCTCATGATTGGAACATATCGATCCTTAAGGCATCGCCGACATATCTCACTTTAAGGTATGACCTTCTTCTTTTTTCATTTCATATTTCAGACTAACCCTTATGCAGGCACCCGATCGGAGCGGTCAGAACGCTAACCCTGCTCGAAGACCTTAAGGTTTTAAAGAATCTGTTGCACTCTTTTCCTTTGACCGAGTTTTTATCCCGAAAGAAGGGTTTTACCGGCAAGGTTATTAATGAGGCAACATCTGCATGCTACCTAAGGGAAAATAAAAAAATGCTCGAGATTTCTTTTGCAGTCAACCTTGAATTCTGGGGGGCATTCCCCCAGGAAGCCACCCATCGGAAAATTCATGAAACGCCAAACGGGGTCCCTATAAGAAAGTAATCTACCGGGCCAAACGGTCAAATGAACCGTGTCCATATAGCCAGGCTCCCGTCGGCGAATACATGTGCTCTTGCACCAAATAATCGAAGAATATCTTTTGTCAAGGCACCTTCACAAAATAAGGCAACAATTCCTCCGTCAGAAACGTCCCGGACACTCAGGGACTGGCGCCAACAATTCAACACTGAGACAACCTTCGGGTTAGGATGCCAAAATCATAAGCCCTTAGGTAAGGTAATGTGGAAATTGCTAAACATCTCCAACTTCGAAGGTACCTCGAGTGCTCGGGGACTAACATTAAAATCTCAAAAGAAAAATGCACGGCCTCAAGGTCGGGATCTCTGAAATCACAAGCCCTCGACGAGGCAATGCAAAGCTTACAAAGAATGGCTCCCAAGTCAAGAAGCTCTCGATGACTCGGGGACTGCCATAAAAACACCATCTCCATAGAATCATTAAAACATGAGGCCATAAGACCCCGAGCGGACAGATTCGGTCCCGTAAGACCTACATAAGGCAGCAACTACATATGTAAGACCTCAACGGCCTGAAAAATCTGTAAGACCTCAATAGCCTGAAAAATCTATAAGACCTCAATGGCATGAAAACTCTGTAAGACCTCAATGGCCTGAAAAATCTGTAAGACCTCAACGGCCTAAAAAATCTGTAAGACCTCAACGATATGAAAAATCTGTAAGACCTCAATGGCATGACAAAACTGTAAGACCTCAAGCAAGGAATGAATCACACTTGTACCGAGTATCGACAGCACGAACTGTAAGACGTCAAGAAAGGAATGAGCCATACTTATACCAAGTATCAACAAAACTATAAGACCTCAAAAGGAATGAAACTTCTGTAAGACCTTAATATAGGCATAAACTCAATCCCGAAGTTTAGGCTATATGTCGCATTTGTAAGACTCCCGAAAGGGCATACCATCGATGTATATGCCTAAACTACTACACTCGGGATCAAAAATAGCTCCGGCCAAATGCAAATGACTACGGTCACTCGGCTGTACCAACCAAATTAACGCGACTCGGGGACGCCCTACCGTCGCTATAAAATCATAGGTCATTACTTAAAATCTACTTAGAAAAGAATCGGTTAAATAGGCTACACTCGATAGGCAAAAGAGCTTCGACCATGTCATTTCCAAATCACAAGGCTTCGAGCTACTCAGCCTACGAGCTAAACCTTCCGAGGTGCTCGAACATCGCCGCAAACGACTTGAAATCGAGGTTCTTCCCGAACCGATAACGGGTGAGGAAAAATGATTTCAAAAGTCCTTAATGAGAGGAAATCAAAGCCTACATATGCCCAAGGGAAAAAACGTAAGAGCCATTGTCTCCAGCCTAACGAGCCTCAGGGCCACACACAAAAAGGTCGCAACGACCAAAAGCGTAAGAGCCACCGTAGCCAGTTAAAAAATTTTGAAAGCTTGAGGGTCAAAGTGAGCTCGAGTCATAACCCAATTCGAAGACTAGATCCAAAATAATTAACTACATTTGCCTAAGGGCATAACATAAGAGCAGTTTTTGCCAGCCCACACAAATATAGAACTTGAGGGTCAATTGTGCTCGAGTCGAAAGCCGACTCGGAGAGTGAACCCAAAATAGTTAAAATACAAGCGCCAAAGGGCAAGGAGTAAGAGCCATTTGATGCCAGCCCATGCAGACACAAAAGCTTGAGGGTCGAATGGGCTCGAGTCGAAGCCCGACTCGGAGACTAAACCCAAAATAGTTGAGCAAAAGCATAAGAGCTCTAACGCCAGCTTACACTAAAGGCCACATCGACCGAACGTGTAAGAGCCCCCGGGCCTGCCTGATGAGCCCCAGAGCCGTGTTATGAATCTAGGGATTCTCACCAACTCCGAAACCAGTCCACCAGGTCAGAGGTGAAGCAGAAAGGGGTACATAATAAATGAAGCTTCATGTTTTCTTCTATTTACATACATGGAAAAGTGCATCCTCCATCTAGAAACGCCCTCTGGAAATATCACATACAAGATGGCACAATGTACGCCCCACCCCTAAGGGCTACTGCCTATCAGCCTCGTCTTCGCTCTCCTAAGCGCCGGGCAGGAGTGACTGAGCATCACGCTCATCCGTCCTCGCTCGCACCAGATCTTCCGGGACAACAAAACCGCTTGCCCCGATCTCCTAAAATACCCTTCTTTGGGATCTGCAACGAGCATATTCTTCGATCCTCCCTTCATGATCGAGGACCCTCTTCAACTCGGGTTGGGCATCGGTAACATCCATAAAATAAATCGCCATCTCCTGATCAGCCTTAGTCCGGCTCAATGCTGCTTCATCCCGAGCATCAACGATCTCAACCCTGACTCTCGAAAGTTCGGATTTGAGTTTCATGATCATATCCGCTTGAACTGAAGCGTTATGATGAGCTAAGTGGAGTTGGGCCTCGAAGGCAGGAACTTTAGACAAGGCACCCTCTTTCTCTGAAGCTTGAGCGTGCACCTGAGCTCTTAGCTCGCCATAATCATTCCTGACTCGGTCGGCTTCACCCCTAAGGTGCTCCAGAGCCTTCGTCTTTTCTGTAGCTGGGATAGATGAAGAGTTAACCTGAGAAGTTAAAAGGCAAAATGCATACCCGTCCGGGATGAGAAATTACATGTTCCATCAAGTAACTCTCATAATTCAAGCTCTGGTACGCCTCATATCGCCAGTGCGTCAACTCAACTTCCTTCTCCTCGCAAAGGATCCCAAGGGACCTACCCTTATCTAGAGCTTTTCGAATCCTAGCTCCACAACGAAGCAGTCCGGACTCGAGCTTGTCAGATGCCTACAAAAGAAAACTGAGTAAGAAGTGGAAGGTAATAGCAAGGAAGGAATAGCGTAACACTTACCATGGCATTTTGCTTCCCATCTGTCTCGATACAAAGCTTGCCACTCGCACTCCTCGAAGGTCGAGTGGGCCACCGAATCCTCGGACCAAGTCCGACAGGTCAAGAACGTTGCCGGATGCCCGTGAAACCACTATAGAAGAAGGGAGGAAGACACACTACGAAACCAGTTCTCGCCATAGGCAAACGTGGTAAAGCATGAGACGCACCACTTAAGAGTATAGCCCCATTCTTCAATAAATGATACAAGCTTCTAGGGTATAATGTTAGCAGTCCGCACTCGGGCGAAGCGACTCGTCCATACCTGGTCTCTGTTGCCCTCGACAACCACAACGAAGGGCGTAGTCAATCGACACCACAAAGTCAACGGGCCCTGATGATCCCGAAGACTGGGGGCGGAGCTCTCCCCTCCCTGTCGGATAAACCCCAACATAGCCATCGTGACAGTCACAAAGTTGGAGAATTGAAAAGCGAGAAAATGTGAAGACGTATTAATGCTGGAATGCTGAAAAGCTGGCGCAGAAAGAAAATGACAACTGCTTAAAACGGGGTAACCACTGAGAAGGCAGAAACAACCCCATATTATATGTGGAAAAGACGGCGATGATTCTCCTACCTCAAAGTCGTTCGGGAACGCTAGCCAATAACACACTTTCCAGTCCCGAGGCAGTACCCAACCTCGAGGACCCCTGTTAAGATAAGGCTATGTTCCAGGGAGCTGATGACGCTTTCGCCAACACCAAGGTGGCACCCCGACCTCAAGGATCTCTATCAAAGGGAATCAGGCTCGAAAGAAATGAGCATTTTTGAACTTCACCTGTATGGGCCTGGCTTCGGGTGCCATCCAAGATTGGACAAACCCTCTTTCAAAATCTATCAATAGCACCATAAGGCTATTCATACTAAAACGCACTTCTGGGTGGTCCGAGTGCGAGCAAGTCTTCTCTTGGGGACTTCCCTCAAGAGATAAAAGGCAGCCCCCACCCGCGGGTCCCCGAGCAAATTGCTTCTCAAAGGTTACTAAGGAACTTAATTGGTAAGTCATGACTCCGAGGCCCGAAACATTATTCTTATTTTTGCTCGAAGTCAAGGTCCCGACGACCCGAGTCTATTGGCCTTATTTAGGTTCAATCCAAGGAATCGCAAAAGACCCCGTGCAAAGCCGTTTTCATCAACCAAAGGCTGGAAGGAATACTCGCATCCGGGTTCGATATTAGCAGCAACAAACAAGACCGTGCATTCGGAGTCTCCGCGAACATAAAGGAATAAGGCAGGTATCAAAGGCACAAATCAAGAAAGTATCTTTATATTTTTAAACGTTTGCTTACAATGGCCCTCAAGGGGTCCTTACATATGATTACAAAAGTCCGAAAAGGGATCCTTACACAGAAACAAAGAAGCATAAGGGTGTACATACAAGAAAAGCCTAAGAATCTAGCCTATTCACAAAAGTGAGTCATCAATGGCGACATTTTCGGTATCATCTCCTCAAGCACGCGTCCTCAAAGATAATATCTTCCAAGCCTAATCCCCTTGGGTGTCTCATCTCGACCCCCCCCCTTCCGGAATGGCATCTTCAAAAGGGAAGATATAGAAAGGCAAAGCGATGGAGAAGAGCAAAGTAATGAAGGAGAAGCCAAAAGGAGACAAGAAGTGGCTGGGTAAAAAATCTGGCTAGTATGAACTACACTAGTATTACTATTATAAAGCCACTTCTTGAGACATTGCCCCGTCATGGGAGGCGATAGTTAGTAGATAGTGCCGCCATAATCCAAGGAATCCAAAGGGGGTGTAATGATCCAAGTCGAGGAAGGAGGGTGAGCAGTAGTGTATAATCCGAGCCCCCTCTTGAGCAGCGGTGTATAATCCAAATACTTCCTTGGGTCGGAGGAAATTGGTCCTCTGCTTCATTGCCCCGAGCTAGTGGAGACGACAACAACAACAACATAAAGGCATCATAATCTCGTTCGACCAGGAAGGTTTGGGAGATAGGCCGTAGCACGCCTGATATCGCCATAAAATCATGAGGCCATGGGCCTCAAACATGGTAAACAACAAAGAGTAAAGATAGCAAGAAAGGAGGAATGGATAGATATCGGAGGATTCTTAGATGAAAAACTGATCATAGAAGGCCCTATTTATAGAAAAGAGGGGCAAAGTAATCGACGACGTCATTATTGCCCTCGAAATATGTAACGACAGGCGCATTCAATGTATTCATGGGAGCTGAATCAACGGCGACATTATGGCCCCGAAGAACAAGAAATCATGACGTGTCAGTTGGCCCTAAAAAAGCGAAATGATGAAACATTTTGGTATTTATGGAGGCTTGCATCCTCAACACGATGTCATTACGGGAGCCCATAGAGTGGGATGTCCAAATCGTTTCTCATCGCATCTCTCTAAGAAATGTGGGGACTATCTATATACAACGAAATTGGGGGGGGGGACCAATCTCTCGATAAGGTACTTTAGGAGATCACCTCGGAGGCTCGATACCTCATACCGGGTACCTCCCTCAAGATCTATCGACACCCGGCTTGGGGATAATGTTGGTCGATACCCCAACGGGCATGGGAGGCTTCCGAAAAATGCATCCAGGGCCGTTTAAGTCTGCCAGTCTAGTCTAACGCTAGTCTACGTCTATATCATGAAGCTAGTTAGCTGTTCCATCCCGCTTCCTTTATCATTTAATTTATCCTGTACTATGTTTGGATTCCCCTTCTTATATAATGTTGGCACTTTGTAAAGCGGTTGCTTCAACTATTCTACACAAGATCAATAAAAACTCTCTCTTTTCTCTCTAACTTACTCGCTCGAGACTACCACTTTCAATTATTTTTTCGTACTTGTTCTTCATTTATTGCTTGATATTGGCCATAAGATCCTCCTTTAATTATATCCCAACTGTTAGCCTTTTCCTGATTATCTTTGATAGCTCGAGCCCGAGCCCAGGCATCGACGTTAAGGCCCCTTTATCTGTTAGTCCGAGGCCCGGGAAGCAAGCCCCCCGGCTTGATTATAACCCTGCTTTAGTTCCTGTTTCGTCGTTAAGCTTCACATATCTAACATCAACTGCTCTAATAACTAGCACAAAAATATATCACGTATTTTTTGAATCCCATCAACAAATTTAATTGTTATTACCATTTTCACGGTAAATAGAATCATAAAGAATTAATTCCAATTAGAGCATGTAGAGGTGAAACTAGTAAGTGGAAAACTCAAGCATATCAAGTACACATTCATACACAGTGAATATAAGGACTTAAGAACCCTAAAAGGCTAATTTTTCCACATATAAGTCCAAGCATGCACTTGTCACCTCGCGTACACGAACTACAATCGACATAGCAGACTCAAATCCTAAGGGGAAGTCCCCCCCACAAGGTTAGGCAAGACACTTGCCTCAAAGACGACAAACCGATACTCTAAAATGCACTTCTCGGGTGAAAAGACCTTCGGACGGCTCAAATCTCACAAAATTAACTTCAAAGCACAAATAAAACACATAAGAAACTATTTTGGATCATAAAGTCTCATTCTTTAACAAAATCCAAAAATCGGTCCAAAAGTTGACCCCCCGACCAGCACCTCGAAACTCGACAAATTTTATAAAAATCAAATACCCATTCCGATACGAGTTCAACCATACAAAATTTATCAAATTCCGATACCATTTGGTACCTCAAATCATGATTTTTCATTTTAGGAAGTTTCTTCAAAAACCAACATTTTTTCCAATCCAAAACACAAATTAAATGATGAAAATGAAGATAAAATCATGGAATATGTTAGATTTTAGGTGATAAACAATTACCCAATTGATTTGAGTGAAAAAACCTTCAAAGAATCGCTCAAATCCGAGCTCCACAAGTCAAGATATGAATAAAATGGTCTAACTCTCGATTTGGGAATATATTCTTCCTGCCCACGGGTTGTTCTTTGCGTTCGCGACCCTTCTCTCACATTCGCGATGACTAAATCCCTCGTCAGCAATTTCCAAACTCATTCCAAACAGCCTTTGTATAATGGCCATAACTTTTTCACACAACTCCAAATGACAAATGGTTTGATGTTCTAAAAACTAGACACCAAGGGCTATAGTTTAATAGGTTTCTCATTTCCTGATTCATTAAATAATGCTAAATATAAGCTTCCAAAGTCAGCCCTGTGAAGTAGAGATTTTCAAACTCTCCCCGGACAGCCTGTAGTGTAACTACCATACCTTTTTGTACACAAATTGAAATGCTAATTAATTTACATTTCTGAAAACTAGACACTTAGAGCTACAAATTTTATATTTAGATTATCTCCAAATTCCTTATAGAATGTGAGATATGAGCCTCTGAAATCAGACCTGTGCAACCGAGATTTCCTTCTTCGCGAACGCGAGAGTCCCTTCGCAAACACGAAGAACAAACTTCCAGAAGCCAAATTCTTCTTCGCGAACGCGAAGAACAACACCAGATAACAGATAATCAGCATCTAAAGTAGCCCAAAATGATCCGAAACACATCTGAAATGCACCTGAGTCCCCCGGGACCCCATCTAAACACACAAAAAAGTCATATAACCTAATACGGACTCGCTTGAGGTCTCAAATCATGTCAAACAACACCTAAACGACGAATCACACCATGAATCGAACTATGAACTTCCAAATCTTCCAACTTCAAAAACTTATGTCGAAACCTGTCAAATCAACCCGGAATAACGCCAATTTTTGCAGACAAGTCCAAAATTACATATCAGAGCTGCTCAAACTCTCAGAATCGCATTCTGACCCCGATATCACAAAAGTTATCTATGGGTCAAACTTCTCCACTTTCTAAACTTCAACTTTTCCAACTTTCGCGGAAACACCTCAAATTACCCTACGGATCTCCAAATCCGAATTCGGACACACGCCTAAGTCCAAAATTACCATACAAAGCTGTTGAGATCACCCAAAATCCATTCTGGGGCCGTTTACTCAAAAGTCCAATTTCGGTCAAATTCTCACCGCTTAAACTTCCAAAACTAGATTCTTTCTTCCAATTTGACTCTGAATCATCTGTTAACTGAATTGAACCATACACGCAAGATTATGAACCTGTTCCAAATCTTACACCGCCGAACAGAGCTTAATTTCTTAAAACGTCTGGCCGGGTCATTAAAAAATTGAACCGCAACCTTTTCTATGCAATCCTAGTGCCTCACGACTCACTGCATCTACCATGATACAATACAAAAATACGGGAACCTCATCATCAACTCTGAATCACGGGTTGGATAAACACTCCATCAACTAGAAACCTTCCATGTAACTCAATCTAGGAGAACATCGTGATACGCAACAAACCTCCCATGCCCATAGAAGACATCAACCTCAAGTTGCGGTCAAAATTATTGTGAGTTATTCGAAACCCATTAGCACATAGTCAAGCCATCAGAATTGGATCTATCTAAATTAACAAAGTCACAAAAACTATTAATCCCAAAAGTAACTCAAACTGAAATGCTCGCAATGGAGAGACCTTTAACGAATCCAAAATTGTTTCTTTCAACTCTATAATACTGCCATATATAATCAATTATGATATAGAATATTGCAAGTCTCGGCACCATCCAATGCAAATCTCAGATCTTAGCCACACAAATTCTAGAAATCATTTGAAACCACAATGAACCTTGAACCCACTAAGACCTTCTTGGGTTATCCACTCTACTCTAACTTTGATGCACAACCAACATGTGCTCCATTAGCACATAAATAATTTAAGATGCAACCTCATCCCTAAACAATCAAGTAAAGCATTTATCTTCGCACACCCTATATCAAACCTGAGTCATTCCACAACCTTCCTATACTAATGTAGCATATTACATCATGTATTCGCCCAATCACTTGCTCGAGTCATTCTCGAAGTCATCCTCTTCAAGTTGTAAATAATCCACAAGCACATCCTAGTCCAGGAACTATAACAACACATGCCCATATGGCCTAATCATTGATGGTAGATTCCTCCACTTGGCATGGATCCACAAACACATCATCTGATAAACCATAATACTCTTCCTGCTTAACTTCCATGATTTCATGTTGTTATCCAACTAAAACTCCTAATAAACTCACATAAAACTAGTTACAACACACTCTAATCATCTGTCGAGTGTATACTCATCCTTTTAATAGTCAAGCCAACTTTTTCAAGTGCTCCAAAATGGTAGTATATGCATTCCACTAAATAGAATCTTCATACAAAACACACAACCTCTAATCTTCTCGCATTGATAACCCACATATTAGTCTCAAATTGGCATCTTCCCTTAACCCTATGGGTCACAACAACTAGACAACCAATTAATCCTCTTGTGTATTTCGTCAACAAAACATAAGAATTAATTGTACTCCTCAAATGAACAACTGGAATATCCACCGACACACCTACTTCTCAAAATTGTACAACCCATTGAGATGATGATAAAGTATCCATAGACCCTCTCATCCCATCCGCTACATCACAAGTCATTAGTGCACATCTGATACCGAATGATCAACATCACATACGAGTGAATGGAAAGAAATTGAGGATATAAGTTTCAAGATAAATCAATGACACATTATAAGAGAAGAAAGAATTGGGAGTTTCCTAAATGCCCTCTAGCCTCTCGAAGATAAATGTGGATGTCATCTTATCGATCCACAAGATTGTACTAGACATTTGCTCATGACTCATAGAACCTATAGATATAGAGCTTTGATACCAAATTGTCATGACCCAAACTTTTACCCACGTAGTGATGGAACCTAACCTAATCCACTAGGTAAGCCAAACAGTATAAGTTAAAACTATAATGAGAAATCATCAATATTAATAATAAATACTACAAAATATTTCAATACAGCTATCCTAAGGACTGACAGTACAAGTCATGAGTCACTATGATACAGATTCACAAGGTTGGTATGATGAATGAAAATAACATTTGTTTGATGTTTGCACAAATAGAATTGAAGTCCTAAATTACCATGAACAAAAGGTAGCTTGAATCGGAAATGTTGTACGTATTCGATGCAAGGCTCCGTCTTTCACAAATATAACAACCAAACCTCTCCACTAAATCAAGTTTGTGAGGTAGAAACAACATATCTGAACCAATATAAGTCATGACTACAAAATCATATAATTAAAAAAAGCGTATGTTCAATATATCAAATAAAATAGAACAACAACACCCTTCATGAATTTATCTCATCCTTACCAAATGTATGCATGTATGTATGTATGTCAAATTCAATTGCACGGTAACACCCTTCGTGCATTTCAACTCTTATTTACTATTAACATGTATAACAATACCAAAGAAGACATATAGCTAACAGTAACAATAAGATAGGAGGCATATATGTAGCAACAACAATAAAGGTAGAAGGCATAAGTGCAATAATAAATATTGCATCCTATTTTGCACATGTCAAAAAAAAATACAACTCATGATTTCCCTGAAATTTATAAAAGAAGAGTTGCCACCTAATATTTAAAGGTATACTAGGGTACCTATAAGTCTATGAAGATCATTATACTAATGGTCTACTAAATCGATAAGATCGGAAAAAGGGTTCTAGTTATTCTAAGATGAAGGTGTTAGGCATCCCTTAAAATCTACCTGAGATAGTTCCTTAAACTTAGGCTAGGTACAGGGAAAGAAATGTTTATATCCTACTTGATTAATTATTAAGGCAATAACAAGCCTCTATGAAAGTCTTGAATAAGTGAGAATAATATGTTAATTCATTTGTTTATGAGAAAAGATTTGTACCTCTTTAAAAATGGCAACATTTTCTTTTAAAACTATGCCATAAAGATTATAAAAATAATGGATTATTGGAAAACGTAAACTCTATACAAACACCCAATATATATCAAAATAAAATGTACCTTGTTTGTTTATTTGGAAAGTTGTTTGAAATAAATCCAGGTGTTTTCCTAAAATCGGATCTGACCATGTGTGGTGTGATTGCCTCTTTTATTTCAAAAATTCAGATGTAACATTGTCAACGTGACTACTTGAAAGCTTTTCAAAGGTAGTTCTTGCTTAAGCTAATTAGAATCTTGTAAGTGACTAAAGTTGTATACAGTCAAAATCAGGGAAGACCGTTTTAAGGCTCTCATGGAAGTTCAAGCCTGGCCTCGATGGGATCAAAACACAGTCCAAGGCTCATCCCCAAAGTGTTCTCCTCAACAGGGTATGTCGAAGATTCACCATGGTGTATATCGAGGCAGTATGAAAATCGATGACCATCATGGAATGGCGGGAAACCCCCGAGGGCATGCGATGAGGACTGATAGAGTGTGCAAGAATAGAATAAATCCGTACTGAGCCGTTATACAACTATATTAGTAGCATTTCTTTGTCATTTATTAGCCATATATTGTGTTGGGATTTACCCCTCCTATACAAAGGGGACCCTTATCAACTTGTAAGGACTCTCGGATAATCATTAAGTACACTCACATTGAATACAATACAACATTCTCTGCTCTTTGCTTAAACAATTGCTCTACATATTTATTGCTTATTCTTTCATTGTTCATTTATTATTTTTCATTTATTGCTCATTATTAACCACAAAAGGAAATCTCTGAGGCCCTCATTATCATTGATTCTTCATCAATTGTTCATTGTTATTAGCCCCATCTAGATGTTAAGGCCCTGTTCCAGCCAGCTCGAGGCCCAACCGTGTGACTCTATTAGTTTGCATTTCTTATTTTTTTCACTTACACTTAGCATCTACTGCCTAACAACTAGTATTGAAATAAATCACGTATTTTTAGAACAAGAAAATCATATATAATTGTAGTTACCATTTTTAAGGTAAGCAGTTTGGCGCCCACCGTGGGGCTAGGAATAATAGTGATTGTTTTGGTGCTACTTTTCTGAAAACACAAGTTATTCTTCACACTTTTTCTTGTAAAAAAATCTCTGATTTCAGGTAAAAATGTCTAACTCAGCAAATGCACGTGAAAACAACGGTATTGGGCTTCAGGGAGAAATTGGTGCAGATGTCGGTTTACCACCGCAAAACCCAAGGGCAGCACCAGCAGATGCCGGTGTACCACCTCGAAACCCAGGGCAGGCACCAGCACAAATCCCCATCGATGTGAGCTCGCGGAACATTGTGCATGTCGATGTAAGCTCTCCTACCGACGGAAGTGTGCGCGGTGAGGAAAGAGATGTTAGTCTTCAAGTCATTTTTGAAATGTTGCAAGCACAAAAACTGGCTACTGCTCAACTACAAGGTCACCAAAAAACCCAAAGCACAGTAGCACCAAAAATGGCTCCTCAAGTCGAGCAGGTACCAGAGAGATCGAGTAACAACGGGTCAGCAACAGACCCCACTATTATGAAGATGCTCGAGAACCTCACCAAAAGAATTGAATCAGGAGAAAAAAAGATAGAAGATAATGATAAAACGATTGAGACTTATAACTCGAGGGTCGATCATATCCCGGGTGCGCCCCCGATTCTGAAGAGTGTAGTTTCAAAGAAGTTCATACAGAAACCATTCCCATCGAGTGCGGCTCTAAAGCCAATCCTGAAGAAACGCAAAATGCCCGACGCCCCAAAATGTAACGAGACCACGGACCCCAATGAGCACATCACCGCTTATACTTGTGCTGTAAAAGGAAATAACTTAAAGGATGATAAGATAGAGTCTGTCCTGTTGAAGAAATTTGGAGAAACGCTGTCGAAGGGGGATATAATGTGGTATCATAACCTGCCCACAAATTCAATAGACTCATTGGCCATGTTGGAAGATGCTAAGAGAATTCATATCTCGTTTTCAGATGGAGCGAATGGAATTTCTGCCAGTCTCTGATGACTACGCAGTACATGCCTTCTCTCAAGGCTTGAACGAATGAAACTCAATAGCTTCAAGGCAGTTAAAACAAAATTTGATCGAGTATTCCGCTGTGACCTGGGCGGATGGGCATAACAGGTACCAATCAAAGATCAGGGTCAAAGACAATGAACTAAGAGCCCCCTCGGGCTCAGTATATCCCAGTAGGCTCTTGATACCAACCATATGTAGAGGATTAAAGAAACGCACCAAGGCGTAAGATGCCTCAAGGCGATCGAAGGATAGATCGAGGTTAAAATTCTCGAGGACTCATGAGTAAAGCCGGGTTCGATAGGCATATTGGGCCAGTAGAGGCACCCTAGTTATCTGAGTACAACTTCAACGTCGATGTTTCGGGCATCGTATCCGCTATAGGGAAAATCAAAGATGCCAGATGGCCAAAACTTGTACTATCAGACCCTTCACAAAGGAACGCTAACTAAATGTGTAAATATCATGGCACTCACGGTCATTGGACCGAGGACTACAGGCAGCTTCAAGAAGAGGTAGCCCGACTGATCAGCGAAGGGCACCTTCGGGATTTCCTCACCGATCGAGCTAAAAATAATTTCGGGAAAGAGAGGCGAACAGAAAAAACAAACCAAAAAAACCATAGCACGTCATCCATATGATCGTTGGAGCGGTCGACGCTCCATAGGAACCCGTTTTCAAATGGACAAAATATCCATCATCAGGGAAAGGCAAACTCGGAGTTACATACTAGAGGATGCTCTCACGTTCAGCGAAGAGGACATCAAGAACTTGTCTCAGCCTCATAACGACACACTGGTAATTTTTTTTCTTTTTAATAATATTCAGATTAAACGTGTGCTCGTGGATCCAGGTAGCTCGACCAACATAATCAGGTCGAGGGTGGTGGAGCAGCTTGGATTGCTCGACCAGATCGTACCTGCCTCTTGAGTCCTTAATGGATTCAACATGGTGAGCGAGACAACAAATGGGGAAATCATCCTCCCAGTCAACGTAGCCGGTACAATCCAAGGTACTAAGTTTCATGTCATCAAAGGTGACATGAGATATAAAGCCTTACTTGGAAGGCCGTGGATACACAGTATGAGGGCAGTACCCTTGACCCTCCATCATGCGATGAAATTTCTAACCAAGGATGGAGTAAAAATAGTATACAGGCAGCTGCATCCAGTAAGAGAGATGTTCGTGGTGCATGGCACGACACCGTCATTGACGCCCTCTACACCAAAGAGACAAAAAGGCAAGTAAAAAATCAACTAGCAACCACAACCTACATTCTCGTCTACATCCAAACGAGTGAGTAAAGGACCATATTGCGTCCCCGGAAAAGCAATTTGAATTTATCAAAGCTCGAACACCATCATTAAGGTACAACCCTCTCCCCTTTTATTTATGTTTTATACTAACTTAATACAGGTTTTCAATTGAGAGGAGTCAAAGTGCCCTCTAGCTCGAATACCTGGAGTTTTAAAGCATGTGTTGCGCTCTTTTTCCATTAGACTAGATTTTATCTTGAACGGGTTTTACCGGCAAGGTTTTTAACAAGGCAACATCCATATGATACCTAAGGAGAACTCATCAAGTATTCAAGGCTTCTCTTCGATCTACCTCAAATACTGGGGGCCATCACCCCGGGAGGTCGCCTCTTCAAAGAACTCAAACTACGGCTAGGAGGATCCCGATAAGAGAATGATGTATTGGGCGAAACGGTCCAATGAACCGTGTCTATGTAGAATAATTGGGCCTCCGAAGGCAAAAAACATGTATGCATACATCAAATAATTGAGGAAGCCTCTTTGATTATCAAAACACTCGAAGAAATTCAATACTTTCACGCAAAACGACTCAAGGGCCAAAAATCCTCGAACAATCGGGGACTGTCATCGATAGTCAGCTTGTCGATGCCATCAAAAAAATGAATTTGTAAGACCTCAATAAGGGAATTTCAAGCTCGTAAGACCTTAGCAAGGACACATCAAATCTGTAAGGCCTCAAAAATGCATGTTTGACTTATAAGACCTCAACGAGGCGTACTCAAATTTATAAGACCTTAAAAAGGCGTAACCCCAATATGAAGTCCAAGGCTATATATTCGTACTTGTAAGACCTCTAAAAAGGCATACCCTTGATATGGACTCCAAGGTCACCGCACCCAAGGATTAAAGGCTACACCCAAACAAAAAGACTACGGTCATATCAAAAGGCTCCAGTCGAAATAATGCGGCTCGGAGACGTCTGATCTCCGCCATAAAACTAATGACCTCCAAATACTTTAAAAGTACTTCGAAAAGAACCATTTAATCATGCTATCCTCGGTATAAGCAAATGAGCTTCGATAATATCAGCTCTGAACAATAAAAAGGCTTCGAAAACAATCAGCCTTCGATGAAAAGGATTCAAAAAGTCAACCTTCGAGCGAGCCTCCCGAGGTACTCAGCTATCGTCATATATCAACTCATAATCGAGGTTCTTGTTTGAGCCGTCGATGAGTCCGACGAATATAAAACAAGCCAAGGCATAATCAAAACTTCAAAAAGTCTTTAGCCAAAATAAGGGAAATACTATAGCCATATTATAGGTCGCATCGACCCAATCTAAAAAGAGCCTAAGTGCCAATGCGTAAGAGCCTAATGGCCAGCCTAAAAAGAGCCTAAGGGACAATGCGTAAGAGCCTAAGGGCCAGCCTAAAGAGCCTAAGGGACAATATGTTGAAAACCTAAGGGTCAATAAGCCCAAGAGAAAAATTTGACTCGATGATGAAACACCGAATAGTTGACTATTATCAATCACTCATCGAGCATGAAAACCTGAGGGATTTATATCATAAGTCCAACATACCGAATTGGTTATCGACAAGCATAGAAATTTATTCCAAAAAGGCAAAGGGAAAACAAGAAATAATGAAAAGCAAAAATCCATATATATATATATATCTGATAAATTTTCACGAAGACGTATTTACAAGGCTCACGCCTGGAGCCCTTGCATAAAAAAGGAACAAATGAAATCCTAATCTACCACCGAGGTTGCTTGACCAGACAGATCTCCCTCAAAAGTTTTGCCTTCAACGGCCTAGTCCTCGACCCCCGAAATATCGACGGCCCCCTCCCCTTCAGGGACTTCACCATCATCTTCATCATTCTCTAAGCCGTTGGTCGATTCACTGGCTGAACGATCATCAGAAGAATGTAGAGTTGTCGATTCTTCCTCTTGGGCGTTCATCCTCTCGATCTCAGCGGATAAAGCGATGCCCCCCTGCATATACATCCTCAAAAGCATGTCTCCGAGATCTTAATCGGGCATGTTCCAAAGCTCGAGACAGTTTAAGCTCGGCCTCTTCGGACACCTTCCTAGCTCGAGCATTTGCAGCAACAACATCTTTTTGGTATGAGGATATGAGCGCAGCCCTTCGAACTTAGTTGCAGATAGCTCAACAACTAGTTCAGCATGGAGATCTTTGTACTTGCGGCTTTTTCCCCTCGCCATTTGAAGTTGGCACTCAACCAAGGTCAGCTTTTCTCGAAGAGTTTCTTTATCGGATGACACCTCATCCATGCACTACTTCAGCCCAAGGATTTTGGTATCTCCGACTCTAAGCTCCTCTCACATAGGATCATCTTTTTGCTTGAGCTGAAAAAGTCAAATTAAGGTATCAAATGCTCAATTGGCTGAAGCACGAAAATAAGCCCAGGAAGGTCGTATTACCTGCTCATCGAGATCGGCCCGCTCTCGAGATATCCTCTCAGAATGAGCTTGAAGGTCACCTAGCCCCCCTTCTTTTGGGCATGAAGGACCTTAAGATCGTCCAATTCAAAAACTAGCTTCCTAATTCATCCTCACAACTAGATAACTCTACTTGTGACTTGGAAAAGCGTAGTTGGAGATCTTTAAGGCTTGAGAGCACAGAAAAAGAGAGTCTGAAAAGCAAGAATCAAAACTCAAAATACATCAGTCAAGTCAAGATTACCTGTTGCCGAAGCTTCTTGGCTTCTTCAAAGATCAATGAGGCGTCGATATGGGGGCCTTACTCAACCCTAGAAAAATATCCTTCAAACATAATATTCTCTCCGGGGGATGCCCTCCCGATGGGAGTTTTCATATCTTGGGCATCCCGTATTTGCCCAGAAGAGAATGATGAGCCTGAAAGAGGCTCATCTACATTTACCATGTTGACTGGGTCGACGGGGACCCTCTCACTCCTGTGAAAGGCTTCATCATTGGTTCCATCGAGTTCATCAACCTGGTGCCCCTCGGCACCCAATGTGTTTTAGTTGTTGATCAGCCCAGGGACTTCGTCTAAGCCCCCTTTAACAATTCCCTGAGTTCGGGTCAGGACCACCTCGGCGGCCTCAGTTCCAGCAGCCTCCAGCTTAGTCACCTTAAACTTAGTAGATTTCAATGCAGCATCACTTCTTCTCCCCCTAAGTACCAGCCGGCATTCATCACTCTCTTTGACCTCGGCACAAAGATTTTTGGCCGTCTCCCAAATTAAGGCCATTGAATCAGCCTCGGGCTTTTGAACTTTAGCCTTTTTTGGCTTCAGGGACCCGTCCGGTGATTTCTTCTTCTTCTTTTCTACTTAGCAGGCTTTGGGATATCTGCTTCCCCAGGTGGGGGTTACCTCATCAAAATGACCTCTCCAAGTCCTTCATAGGCACAAAGGATGAGAGTACTAGCGAGAGATATCTTCTCTAAAGAGATAAATTATGAACAGAGATAAAAACTCACCATGGTTTTTGGCCTTCCAATGGGTCTTATCCAGATCGCGCCACACGTGCTTAGCATTTAGGCAAATCGAATCAAGTAATCGGACCCACCTCAGGAGATCATTGACAGCACCAGGGTACCACTCGACAGTTGTGTCATCGAAGAAAGTTAATTCAAAGTAAATAAAAGGTATCCGATCAGCGAAACATGTTTACTTACGATTTATGTTCCATTTCTCGAGGAATGGCATTCTCTCGGCAGGGATCAGGTCCGAGGTCTTGACTCGAACAAAGCGGCTCATCCACCCTCGGTCCTTGTGTTCATCGATGCTAGCAAAAAAGGCCTTCGGGGATCGACGTTTCAGCTTAATCAGGCCATATAGATAAAGTCTAGGGCCATACAGTCTAATTAGATGGTCGAGGGTAAAAGGTATCCCCTCAACCATGTTTGAGAAATACCTAATCATATAAACAATGCGCCAGAATGATGGATAGATTTGTCCAAGTGTCACCTGATATTGGCTGCAGAAATCGAGGATCACTAGATCTATCGATGGTAAAGAGGATTCTATCGGGCTCAAGGTGAAAGGATATATGTATACACTGAGGAAACCGGCCTTGTTCTTGGTTATGTTTTTTCCTCGTGAAGAAATATCTACTTGCACCGCCTTCCCCTAATTGCAGTCGGCCTTCACTTTCTTGAATTCACTAATTAGACTGATATATCGAGACATGGGTTTGCATCGTCCCGGAACAGAGGAGGGGTTTTCAACCTAGAAATAAAAAGATGTATTACAAGGCCCGGGAGTACACTCCTTGATACTAGGAGGAACTACCGGTTTACCTTTAGTCGTTCGAGAAGAGGATGAAGCTTTTTCTTTTTGAGGAACAGTTTTAGAGGTTTTTGCCATTTCTAAAGCTAAGGATCCGAAAAAATGGAAAATGTCGTTAGAGAAGAAAGGGGAGAGTTCAAGGAAATTGAAAGGGTCTAAATGAAATCTTAGAAACACTGAGGGAGTAATATCGGAAAGGGTTTTTGTCTATCTATAAAGGTCGTTTGAACATAACGAGGAAGCCAAAAGGCCGACCGTTGGCCACCTACAATTAATGATTTTTAGAATCATACCAAAGCGACCCTTCAATCACTTTAACCGCTTACGTCATGATGTTGGTCAGAACCAAAGCATCGAGAATCATATTTTTAGAAATTATTAAGAATAATCTACGAGTTGGGCTAGGGTAGTCATTCACTCGGCTATTAAAGCCCGAAGGCCACCCGAGTACGAGCTAATTCTCACTTGAAAACTATTCATAAAGCCTCAGGGATATCTTTACTTCGAGTTCGAGCGAACTCTCACTCAACTATTAAGCCTAAAGGACACCAGAATTCGAGCCGGTTCTCGCTCGAGGACTATTAATAAAGCCTTAGGGCTATCTTCATCTCACGTTCAAGCGAACGCTCACTTGATTATTTAGCCCACGGCCTACTGAAGCTCGAGCAGGTTCTCGCTCGGGGACTATTAATAAAGCCTCAACCCTATCTTCATCTCAAGTTTGAGCGAACACTCACTCGATTATTTAGCCCACGGGCTACCCAAGCTTAAGCAGGTTCTCACTCAGGGACTATTTATAAAGCCTCAGGGCTATTTTTTCTCTCGAGTTCGAGCGCATGCTCACTCGATCATTTAGCCCACAGGCTACCCAAGTTCGAGTAGGTTCTCACTCAGGGACTATTTATAAGGCCTTGGGGCTATCTTTATTTTAAGTCCGAACAAATTTTCGCTCAATTAAGGGCTACCGGAGTTCAAGCAAACTCTCACTCGGGGATTATTTGTAAAAGCCTAAGGGCTATCTTTCTTTTCTGATGATCGAGAAAGCGCCCACACAGTTGCAAAGGCTACTTTAGTTCGAGAAACATACCACTCGAGGACTATCTGCGAGGCCTAAAAGGGCTAAGCTTTATTTCAAAATATCGAGACCCTGCTCTCACTCAATTTGAACCCAAAAGTCTCGGCGACCTAAGTTTGTATCGGATCAATCCAGGCTTAGTCCGAAGGATAACAAAGAGCTTCAAGGAATATCATATTAACCTATCAAAAACCTAAGAGATTACTATGTCCTGGTCTAATATTCGGACCGACCGACAAAGTCATACACTTGGGATTTCTCACAAATGAAGGCAAAATAAAGAAACTATTATATTAATAAAGATGAGTACAAAGGCGCACGAGGGGTCCTTACACAGAAACAAAGAAGCAAAAAACAACAACCGAAAAGCCTAATCTACTTTTGAGGGTATATCCTCGAGAGCGACATCTTCAAGAATAGTTTCCTTGGGGACCCCATTTCGACCTTCAGATCGTTGTCTTTGTGAACCTCTTCTAAAGCAGCAATAGATGAGGAAAAGGCTATAGCCTATCAAAGAGCAAAAGCTTTTAACAAGCAAGCAAAATTGTGGCCTAGTGAAAAACTTGGCGAGTAGTCTCATCAGCAGTACTATTGTGAAGCCACTTCTTGAGACATTGCACCGGTGTGGGATGCAAAAGTTTGTAGATAGCGCCACCTCACTCCATGGAAAGTAAATGGAGTTAAGCGCCATACCAGGTTGAAGTTAAGAGAGATGAGCAGCGGTTTACAGTCTACATATCTTCTAATGCAGAAAGAATTTGAGGCCTCTCTCTCATTATTTGGGCCAAAAACAACAACAACAACAACCCAGTATAATCCCGCTCAGTGGGAAAAAGCTTTGAAAAAGAGCCATGGCATAACTGACAAAGTTGCTGCCGTATGACCTTACGGTCACGGGTTTGAACCGTAGAAATAGGAGTTTGGAGGAGGATGTAGAGAAGGGAAAGGGCTAAAGGTTGTTGAAGAAAGACTGAGTGAAATCTTGACTCAAGCAATCCCCCATTTATAGACAGATAGTAACGTAACTGATGGCGCAATCAATGCCTTTGGGAAACGTATTAACGGTGCAATCAATGCTTTTGGGGAAACATACCGGCGCCACAATCATTGCTTTTGGGAAAATGAATTGGTGATATATTCAATGCTTCGAGGGAGACGAACCGATGGGATGTTTCAGTCACTTCGAACGCTTACGTCTTGAGCATGATTTCATCACGAGAGGTTCAAGAAAATCGGGGTCAAGATCGTTTCTTATCGTTTCACTCTGAGAAACGTAGGGACTATCTGTATACGGTCAAAATTAGGGAAGACCGTTTTAAGGCTCCTGTGGCAGTTCAAGCACAGTCCAAGGCCCATCCCTGAAGCGTTCACCTCTGCATGGTATGTAGAATATTCACCATGGTGTATCTCGAGGAAGTAAGAAAATCGATGACCATCATGGAAGGGCAGGAAACCCCCAAGGGCACGGGATGAGGACTGGTAGAGTTTGTAAGAATAGTACAAATCCGTACTGAGCCATTATACATCTGCATTAGTAGCATTTCTTCGTCATTTATTAGCCATGTATTGTATTGGGATTCACCCCTCCTATATAAAGGGGACCCTTATCATCTTGTAAAGACTCTCGGATAATCATTAAGTACAATCACATTAAATACAATACAACATTCTATGCTCTTTGCTTAAACAATTGCTCTACATATTTAGTGCTTATTCTTTCATTGTTCATTCATTGTTCTTCATTTACTGCTCATTATTAACCGCAAAAGACCATCTCTAGGGCCCTCATGATCATTGATTCTTCATCAATCGTTCATTGTTATTAACCCCATCTATACCTCGAGGCCCTACTCCAGCCAGCTGGAGGCCCAGCTGTGTGACCCTATTGGTTTGCATTTCTTGTTTTCTTTACTTACACTTAACTTCTACTGCCCATCAACTAGTATTAAAATAAATCACATATTTTTAGAACCACAAAATCAAATATAAATGTAGTTACCATTTTCAAGGTAAACAAAAGCAAATAAAACTCATTAAAAAAGGTATGCAAATGGAATAAACATTAGTGGCTAAATAGTTAGTTTCAAAACGTCCAGATTCCGAAAAAATATTAGGATTATTAAGGCGATTAATATTTCTAGTCAAATTCACATTTTACTTTATTTTGTTTGATTCACCTAAAGTCTGTCCTAAATAATCAAAGTAAAAATAAATATCCAATTACAATCTTAATTACATAAAGACAAATGATAATAATAATAATAATAATAATAATAATAATAATAATAATAATAATAATAATAATAATAATAATAATAATATAATAATAATTTCAGATGAAGAAGAAGGGGGCTGGACTCTCATGTTGGGCGATAAATTAATCATGCCAGATAGGCTCTAAATTACAGCAGGTTTTGACGGACGACACACGAGGCAGGCTGTTCTTTTAAATTAGGCCTGAGATCTCAATGAACAAACCTTGCCCAGTAATTCATGTATTTAAAAAGAGAAAGAATCAATTAGTATGTTCAAATAAAAGCGAAGTAAAATAAAGTTTACGATAAACATGATCAAAATTTTCTTTGATGCAAACCACCCTTGAGGATTAATTTGGGTTAGTGATTATGGGCTTAGGGTGAAACATATATACTTATAAGGTTCCCTATGGACTCCTGATACTTCAGAGTTCACGAGAGTCTCTTGAACCCCGAGCATTGCTTGTGCCAGGGAGCGGTTTCTCAACAGTAAAGTCAAGACCACACCAAAAAGCCCATTAAGTACTGAACCTCACTCTTCTTTAGAGGTTTAGGTGCCCATGCAGCCTTATACAATCAACGTGAAACACATTAGCAGAAGTGGAGAAAGTGTCATATAGTATTTCAACCTCATCTAAGCATGACATATTTCAGGGAACTCAATCACACAAAGGTACCAATAATATTGGACTGACAATCATTGTAGGAACTAAAGTCATCACTGAAGCACAAAGCCATAAGAAGCCAAGAACTAATACATGATTGCATTTAAGACTATGATGGTTATTAGAACACGGGACATAAGGACAAGTTACCACATGTGAATTCTCAAAGTTTCTAATAGTTTCAAAGTCCTAGAGGTGGATTCTGAACCATTCTATGTGGCACATCATTTACAGAATACTCCTAGAATTGTATTTGTAAGCATACATAATCAAGAAAGGGTTATAGAGCACATGTGATTAACTATACATCCCTATGCATGTTGTGTTACTAACAACTTTAACCTTGAGAATGTCACTCTAAGTGGCACTAAAGGCAACCGTAGTTAGTAAAGGACAAACATATAGTCATTTACCAAATCTCAAATGTCTAATGCTTTATAAGGACCTAATCAGACTAAGTTCCTTTTAAGTAGGTTTAGATTATCAAAGAAAGTTATATAACACCAAAACAGCCTAAGAGCAATCCCCTTCAATAACAATCAAGAAGAACATAATTGAGATTTCATTACACACTAAGAGTCCATGCTAACACATTACCAAAAATCAACCTAAAGGGTCCTAATAATAGTCAGATGTCATGACCCCAAATACCCGGTCGTGATGGCGCCTATCACATTAGTAGGTAAGCCAACCCAAACACTAATCACAGTCACTTTTCTTTTATAAAACCATTTTCTAACACGGGTTAAATCTGAATTTTCATAAGAAATGTATAAAACAACTAAAAATGCGCGAAATTCAAAAAAAATAGTAAACCAACACAGCCCAAACATCTGGTGTCACGAGTCTAGAGCCTCTAAATATACAACCAACTTTCCAATACTTCATAAATCTAAAATGCAGAAACTGACAAAATAGGAAGGAGGAAAGTAGGGCTGCGGACGCCATGCAACTACCTTGTAGTCTTCGGCAAACTCTGATAATGCTGAGGACCCTCACTCTGCCGCTCAGGCAACTAGATCTGCACACAAGGTGCAGTGAGTAACATGAGTATGTCAACTCAGTAAGTAACTAAAGTAAATAAGGTCTGAAAGCAGTAACGAGCAATTAAAATCATATAAAGGAGTAAACAACAGAATAACATATCAAACTCTAAGTTTAAAACCAGTCCCGTCATAAAATTTTCAGTTTCAATTAGAATACTTGAAATTATTTACTTAGTTATTTTTCAACAGAGGGTTATTTTAAAAGAAGAGTGAAATTAGTGAAAATATCATAAATGGGCCCTTCGGGCAAGGTATCACTCAGAATATGGCCTATCGGGCAGCCTCTCAGTCACTCGTGACTCATCTCTCGTCACTCAGTACTCACTCTCAGCAGTCAGGCTCAATTATATCTCATAAAAATAATAATCATAGTAACCGCTGCGGCGTGCAGCCCAATCCATAGTTTATAGTCGACTATGCTCACTGGGGGTGTACAGACTCTAGATAGGCTCCTACAGCCCAAACGTCATATCGTTGCGGCGCAGCCCGAACCAATATATATGTATAACTGCGGCGTGCAACTCAATCCATATAAGTATTGCTGCGGTGTGCAGCCAGATCCATAATATATATATATATATATATATATATATATATATATATATCCTCACCATTAGGTCCTCAACCTCTCTCAGTCATTACCTCACAGTCGCTCGGCATAATAGTAGAAATCAGGGAACTTAGTCTGAACAGTTCTCACATTTTAAGAAGTAGAGTGATATAACCAATTTTAAACAATAAACATGTAAAACATGACTGAGGATGTGCTTTCAAACAAATAGAGTGAGGAAAAATAGTAAAAATGTCCGTAAGGGTCTCAACTGGTCGGCACAAGGCCCCAAACATGGCATACAACCTATAATACAGTATAAATGTCTAAAATACGGAATATCATAAGATTTCAAATCAAATACACGGCTTAATAGTCGCTACGGGACGGACCAAGTCACAATCCCTACCGGTGCACGCCCACACGCTCGTCACCTAGCATGTACGTCACCTCATTTGTCAACACAATTCGAAATACCGGGGTTTTGTACCCTCAGTTCCAAATTTACAATGATTACTTACCTCAAACCGGGTGAATTACTACTTCGCGATTCCTTTGCCACTCGCCTCGGCCTCAACTCGCCGAATCTACCCAAAATCAGAATCATAACATTAGAATATGCTAAAGGATCGAAGCCCAAGCGAAAATAATCAAATTATACCAAAAATCCCGAAATTGGCCAAACCCAACCCCCGGGCCCACGTCTCAAAAATCGATAAAAATCACATCAACAGAATCCTTATCCTCCCACGAGTTCATACATACCAAGAATACCAAAATCCAACCACAAATGGCCCCTCAAATCTCTAGATTAAATTCTCAAGTTTCCAAGCCCTAACTCCCCAATTTAGGCTTCAAATTCCCCAAATTTCATGTTTAATTAGGTAGAAATCACAATAGGATCGAGTATTATGTCCAAAATTCTTACCACCAACATGTTCTCCTTGATACCCTCTTCAATCTCTCTCTAAAAGATTCAAAACCGAGTCAAAAATGGTGAATTTAAGCCAAAACTCGCGAAAATGGCCTTTTAAACATTCTGCCCAGCGATCAGAAGTCCTTCTTCGCGAACGCGGTCAAAGCCTCACGTTCGCGAAGTAGAAAAATTCCATTGACCAAAATTCTCCTACGCGAACACGACCGCATCATTACGAACGCGATGCCTCAGCCTCACCAAGTATCGCGAACGCGGTCAAGCATCTCACGACCCTTCACGAACGCGGGACCCCCCTCGCGAACGCGAAGGCCAAATCTAATGCTTCCTTTCCTGACCCTTCGCGAACGCGAGGGTCCACTCGCGAACGCGAAGAACAAAATGCTTGCAACAGCTGAAACCAAAATCTGTAACTTTCTTTTAACATAAAATGGTTTGTTTAACCATCCGAAACTCACCTGAGGCCCTCGGGACCCCAACAAAACATGACAACATATCCCATAACCTCATTCATACTTGTTCCAATCTTCGGAATGCCCAAAACAACATCAAAATACCAAATTGCATCGGATTCAAGCCTAAGAATTCCACTTTTGATCAAAAACCCAACCAAACCACGTCCGAATGACCTGAAATTTTGCGCACACATCCCAAATGACACAACAGAACTACTGTAACTCTAGGAATTCCATTCAGACCACTATATCAAAATCTCACCTATCAACCGGAAAACGCTAAAAATCCAATTTCGCCAATTCATGCCTAAATCTACTTTGGACCTCCAAAACACATTCCAATCATGCTCCTAAGTCCCTAATCACCTCCCAAAGATATCCGAACCATCAGAACTCATATTCGAGCCCTCTAACACATAAGTCAACGTCCAGTTGACTTTTCCAACTTATGCTCCCTCAAAAGAGACTAAGTGTCTCAAGCCTTGCCAAAACCCCTCCAAGCCCGAATCGATCAAGCTGATGACATGAAATACAACTGAACAAATAAATATGATGCAGAAATGGGGGAAACGGAGCAGTAACTCATGAGACGACTAGTCGGGTCATCACATCCTCCCCCTCTTAAACAAACGTTCGTCCTCAAACGAGTCAAGAAACATGCCTGAAGCCTCAAACATGTGAGGATATCTGCTCCGCATCTCCCGTTCGATCTCCCAAGTAGCCTCCTCCACGGGCCGACCTCTCCACTGCAATTTCACTAAAGCTGTATCCTTTGATCTCAACTTTCTAACCTAACTCTCCAAAATTGTTGCTGGCTCCACATCATAAGTCAATTCACCATCCAACTGAACCGTACTGAAATCCAAAACATGAGACGGATCCCCAATATACTTCCGGAGCATAGAAACATGAAATACCGGATGCACACTCGACAAGTTGGGTGGCAAAGCAAGCTCATAAGCCACCTCCCCAATCCTCCGAAGCACCTCAAAAGGCCCAGTGAACTGAGGACTCAATTTCCCTTTCTTCCCAAATCGTATAACACCCTTCATGGGTGAAAACTTCAACAGAACCTTCTTGCCAACCATGTAGGACACATCCCGTACCTTCCTGTCAGCATAACTCATCTGTCTTGACTGTGTTGTACGAAGCCTCTCCTGAATCACCTTCACCTTATCTAAAGCATCATGTACCAAGTCTGTACCTAATAGCCTAGCCTCACCCGGCTCAAACCAACCAACTGGAGATCTATACTGCCTCCCATACAAAGCCTCATATGGAGCCATCTGAATATTTGACTGATAGCTGTTGTTATAGAAAACTCTGGAAGTGGTAGAAACTGATCCCATGACCCGCCGAAATCAATGACACAAGCTCGCAACATGTCCTCCAATATATAAATAGTGCACTCGGATTGCCCCTCCATCTGAGGGTGAAAAGTTGTGCTCAACTCAACCTGAGTACACAACTCTCGCTGCACAGACCTCCAAAACTATGAAGTAAACTGAGTGCCCCTATATGAAATGATGGAAACTGGGACACCATGCAAATGAACAATCTCCCGGATATAGATCTCTGCCAACCGCTCTGAAGAATAGGTAGTACACACAGGAATGAAGTGCGCTGACTTGGTCAACAGATCCACAATCACCCAAATAGCATTGAACTTCTTCAAAGTCCATGGGAGCCTAACTAAAAAGTCCATGGTGATCTGCTCTCACTTCCTCTCTAGAATATCCATCCACTGAAGCAGGCTACCCGGTCTTTGATGCTCATATTTCACCTGCTGACAATTGAGACACCGAGCCAAAAATCCCACAATGTCTTTCTTCATTCTCCTCCACCAATAATGCTGTCTCAGATCCTGATACATCTTCGCGGCACCCCGAATGAATGGAATACCACAAGCTATGGGCCTCCTCCAGAATCAACTACCGAAGCTCATCCACACTGGGCACACAAATCCAGCCCTGCATCCTTAACACCCCATCATCACCAATAGTCATATCTCTTGCATCATCGTGCTGAACTCTGTCCTTAAGGACAAGCAAGTGTCGATCATCATACTGGCGCTCTCTGGTGCATTCATATAAGGAAGACCAAGAAACCACACAAACTAATACCCGACTGGGCTCCGAAATATCTAACCTCACCAACTGATTAGCCAAGGCCTAAACATCAACTACAAGAGGTCTCTCCCCAACTAGAATGTATGCCAAACTCCCCATACTCACCACCTTCCGGCTCAAAGCATCGGCCACCACATTGGCCTTTCCCGGATGGTACAAAATAGTAATATCATAATCCTTTAGCAACTCCAACCACCTCCGCTGCCTCAAATTGAGATCCTTCTGCTTGAACAAATGCTGGAGGCTACGATGATTAGTAAACACCTCACAAGGCACACCATACAAGTAATGCCTCCAAATCTTCAACGCGTGAACAATGGCAGTCAACTCCAAATCATGAATGGGGTAGTTCTTCTCATGGGGCTTCAACTGATGAGAAGCATAAACAATAACTATACCCTCCTGCATCAATACACACCCAATACCAACTCTCGAAGCATCACAATACACAGTATATAAACATGAAACTGATCGAAAAACTAATACTGGAGCTGTGGTCAAGGCTATCTTGAGCTTGTGAAAGCTCTCCTCACACTCATTTGACCATACAAATGAAGCACCCTTTTGAGTCAACTTGGTCAAGGGCGATGCGATAGATGAGAATCCATGAACAAACCGGCGATAATAACCCACCAAACTAAGAAAGCTGCGAATCTTTGTGGCTGAGGACGATTTGGGCCAACTCTGAACTGCCTCTATCTTCTTTGGGTCAACCTAAATACCCTCGTTGGACAGCATGTGCCCCAAGAAAGCCACTAAACTGAGCCAAAACTCACACTTGGAGAATTTTGTATAAAGATTCTCCTCCCTCAATCTCTGCAACACAACTCTCAAATGCTCTGCGTGCTCCTCATAACTATGTGGATACACCAGAATATCATCAATAAATAGTATGACAAATGAGTCGAGATAAGGCCGGAACACGCTGTTCATCAAATGCATGAACACTGCTGGGGCATTAGTTAGCCCAAAAGACATCAGCAAGAACTCATAATGACTATATCGGGTCCTGAAAGCTGTCTTAAGAATATCCGAGTCCCTGATCTTCAATTGGTGATAACCTAAACGGAGATCAATCTTGGAGAACACTCTCGCTTCCTGAAGCTGGTCGAATAAATCATCAATGCGAGGCAAAGGATACTTGTTCTTGACTGTTACTTTGTTCAATTGCCTATAATCAATGCACATCCTTATAGTGCCATCCTTCTTCTTCACAAATAGAACCGGTACACCCCAAGGCAACACACTAGGCCGAATGAACCCATTATCAAGGAGTTCCTGAAGATGCTCCTTTAACTCCTTCAACTTCGCTGGTGCCATATGATATGGTGGAATAGAGATGGGCTGAGTGTCCGGCACCAGGTCAATACCAAAAACATTATTTATGTCCGGTGGCATGCCCGACAGGTCTGCGGGAAACACATCAGGAAAATCTCGCACAGCTGAAACATAATCAATACTGGGAGTCTCTGCACCGACATCCCTCACAAAGACTAAATACGAGAGACAACCCTTCCCAACTATATGTTGGGCCTTTAGAAATGAAACCACTCTACTAGGGACAAAATCAGTCAAACCTCGCCACTCGATCGGTGGCACACCCGATATAGCCAATGTCACTGTCTTAGCATAGCATTCCAGAATAGCACGACACGGAGATAGTCAATCCATCCGCAAAATAACATCGAAATCCACCATACATAATAATAAAAGATCTACTCGAGTCTCCATACCCCTAATAGTCACCACATAAGACCGGTATACATGGTCTACAACAACAGTATCGCCCACCGGAGTAGATACATGAACACGTGAAATAAGAGACTCACAGAGCGTATCTAAATAACGAGCTAAGTATGATGACACATAAGAAAAGGTGGAACCAGAATCAAATAATACAGAGGCATCTTTGTGGCAGATTCAAAAAATATCTGAAATCACGGCATCTGAAGCAATAGTATCTGGTCTACCTGGGAAGGCATAGAAATGAACCTAACCACCACTTGATCGACCTCCCCCTTTAGGGAGACCCCTGGCTGACTGGCCCCACCCCTAGCTGTCTGGACGGGTGGTGAAGTGACTGGAGCTAAAGTCGAGGGTTGACCCCTCTGCTAAGACGGACCCTCAAAAAGGCGAGGACACTACCTCCTCATAAGCCCAAACTCTCCACACTCATAACAGCTCCCCAATGCTGGAGATGGGAACTGAAGGGAACCCTTGGCAATAGAATGACCAGTAGAAGGACCTACATGGAAGAACCCTAAACTGATGGAGCACGGGACAAACTCTAGGCTAAAAAGGCACTGAGTAATGAATGGCCCTGATGAGAACTGTGAGAACCATGAACCGATGATGCCCCACGATGACCTGGGCAAGTTGACTAAGCCTGCCTGAATGGCCTCCCTCTCCTCTTGCTCCTGGTGACGAACCTACTCAATCTCACGGGCGATGTCAAAAACCTCCTCAAAAGTAGCACCTGACACCCTCTCCCTAGTCATGAGAATCCAAAGCTGATATGTGAGGCCATCAACGAACCTCTTGATCCTCTCTCGATCTGTGGGAACCAACCAGACTGCATGACGAGCTAACTTAGAGAACCTCATCTCATACTATGTCATAGTCATCTCTCCCTGATACAACTGCTTGAACTGCCTGCGCAGCTCCTCTCAGCAAGACTGTGGCACACACTTCTCTAGAAAGAGAATAGAGAACTACTACCAGGTATGGGGCGCTACACCAATAGGCCTACGCCTCTCATAAGCCTCCCACCAAGTAAAGGCAGCCCCAGAAAACTGAAATGTAGTAAATGCTACACCACTGGTCTCTAGAATACCCGCTTTACGAAGCATCCTCAAGCACTTATCTAAGAAACCCTAGGCATCCTCTCCCTCTGCACCACTGAAAGTTGGAGGCTGAAGTCTACCAAACCTCCCTAGTCGATGCTGCTTGTCATCCGGCATAACTGGTACCACATACTCCTGAGCTAGTGCAACCGACTGGGCTGGAGGTTCCCCCGATGTTTGAAGTCCCTGCACAACTTGCTCAAGTGTACGAGCAATGAGAGTCAGGATTCCTCTCCCGGCCTGAGAAGTAAATGTGGTTGTAGCAACTGTGACCGCTTGAGCCAAACCGGTACACACCGAAAAAATCTGAGCTAAAGCCTCATGAAGGCCTGGAATCACAATGGGCACAGCTGCTGCCTGAGCTGGTGCTGCTGTAGTGTCCACAGCTGGGACCTGATCCTGAACTGGGGTAGTTGGAGGATATGTAGGTGCTGCCCTAGCTGCTCTGCCCCTACCACGACCTCGACCGCATCCTCAACCTCTAGTGGCCCCAACTGGTGGTACTGGTGGTCATCCATCCTATCGGGTAGCATGTGTCCTCACCATATATGAGAGAAAGGGGTAACCGAAGTTTAGTACTAAGATCAATAAATTCACACGACAAGAATTTCAAGAGTATGAAGTTTTTCCTAAAGGTTCTGTAGCCTCCTGACGATAAGTACAGACGTATCCATACCGATCCATGAGACTCTACTAAACCTGCTCATGACTTGCGAGACCTATGTAACCTACGCTCTGATACCAACTTATCACGACCCTAAATACCCGGTCGTGATGGCTCCTATCACATTACTAGGCAAGCCAACCCAAACATTAATCACAACCCTTTTTCTTTTATAAAACCATTTTCTAACACAGGTTAAATCTCTAAAAGTGCAGAACTCAATAAAATAATAAACCAACACGGCCCAAACATCTGGTGTCATGAGTCTAGAGCCATGCAGGCCTACAGAAAAGAACAAGATAGGAAGGAGGAAAGCAGGCCTGCGGATGCCATGCAGCTACCTTGCAGTCTCCGACAAACTCTAATAATGTTGAGGACCCTCACTCTGACGCTCGGGCACCTGGATCTTCACACAAGGTGCAGAGAGTAACGTGAGTGCGCCAACTCAGTAATTAACTAAAGTAAATAAGGTCTGAAAGCAGCGATGAGCAATTAAAATCATATAAAGGAGTAAACAACAGAATAACAGATCAAACTCCATAGTTTAAAACCAATCTCGTCACAATATCTTTAGTTTCAATTGGAATACTTGAAATCATTTACTTAAGAATTTTTCAATAGAGGCTTATTTTAAAAGAAGAGTGAAATCACTGAAAATATCATAAATGGGCCCCTCGGGCGAGGTATCACTCAGAATATGGCCTCTCAGGCAGCCTCTCAGTCACTCGTGACTTTGCTCTCGTCACTCAGTACTCACTCTCAGCACTCAAGCTCAATTATATCTCATATAGTAATAATCATAGTATCGCCGTGGTGTGCAGCCCGATCCATTGTTTATAGTCGACTACTCTCACTGGGGGTGTACAGACTTTGGAGGGGCTCCTACAGCCCAAACGTCATATTGTTGTGGCGCACAACCCAATCCAATATATATATCACTGCGGCATTTAGCCAGTCCATATAAGTATCGCTACGGCGTGCATCCCGATCCATAATATATATATATATATATATATATATATATATATATATATATATATGGCGTAATGACTTCCTGACCACTTAAACTTGCAAGGCTTTTGATAGCCGATACACAAGCTTTAGACTTTCCCATTTGAACACTCAAACTCGTGAAACCCTTAACTAATAAACACATTTTACCTTTGAACCTACGTGCGTGTATTACACATTTACATATGTGTCTATCCAATCAGCAAATGACCAATGGGATTGTTACACGTCAAGGGAGTGAATAAATTTATTAATTTCTACTTTTTCTTCTATTTCCCTTATTTTCTTATTCACCATAGTTGTGCAACTTTTACCTGATGGGGACGGAGCAAAACGACGTCACCGAAAAATGATGACGCTGCCTGAATCGTCCAACAATCTTTGCAAACTCCAAACCCTGTTCTATGTTGCTAAAGACCAAGTATCTGAGAGGCCTCCACTAATTATAAATACTCTCCTCTGTATTCTTGGGTACTTCAAAAAAACTGATTAAAGATATGGAAGATGAGCATGTAGGAGCAGAAGCCACTCAAGAAGAAAGGGAGACTACAAAAAGAAGAAGAAAATTACTGGAATAAAATCAATATGGAACTAAAAGATGAAGAGAAACTCAACGAATTTAGAGTACAAAATGGAGTTCATCGGCATATCTCTAACTCTCAATCTCACTTTCTCCAACTGATAAAACCTCAAAATTTTCCTAGCATCATTCACTGTAATTTTCCCCATCGTCTCCCCCGGAAAATCCGCCATCTCCGTCGTCGGAGCCATTGGCGCTAGGACTTCAAATCTAATCCTTTCTCCGGTAACATTCATAGACCTCAATTTTTCTCTCAATTTATCTCCCATAGGAATTGATAAAAATTCCGGCAGTCTAGCTCCATGGTTAATTTCTCTTTCTTGGAGGAACTGGCAGAACAAGGCGGAGTCAATAAACCCAGCCACCATTTTCTTCTTCTTTTTTGGTTTTCCTTATAGATTCTATTTTTTTTAATTTTACAATCTTTTTAATGAATAATAACAGATACACGAGCCATTTGAACGTGACTTGTACGCACTATATCCACCTAAGATAAGCTACCACCACATAACCATAGTCTGGTCAAAGGTATTTATTAGTTGTAGGTTTTACCAGTTTGAGTGTTTAAATGGGAAAGATAAAAGTTTGTGTATCGGCTTTCAAAAGCCCTATAAGTTTAAGTGGCCACGAAGCCATTTCACCTATATATATATATATCCTCACCATTAGGTCACAACCTCTCTCAATCATTAACCTCACAGCCACTCGGCATAACAGTAGAAATCAGGTAACTCAGTCCGAACAGTTCTCACATTTTAAGTAGTACAGTGATAACACCAGTTTTAATCAATAAACAGATAAAACATGACTAAGGATATGCTTTCAAACAAATGGAGTGAGGAAAAACTGTAAAAATGCCCCCAATGGTCTCAATAGGTCGGCACATAGCCCCAAACATGGCATACAACCCATAATACAGTATAAATGTCTAAAATACTGAATATCATAAGATCTCAAATCAAATACGCGGCTTAATAGTCGCTACGGGACGGATCAAGTCACAATCCCTACCGGTGCGCGCCCACACACTCGTCACATAGCATGTGCGTCACCTCATTTGTCCACACAATTCGAAATAGTACCCTCAGTTTCAGGTTTAGAATGGTTACTTACCTCAAACCGGGTGAGTTACTACTCCGCGATGACTTTGCCTCTCACCTCGGCCTCAACTCGCTGAATCTTTCCAAAATTAGAATCATAACATTAGAATATGCTAAAGGAACGAAGCCCAAGCGAAAATAATTAAATTGTACCAAAAATCCCGAAATTGGCCAAACTCGACCCCCGGGCCCACGTCTCAAAACTCGATAAAAATCACGTCAATGGAATCCTTATCCTCCTACGAGTTCATACATACCAAGAATACCAAAATGCGACCACAAATGGCCCCTAAAATACCTAGATTAAAGTCTCAAGTTTCCAAGCTCTAACTCCCCAATTTAGGCTTCAAATTCCCCAAATTTCATCTTTAATTAGGTAGAAATCACAATAGGATCGAGCATTATGTTCAAAATTCTTACCTTTAACAAGTTCTCCTTGATTCCCTCTTCAATCTCTCTAAAAAGCTAAAACCCGAGTAAAAATGGTGAACTTAGGCCAAAACTCGCAAAAATGGCCTTTTAAACATTGTGCCCAGCGATCAGAAGTCCTTCTTCGCGAACGCGTTCAAAGCCTCACGTTCGCGAAGCACAAAATTCCATTGTCCAAAATTCTCCTACGCGAACGCGATCGCATCATCACGTACGCGATGCCTCAGCCTCACCAACCATCGCGAACGCGGTCAGGCATCTCTCAAACGGAATGCTTCCCATTCCGACTCTTCGCAAACGCGGGACCCCCTCGCAAACATGAAGGCCAAATATGATGCCTCCCTTCTTCACCCTTCGCGAACGCGAGGGTCCCTCGCGAATGCGAAGAACAAAATGCCTGCAACAGCTGAAACCAAAATCTGCAACTTTCCTTTAACTTAAAATGGTCCGTTCAACTATTCAAAATACACCCGAGGCCCTCGGCACCCCAACCAAGCATGCCAACATATCCCATAACCTTATTCAAACTTGTTCCAACCTTCGGAATGCCAAAAACAACATCAAAACACCAAAATTACATCAGATTCAAGCCTAAGAATCCAAGAACTTCTAAATTTAGCTTTTGATAAAAAACTCAACCAAACCACGTCTGAATGACCTAAAATTTTGCACACATTCAAAATGACACAACAAAACTACTACAACTCTCGGAATTCCATTCCGATCCCTGTATCAAAATATCACCTATCAACCGGAAAACGTTAAAAATCCAATTCACCAATTCAAGCCTAAATCTACTTCGGACCTCCAAAATACATTTCCATCACGCTCCTAAGTCCCAAATCATCTCTCAAAGCTATATAAACCATTGGAACTCACATCCGAGCCCTCTAACATTTAATTCAACATCTGGTTGACTTTTTCAACTTAAGCTCCCTCAAAAGAGACTAAATATCTCAAACCTTGCCAAAACCTCTCCGAACCCGAATCGATCAACCCGATGACATGAAATACAACTGAACAAAGCAATAAGAAGTTGAAATGGGGGAAACGGAGTGATAACTCATGAGACGACTAGCTGAGTCGCCACATCAGAATAACCTGGACATTAAGTCTGAATAGGAGGTTTAACTTTATGACTCGCTATATGAATCCTTTTGTCATGGCATCTAACATAATAATACATATTGAGAATTAACAACATCAAGTGAAACATTCCAAGCTATCAAGATCACCAATACTCAAAAATATCAATGAAAACTTTTTGGACAGTGTTAAATGATCATGAGATAACGAGAAATACTTACTTACAACTAGCTTAGGCAAAAGCGGCATGTGATTGCAACTCATCATTATAGTCATGAAAACAAGATCACGATTGAACTCTAAAGTAAATAATGCCAACATAGTTTGTCTTATACTTCCCCTTCTGTTCAATTTATCATGGTAAACACGCATGTTTGCTAACATAAATCATTTTAACATAGTACCATAAATATAACTGTTAATTGGAATCATTTAACCACGCAAATGAACATGGTAATGTAGGAATAACTATCAATGAGGGTCATTTTAATTATCTAAACAAAAGAAACATGATACTATAAACATGAGGATCATTCAAGCAGGAAAACATAATGATATAAGCATAAGGATTTTTTCAGTTAATTAAACAGGATAACATGAAGGTTTATGAACATCATTCAATCAGCTTAATCAACATATAATATAAGTATGGAAATAAATAAGCATCACTAAATTAACATAGTAATAATATGTAGAAAACATTGTTTACAACATAGAGATCAATTAATTAAATCCACGTAAGAAATTAAACAGGACTGTTCACAGTGATCACAATAATAAGCACAAAAATCATTTCAATTAGTTAGCAATACAAAAATGGTAATATACTTGTGAGAAACATAACTCACTGATCACTATAAGAAGTTGATTTAAACAACAACATAGGGAATAAACACAACAATTAGCAAGAAATATCAGTTAATTAAGTGAAGAACAACACAAGCATCAAAAACAAAATTGAAGGTCACATACTTGGCCGATGTGTGTCATGAAGAAGAGCATGCAAGCGATTAATAGAAAAAAAAAACTCTGTAATAACACATGAAATAACCAAACAATTAAAGGGAGGTCAGCAGTCTACTAACCCTCTTCGGGGTAGCAAACCAAGTAGGAGTTTTTAGTTGTTTAGGGACCAAAGCTCACAATCAATTCTCAGTTGTTGAACTCGAGCAAAAATAAAAGAAAGAAAGGAAACCAGTGAAGAACTTTTAGAGTATTTAAATGGAGAACATTTAATAGAATTCTTAAAGTAGTTCGTGTGTTTGATGAGGGCACTAAAGCCCCCTATTTATAGTTGCAATCAAGACATAGGGTTCTAATTGAATTTCGAAAAAATTACTAGAAGGTGACGATAAACACTGATGAGAACAAGAGGGTAAAATATGAGAAAAATAGAGGGAAAAATTAGAAGGAGAATTTACTTATTTGAAATAATGAATGAATTGGTTGTAGAAGAAAAATGGACCACCAGTTAAAACCAAAATCTATTAGTCACTGCGTTAGACCTTTGGACTAAAAACTGTCATGGTCATATCAAAGATTTGTAGTTGCATGTGCCGATTTGAATGAGCAAAGGAGAGGAATGATTAGATTCTCGCCCTTTGACATTTAGGATTAGGGTTTTGGGGATTGAGTTTTATAATTGGATGATGAATAAGGTAGGTTCGATTAGATTCGCGGTTGAAAGAGGGAAATGATGAAGCTCTTACTTGTCTTTGAATGACTTTGCACGATCTAGTTCTAGGTTTGTGAGATAGTAGGGTGTCAGAGGATGAGAGAAAAAAAGAGAGGAATGGGAAACAATGGAGTCCGGTCTTTGGTAGAATGATTACGGTGTGAGGTTTTTGTTAAAAATGAGAGATTGTATGGGAGTCGTTGGATCACTTAGATCAACAGTTGAGGATAAAACGGAGGCCGTTGAATTATTTTGATCCAACGGTTGTGATAAAACACTAGGAGGTTTTAAAATTCAAAGGGAATTATGGTTGATTTTGGATCGTTGATGACTTTGATCAATGATCCAGATGGATTGTATTCGTTGTTTAGTGATATGGAGAGGTGACGTAGCGTGTTGTGATTGGTAGAGAGTGAGTGGCATGGATTACCAAGTAGGACACATAGTGGGGATGGCCGGACCGGGTGAGGGGCATTGGGCCAGCATATTTGGGCCAACTAAAAGGATATTAGGCTGGAATGAGCATTTAAATCATAGCCACTTGAATTAAAATCAATCAACTGCAATTGTCGCTTTTTAAAGTTTTAACCCCCTTTTATAATTATGTTAATTAAACTTATTTAATCCTAATAAATATAATAAAATACAATTAATGGGTATATTATTAATTAATTACTATAACTAATTTTAGATTATCAAAATAATTATAATACTCGTTATAAAATTATGACAGCTAGATGTTTGATTAAGTAAAGTAATTGAGTTTATATAATAATAAATATTTAAGACTAAATGATTATTAATATTGTTAGCTATTATTATACTTATTATCACCTATTACATTATTTATATTTGAGAAATAAATAATAGTAATTTTAAAAATACTTTACTATATTTATTGTTGATCAACAAGCGTAAAACTTTAATTTAAAATGGGGAGGGTGAAAGTTGGTCATCAAGAGCTGCCCCTCTTTGACAGAGACGATAAAAGATTTTGCTGGCAAAATAATTAACTTAATGACAAATTTTGCCCCGACATCAGGCATATACTGTAGAGATGGTGTATGAAATTGTGATATAGACCTATGAGATTATGGCTGAATTTGGCTTTGAATCGCCTACATATCTCGTGCTTTACGAGAATCGGGTCATAGGTAGTTCTGGAATGACAATTCAGAGAGTGTTATGCTTGCCGGAATTGCCTAGTATTATGTTATGACGATACTGCAAGACTGAAAGTTTTCGAGACCCAGTGACTTTGAATTTCACCTTGATTATAGGTTTTTGAAGGATGATGACAATTTTGGAGTTCTACTGATCGAATTGAGTTGGAGACTGGATCTTTGGCTTGCTTGTGAGTTTGTTGTCCCTCATAAGTATGGTAACCTGGTTTGTTGGTTAGAGGAAGTTCCACGTTGTAGTATTTGAACCTGCAAAAAGGAAGATACACACAAACTCATATATTGTAATACAAATATGTAAGGATATAATGCAAATATGTAGGAACAACAAAGCCTGGCCGTTGACGAGTCTTTTATTTTGGATCTCTAGGAAATGGGATGTTTGAATCTGAAGCCTCCGAGTCATGAAGCATTATTTGGGATGCCGGGAACAGGATGTTTTAACTTTGAAGCCTCCGAGGTGTGGAGCATTATTTTCGATGCTGGGGACGGGATGTTTGAATTTTGACTTTGAATGTTATTCGGACTGTGCACCATTCTGAAGTTGTCAGAGTGTTTGACATTGACTTTGAATTTTAATCTCTACACGATAAGAGTATTTGACTTTGAATTGAATTTCCTCGCAATGGGAATATTCAACTTTGAATTTGAATCTCCGTGCGATGGGAGTATTGGAATTTGAACCAAGCAAGAATGTAAAAATTCATGTAAGTTGCACAAATGATACATCAAGACATTCAAGATAAAAAAATAAGAAAATATATGAGAATGCCCAAGAGATACTCTTCACTGTAGAACTAATTTGCGGCCGTTGATCGGCGAAGCGTGTGAAAAAATTTAACGGTCCATCCTTCGATTAGCAAAGTTGGCGATGAGGTTTGCAATGATCTATCTGAAATCTTTAATTTGGTAGGGTGACTTGGTAGCTATACAATTCGATGATGCATCCGGGCAAGACTTTCCGACTATACAATGAGCTTCGATTGATAGGACGGATAGTGCAATCTGTAGAAGGCGCTCTGATTGGCAGAGAAAATGGTGTAATATATAGAAGACGCTCTGATTGGCAAAGCAGACGGTGTAATACGTACAAGGCACTCTGATTGATAAAGCGGAGGATGTTATCTGGTTGCATTGGAGCTTTGGCTTCGGGACACCTGCTTAGCTTTAGATGTATCATACTGAAACGAATTGAACAATAAAGGAGGATTGAGAGCTCATGAGGTTGTAGCAGGTCTGGCATCGATTCTGGTGTTATCTAGCGCCCTTTGATTCTTGTCGACTCTGTGGTCAAATAAAATTCTTAGTAGGGGAGGGGCGTATTACACCCCACAATATTACGATAATGCTACGTCCTGCAGTATTATATTATGATGATATTACGCCTTGCAGTATTATATTATGATGATGTTACGCTTCGCAGTAATAAGTTACGACGATGTTGCACCCTGTAGTATTGTACGTTGAATTTGTCATAAGGTAATTGACATCAGTCCAAGTAAAAGATTATTTGGAGATTATAAGGATTATGCTATTTCACAAGTGATGAGTAAATTCGTGAAGGTGAAAGGGGAAGCAAGTCAAAGAAAATAAATTTTCGTCAAAGTTTGGCATTTTGGGGTAAAATACGACCCAAGCTAAAATACCCGGTATCTATGGACTAGTACCATACAAGGTACCCCATGGCCATGATAGTAAGGTGTATAAAGTGTATTAAAAGTGAGTATCATTATAAGCAATTTGAGATAATTCTTAATTATGTGGGTAATTGATTAACTATTGGTTTAATGAGAGATTAACCATGTAATTAAGGATTTTCGGATAAATTAAAATGTTGGGATAAGGCCTAATAGGCCCAAAAACGTGGCAACACAAGTTTGTATTGATCAAGCCAAAGAAATGACTCTTAAGTAATCTGAAAAGGTGTCACGACCCCAACCCCGGTCGTGATGGCGCCCAACACACTGCTAGGCAAGCCTGTCTCGAGCCTCTAATACAAGTTCAACAGCCTACTACATAAGCAGTCTAGATCTAGTACGAGTTCAAAAGTGCGGAAGACAAAAGGATAGAAGGGAGAGATTAAGGCTGTGGACGTCATGCAACTACCTTGATACTCCAGGATAATGCTGGTCAACTGGAAAACTCTCACTCCGCCTCTGGAACACCTGGATCTACACGCAAGGTGCAGGGAGTAACGTGAGTACTCCGACCTAGTGAGTAATAAGCATAAATAATGACTGAGAATAAGAATTCACAGAAAACACAGAGTAATCTATAATGCGACAGTTAAAACGAGTAATATGAAAGCAATAAACCAATGAAAAGCGAAATATGGTAATTCCACAACAGATAAGCAGTTAAGTGACAGACAGTTAAAGAAAGTCAACACATAGAACAATATTATATAGTGACTGCTGCAGCGTGCAGCCTGATCCGTATATCTCGTCGACGGTGCTCGCTGGGGGTGTGCAGACTCCGGGAGGGGCCCCTTACTGCCCAAGCACAATATCAAGCCATCTCGTGGCATCAAATCTAGGCCCTCGGCCTCATATCAGAAATATGTATCACACTGCTGCGGTGCACAGCCCGATCCCATAGTATCCTCACATTTGGCCCTCGATCATACTTAGTCCAGAATCACATAAGCCCCCCGGGCATTAGTAAAACAGTAGTTCTCAGCCCAAAAAACATCATTTAATATATCATTTTACTTTCAAAACCGAGTAAAAGTGGCTGAGTTGTAAAACAGTGGAAAACAATACGACTGAGTTCAAGTAGTAGGTCAAAACAGTGAGGAAATAGTGAATAAAAATCCCCGGAGGTTTCAAATAGTTGGCATATAGACCAAATATGACAATCAGTCCAAATAATGATGATAACGTATGAGTTCAAATCAAATATGCGATAAAAGCATCAATCGGGACGGACCAAGTCACGACCCCCAATAGTAAACGACCCTATGCTCATAATCAGGCGCGTGTCTCGCCTCAATATAGCACTACGATGTACGAATCCGGGGTTTCAAACCCTCAGGACATCATTTACATTCATTACTCACCTCGAACCGGCTACAACTCTAGCTCGCGACGCCTTTGCCCCTTGAATCAGACTCCACGTGCGTCGAAACTATCGAAAATCAGAACGAATACGTCACAATATGCTAAAGGAATAAAACCCAAGCGAAAACAATCGAAAATATCAAAAATCCTGAAATTAGCGAAACCCGAGCCCTGGGCCCACTTCTCGAAACTCAGAAATTTTTACATCATTAGATTCCTCGTCTCCCCACGAGTTCATACATATCAAAAACACCCGAATCGGAGTTCAATTGACCCCTCAAATCCTTAATTTAAGCCCTCTTAAACTCAAGCTCTAAACCTCCATATTTAGTCCATAATTCCTTAAATTTATGTCCTAATCCATGAAATACCACCATAGAAGTATGTTTTAAGTCCAAAATCCTTACCTTATCGAAGTTCCCTTGAAATCTCTCTTCAAAATCGCCCAAAAAGAAACATATATACATTCTGCCCAGCGGTTTTTGCATCTGCGACCCCTTTACCGCACCTGCGGTACCGCATTTGCGGTCCAACCAACCGCTTCTGCGGTTTCTCATTAAAATTCCAAAAGTCGCTTCTGCAACTGAACTTCCGCATCTGCGGCTTCGCAGATGCGGCCACCTCGACCGCTTCTGCGAAAACTGCACCCCAGCCCAAACTTCGCATCTGCGGCTTTTCCCCTCGCACGTGCGGTACCGCACCTGCGGCTCCCAAGCTGCAGGTGCAAAAACACCAGAAGCAGCAGATTACTGAAACCTCTAATCTTCCCGTTAACCATCCGACATCACCCCGAGGCCCCCGGAACCTCAACCAAAAGCACCAATATGACCCAATACCTTATTCGAACTTGTTCCAATCATCAAAACACCTCAAACAACGCCAAATCCATCAATTCACATCGAATTCAAGCCTAAGTTTTCTAAAAATTCCGAAATACGTTTTCGATCAAAAACCCAACCAAACCACGTCTGAATGACTTGAAATTTTGCACACACATCCCAAATGACATAACAAAGCTTCAACAACTCTCGGAATTTCATTCCGACCCTCGGATCAAAATCTCACCTATCAACCGGAAATCGTCAAAATACTAATTTCGCCAATTCAAGCCTATTTCTAATCCGGACCTCCAGAACCAATTCCGATCACACTCCTAAGTCATAAATTACCTCCCGAAGCTAACCGAATCATCAGAACTCACATACCGAACCCTCTAACACTTAAGTCAACATTCGATTGGTTTTTTTCCAACTTAAACCTTCTTAAAAGAGACTAAGTATCTCATTTCTTACCAAATCCACTCCGAATGCAAACTACTCAATTTGATCACATAAAACACGGACAACGAAGCATAATGAAGCAGAAATAGGAAAAATGGAGTGGTAATTTATGAGACGATTGGCCGGGTCGTCACATCCTCCCCAACTTAAACAAACGTTCGTCCTCGAACGAGTGAAGAAACATACCCGAAGCCTCAAATAGGTGAGGATATCTGCTCCACATCTCCCGCTCGGTCTCCCAGGTAGCCTCCTCCACGGGCCGACCTCTCCACTGTACTTTCACTGAAGCTATATCCTTTAACCTCAACTTCCGAACATAACGACCCAAGATAGCTACTGGCTCCATATAGAAGGTCAAATCATCGTCCAACTGAACCGTGCTGAAGTCCAAAACATGAGACGGATCTCCAATATACTTCCGGAGCATAGAAACATGAAATAACGGATGCACACTCGACAAGCAGGGTGGCAACGCAAGCTTATAAGCTACCTCCCCAATCCTCCGAAGTACCTCAAAAGGCCCAATAAACCGCGGACTCAACTTTCCTTTTTTCCCAAATCTCATAACACCCTTTATGGGCGAAACCTTCAACAAGACCTTCTCACCTAGCATATAGGACACATCCCGAACCTTTTGGTACGCATAACTCTTCTGATGCGACTGCATTGTACGAAGTTTCTCATGAATCACCTTCAACTTCTCTAAGGCAGCCTAAACAAAATCTATCCCCAATAGCCTTTCCTCAACGGGCTCGAACCAACCAACTAGAGATCTACACTGCCTCTCATACGGAGCCATCCGTATACTCGACTGGTAGCTGTTGTTGTAGGCAAACTCTGCAAGCGGTAGAAACTTATCCCATGAACATCTGAAATCAATAACACAAGCACGCAACATGTCCTCCAATATCTAAATAGTACGCTCGGACTGCTCGTTCGTCTGAGGATGAAAAGCTTTGCTCAACTCCACCTGAGTACCCAACTCTCGCTGAACAGACTTCCAAAACTGGGAAGTAAACTGAGTACCTCTATCTAAAATAATGGAAACCGGAACACCATGCAACCGAACAATCTCCCGGATATATATATCTCTGTTAACCGCTCTGAAAAATAAGTAGTACACATAGGAATGAAGTGCGCGGACTTGGTCAGCCGATCCACGATCACCCAAATAGCATCAAACTTCTTCAAGGTCTGTGGAAGTCCAACAACAAAGTCCATAGTAATCCTCTCCCACTTCCACTCGGGAATAACCATCTACTAAAGCAATCCACCCAGTCTCTGATGCTCATATTTTACCTGCTGACAGTTGAGACGCCGAGCTACAAATCCCACAATATCTTTCTTCATTCTTCTCCACCAATAGTGCTGCCTCAAATCCTGCTATAGCTTTGTGGCACCCGGATGAATGGAATACCGCGAGCTATGGGCCCCCTCCAGAATCGACTCTCTAAGCCCATCCACATAGGGCACACAAATCCGGCCCTGCATCCTCAACACTCCATCATTGCCGATGGTCACATCTCTCGCATCATTATGCTGAACTCTGTCCCTAAGGACAAGCAAATACGGATCATCATACTGGCGCTCTCTTATGCGATCATATAAGGAAGACCAAGAAATCACACAAGCCAACACCCGATTGGGCTCTGAAATATCCAATCTCACAAACCGATTGGCCAAGGCCTGAACATTAACTGCAAGGGATCTCTCCCCAACTGGAATATATGCCAAACTTCCCATACTCGCTGTATTTCGGCTCAAAGCATCGGCCACCACATTGGCCTTCCCTGGATGGTACAATATGGTAATATCATAATCCTTAAGCAACTCAAACCATCTTCGCTGCCTCAAATAAAGATCCTTTTGCTTGAACAAATACTAAAGACTGCGGTGATCAGTGAATACCTCACAAGATACGCCATACAAGTAATTCCTCCAAATCTTCAATGCATGAACTATGGCAACCAACTCCAAATCATGGACATGGTAGTTCTTCTCATGGGGCTTCAACTGACGAGAAGCATAAGCAATAACTCTACCATCTTGCATCAATACATAACTAATTCCAACTCTCGAAGCATCATAATATATATGAACCTGAAACTGATGGCAAAACCAATACTGGAGCTATGGTCAAGGCTGTCTTGAGCTTCTGAAAGCTCTCCTCACACTCGTCCGACCACGCAAATGGAACACCCTTCTCAGTCAACTTGGTCAAGGGCGATACAATAGATGAGAATCCCTAAACAAATCGGAGATAATAGCCCGCTAACCCAAGAAAGCTACGAATCTCTATGGGTGAGGACGGTTTAGGCCAACTCTGAACCGCCTTTATCTTCTTTGGATCAACCTGAATACCCTTGCTGGACCCCACGTACCCCAAGAAAGCCACTGAACCGAGCCAAAATTCACACTTGGAGAATTTTGCATAAAGCTTCTCCTCTCTCAATCTGTGCAATACAACTCGCAAATGCTCCGCGTGCTCTTCCTGACTACGCGAGTACACCAGAATATCATCAATGAATGCAATAACGAACGAATCCAGATAAGTCCGAAATACACTGTTCATCAAATGCATGAACGTTGATGGGGAATTGGTCAGCCCGAAAGACATAACAAGAAACTCATAATGACCATATCTGGTCCTGAAGGCAGTCTTAAGAATATCTGAATCCCTGATCTTCAACTGGTGGTAGCCCAAATGGAGATCAATCTTGGAGAACACCCTCGCTCCCTGAAGCTAGTCAAATAAATCATCAATGCGAGGCAAGGGATACTTGTTCTTAATTTTTACCTTGTTCAATTGCCTATAATCGATGCACATTCTCATTGTGTCATCCTTCTTCTTCACAAACAAAACTGGCGCACCCCAAGGTGATACGCTAGGCCGAATGAACCCCTTATCTAGGAGTTCCTGAAGCTGCTCCTTCAATTGTTTCAAATCTACTGGTGCCATACGATACGGTGGAATAGAAATGGGTTGAGTGCCCTGCACCAGGTCAATACCAAAATCAATATCCCTGTCTGGTGGCACACCCAGCAGGTCTGCAGGAAATACATCAGGAAAATCCCTTACAACTGGTACAAAATCAATACTAGGAGTCTCAGCTCCAACATCCCTCACGAATGCTAGATAGGAAAGACAACCCTTCCTAACCATACGCTGGGCCTTCAAGAAAGAGATCAGTCTAGTAGGAACATAATCAGTCGCACCACGCACTCGATCCGCGGTACACCCGACATAGCCAAAGTGACTGTCTTAGCATGATAGTCTAGAATAGCATGACACGAAGATAACCAATCCATGCCCAAAATGACATCAAAATCCACCATGCTCAATAGCAATAGATCCACTCGGGTCTCCAGACCCCCAATAGTCACCACACATGACCGGTACACACGGTCTACAATAACAGTATCGCCCACCGGGGTGGATACATGAATAGGTAAGGAAAGAATCTCTTGGGACATATTCAAATAATGAGCAAAATATGAGGACACATAAGAATAGGTGGAACCAGGATCACAAAATATAGAGGCATTTTTGTGGCAGACTGAAACAATACCTGCAATGACAGCATCTGAAGCAATGCCATCTGTCCTGCCTGGAATAGCATAGAAACAAGCCTGGCCACCGCCTAATCGACCTCCCCCTCTAGGGAGACCCCTGGCTATCTGACCTCTACCCCTAGCTGGCTGGGCAGGTGGTTAAGTAACTGGAGCAGAAGTCGAGGGCTGACCCCTCTGTTGTAGCTGACTATCATGAAGTCGAAGGCACTGCCTCCTCATATGTCCAAACTCTCCGCACTCATAACAACTCCCCAGTGCTGGAGAAGGGGACTGAAGGGAACCCCTCGCACCGGAGTGACCAGTAGAAGGACCTAGCATGGAAGAACCCTAGACTAATGGAGCACGAGATGAACTCTAAACTGGGAGGGCGTTGAGTGATGACTGGCCCTGCTGAGACCCATGATAACCACGACATGAAGATGCCCTACGATACACTGGACAGGCCGACTGAGCAGGTCTGAAAGGACGACCTCTACCATGCTGGAACTGGCCCCTCGAAGGAGCACCATTGTAACTACCCGATCCTCGAGGCCTCTTGGTCTCCCTCTCCTCTCGCTCCCGACGGCGAACTGTCTCAATCTCACAAGCGATATCAACCACCTCCTCGAACGTAGCACCCAATACACTCTCTCTAGTCATAAGAATACGGAGATGGTAGTTAAGGCTATCCACAAATCTCCTGATCCTCTCACGATCCGACGGAATCATCTAGATGACATGACGAGCCAACTCAGAAAACCTCATCTCATATTGGGACACAGTTATATCCCCCTACGTCAACCACTCAAACTGCCTACGCAACTCCTCTCTAGGGGACTACAGTACATACTTCTCCAAGAAGAGAGCGGAGAACTGCATCCAAGAAAGGGGTGCTGCACCGACAAGCCTATGCGTCTCAAAATCCTCCGACCAAGTGAAGGCAGCCCCGAGAACTGAAAGGTGGTAAATGCCACACCACTAGACTCAAGAATCCCTATTGTACGGAGCATCCGCTAACACTTATCTAGAAAACCCTGGGCATCCTCGCCTTTAGCACCACTGAATGATGGAGGCTGGAGTCTACTAAACCTTTCAAGATGACTCTCTCATCATCCGACATAATTGGCACAACAAACTCCCTAGCTGGTGCAACCGGCTGGGCTGGAGGTGCTCCCAGCATCTGAAGCCCATGCACTACCTACTCAGGTGTGCGAGCAGCGGGGGTCTTTTATTGCCTTCCTCGGCCTGTGAAGTAGCTGCTGCTGTTGTGGCTGAAACTATCTGAGTCAGGCCAGTGCAAACTAATAAGATTTGTGCCAAGGCCTACTAAAGACCCAGAATCACGATAGGTACAACTGGCGTCTGAACTGGTGCTACTGGAGCATCCGTTGTTGGAGCCTAATCTGGAGCTAGGGCAGCTGGTGGATCTGCAGGTGCTTCCCTCGCTGCTCTGCCTCTACCACGACCACGATCGCGCCCACGGCCTCTGGTGGCCTCAACAGGTGGCACTGGTGGTCGTCCACCTCGTCTTATAGCTCGGGTCCTCACCATCTGTGAGAGAATGGAATAACAGAAGTTTAGTACTTGGACCAATAAGTTCGCACGACAAGAATTTCAAGAATATGAATATTTTCCTAAAGGTTCTGTGGCCTTCCGAGGATAAATACAGATGTCTCCGTACCAATCCGCGAGACTCTACTAAACCGGCTCTTGACTTGCGTGACCTATGTAACCTAGGCTCTGATACCAACTTGTCATGACCCCAACCCCGGTCGTGTTGGCGCCCAACACACTGCTAGGCAAGCCTGACCAACTAACAGCCTCAACCCATTTTTCTTATAAAATTCATTAGTTGACAAAGTTAAACTGCCATTTTACCATAGTAAAGGTCTGAAACAACGAATTAAATTATGCGGAACTTCAAATGATAATACTACTACATAGCCCATGCAGATCCGGTGTCACAAGTCTCGAGCCTCTAGTACAAGTTCAACAGCCTACTGCATAAGCAGTCTAGATCTAGTACGAGTTCAAAAGTGCGGAATACAAAAGGATAGAAGGGAGGGATCAAGGCAACGGATGCCATGCAGCTACCTCGATGCTCTCAAATAATGCTGGTCAACTAGAAAACTCTCACTCAGCCTCTGGAACACCTGGATCTACACACAAGGTGCAGGGAGTAATGTGAGTACTCCGACCTAGTGAGTAATAAGCATAAATAATGACTGAGAATAAGAATTCACGAAAAAACATAGAGTAATCTATAATGAGACAGTTAAAACGAGTAATATGAAAGCAATAAACCAATGAAAAGCGAAATATGGTAATTCTACAACAGATAAGCAGTTAAGTGACAGAAAATTAAAGAAAGTCAACACATAAAATAGTACTGTATAGTGACCGTTGCGGCATGCAGCCCGATCCGTATATCCCGTTGACGGCGCTAAGTGGGGGTGTGCAGAATCCGGTGGGCCCCTTACGGCCCAAGTGCAATATCAAGCCATCTCTTGGCATAATATTTAGGCCCTCGGCCTCATATCAGAAATCTGTATCACACTGCTATGGCACGTAGCCCAATACCTCACATTTGGCCCTCGGCCATACTCAGTCCAGAATCACATAAGCCCCTTGGGCATTAGTAAAACAGTAGTTCTCAGCCCAAAAACATCATTTAATATATCATTTTAGTTTCAAAACCGAGTAAAAGTGCCTGAGTTGTAAAACAGTAGAAAACAGTACGACTGAGTTCAAGTAGTAGGTCAAAACAGTGAGAAAATAGTGAATAAATCCCCGAAGGGTTCAAATAGTTGGCACGGAGCCCAAATATGACAATCAGTCCAAATAATGATGATAACATATGAGTTAAACCCTTTAAAAATCGCGAAGAAGAAACATATATACATTCTGCCCCGGGGTTTTCGCATATGCGACCTCTTTACCGCACCTGCGGTACCGCATTTGCGGTCCAACCAACCGCTTCTGCGGTTTCTCATTAAAATTCCAAAAGTCGCTTTTGCGACTAAACTTCCGCATCTGCGGATTCACAGATGTGGCCACCTCAACCGCTTCTGCGGAAACTGCTCCTCATCCCAAACTTTGCATCTGCGGCTTTTTCCCTCGCACGTGCGGCACCGCACCTGCGGTTCCCAAGCCACAGGTGCGAAAACACCAGAAGTAGCAGATTTTTCTGAAACCTCTAAATTCAAAATCTTCCCGTTAACCATCCGACATCACCCCGAGGCCCCCGGGACCTAAACCAAAAGCACCAACATGACCCAATACCTTATTCGAACTTGTTCCAATCATCAAAATACCTCAAACAATGCCAAATCCATCAATTCACATTGAATTCAAGCCTAAGTTTTCTAAAAACTTCTGAAATACGTTTTCGATCAAAAACCCAACCAAACCATGTCCGAATGACCTGAAATTTTGCACACACATCCCAAATGACATAACAAAGCTACAACAACTCTCGGAATTCCATTCCAACACTTGGATAAAAATCTCACCTATCAACCGAAAATTGCCAAAATACAAATTTCGCCAATTCAAGCCTATTTCTACTCCAGACCTCCAGAAACAATTTTGATTATACTCCTAAGTCATAAATCACCTCCCGAAGCTAATTGAATCATCGGAACTCACATCCGATCCCTCTAACACATAAGTCAATATTCAGTTGATTTTTTTTCAACTTAAACCTTCTTAAAAGAGACTAAGTGTCTTATTTCTTACCAAATCCACTCGGAACACAAACTACTCAATTTGATCACATAAAACACGAATAATGGAGCAAAATGAAGCAAAAATGGGGAAAATGGAGTGGTAATTCATGAGACGACCGGCTGGGTCATCACAAAAGATGTCACATTTTAATGAGAATTTTATGACTAAGATATATTAGGTGGAGCCCACATCATTATGGAAATAGATTCACTTTATAAGGTCATTCATTCATTTCTAGGAAACTTTCATACAGATCTTCTGTCGTGCCCCCTTTTTCCCTCCGCAGAGAGAGGTCCGGGTTTCGATATTCATAGGGGTAATAACTCATTTCATTTTTGGGAATTGGGTATTTGAAGAGTCGTCACCTAACGAGTTATGGTGCATTAGGGCACCTAGAGCGATTAACTCTTAGACTAGTTTGCATTACCAGAGATTAGGGTAAGGGCTCGAAATGACCTTAAGGGGAAGGTGTTAGGCATCCCTCTTGATCCACAACTATGGATCCCGACCGAACCTAAATTTTCGAATTAGTCCATTAACAAATAAATAGTTAAATAAAATAATTTACAAGTAAAGCACATTGGACATTGTATAACTTCAAATATTAAGACAAAGGTTTTTGAACAAGTTGTATACATAAAAGAAAGCTTAAAACACAAGGAATTTGGGAAAGGAGGAGTCCTAGGTTGGTTAGCCTATAAGATCGCCCCACACAATGTCCGATAAACACTTCTCAATGAGGGGCTACACGTGACATTAGCGCGCAGTCATCATATCTCATATCTACCCTTCCCACCTTCTTAGTGGTCATTAAAGTGAGTGTTGGTCAGTGATCTCTATTACGTGCTGTTACCCGTCCCTTCTTAATGGTACTGGTGGAAATTTAGGACCTCTACCTATAGGTGGTTCTAGAGAGATCCCTAAGGTTTAAAGGTAAAAATACTAAGGCAACATGCAAGAATAATTAGGACCTTAGCACATAAGATAAAGGGAGAAATTAGAGGCTCAAGTTTACCTCCTCAAACAATACACATAAGCATCACAACTCAATCACAAATAAGGGTCTTTTGTTAAAAAATAACCTAAGGCATGATGTCTAAGTGAATATCAAGTCAAAGAAGATAGGCAATTTATTTTATAAACTCAAAAGTAATGGCCCTATTAATTTGCCTACTAATTTCTAAAGCCTGTTAAAAGCAAAACGACATTAAGTAACAGAAATAGTTTCCAGAGTTATAGGATTTGAAAACGCCCTATAGGCTTGCCTACACGCAGAGTAATGATAACTACGTTTTATATGGTAAAAGACAGGTCAGATTTTAAAGCAGACTCTTAAATCCCTATAGGCATGCTGTCTAATGGTAGATTAAGGCAGTTTTTTTGAAAGAGATCGTTTCAGGGAAAATAAAACACTAATTAAACCAGTTTCGAAGTGAACTAATCGTGGACTAGATTGACTTATTGATTTAAATCTATAGGCAAGATTTGTGGTGGTGTTCCCTATAGGAATGATATCTAGTTGTTTAAAACTGATTTTTTAAACTAGTAGGCATGATAACAAATGAAAGCACATATAAATATCTGTTATAACAGAAGTTGGACTAGATCATATTCTATATGCATGGTATCTACTTGTGAAGTTGATTTTAAGACCTATAACATGATTTCTAACTTTGTTAGGCAAACATAGCAACAATATAAAGTTTTATAGGCATGGTTTCTACCCGTATTACCCCACAAATATGTAACTACCCACACTTTTTTAATAGTTACCCCAATATTTGTTTACAAATTATTACATACCATATTAATGAATTACATAAGTAGATAAGAAAAATAAGAAGTTATTCTATAGGGTGCGTACAAATAGGCCCAGAGTCGAAACGGGATTTATTATTTAATTCAGAGTCGCCACTTGGGAGATTTATGGTGTCCCAAGTCACCGGTTGAATCCCGAATCGAGGAGAATATTGACTTTGTATTATAGTCCGCGAACCAGAAATTCGGATAAGGAATTCTGTTAACTCGGGAGAAGGTGTTAGGCATTCCCGAGTTCCGTGGTTCTAGCACGGTCGCTCAACTGTCATATTCGGCTTATTTATCTGATTTTAATACATGTTGGACCTGTGTGCAAATTTTTACTTTTTACCGCTTTTATTATTATTATTATTATTTTAACAGAGAATTGCAACGTTATTAAAACACGTTTTAAACCACGTTACATCAATGCACCCATGATTTTGTACACGTTTTAGCATCGTTAAGATTTGGATTTGGGTCGCATAAATGCGCACCCGAGTTTAGGGAAGTAATGTTATTAAAGGCGTGCCTAAAGCGACTAGTGTATTATTATTTTGGGTAAAGCCGTGAAATTTTGCTAAACGGCCCATCCGAAATCTAAGTAATTTTACCAACACGTATAGAGGGCCCCGTAGCTTGTGTACTTTTGTTTGTCGAGGCTCGTCTCATTCATTATTTTTAAAGGAATTTGCAACGTCGTGGAAATGCATCTCAAACCATGTCACAATCAATGTACCCGTGATTAGCGACACATTTCGACTCCATTGGGATTTGGATTTGGGTCACATAGATGTGCACACGAATTTGAGAAGGTAATTTTATTTAAAGTACGCGCCTAAAAAGATTAACGTATGGTTATTTTGGGAAAAAGGCCGTGAAGTTCGCTAAGCGGCCGATCCCGAGTTCTAAGTAATTAATACATACATTTGTGAGGGCCCCACAATCTATGCGTTTTACTAGGTGAGACTCATCTCGTTTATTTTAAAACGGACAATCCTAAAGTGACTACATTTTTCTATTAAGTTCGTCTCTAAAATAAAAGAGAAGAAGTCCTAATTAATTTGTTGCTGGACCAAATGATAATTCTGCACCACAGTCTAGCCATCGGGCTCCAGGATAAGCCCAATAAAGAGAAATTACATCCAGGTTTATACCCCAGAATTGGCCAGTCGCAGACCTTGGCCCAGGTCCTAACGTATAGGGAATTAAAACTGGACCTGGGCCCGCGTCAAAGGAGCTGAAGCTCAAACTGCCGGTAACAGGCCGCTGGGCCTTGATCTTTGTACCAAGCAAGCTTAATTCAATTAAAACGAATCCTACTGAAGTTGCTTCAAGTTATTCCATGTGCCCTCTATAATTTGTAACAAGTAAGAACAAGGTAAACCTACTCAAATTAGCAAGCACTGATCATTTTGATTCCAATTTTAAGCTTGGGTTATGCCTGACTCATGTATTACCACAATATTCCGAAGGCAATGGAGTGATTAACGACCGAGTTGAGCTATCAAACACACTTCACCAATTTAAGTCCATATTCCCTGATCTTAAGCTCAAATCACTGGTGTCAAAACTAAAGTGCTGCACTTACTAAATCAATTACTAGGCCCAATTATTTTAACATTATCAGGATCTACATTCTGATTTCAAAGCCAATCTTAAGCTGTAATGAATAATTATCACATGAATTCAAGATACACTACACTAAAACTACTATTCAGAATGAACAAATTCTAATTCAAATTTAACAGTCCAATATCGTTCAAAGTCCAGATTATTACACATCAAATCTGATTTGCCTCAAGCAATATACACACTAACTAACATTTATCTAGCCATCAGTGTACGACACATAGAGAACATGAGCATGCTGATCTCATTTCTATTTCAATAGTTACATCAAGGTAGTTTTGAGACGTGTACCTGGAATTTACAACAATGAAGAAGGAGCAGTCAGTAGTAGCAAACAGCAGGCATAACAGCAGATTCGGAGTTCAAACAGCCACGAACATAACCAGTTCAGCCCAGAACACACAGCAGAAATAACACCCAGCACAAGCAGTACAAAACCCATTAGTGAAACCAAAAAATACCAAGCAATTCACAGACAGGAACAGAATGTATTCAGAAATGAAACAGGAGAGTAGATTTTCTGATTTCTGTTCTTCAGATTCTCAAATAAAGACACTCAGAACCTTAATTAAACAGTAACAAACTAATTATGATTTTCAGTAGTAAAGAAGACCTAACTTTTTTAGTATTTAGCTCTCAACCTATTGAACTCTTTAGGGTAAAAACTCAGCTTGTATTTCACTCTTAAACTCTGAATTTCTGATGTTAAAAGCCCAGCCTAGGCTCTCTGAAAAAACTGAAAGAGAACTGATTTTTCTTCTCCAAAAAACCAACACCTTTTCTGTCTTGAATGACCCTATTTATAACCCAAAAACAGGCCTATTATCTCTTCCTTGAAACCATCAGATTCTCACTGCCCATCCCCCTTTTAATCCCATTACTTAATGTCTTCTTGTTTGAAGTTATTTTGTTCCCCACACTTGCATGCCTTGTTACCTATTGTTTCAATCAAAACTATGGGTTATTATAATATTCCTATTGACTCACATCCTATCATGTTATGTTCCCCATTAGCACTAAACAAATTCATTAGTTTAATGTTAATTAGTACATACTGGACAGAACACTTAAACTAACCATTTTTTAAACTTTTCAATTCCCAGATTACCCCCTTAACCCCTGTGTATTATTGCCCTGCCCTAAACCTCTTAATCTGATGGTAGAACTCTGATCACTAAAGTACTACAACTATAAACAATTCACAACAAATTTCAAACAATGATTCAATCAGAATTGAAGTAGTATGAATCAAATTATTATCAGGTTATTCTAACATTCAAGCATGTAAAACTAATCGACGACACTTATCCAATCGACTACACGAATTACAACACATACAATCAATAACCAATAATCACAATCAAACAGGCACACAGGTGATTCGTGTCGTATTGATAGAAACATGGATATATAATAAAACTTAACTAGTCGACGGAGCTCATTCGAATCAATTATATAGTTTATTATATACTCGACCATGACCAGAAAAAGTTCGACCAAATAAAAGGTCTTTGAAGAAGGACAGAATCAATCGACAAAAAATTGAAAAATCAATAAAACTACACTAAACAAATAAATAGATATAAACAAACACAAAAATGGAACAAACAGGAAAGGAAAAATACCTCGAGAACTCGGAAACTGGACGACCCTGACTTGGACTCTGACTCAGACCTTTTTGAGGTCGAACGGACCTTAATCGAGTGTTCTCAACTGAGAACACTTCGACTAAGGTCCACTGGACACCCAAATTCCTTTTCTTCGGACTAACTCCAGACTTTGGTTTTCTAGGGTTCTTGGGCTTCAATTTGGGGTTCGAACGGTTCTGGTCTGATTCGAACCAAACCAACGGTGGTTTGGTGACGAGGGAGGTCAGGGAGATGTCCGGTATGAGTTTGGGACTGGTTGGGGTAGGTTTAGGTTCTGCTCGAATCTTCGATTGAAGATTCGAGAAGCTGGAGGTTGATTCGAGGCAAACAGTTAGCGAATCTGTAACGAGGGTGGTCAGATGGCTTAGGGGTGTTAATTTGGTGACTGGCGGCATTGTTGCCGCAGGGTTTCAGGCGGAGGTGTAACAATGGCGGCTACGGTTTGGGTCTGGTCCGTCTCTGAGCTTGAGAGAGAAGATAGGGTGAGGGGGGGTTTGGTTTGGGGTGTGGGGTAAGGGATTAGGGTTATATACGGGAGGGGGCATTTTATCTTGGCCGTTGGATCAATCACGATCAACGGCCTGGATCATTTTACTAATAGGCACGGTGTCATTTGGAGTAGTACTGGGGCGGTCCGGGTTGGGTCAAAAACGGGTTATGGGAGGAGTGGTCTGGACCGTTCGATCAAAACAAATCACTGATCTGAGCGTGACAGAAACGACGCTGTTTGAGCGGTCGTTTTGCCAGATCGACTGGACCGGGTACAGGGGTGAAATTTGGGCCTGGTTTTGGTCAAAATAAAACGGCCCAGTTCCGATTTCTTTGGATTTTTCATTTCTTCCTTTTCTTTTAACTTCTTTTTAATTCCTAATTACCAAAAATTAAATTCCAAAAAAATCTTAAATTAAATTATAGAACTTAAATTAACTTGGTAAAAACACAAATTAACTTCTATTACAACTATTAACACAATTAAACATCAATTACAAACAAAATCACACAATTGGACTACAATACATATTTTGTGATTTTCGCTCTTTTAAAAATCAAATATGGTTCAATTAATTACTAATTGCAAAATTAAATCCTAAATGTACATGCAACATATATTTTGTATTTTTCCTTTAATAAAATGAAAACAAACATGCACAGACAAATACAGATAAATCACAAACAACACAAAACCATTTTATTTTGAAATTTTTGGGAGTAGTTCTCATAGGGCAAAAATCATGTGCTCACAGCTGCCCCTCATTGTCCGAAAACACAAAGAGTTTTCGTGCAAAGATAAAGTGAGCGGATTCGAGCGATTTCTGCCCGTTCGGCTACTCTGTGTGAAGCATTTTTTTTGAAAGGCTTAACCGAACCTTTGTTTCAAAGGTTTCCTACATATCCCTGGCTAAAAGGGAATCAGGTTAATGTAGTTTGGGAAGTTTTGGTAGCTGGGACTACCATGGGACTGCAATGTTGCTGTTACTGCTGTTACATGTTGTTACTACTGCTTTCCGACCTCCTTATTACACCATTGCTAGAAAGAAAACAAAAAGCTAGACTAAACTAATGATTACAAAATCTTATCTATCTTCGACTTGCTCTTGTAGTCTTCTTTCTGATTTCTGAAATGGGATTCATGCTGGGGGTATTTTTGTTGTAAACCTCCGCATTACTGACTTCTGACTTGATCTTGAAATGTATTCCTTTGTTCTGCAGGCGGGCTCCTGACTTCAACTTGAATGTGTGCTCCTTTGTTCTACAGGTGGGCTCCTGACTCCAATAGCGACTTTGCAAATAAATCAGCCTCTATTCTCCAGGCGGGCTCCTGACTTCAACAACAACTTTAAAGTAAACACCTCCATTCTACAGGCGGGCTCTTGACTCCTTCAACTTAAAATATGACAACCTCTGTTCTACAAACGGGCTACTGACTTCATCAACATCAAATATAACAACCTCCGTTATAACAGGCGGGCTTTTGACTACTTCAACTTAAAATATAACAATCTCCGTTCTACAGGCGGGCTCAAGGCTCCTTCAACTTAAAATATGACAACCTCCGTTCTACAAGCGGGCTCCTGACTCCTTCAACTTAAAATATGAAAACCTCTGTTCTACAGGCGGGCTCCTGACTTTTTTATCTTAAAATATAACAACCTCCGTTCAACAGGCGGGCTCCTGACTTCATCAACTTCAAATATAACAACCTCCGTTCTAACAGGCGGGCTCCTGACTTCTTCAACTTAAAATATAACAACCTCCGTTCTACAGGCGGGCTCCTGACTCCTTTAACTTAAAATATAACAACATCCGTTCTACAGGCGGGCTCCTGACTTCAGCTACTTCTTAAAAATATAATACCTCCATTCTCCAGGCGTGCTCTTGACTTCGTCTACAACTTGCAATGATAACAACCTCCATTCTTTAGGCGGGCTCCTGACTTCCCACACAACTTAAAAATATAACACCTCCATTCTCCAGGCGGGCTCCTGACTTCAACAACTACTTAAAAATATAACACCTCCATTCTCCAGGCGGGCTTCTTACTTCAATTATGACTTAAAAAATTTAACACATCCATTCTCTAGGTGGGTTCCTGACTTCGACTTCTTCTTAAAAATATAACACCTCCATTCTCCAGGCGGGCTCCTGACTTCAACAGCAACTTTAAAGTAAATACCTCCATTCTACAGGCGGGCTCCTGACTCCTTCAACTTAAAATATGACAACCTCCGTTCTACAGGCGGGCTCCTAACTTTATCAACTTCAAATATAACAACCTCCGTTCTAACAGGCGGGCTCCTGACTTCTTCAACTTAAAATATAACAACCTCTATTCTATAGACGGGCTCCTGACTCATTCAACTTAAAATATGACAACCTTCGTTCTGTAGGCGGACTCCTGACTTCTTTATCTTAAAATATAACAACCTCCATTCTACAGGCGGGCTCCTGACTTCATCAACTTCAAATATAACAACCTCCGTTCTAACAGGCGGGCTCCTGACTTCTTCAACTTAAAATATGACAACCTCCGTTCCACAGGCGGGCTCCTGACTCCTTCAACTTAAAATATGACAACCTCCGTTCTACAGGCGGGCTCCTGACTCCTTTAACTTAAAATATAACAACCTCCGTTCTACAGGCGGGCTCCTGACTTCAGCTACTTCTTAAAAATATAATACCTCCATTCTTCAGGCGGGCTCCTGACTTCGTATACAACTTGCAATGATAACAACCTCCATTCTTCAGGCGAACTCCTGACTTCCAACACAACTTAAAAATATAACACCTCCATTCTCCAGGCGGGCTCCTGACTTCAACAAATACTTAAAAATATAACACCTCCATTCTCCAGGCGGGCTCCTGACTTCAATTATGACTTAAAAAATATAACACCTCCATTCTCCAAGCAGGTTCCTGACTTCAACTTCTTCTTAAAAATATAACACCTCTATTCTCCAGGCGGGCTCCTGTCTTCGACTACAACTTAAAAATATAACACCTCCATTCTCCAGGCGGGCTCCTGACCTCAACAATTTCTTAAAAACATAACACCTCCATTCTCCAGGTGGGCTCCTGACTTCAACTACTTCTAAGAAATGCGTTTCATTGTTGTTGCTCCTTCCTGCCTCCTGAACCATTTTCCTTCTAACTTGAGATTATCTTCTTTCAGGATTGCTTCCCTCAAAACTGGTGTTTCATTCTTCTGAAAACTTCTGGGGATAACACCAGTGTTTTATTCAAAAATATGTTATTTTCCTCCTTCAAAGACTACTTCCCTTAAAGTTGGTGCTTTCCTTCCACTGGAACTACCTCCCTTAAGACTTGTGTTATCTTCCTTCCGAAATTGCTTCCTTTAAAACTTTTTTGGCCTTCTTCCGAAAACTGCTGGGGATACCATTTTTCCCAAACTTGTGTTATCTTGCTTCTTCCCTAAGTGGGTACCGAACTCCCAGAAAATTTTCAAAATGAAAGAAAATTTTCTGCCCCAGTTTGACAATCTTTCTTGTATCATGATGTCTTTTCATCATCTATAGCACTTCCTGTCCCTGCTTCAAATCAAAGAAAAAATTTTGTTAGTTTAAAACGTGGCGAATGGTCGTGCCACTCCTGCTGGGGATGCTTTTCTCTTTCTTCTTTCCCAGCTTTGTGTTCCATTACATTACCAAAACTTGCTGGGGATGAGATTATTTGTTGGGGATGATATTTCTGATGGCGATCATATTCCTACTGGGGATGGTTTTCCCCCTCTTCTTTCCCTGCTCCATGTTGTCCGACCCTCTTGGGACTTGGTCGATAATCTACCAGGGATGCTCTTGTTTCTTGACGATTCTTTATTCACCAATTGTGTTTCCCACTTTTCTCCATACCCTCCCTGAAATCCTATACCAATCCATCATTTGGTCTTGCAACGAACGTCTTTCTCGTTCCATTGCATTATCTTTGGCCCGTCCTATCCATATTGTGTTTTTGCACCATCTTGGCAACTGGTAATAAGCTCTGAAAATCCTTTTCAAAAACAAAATTCTGGGGAGGTAAAGTCTTTAAAACAAGAAATAAAAAAGTGATGACTTTGGACGGCCTCATCTTGCTGGGGATAAACAGGCACTCAACTCTTTGCCAAATGCGGATCCTTTCCGCCAATCTTGTCTTGTCGCCTCATAGTGCCCTTCGAGGGGTTTTCACTAATAAGACTCTCTCATTTCTCTCAACTCCCATCGCCTTATGGTGCCTGTGAAGGTTTTCACCGATAAGACTCTCTCATTTTATTTCTCTCAACTTCCGTTACCTTATGGTGCCTGTGGAGGTTTTCACCGATAAGACTCTCTCATTTTATTTTATTTTTTTAGCTGGGGATTGGAGTGTTACCGATATGACTCTCTCTGCTGGGGATTCTTTTGGCTATCGATTCATTTCTAGCTTATGATCATCTTCTCTACTAGGGATCAGAGTGTTATTCCCGACTTCCATTTGCATGACTTGGCACTTCTCGTATACTGATCGGGAGGTCTTTTTTGGACATCAATATGGTTTTTTGTGTATGGATAAAAGAAAAGGGGTATCAAAAGGTTCAAAATAATTTTGATGGGTAAAGCATCACAACTCTTGGAATCAAACTTCCTTCCCAAAATTACAAACACAACTTCTGCCCAGTTTCTTGCTTGGGGATTTTTATTTTTGTTACACTATGACCGAGCCGTGAGGTGACTACGTATCCTTTTTGAGGAATCAGGTCAAACGTAGTTCCCAATTCCTTTGTTTTCCTTGTGACTTTTCTTTTATCTTTATTATCATTATTTTTCTCTTCTCTTTCTCTTTCATTTCCATTACTGATTCCACAAGAGGAGTATGAAAGAATAAATAAGGTTTAAAAGGGGAAGCAAAGGTTGAAGTGTTTGGCTGGAAGAACAAATTGCCTCCGTCATTTCATTCTCCGATACCATGCAAAATGCAAACAAACAACAATTACAATCAAAAGAAATCATACATAATATCTCTTAACTGCGTCAGAATTGATAGCCATGTAGACGCATTTCCCTTCGATATTTATTAAGCATAAAGTGCCATTGGACAACACTCTGGTTACAATGAATGGCCCTTGCCAATTCGGGGCGAACTTGCCCTTTGCCTCAGCCTGATGCGGGAGGATGTGTTTCAGCACCTGTTGGCCGACTTCAAACTTCCGAGGACGCACCTTTTTGTTGTATGCTCTTGCTATTCTCTTTTGATATAACTGGCCATGACACACAGCTGCCAATCTCTTTTCATCGATCAAGTTCAACTGCTCCAAACGGGTTTTGACCCACTCGTCATCATCAATCTCAGACTCAGCGACAATCCGAAGGGATGGAATTTCAAATTCCGCCGGCATCACTGCTTTGGTTCCGTATACCAACAAATAAGGAGTTGCACCTACTGAAGTACGAACAGTGGTGCGATAACCCAACAATGCAAATGGTAATTTTTCATGCCAATGCCTCGAACCTTCTACCATCTTCCGAAGTATCTTCTTTATGTTTTTGTTGGCTGCCTCAACTGCTCCATTCGCCTTGGGATGATATGGGGTGAAATTGCGGTGTGTAATCTTAAACTATTGACATACCTCTTTCATCAAATTGCTCTTAAGATTAGTACCATTATCCGTGAGGATCACTTTTGGGATCCCAAATCTACAGATGATATGGGACTGAACAAAATCTACCACTGCCTTCTTGGTTACCGATTTGAAAGTTTTAGCTTCAACCCACTTAGTGAAATAATCGATAGTCACCAGAATGAACCTATGACCATTGGTAGCTGCCAGCTCGATAGGTCCAATGACATCCATGCCCCAGGCAACAAATGGCCATGGTGCTGACATTGTATGCAATTTTGTCGGCGGAGAATGAATCAGATCTCCGTGTATCTGACACTGATGGCATTTCCGCACGAAACGGGTACAATCACGCTCCATAGTGAGCCAATAGTACCCTGCTCGAAGAATCTTCTTCGCCAATACATATCTGCTCATATGTGGCCCACAAACTCCAGCGTGTACCTCTATCATAACTGTCGTGGCTTGACTAGTATCTATACATCTCAGCAATCCCAAATCTGGTGTTCTTTTGTACAACACTCCTCCACTGAGGAAAATCCATTTTCTAGTCACCGAATGGCTCTCTTTTGATCTCCAGTGGCCTTTTCCGGGTATATCCCCATCTTGAGGTATTCCTTGACATCATAGAACCATGGTTTGCCATCCAGTTCTTCCTCCAACATATTGCAATAAGCATGCTGATCATGAACCTGAATATGCAACGGGTCAACATAAACTATTGGGATGTGTCTGAACTCCACTAATCAAAATCGCTTACTCATATCGTGCAAACATTGTCGATATGGTATGAGCTTCAAATCCCTTGTTTCCCATTCACCTTGAATCTGATGCACCAGGAGGTCCGAGTCTCCCAAGACCAAGACGTCCTAGACATCCATGTCTGCAGCTAGTCGTAGACCCAAAATGCATGCCTCATACTCAGCCATGTTGTTGGTACAATAGAAAGGCAGCTGAGCCATAACAGGATAATGATGTCCTGTTTCAGAAATAAGGACCGCTCCTATTCCAACTCCCTTCGCATTTGCGGCTCCATCGAAAAAAATCTTCCATCCTGGTTCCTTGGTCATTTCCAACTCATCTATATGCATCACTTCTTCATCAGAAAAATACGTCCTAAAGGGCTCGTATTCTTCATCAACAAGATTCTCAGCCAAGTGATCAGCCAATGCTTGGGCCTTCATGGCCATCCTCGTCACATAGACGATGTCGAATTCTGTGAGTAATATCTGCCACTTCGCCAATCTCCCTGTGGGCATAGGCTTCTGGAAAATATACTTCAGTGGATCCAAGCGTGAAATGAGATAAGTAGTATATGATGACAGGTAATGCTTCAATTTCTGGGCCACCCAGGTTAGGGCGCAACATGTCTTCTCGAGTTTAGTGTACTTAACCTCATAGCCTGTAAACTTCTTGCTGAGATAATAGATGGCTTACTCCTTCCTGTCGGTAGCGTCATGCTGCCCCAGTACACATCCAAATGAATTTTCTAAGACTGTCAAGTAAAGAATCAAAAGCCTCCCTGGTTCTGGCGAAACCAGCACAAGTGGGTTTGTCAAGTAACCTTTATCTTGTCAAACGCTTCTTGACACTCATCAGTCCACTTGATCACAGCGTCCTTCCTCAACAACTTGAAAATAGGCTTACAAGTTGTCGTGAGCTGAGCAATAAACCTGCTGATGTAGTTTAGCCTTCCTAACAGACTCATTACTTTAGTCTTGTTCCTCGTAAGGGGCAAATCTTGTATGGCTTTGATCTTTGATGGGTCTAACTCAATGCCTTGCCGACTGACGATGAATCCCAATAGCTTTCCAGATGGAACACCAAATGCACATTTGGCCGGGTTGAGCTTAATATCGTACCTTCGAAGTCTTTGTAAAAACTTCCTTAGGTCTGCTACGTGGTCTTCCTGATGCTTGGATTTTATGATCACATTGTCCACGTATACCTCAATCTCTTTGTGTATCATGTCATGAAACACCGTAGTCATTGCTCTCATGTACGTTGCCCCAGCATTCTTTAAACCAAATGGCATTACCCGATAGCAATAAGTCCCCCACGGCATAATGAAAGCCGTCTTTTCCGCATCTTCTTCATCCATCAGAATCTGATGATACCCAGCATAGCAATCGACAAAAGACCCGATCTCACGTACGGCGCAATTATCGATCAATATATGGATGTTGGGTAATGGAAAGTTATCCTTTGGGCTTGCCCTGTTTAGATTGCGGTAATCGACACACACCCTGATCTTCCTATCTTTCTTCGGCACTGGCATCACATTAGCCAACCAATCAGGATATCGAGTGACCCGAATAACCTTTGCTTGCAGCTGCTTGATTACTTCTTCTTTAATCTTCACACTCATGTCTGTTTTGAACTTCCTCAATTTTTGCTTGACGGGAGGGCATACCAGGTTAATGGGCAATTTGTGAACCACTAAATTTGTGCATAACCCCGGCATGTCATCATACGACCACGCAAAAATGTCTTTGAACTCAATAAGTGCTTTGATTAGTTCTTCCCTAATATTCGGTGCAATGTGGATGCTTATTTTAGTTTCCCTGATATCATCTGCATCCCCTAAATTGTTGGCTTCTGTGTCATTTAAGTTGGGCTTGGATTTCTCTTCAAACTGGCTTAACTCTTTGTTTATCTCTTCGAAGGCTTCGTCCTCATCGTATTCCGATTCATCATCATAATCGACCTCTTGTACAATTAGTTCGGAATCAGATTGATTTTTTAGACTGGGTTGAAGATCCGTCGTGCATTCCATGTCATTAGAACCAATATAAAGAGAACTGTTCAGAAAGAGAAAAGAAGAAAACAAAATTAAAACAAAATAAGAAGAGAAAAGCTTTCACTTTTTTTTTAAAAAAAAATACGGGATAACAGAGTTTCACACTTTGTCGAATACAAAACAAAACTAGATTACAAACCTGGAATAATCCAAGAAAAAAAAGAAAAAAAAATCAGAGCCCACTACCAAGACTCCCTCCGGGTAGGAAGGGGAGTAGCCATCCAGTTGTTGATATTTGCCCTAGGCCCCACAAACTGTACATCTAACCTACTGGACCCTTCTCCAACTTCTATCATATTGACATCGGCGAACAACCTTTCAAAGACCTTATTCAAATCTCCATCTGGCCCAATCAGTGGTCCGAGAACTTTCGGGACCGACAACTTTCTGATACCTGCTCTGACAAATGATCTGGATAGGCGCGGGATTGGCTTGGGAAGGACCCAGATTCTTTTCTTCAACTTGCGGGCCCGTCTCACATCCGCCACTGTAGGCTTGAACCCCAACCCAAAGGTATGCAGATTTTTGGGCAAAGACACTGGCTGAACAATACGCTGAAGATCAGCCCCTAAACCTTTGCCTGGCACAAACCCGTTCTACAACATCTCCGAGGCTACCATGATAGTTGCAGCTGCTATTTTGGGAAGTGGGATGCTTTCACCTTCGGGAACTTTGTCCACTAAAACCGTATCAAAAATCTGGTAAACCCACGGTCCCTTATCATTATCAGTCTATATGAAGGGTATGATGGCATCACTTACGGCGCTTCCATTGTCCTCCCCATGTACTACGATCTCTTGCCTATCCCACTCGAATTTGACCATCTGATGTAATGTAGAAGGCACTGCTTTGGCAGCGTGGATCTAGGGTCACCCCATGTCTATCACTTGAAACTCCATGGTGAACTCGACTGGACCAATTGTTAATTCAAGTATGATGTCACCCACTGTGTCTGTACCACCACCATCAAACCCTCGAACATAGATGCTATTCTTGTGAATCCTGTCACCCTCGACCTTCAATTTGTTTAATGTGGCCAAAGGGCAGATATTGGCACTGGACCCATTATCAATTAGTACTCGAGTGACTACCGAGTGTTCGCACTTCATGGTCAAATAAAGGGCTCTATTATGTTCTGTACCCTCCACGGGCAACTCGTCGTCTGAAAAAGTGACCCTGTTGACCTCGAAAATCTTGTTTACTATTTTCTCCAGATGGTTCACAAACATCTTATCCGGAACATGGGCTTCGTTCAAAATTTTCATCAATATCCAGCGGTGCTCATCTGAATGGATCAACAATGATAACAGTGAGATCTGTGTCGGGGTCTTCCTCAACTGCTCCACAATGGAGTAATCTTGCGCCTTCTTTTTCTTTAAAAATTCTTCCGCCTCTTCCTCGGTAACTGGATTCTTTGTCGTAACTGGATTGACCCTTCTTAACTCTGCGGGAGCAAAACACCTTCCCGAACGAGTTAACCCCTGTGCCTCACATATTTCCTCCACAACTTTCTTCCCCTTATGCATTACCATTACTTGACTGTAGCTCCATGGCACTTCTTTCTCGCAGATTATCGGCAACTGCATTACTGGCCTGTAACAACTGGTCTTGTGCCTGCCCCCTTCACGGCTAACTGCCTCAATTTGTGGAACAGAGTAGTATAGGTTTCTCCCAGCGGAGTGAATGTTCTCTGCCTCTGCTCCCTTTCATTCCTGAAAGTCTGATTCCCACGGAAACCTAGTTCCGAAGGATTTCTGTAGGCCCTTGGTGGTGGATATGTGTTTTGTGGAGGTGGATATGTGTTTTGTGGAGGTGGATATGTATTCTGGGGAGCCAGCACACGCCTTTACGGGCGAGCCGGAGGCTGGGTGTAAGTTTGGGCGTGATGGACAGAGAAATGTGGCTCTTGTGGTGGGTAGTAGGGTTGTGGAGGGTCGTATGGAATGTGTGGGTAAATAGAGTGATGGGGTCTAGGTTGGTAGTGATGGGGGGACCTAAGGATCTGGACCAAGTACCTACCTTGACTATTGCAACATCTTCCCTTTTCTTCTTTCCGAGTGCACCTCCCGTGCCGCTCTGGATGGCCTGAGTGGTTGCTTTAATCGCCGAATAGCTCGGGATTTTGTTGGACTTAAGTCCCTCTTCAATCATACCGCCCATTTTTACTACTTCATTAAAAGATTTGCCAACTGATGTCACCAGGTGACCGAAGTAAGTTGGCTCCAGAGTCTGCAGAAAGTAGTCCACCATTTCCCCCTCTCTCATCGGAGGATCAACTCTTGCCGCCTGCTCTCTCTAGTGGAACCCAAATTCTCGGAAGCTTTCCCCGGGCTTCTTCTCAAGTTTCAGCAATGTGAGACGGTCAGGGACGATTTCAAGGTTGTACTGGAAGTGGCCTGCAAAAGCTTGTGCTAGATCGTCCTAGGTGTACCACCTGCTATGATCCTGTCTTGTGTACCATTCCAGTGCAGACCCTCTTAGACTTTGACCAAAATGAGCTATCAACAGCTCGTCTTTTCCCCCCGGCCCCTCTTATCTTACTACAAAAACCTCGTAGATGTGCCATTGGATCACCGTGCCCCTCATATAGATCAAACTTTGGCATCTTGAACCCTGCCGACAATTGAATGTTGGGGAATGGGCACAGATCTTTGTAGGCCACACTGACTTGATTGCCTAACCCATGGATATTCCTAAAGGACTGCTCCATGCTTTTAAACATTCGAAGCACTTCGTCTTGCTCTGGGCTCTTAGCCGGCTTTTCAGTCTTTGTCGGGAGCTCGAAGTGAGTATTATAAGTATGAGGCTCGGGTGCATTGAAGGTTGGTTTAGGGGGGTAATATTTGTTATCGTGAGCTTGAAACAACAGCTCTCTGGATGATCTTTGTAGCATGGCTGGTGGGGGTGCCACGAAAACAGGAATATTTGGTGGAGGAGGGTTCTGATTGGGTTGTGAAGCTTGGGGATCATAGGCATTTCTTCCCTGATAGTATTGGTGACTGGGGAAGCTTGTCGAAAAGCCGAGGGGAGGGTATTCCGGCATGTGTCCTGGTGGGAGAGTGGGAGTAACGGGATGTCCAGACACTTTTTGTACCCTAGCTAAGGCCAACTACATTTCTTTCATCTCTTGTCTCATCTTATCCATTTCCTCCTTCAGCATTTGATTCTCCGTCCTTTATCCTCGACACTTTGGTCTGAACTAGTCATGCTTTTTAGTATGGGCCCTTTGGATCTTGTTTGGTAATGGTAATCTGCCAGAACGTTCTAACAAACTAACTGGTTTGAAATCTCTGGAAATCAACAAACTTGTTAGCGTTAGAGTTTAACATATATTGCAATTTCACGTTGGGGGATGCAATGTCCTAGGTAGTTTAACCATTTCTAACATGTCTTTGCTTTGACCGCATGCGTCATTCTGGCTTACTTTGTTTGTGCCTCATTTAAGTGTTTCTGAAACTTTCTTTATCTCTCTTTTTATTTCTTTCTTTTCCTTTCTTTTATTCACTTTGCCTTTTCTCTTTTTCTTTTTAGTGGTGGTCGAATATTATGTGGATTGCCTACATATCATGTCCCCGCATGAATTAGACCGCGCGTAGTTCTGCCACAAGTGCGGAGAATAAAGACACCATTTTTGGATTTTTCAACTTTTACTAGCAAAACGTTTTATTACAAGGCAAAACATTTTTGAAAGGAAATTGACAGACTTGATACAGACTACAGACTTTATGCCAAAAAGGGAAATACAAACTCCGACGGACAACAGACTCTGAAGACAAGGAAAATGCAGACTCAAACTATGAATGTTGCAGAGTTTTGAATTATGGCACCCGCGAGGCGTCGTTCGGCCTCGCCGCGGGCTTTGGTGCAAGGCCCCTTTGCAGATCTTTCAAATCTTCCATAATCTGGTGGACATAAATCATTATTGAAGCAAAGAAGGTGGTACGGGACATATCCTCACAAGCTAGACACTTTATGGTGATGTAGTGCCCGATATCGTCGATTCTTCACTTGATTTTGTCCCTCTCCATAAGCAATCGCCCTATTTGTTGATTTCGTGTCCTCAGTGTAAGCACGTGATTTTTGACCCTCCCCGAGAATTTTCACGTTTTTAGCGTGAATATGTGAAACTGGGTCTAGTATAGCTATTTTAACTATTTTTACTTTATTTCGTTGCAAAAAGAAAATTTCAAAAAATATATATAAATTTTAGTTTATGTATTTCTCATAAACTTGAAAAATACAAAAATTGCACTTTATTTTTATACCTTATATAATTTCGAAAAAATACAAAAATAATAATTCTATTAAAGTTTTATAGGCATTTTTAACTTTGAAAAAATACAAAAATATTACCTCATATTTTATCTTAATATTTAAAAACGAAAATTACAAAAAAATAGTTTTATTAATATTTTGTAGCTATTTTAAACCTTGAAAAATATTTAAAAAGATATAGTTTTGTTTAAATACTAGTCTTATTTTTGGTAGTTATTTTGCTTACATAGGACTAGTTAAGCAACGTGTTTCTATTTCTCGGGTCCGGGCAAAAGAATAATATTCGGGTTCAAACTACCCGGTTTTAGGCCTAATTTTCGGACCTAGCCCATAATAAACCGTGTCCAGGACACATGGGGAACCCCACCACGCGTGGGGGACATATGCCTCGAACCCCACCACGCGTGGGCTCATTTTTCTGGGCAAAACCCAGTACAAAGCACGGACAAAAGGCAAAGGAAAGGGAAGACTTTTAAAAATTGGGTTTTGGAAAATACTGTGGATCTTCTTCTTTCTCTTTGAAAGAAGAAGCAAAGAACCCTACTGCAGGACCTTGCCCCCGTCACCTTCCCCTCCATTCCCTACTCCCCCAGCAACGGACCACCCTCCTCCTCCCAAACACCACCCTGTCACAACCCAAACCCAACACCCCTACTGCCCAAAACCATCAACAAACCACCATTGTTGTTGTCCACCCCGGCTCCTCCCCTCTCCGCCATAACCACCAGCCCCACCATCGTCAAAACCACCCAACACCACCCGTCCCCTCCAACTCCATCACCCTACTATCCAAACGAACGCCGAAAAACCCTCACTGTCCAAACCAACCAGTCCTACACCCTAAAACCATCGTCAAAACCACCCAAACCAGCTTCCCCCGACGCGCGAACCACCGGCCCGTCGAGCAGCAGCTGTGGCTGTTGCTGCTGCTGTGTCACCTTCCCTCCGTCGACCATGACCACTCCTCCATAGCTTCTTCTTCTTCACCAAGAAAAACTTAGCAAGGAACCCTAATCCATCAACGTCGGAACACCATCAAACACCCATCCTGACGTCCGGAATACCACCAAACGACCCACCATTGTTACCTATCCAGCAATCCACCATTTCTGCTTCGTCTGTCGTCCCCCACACACCACAATCACACGATCAGTTTGAACCTCCATAACTGGTCATTCACGCTACTGTCCAGCATTGTTGGTTCCCTGCGTTCCATTTTGTTGTGCGATCCCTTTTTGTCATTCAAAGGGTCATTGCATCCCAGCTCGTTAGTTTGAGTCCATTTTTGGAGATCGTTTGTTGAGGTCTGTTCGGAGGCGAGTATCGAAGCTTCGAGGTTATTGTCCGAGGTTTCGTCGCAGGTCCAACGCATCGGACGATAATATCAAGTAGGTCATCTCTGTCCGTGTCCTTCATATTTGCTGTTTAGTAACATGTACATGCGTTGTTGAAATATAATCCTAGTTCAAATTACGCGAGACATATATACATGATGATTGCGAATTGCTATATTTGATAATTAACCCCGTATGGTATTGAAATTTGGCCGTGAATGTCTTTTCCGTTGTTTCGTTGTTTTAAGTAGCTATTTGACATTTTGTTTCTTCATGTTCAAATTGTTGTTATCCAAATAGTTGTCGTAATAGAGGTTTGCACATATTCCGAAAGGTGTTAATTATTTAGTTTGTCTTAATAGTTGTTTATACATATGGTAGTAATGTTGAAATTATAGTAGCAATTTTAATTCCGCGGAAAAATACTTGCTTCATCAAATAGGTTCAATCTATAACCTATGATCTCGCGAAGTAGCAAAAAAAACATAGTTATTTTAGCCTTGTCCTATATCTAAAAAAAAAAAGAGAAACATAAATAAGTAAATAAAATGAGACGAGCCTCGCCAAAAAAAAATACAAGTTGCGGGGCCCTCCAAATGTATATATTAAATACTTAGATTCCGGGACGGGCCGTTTAGCAAATTTCACGGCCCTACCCAAAAATAATAATGCGCTAGTGGCTTTAGGCGCGCCTCTAATAATTTAATTTTTCCTAAATTCGGGTGCACATTTATGTGACCCAAATCTAAATCTCGACGGAATCGAAATGTGTCTCTAAACGCGGGTATATTGATTATGGCGTGGCCCGAGATGCATTTCCATGACGTTGCAAATTCTTTTAAAAATAATGAATGAGACGAGCCTCGACAAACAAAAAAATGTAGAAGCTGCGGGGCCCTCTAAATGTATATATATTAAAAATATTTAGAATTCAGGAGGGCCGCTTAGCGAATTTCGTGGCCTTCCCAAAATAATAACGCGTTAGCCTCTATAGACGCGATTTAATTAAATTACTTTCTTAAACTCGGGTGCGCATTTCATGCGACCCAAATCCAAATCCTAAAACATCAAATAAAATATGTTTCGGATTGTGGGTGCATTTCATGTGACACAGTCCAAAGATATGTTTTAAGCGATGTTCACATTTCTTAATAATAATAATTAATAAAGCGGTTAAAAGATAAAATTTGCACATGGTTCATAATTGTATTAAAAATCAGATAAATAAGCCGAATATAACAGTTGAGCGACCGTGCTAGAACCACGGAACTCGGGAATGCCTAACACCTTCTCCCGGGTTAACAGAATTCCTTATCCGGATTTCTGGTACGCAGACTGTAATATAGAGTCATTCTTTTCCTCGATTCGGGATTAAAATTGGTGACTTGGGACACCCTAAATCTCCCAAGTGGCGACTCTGAAATAATTAAACCAATCCCGTTTCGATTGTCCTTTAATTGGAAAAACTCCCCTGCGCCCCCGCGGGCGCGTAAAAAGGAGGTGTGACAGCTCTGGCGACTCTGCTGGGGATCTGTAACCCAGAACCACTGGTTCAGGGTTAAGAATTCGAGCTTAAAATAATTGTTATTATTTGGCTTTATTTATTATCTGGTTTTTTACGTGTTTGAGCCTAATGTGCTAAATGCTGCTTTTACTGCTTTGATATTATTTGGACTGTATATATAAACTGTGCCGAAACCCCTCTCTTCTCTCTCTTGAGGAGTGCACGCTGGTCGTGGCTTCTTTCTGTTAGTGTCATATACCAAAATAGAACGAGGATTCGGTGGAGTTGCAAAATCGGATGGCCTTTTGGTTACCGGTACACAGCTCCCATCCTTGGCTCGAGTTGTCCGCTCGGGTAAGCCAGGTCTAGAACAAATACCCAGGTTATCAACTTAGAATAACTCAGCTTCATGTCGGATCCCTAGTAGGAACGTTTATTTGCATCATGTGCATTTGACTTAGGGGACTCAACACAGGGGTTGGGTCCGTCTAGGACAAGCAACCTGAAAATAATAGACCATTTTTTGGCATCCTAAGTGCTACATGTTGTATTTATTCAAGGGTGAATGGGTCGTTTGGCGGACCAATAATAGTTGCAGACAAATAACACACCTTGTTAGGTTGATCACATTTAAATAAGAAGGCCGCACGTTTTTCCAGCATGATGTTATTTTAATCAAAGCGTTGTAAAAGAGTTGATCCTGAAACTCATTTATCTGTTTCTTCATTTGGGCCATCAGATCATAGTAGTGCTTCCTATCTGTTTTGGCATCTCGGGCTTGTCTGAAGATCCGCTCTTCGTAGTCCCTCTTCATTTGTTGCATGAACCGTACTTGCTCTTCTGTCTTCTTTATCCATTTCAACTGGATTCTCGCTAGACCAACTTTAGATTTTTTCAGGTCTTCTTGATAGTCGAGGACTTTTTTCTTCAGACCGTTTATGAGCCTTTTATCAGCTCGGCTTCTCTCCTGGCTTCTGGCAACTATTTTCATTTCCTAGATTTGAGCTTTAAGGATCTCGTTTTCCTGAGCTAGTTTTCTCTTTTCTCCCTCATCTGCAGCGATATGCAAATCTTTCTCAAATTTCAAATCTATGACTTGCTTCTCCAACTTGCCAATTGTAACCCTGTACTCGTGCTCTTTAGCCAACCAATCCCACTATTCTTGTGACGCCTTGACGAATTCCTGGAGATGGTGCCTTTTAGCCGGCCTTTCGTGCTCAAGTTCTCTCATGTACCAAGCAAGGTATCCTGGCACCACTTCGCCTTTGGCCTGATCCTGCACGCAAGTATCTGCTTTTAAATATTGGCATTCACTCCAGATCTGACGGACTCTTGCTTCAGGGAATTGTCTGTCAGGATAATCTCAATTACTTGAGCACTAAGATCTTCCTCCTGTGGCACTGTTTGGCATCTCCCGAGTTGTCTTAAAACCCGATATGGCGCGTAAGGCTGAATGATGTTGAGCCCCATCAATAGAAAGTGGGTCCTAGCTGCCGGCATATGGATGACCTCGTCAACGGGCAACCATCGTAGTGTCCACTATATTTGGCTGGCGGTAAGGGTCCGAAAGAATGATGTCCATGCCGTAACTCCCTCGGGTAGACTGAACCCCTTGATTCTCGTGTAGAACTCTTCTATGAAAGTTTTCTTCGAGGATCCATAACTCACGAGCTGGGAACGGTGGCAGAGATGCTCAGTCATCCATATTTGTAGCAACAAGTTACACCCCTCGAAAAAGTTCCCTCTGGCTTTGCAGGCTGTGAGAGTTCGGAAGATATCAGATACTATCATAGGCGCAAGAGTGCTTTCATCTTAAATGAGCAAGGTACTAACAACCCCGGCTATTTTCAGATCAATGTTTCCGTCTTTCCTTGGAAATACCAAAAGGCCCAAAAAGTTTATCATAAAAGCCACTCGTCTATGCTTGTCCCATTTCTGACGGTTACTTTTGCTGCATAACTTGTTACCCGGGTTGTTGAATCCTCCGACATGACCGTATCTGTCGTATATGAAGCACGGATTACAAAAACCTGCGGCCAAATTTGGGTTATGGACCGTCCTGGGTATCTTTAACGAATCTAAAAACCGATGCACAGTGACAGCTCTTGGAGCAACCAGGTATTTTTGCCTCAACGAAACTTCAACATTTCCGATGTACCCGGCTATTTCCTCCAAAGTCGGAGTGAGTTCAAAATCGGAGAAGTGGAAGACATTGTGTGCCGGGTCCCACCGGTGACCAAAGCTCTTATAATATCCCCCTGATGCTGGATTTCCAATAAACCCGTAAGACCTTTTAGATGTTTCTTTACCTCATCTTGCCCTTCACCACCTAAATCATCCCACCATAGCCGCAACATGGGAGGGATTTTAGTCATTATTGAAAAAGGTTCATTTTTCATTGTTCTCATCCTGCACATTAATTAAGGCGATTAAGCAAAAAAAATAAAATTTATTTGACTCAACCAATTGGCTATTTTTTTAATTTTTCACAGATTAAAAGAAAGATCTGGTTCTGAACACGGCCTTTCAGCACTTCGGGAACGAAGATTTTGAGGCAGGGTGAGTCAACCAGTCAAAAATCCAAAAAATGACTACAAGTGGCCGTTTATGCAAAGTTAGCCTTCCGGCGTCCCTTTTGGGAACATTCGGCTATTTTGACTAAAACGGCGCAACCCGACTTATTTATGACGAAAATTAAAAATTTTTGACATTTTTGTAAAGGGGAGGTTGGACCCGATGAGGGTTGTCTACGTATCCCGCACCTTGTGAGAATCAAACCGGTGTAGTTCGGGTAGATAAAACAAACTTCTTTTGAAAACAAGCCTCTTTTTAATGGCAAATAAAACCATTTTTCATAAATAAAACCCCATTTTTTTTCATTTTCTCAAAAAACCGACAGAGTTTCGATGCTATTTGGACATTGATTTTTTCAAAACAGGTGATTAACTACCTCTATCTCTTTTTCTTCAAAGTATTCAAAAGCCGGTCAGCATGCAAGTCCGAAGCAAAAAAATGCACAGGTAGTAAGTTGGATGCATCAGGATGGTCTTTTGTCGTTTTGGTGCACCTGTCCTAGACAGACCCAACCCCTGTGTTGAGCCTCCAAAGTCGAATGCACATGATGCAAACAAACGTTCCTACTAGGGATCCGGCATGAAGCTGAGTTATTCTAGGTTCGTAACCTGGGTATTTGTTCTAGATTGTGTACCCGAGCGGACAACTCGAGTCGAGGAGGGGGCTACGTACCAGGGACCCGCGAGATCGTCCGGCTTTGTAACTTGTCCGGTCTCTTTCTTATTTCAGGGTATGACACTAACAGAATACGGAGTCTCAACCAGTAAGCACATCCCCGGAGGTGAGAAGAGAAGGGTTTCGTAGCAATTTATATACAGTTCAGATAATATCAAAGCGATAAAAGCAACACTTAGCACATTAGGCCCAAACGTGTAACAAAATCAGATAAAGCCAAATATAATAATTTATCTAAGCTCGAATTCTGAACCCTAAACCAAAGATTGTGGGTTATGGTCCCCAGCAGAGTCGCCAGAGCTGTCACACCTCCTTTTTGCCCGCGCCCGCAGGGGCGCAGAGGGATTAGGGGAGTTTTTTCAATTAAAGGACAATCGAAACGGGATTTATTATTTAATTCAGAGTCGCCACTTGGGAGATTTATGGTGTTCCAAGTCACCGGTTGAATCCCGAATCGAGGAGAATATTGACTCTGTATTACAGTCTGCGAACCAGAAATCCGGATAAGGTATTCTGTTAACCCGGGAGAAGGTGTTAGGCATTCCCGAGTTCTGTGGTTCTAGCACGGTCGCTCAACTGTCATATTCGGCTTATATATCTGATTTTAATACATGTTGAACCTGTGTGCAAATTTTTATCTTTTACCGCTTTTATTATTATTATTATTTTAACAGAGAATTGCAACGTTATTAAAACACGTTTTGAACCACGTTACATCAATGCACCCATGATTTTGGACACGTTTTAACATCGTTGAGATTTGGATTTGGGTCGCATAAATGCGCACCCGAATTTAGGGAAGTAATGTTATTAAAGGCGCGCCTAAAGCGACTAGTGTATTATTATTTTGTGTAAAGCCGTGAAATTTTGCTAAACGGCCCATCCGAAATCTAAGTAATTTTACCAAAACGTATAGAGGGCCCCGTAGCTTGTGTACTTTTGTTTGTCAAGGCTCGTTTCATTCATTATTTTTAAAGGAATTTGCAACGTCGTGGAAATGCATCTCGAACCACGTCACAATCAATGTACCCGTGATTAGCGACACATTTCGACTCCGTTGGGATTTGGATTCGGGTCACATAGATGTGCACCCGAATTTGAGAAGGTAATGTTATTTAAAGTACGCGCCTAAAGAGATTAACGTGTGGTTATTTTGGGAAAAAGGCTGTGAAGTTCGCTAAGCGGCCGATCCCGAGTTCTAAGTAATTAATACATACATTTGTGAGGGCCCCTCAATCTATGCGTTTTACTAGGCGAGGCTCATCTCGTTTATTTTAAAAGGGACAATCCTAAAGTGACTACATTTTTCTATTAAGTTTGTCTCTAAAATAAAAGAGAAGAAGTCCTAATTAATTTGTTACTGGATCAAATGATAATTCTGCACCACAGTCTAGCCATCGGGCTCCAGGATAAGCCCAACAAAGAGAAATTACATCCAGGTTTGTACCCCAGAATTGGCCAGTCGCAGACCTTGGCCCAGGTCAAAACGTAAAGGGAATTAAAACTGGACCTGGGCCCGCGTCAGAGGAGCTGAAGCTCAAACTGCCGGTAGCAGGCCGCTGGGCCTTGATCTTTGTACCAAGAAAGCTTAATTCAATTAAAACGAATCCTACTAAAGTTGCTTTAAGTTATTCCATGTGCCCTCTATAATTTGTAACAAGTAAGAACAAGGTACACCTACTCAAATTAGCAAGCACTGATCATTTTGATTCCAATTTTAAGCTTGGGTTATGCCTGACTTATGTATTACCACAATATTCCGAAGGCAATGGAGTGATTAACGACCGAGTTGAGCTATCAAACATACTTCACCAATTTAAGTGCATATTCCCTGATCTTAAGCTCAAATCACTGGTGTCATAAGTAAAGTGCTGCACTTACTAAATCAATTACTAGGCCCGATTTTAACATTATCAGGATCTACATTCTGATTTCAAAGCCAATCTTAAGCTGTAATGAATAATTATCACATGAATTCAAGATACATTACACTAAAACTACTATTCAGAATGAACAAATTCTAATTCAAATTTAACAGTCCAATATCGTTCAAAGTCCAGATTATTACACATCAAATCTGATTTGCCTCAAGCAATATACACACTAACTAACATTTATCTAGCCATCAGTGTACGACACATAGAGAACATGAGCATGCTGATCTCATTTCTATTTCAACAGATACATCAAGGTAGTTTTGAGACGTGTACCTGGGATTTACAACAAAGAAGAAGGAGCAGTCAGTAGTAGCAAACAGCAGGCATAACAGCAGATTCGGAGTTCAAACAGCCACGAACACAACCAGTTCAGCCCAGAACACACAGCAGAAATGACACCCAACACAAGCAGTCCAAAACCCAGGAATGAAACCATAAAATACCAAGCAATTCACAGACATGAACTGTTACAACCCATATCCGCATGTGTTAGTTTATGCCATATATTAGTTAACATAAATCCAAGAAGGAATTATCTTTGAGATGATAATAAGTCAATCATATTGGTCTTAAGTGATACAAGAGTGTATAAGGGTGATTAACCAGTATTAAAATTTAAACGAATCAAGGATGTTGTAACACGTATTTTCAGGTAATCTAGCGGTGCTTAATACACTCAAGAGGTCATTTATTAAGGTATTTTAATCATATAATATTTGTATCATAAGTCTTGAAGTCAAACGAGTTATGAAACAAAAGTCGACAAAAGTTGTCGCAACTTAGGTTCATAATTTTACTTAAACATTAGGTCAAATGTTTCTAATCTTTTCTAATAATTTACAAGGAATTACGGGGTGATCTACCAACCAAATTAAATATCTATGAGTCTAGTTTCCCATGCATTAAACCGTTCATTGATACGATCTCGGAGTAGAGAGATATTCGCGTTTTTACAAGACTGCGCCAAGCACCTCTCTATGGGGCCCACTAAGTCGGTTTAAGATATTTGGACCTATATAGGATGACTCCAACCCGTTTTAAGTCATTTCTTTTCACTATTTTCAGACCTTAGAACCCTAGGAACATCCTCTCAAGGTTCTCTCAAGATTCAAGACCCAAAAAAGGGCAAACAACACAAATCAAGTGTCGGGAATTCCGTGGCGCTAGTAAGTCTCTTGTTCTTCTTGTTGTTGCTCATTTTTGTGTCGTTCCAGCTCGTGTGGGAGGTTGTTTTAAAGGGTTTATGTTCTGTAAATACTCCCTCATGTTCTTAATATCAATCCTAGGTGATTTCAAGCCTTCTAAAGTGATTCTAGTGCCGAAAAACACTAATTGATCGCTAGTTTCGCTTTTTTGTTGTTGTGGCAGCATTGGAGGGATATTTCATGGAAATTTAAGGTCAAATTGGAGTTGTTCTTTCTGTATAAAGGTAAGGAACCTCTTACTCTATATGTATTTAAGATTATCCAAGTTGCGGCTAAGCCATTGAAGCTAGAACTTGTGAAATATATATCGAAAGGCTTGGTAGTAATGTTATTGTTTTGTGGACTGTTTTGCGTTGCTGTTGGGCTGCGTATTTTACTACTGTTTTGTGGAGTTTTGGAGGAGGAAGGGTGTGGAGAAACACCATATATATGTAGGGTTATGGGCTGATAGTTATTCGTAACATTTCCAGGTTGTTTGACACGACTACGGTGGTCGTCGTATGTATGGAGTGATTAGGCTGTGTGTGGACTATTTTGGGAGGCTCAATATGTTTATTATTGATGTTGTTTGGGCTGTTTGGTGACTGTTTTGAATGGTGTGAGGTCATATATATAGGGGAGGTGTTGTCCGTTTCATCGTAAAATAGGTTGTGGTCGATACATAATAGTTATGACGCTTAAATGATAACGATAGTATCGTTTCTCTTATTGTAGACTAAGGAGTTTTGACAATTGCATAGATTGAGATTGGGGCAGTATATACAAGGTATGTGAGGCTATCCCTTTCCTTCTTTTGCACAACTCCGATTGTACATAATGTAATGAACGAGCTTCCAAGATACTCTACTCTTAGAAGCTAGCAGTACTTACATTGTTTTCCCTCTTATGGAACGATTGATGTTAATGTTGCTTCTCTTATTCTTATGTTATCAATGTTGTTGGTACTTCCTGATTCTTATAAGGTTCATAGTGAAGAGTTAGTCCTAATAACGTGTACAGAGGATACCGACCTTACGTCACTCCGAAAGGTTTAGAATGTGATTCCATGAGTCGAGCATGCATTATATATATGTATCTATTTTACTCTACCGAGCCACGCTATAGTTGGCCGGGTACGACACCTATTGTGCAACCACTGATCAGTTGGGTTTTACCGAGCTCCACGTGGCCGGGTACGATTCTACCGAGCCTATTATGGCCGGGTACGATATTTTACCGAGCCTATTATGGCCGGGTACGATATGATGATGATGATGCCCACAGAGGCGAATGTTTTAAGGGTTTATGTATTTATACATATGTATCATGCATTTCATGTAAGTAGCCCTCAGAGGTACTAAGATGTTACAGGTTGTATATTCTCTATCCTTGCTTACATTACTGATCGTATTTATGGTTCCCTGCCTTACATACTCAGTACTTTATTCGTACTGACGTCCTTTTATTTGTGGACGCTGCATGTCGTGCTGCAGGTCCTGATAGACAGGCAAGTGCAGCTCCCCCACCACAGTAGGCTGTCTAGTTCAGCGGTGATTGGCGAGATCCCTTCTACGGACTTGCCTTGGTCTTTGTATGCACTTTTGTTATAGACATTATGGGTATGTCGGGGCCCTGTTCCGGCTATGTTGCAGCACTTATGTTCCTTTAGAGGCTCATAGACAGGTGTCGACTCATGTATAGTTTGGTATGCCTTGTCGGCTAGTTTTTGTTGTATAGTCTTTCATAGTAGCGTGGTAGCTCATACCTTATATGTAGTTTCTTGATTGTCTGGTCATCCCCTGCTATGTATGTTCATGCCGTCATATTTTATTGCTGGTTGTCCATGATCCAGGTCTACCATTTATATTGATCTCGTCAGCCCTAAAAGATAATAATGAAGGTTAGATGAAATGTACGTTGGTGCTCGGCAAGTGTGGTCGGGTGCTAGTCATGGCCCTCCAGTTTGGGTCGTGACAAACTTGGTATCAGAGCAAGTCTGTCCTAGGGGTTGTCTATGAGCCGTGTCTAGTAGATTCTTGATTATGGATGTGTAGCGCGCCACATTTATAATCAGGAGGCTACATGACATCTAGGGTTGTTACCTTCTTCCTGAATCTAGATCGTGTGTAGAGTTGAGTCGTAGGTGTTCCTCTCTAATATTCACCTTGTTTTTTATCAGTGATGTCTTTGACTAGGAAGCAAACGATTAGTAGACGGCTTGATACAGCAGCGGGAGAGGGTACCAGTCAGGTGCCCCAAGTTAGAGCAGGACAAAGTGAGGCTCAGAGTGAGATTCCCTCTCATACCTCATCTACTCCATCTCCTCCAAAGGATATTAGAAGGCACCCAGTGCCTCCAGTTCCTCCGTCTGGCACTCCAGACCAGGATATGCGGAGTGCTTTGCAGTTATTGACTAGCTTGGTAGCTGCTCAGGCTCAGAGGCAGAATACAGGTGCTGCTGAGAAACCAGTTAGTACAAGAGTTCGTGATTTTATTAATTTAGACCCTCCAGTGTTTACCGGATCAGACCCCAAGGAGGACCCACAGACTTTTATTGACCAGGTTCATCGTACACTTCGGGTTATGCATGTTAGTGATACAGAGGCAGTAGAGTTGGCTTCTTATCGGCTACGGGATTTAGCGGTTCTCTGGTATGATAGTTGGGAGAGATCCAGGGGTCCGAACCCTCCTCCAGCTGTGTGGAAGGAATTTTCTGAGGCCTTTCTTCGTCACTACTTGCCAGTTGAGATACGACGAGCTAGAGCTGATAAGTTCTTGAACCTTAGACAAGGTAATATGAGTGTGCGAGAGTACAGTATGCAGTTTGATTCTTTGGCAAGGTATGCTCCCCATATGGTGGCCGAGATGAGTGATAGGGTGCATATGTTCGTGAATGGGTTGGGACCACATCTGATAAATGAGTGTACGACAGCCTCCTTGGTGGAGGGCATGGATATTTCCCGTATTCAAGCTTATGCCCAGACCCTAGAGGATCGTAAGCGCCAGCAGAGGGCAGTTAGGGAGCAGGATAGGGGCCAGCATAAGAGGGCGAGATTTGCAGGGTATTCTGATGACTTCAGAGGCCGCATCAGGCCACAGTTTTCGAGGAGTTCGGCGCCACCTGTAGCTAGTGCTCCTCCACAGTTTCAGAGGCCTCGATATGATCGATCCTATTCTGGTCCAGGTCAGAGTTCGCGGGCATCTGGCTCGCAACATCACAGGGATACTAGTCAGATGAGACCCCCAACACCACATTGTGATCAGTGCGGCAAGGCCCACTTTGGACTGTGTCGTCGAGGTTCTGATGCATGCTATTCGTGCGGGCAGCCTGGCCATATGATGCGGGATTGTCCTAATAGAGGAGGTGATGGTATGGCTCAGCCGACTGGATCTGTGTCTGGTTCTTCCTCATCAGTTCGACCTCCAGCACGGGGTTTTCAGCAGTCGACAGGTCGTGGTAGGGGTAGAGGTGCAGTGCCGAGTTCGAGTGGTGCTCAAAATCGAACCTATGCTCTAGTAGGTCGACAGGATCTCGAGTCGTCTCCAGATGTTGTTACAGGTATTATATCTGTGTTTTCTTATGATGTATATGCGCTGATTGATCCGGGATCTACATTATCATATGTTACACCCTTTGTGGCTAATAAGTTTGGCATTGAACCTGAATTGATAAGTAAACCCCTCGCGGTATCTACTCCGATAGGAGATTCTGTGATTGCTAGAAGGGTATATAGAGGTTGCACTGTGATGATTTGTAGTCGTCAAACCTCGGCAAATTTATTTGAGTTAGAAATGGTTGATTTTGATGTGATAATGGGAATGGACTGGTTGGCCTCATGCTATGCAAATGTTGACTGTCGTACGAAGATGGTTAGGTTCCAATTTCCGGGTGAACCCGTCATTGAATGGAAAGGGAACATTGCTACACCGAAAGGTAGGTTTATTTCCTATCTTAAGGCAAGGAAAATGATCTCAAAAGGTTACATTTATCATCTCGTTCGCGTTAGGGATGCGGAGGCGAAACCGCCTACTTTACAATCAATCCCTGTGGTCAACGAATTCCCAGATGTTTTCCCAGATGAACTCCCAGGCCTTCCTCCTGAAAGGGAGATTGAGTTTAGCATTGATGTGTTGCCTGACACTCAACCGATCTCTATTCCTCCATACAGAATGGCCCCGGCAGAGTTGCGAGAGTTGAAGGTGCAGTTGAAGGACTTGCTGGATAAGGGCTTTATTAGGCCTAGCACTTCACCTTGGGGTGCACCAGTCCTATTCGTGCGGAAGAAAGACGGGTCGTTACGGATGTGTATCGACTATCGACAGTTGAATAAGTCTACTATAAAGAACAAGTATCCACTTCCAAGAATTGATGACCTGTTTGACCAACTCCAGGGTGCCAAGTATTTCTCCAAGATTGATTTACGTTCAGGGTATCATCAGGTGAGGGTTAGGGAGAAGGATATTCCAAAGACGGCCTTCCGGACAAGATATGGGCACTTTGAGTTCTTGGTGATGTCGTTCGGGCTAACAAATGCCCCAGCAGCTTTTATGGATCTCATGAATACTATATTCAGGCCCTATCTTGATGTGTTCGTGATTGTATTCATTGATGACATTCTAGTGTATTCTCGTTCGGAGGCGGAACATGCGGGCCACTTGCGGATAGTATTACAGACGCTTCAGGATCGTAAGTTATATGCTAAGCTCTCCAAATGTGAATTCTGGCTGAACTCAGTAGCATTCCTTGGCCATGTGATATCTGATGAGGGTATTAGTGTCGACACTCAGAAGATCGATGCAGTAAAGAATTGGCCGAGACCTACAACACCATCAGAAGTCCGCAGCTTCCTAGGGCTAGCAGGATATTATAGGCGGTTTGTAGAAGGATTTTCCTCTATATCATCACCATTGACTAAGTTAACACAAAAAGCTACCAAATTCCAGTGGTCTGACACTTATGAATGTAGTTTTCAGGAGCTGAAGAATCGATTGACATCTGCACCAGTGCTCACTCTTCCTGAAGGAACAGAAGGTTATGTGGTATATTGTGATGCCTCAGGTATAGGTTTGGGGTGCGTATTGATGCAGCGTGGGAATGTGATTGCTTATGCATCAAGACAATTGAAGAAGCATGAAAAGAATTATCCAACCCATGATTTGGAATTGGCTGCAGTAATATATGCTTTGAAGATATGGCGGCACTACTTATACGGCGTCCATGTTGACATCTACACAGATCACAAGAGTTTACAATACATCTTCAAGCAGAAAGAGTTGAATTTGAGGCAGCGTAGGTGGCTTGAATTATTGAAAGACTACGACGTCGAGATATTGTATCATCCCGGTAAAGCCAATGTTGTGGCAGACGCTCTCAGCCGTAAATCAATGGGAAGCTTAGTACATATTGAGGCAGGTAGATGGGGGTTGATTAAAGAGCTTCATCAGCTAGCCAATATGAGAATCAGATTGTTAGACTCTGATGACGGAGGTGTTACTGTACAGAATACATCAGAATCATCTTTGGTAGCCGAGGTAAAAGCACGACAATATGAAGATCCTATCTTAGTACGATTAAGAGAAAGCATTCAACAGTGTAAAAGTATGGCTTTTGGGATCGGAAAAGATGGGGCACTGAGATACCAGAGCCGATTGTGTGTGCCTAATGTGGCAGGGTTGCGAGAGAAGATTATGAATGAGATTCATCAATCCCGATATTCCATCCATCCCGGCTCGACAAAGATGTATCATGATGTCAAGGAGCAGTATTGGTGGGATAATATGAAGAAGTCTATTGCAGAATTTGTAGCCCAGTGTCCCAATTGTCAACAAGTAAAGATAGAACATCAGAAACCCGGTGGATTGCTTCAAAATATAGAGATTCCGACCTGGAAGTGGGAGGTGATTAATATGGACTTCATTATTGGATTACCTCGCTCTTATCATAAGTTTGACTCCATCTGGGTGATAATTGATCGACTTACAAAATGTGCCCATTTTCTGCCAGTGAAGACAACTTACACGGCTGAAGATTATGCGAAGTTGTATATCAAGGAGATTGTTAGGCTTCATGGTGTGCCCGTATCTATTATATCAGACCGAGGAGCTCAATTTACGGCTAACTTTTGGAGGTCTTTCCAGAAGGGTTTAGGCACACAAGTAATCTCAGCACTGCATTTCATCTGCAGACTGACGGACAGGCTGAACGTACCATTCAGACACTGGAAGATATGCTACGAGCATGTGTTCTAGATTTTAAGGGGAATTGGGATGATCATCTTCCACTCATAGAATTCGCCTATAATAATAGCTACCATTCCAGTATTAAAATGGCCCCATACGAGGCACTATACGGGAGGAGATGTAGATCACCAGTTGGATGGTTCGAAGTCGGTGAAACAGAATTATATGGGCCAGATTTGATTCACCAAGCTATTGAGAAGGTGAAAGTGATACAGGAGCGATTGAGGACGGCACAAAGCAGGCAAAAATCTTATTCTGATGTCCGACGTCGTGATCTAGAGTTTGAGGTTGGTGATTGGGTTTTCCTGAGGATCTCACCAATGAAGGGTATTATGCGTTTTGGGAAGAAAGGTAAGCTGAGTCCAAGGTATATCGGGCCGTATAAAATTCTTCGACGGATTGGACAGGTTGCTTATGAGTTAGAATTGCCATCCGAATTGGAATTTGTCCACCCGGTATTCCATGTATCTATGTTGAGAAAATGTATTGGAGACCCTTCTCGAGTCGTCCCTATCAAAGATGTACAAGTTATAGAGGACCTATCATATGAAGAAGTGTCAGTGGCGATATTAGATCGGCAAGTCCGCAAGCTGAGAACAAAAGATGTAGCTTCCGTCAAAGTATTGTGGAGGAACAAAAATATGGAAGAAATTACATGGGAAGCAGAAGAGGAGATGAGGTCTAAATACCCTTACTTGTTCCGGAATGAAGATAACAAGGATGCTGGTGGAAGACAAGATACATTGGAAGGTGAAACGGCTCTATGAGGTAAGCAATAATTTGAGAATACTCCTCCTTAATACAAAATGGTGATATGTAGATAATGTAAATATGCATAATGCTTTGTGTAGCCTTGTGAAGCCATATGTTGGGCTTAATTACTTGCAAGTTTTGCTAGTGACCATTTTATAGGGGAAAATTGATCGGAAATTTCCATTGGAATCCACGATGATTTAAACTCCCCATAAACCCTTACATTCGAGGACGAATGTTCCTAAGGGGGGAGGGTGTTACAACCCATATCCACATGTGTTAGTTCATGCCATATATTAGTTAACATAAATCCAAGAAGGAATTATCTTTGAGATGATAAGAAGTCAATCCTATTGGTCTTAAGTGATACAAGAGTGTATAAGGGTGATTAACCAGTATTAGAAGTTAAACGAATCAAGGATGTTGTAACTCATATTTTCAGGTAATCTAGCGGTGCTTAATACACTCAAGAGGTCATTTATTAAGGTATTTTAATCATATAATATCCGTATCATAAGTCTTGAAGTCAAACGAGTTATGAAACAAAAGTCGACAAAAGTTGTCGCAACTTAGGTTCATAATTTTACTTAAACATTAGGTCAAATGTTTCTAATCTTTTCTAATAATTTACAAGGAATTACGGGGTGATCTACCAACCAAATTAAATATCTATGAGTCTAGTTTCCAACGCATTAAACCGTTCATCGATACGATCTCGGAGTAGAGAGATATTCGCGTTTTCGCGAGACTGCGCCAAGCACCTCTCTATGGGGCCCACTAAGGCGGTTTAAGATATTTGGACCTATATAGGATGCCTCCAACCCGTTTTAAGTCATTTATTCTCACTATTTTCAGACCTTAGAACCCTAGGAATATCCTCTCAAGGTTCTCTCAAGATTCAAGACCCAAAAAAGGGGCAAACAACACAAATCAAGTGTCAGGAATTACATGGCGCTAGTAAGTCTCTTGTTCTTCTTGTTGTTGCTCATTTTTTTGTCGTTCCAGCTCTTGTGGGAGGTTGTTTAAAGGGTTTATGTTCTATAAATACTCCCTCATGTTCTTAATATCAATCCTAGGTGATTTCAAGCCTTCTAAAGTGATTCTAGTGCCGAAAGACACTATATGATCGCTAGTTTCGCTTTTTTGTTGTTGTGGCAGCATTGGAGGGATATTTCATGGAAATTTAAGGTCAAATTGGATTTGTTATTTCTTTATAAAGGTAAGGAACCTGTTACTCTATATGTATTTAAGATTATCCAAGTTGCGGCTAAGCCATTGAAGCTAGAACTTGTGAAATATATATCGAAAGGCTTGGTAGTAATGTTATTGTTTTGTGGACTGTTTTGCGTTGTTGTTGGGCTGCGTATTTTACTACTATCTTGTGGAGTTTTGGAGGAGGAAGGGTGTGGAGAAACACCATATATATGTAGGGTTATGGGCTGATAGTTATTCGTAACATTTCCAGGTTGTTTGACACGACTACGGTGGTCGTCGTATGTATGGAGTGATTAGGCTGTGTGTGGACTATTTTGGGAGGCTCAATATGTTTATTATTGATGTTGTTTGGGCTGTTTGGTGACTGTTTTGAATGGTGTGAGGTCATATATATAGGGGAGGTGTTGTCCGTTTCATCGTAAAATAGGTTGTGGTCGATACATAATAGTTATGACGCTTAAATGATAACGATAGTATCGTTTCTCTTATTGTAGACTAAGGAGTTTTGAAAATTGCATAGCTTGAGATTGGGGCAGTATATACAAGGTATGTGAGGCTATCCCTTTCCTTCTTTTGCACGACTCCGCTTGTACATAATGTAATGAACGAGCTTCCAAGATACTCTACTCTTAGAAGCTAGCGGTACTTACATTGTTTTCCCTCTTATGGAACGATTGATGTTAATGTTGCTTCTCTTATTCTTATGTTATCAATGTTGTTGGTACTTCCTGATTCTTATAAGGTTCATAGTGAAGATTTAGTCCTAATAACGTGTACAGAGGATACCGACCTTACGTCACTCCGAAAGGTTTAGAATGTGATTCCATGAGTCGAGCATGCATTATATATATGTATCTATTTTACTCTACCGAGCCACACTATAGTTGGCCGGGTACGGCACCTATTGTGCAACCACTGATCAGTTGGGTTTTACCGAGCTCCACGTGGCCGGGTACGATTCTACCGAGCCTATTATGGCCGGGTACGATATGATCGAGCCTATTATGTTCGGGTACGATATGATGATGATGATGCCCACAATGGAGAATGTTTTAAGGGTTTATGTATTTATACATATGTATCATGCATTTCATGTAAGTAGCCCTCAGAGGTACTAAGATGTTACAGGTTGTATATTCTCTATCCTTGCTTACATTACTGATCGTATTTATGGTTCTCTGCCTTACATACTCAGTACTTTATTCGTACTGACGTCCTTTTATTTGTGGACATTGCATGTCGTGCTGCAGGTCCTGATAGACAGGCAGGTGCAACTCCCCCACCACAGTAGGCTGTCCAGTTCTACGGTGATCGGCGAGATCCCTTCTCCGGACTTGCCTTGGTCTTGGTATGCATTTTTGTTATAGACATTATGGGTATGTCGGGGCCCTGTTCCGGCTATGTTGCAGCACTTACGTTCCTTTAGAGGCTCATAGACAGGTGTCGACTCATGTATAGTTTGGTATGCCTTGTCGGCTAGTTTTTGTTGTATAGTCTTTCATAGTAGCGTGGTAGCTCATACCTTATATGTAGTTTCTTGATTGTCTAGTCATCCCCTGCTATGTATGTTCATGCCGTCATATTTTATTGTTGGTTGTCCATGATCCAGGTCTACCATTTATATTGATCTCGTCAGCCCTAAAAGATAATAATGAAGGTTAGATGAAATGTACGTTGGTGCTCGGCAAGTGTGGTCGGGTGCTAGTCATGGCCCTCCAGTTTGGGTCGTGACAGGAACATAATGTATTCAGAAATGAAATAGGAGAGTAGATTTTCTGATTTCTATTCTTCAGATTCTCAAATAAAGACACTCAGAACCTCAATTAAACAGTAACAAATTGATTCTTATTTTCTGTAGTAAAGAAGACCTCACTTTTTCAGTATTTAGCTTTCAACCTATTGAACTCTTTAGGGTAAAAACTCAGCTTGTATTTCACTCTTAAACTCTGAATTTCTGATGTCAAAACCCAGCCTAGACTCTCGGAAAAAACTGAAAGAGAATTGATTTTTCTTCTCCAAAAAATCAGCCCCTTTTCTGTCTTGAATGACCCTATTTATAACCCAAAAACAAGTCTGTTATCTCTGCCTTGAAACCATCAAATTCTCACTGCCCATCCCCTTTTTAATCCCATTACTTAATGTCTTCTTGTTTGAAGTTATTTTTTTCCTACACTTGCATGCCTTGTTCCTTATTGTTTCAATCAAAAATATGGGTTATTATAATATTCCTATTGACTCCCATCCTATCATGTTATGTTCCTCATTAGCACTAAAAAAATGCATTAGTTTAATGTTAATTAGTACTTACTAGACAGAACACTTAAACTAACCATTTTTTAAACATTTCAATTCCCAGATTACCCCCTTAACCCCTGTGTATTATTGCCCTGCCCTAAACCTCTTAATCTTATGGTAGAACTCTGATCACTAAAGTACTACAGCTATAATCAATTCACAACCAAATTCAAACAATGATTCAATCAGAATTGAAGCAGTATGAATCAAATTATTATCAGGTTATTCTAACATTCAAGCATGTAAAACTAATCGACAACACTTATCCAATCGACTACACGAATTACAACACATACAATCAATAAAAAATAATCAGAATCGAACAGGCACACAGGTGATTCGAGTCGTACTGATAGAAACAAGGATTTATAATAAAACTTAACTAGTCGACGGAGCTCATTCGAATCGATTATATAGTTTATTATATACTCGACCATGACCAGAAAAAGTTCAACCAAATAAAAGGTCTTTGAAGAAGGACAGAATCAATCGAAAAAAATTGAAAAATCAATAAAACCACACTAAACAAATAAACAGATATAAACAAACACAAAAATGGAACAAACAGGAAAGGAAAAATACCTCGAGAACTCGGAAACTGGACGACCCTGACTTGGACTCTGACTCGGACCTTTTTTGATGTCGAACGGACCTTAATCGAGTGTTCTCAACTGAGAACACTTCGACTAAGGTCCACTGCACACCCAAATTCCTTTTCTTCGGACAAACTCCAGCCTTTGGTTTTCTAGGGTCCTTGGGGTTCGATTTGGGGTTCGAACGGTTCTGGTCTAATTCGAACCAAAACAACGGTGGTTTGGTGACGAGGGAGGTCACGGAGATGTCCGGTATGAGTTTGGGACTGGTTGGGGTAGGTTTAGGTTCTACTCGAATCTTCGATTGAAGATTCGAGAAGTTGGAGGTTGATTTGAGGCAAACGGTTAGCGGATCTGTAACGAGGGTGGTCAGATGGCTTAGAGGTGTTAATTTGGTAACCGGCGGCGTTGTTGCCGCCGGGTTTCAGGCGGAGGTGTAATAATGTCGGCTAGGGTTTGGGTTTGGTCCGTCTCTGAGCTTGAGAGAGACGATGGGGTGAGGGGGGGTTTGATTTGGGGCATGGGGTAAGGGATTAGGGTTATATACGGGAGGGGGAGTTTGATCTTGGCCGTTGGATAAATCACGATCAATGGCCTGGGTCATTTTACTAATAGGCACAGTGTCGTTTGGATTAGTACTGGGGCGACCCGGGTTGGGTCAAAAACGGGTTATGGGAGGAGTGGTCTGGACCGTTCGATCAAAACAAATCACCGGTCCAGATTGAGCGTGACAGAAACGACGCCGTTTGAGCGGTCGTTTTTCCAGATCGACTGGACCGGGTACAGGGGTGAAATTTGGGCCTGGTTTTGGTCAAAATAAAACGGCCCAGTTCCGATTTCTTTGGATTTTTCATTTCTTCCTTTTCTTTTAACTTCTTTTTAATTCCTAATTACCAAATATTAAATTCCAAAAAAATCTTAAATTAAATTATAGAACTTAAATTAACTTGTTAAAAACACAAATTAACTTCTATTACAACTATTAACACAATTAAACATCAATTACAAACAAAATCACACAATTGGACTACAATACATATTTTGTGATTTTCGCTCTTTTAAAAACCAAATATGGTTCAATTAATTCCTAATTGCAAAATTAAATCCTAAATGTGAATGCAACATATATTTTATATTTTTCCTTTAATAAAATGAAAACAAACATGCACAGACAAATACAGATAAATCACAAACAACACAAAACCATTTTATTTTGAAATTTTTGGGAGTAGTTCTCATAGGGCAAAAATCACGTGCTCACAATGACTACTAAGGAAAGATTTCAAATTTAGTAAGTATAGAGTAAACAATTAGGGCTAAGTTTAGAAAATTCTAATTAAGAAAATAATCCGTAAGAATAAAGTACCACAGCAGACAAGGTAAGCGAATTAGTTAATTTGAATAGAAAGGGTAGAAATTGCTGGTTTAAGGGAAGGTCTTCCAATCAAACCATTAAATAGGGAATCTAGGATCAATCAAAGAGGAAGTCATGATTCAGTATCCAGCATATAAATAGAGTTAGAATAACTAGACATAGCAAACATGCAGGTTAAACAACACTGATAGAAAGAGGCAAGTCTGAACAATCAAGATGAACATAAGCACATAGAGGTGATATAAGTTAGGCTAAAAACTCAGTAGGAACATATTCAAAGCAAGATAGTCATAAAAACTCAAACAAGCAATGATCAGCCATGCTAGCACACAGAACCAAACAAAGAAAATCTAGAAAATTAGGGCTTTCAACATAGGCAAGTTGAAGAGGTAGTAAAATCACAGAATCAGTCGAAATGTGCAAGAAATAAAAGTTTAAACATAGAAAATCAGTTTAAACAAAGTTTTAAAAGAAGTTGTGAAACCCAAATTTTTAGAAGAAGACGAAAACACTTGAAATCACATGATTCTTGTAAAGAGTTTCAAGAACAGTGTAAAACATTAAGGAAACAAACTCAAATCATTCAAGATCTATACAGATCTAAGAAATACAAGCAGAAATTAGGGTTTCAGAAGAAACCCAAATAGAGATGAAAGAACCTGTCTAGAATCCCAAGGATCGTAACAAATATAGCGTGATTTTGCTCGTAATCACACTAGAGTAGCCAAGAACATACAAGTGAAGAACCCTAGGTGCAAGTCGGCGTGGCCCTGGGCCCTTGATGACCTTAGGGAAGGCAGACATGGCATGAGAGAAGCCATTGGAGGCTTAGGAGTCGATGAGAGATCACTGTAGAAGACCGGAGAAGAGAGGCCAGCGGTTGAAGGGCTAGGTTTGATTGAGTTGCTGAGAGAGGAGAGGAGATGAGAGAATACAGAGGTGGCGGGTTTGGTAGAATGAATTAGGGTTAGGGGTCTTTCAGAGTTAAAAAGGCAAGGGTTAATACGGGCCGTTGATCTGAGAGATCAACGACCATGATTTAATGGGTTATGGGTCGGGTAAGTGTGTTTAGGGTTTGGGTCGGTTATTTTAGCCTGAAATTGGGCTGGATATTGGGTCTAATTTAGGCTATGATTGAAATACAATCTTGTTATATTTTAAAAAGCCAATTTATCCCTATATGATTTATAATAAATAACAGTTAATATCTGGAAAATATTTTGTATACTAAAATGATTTAAAATAGATATTTAATATTTTAAAAATATAGAAGATCAATTTTATGCATATAAATGTAATTATACATTAATAAGGCTAATATTGCAATTATATGCAATTTAGCTTTAAAAATAAAAAATGCAATTATAAAAATGCACTAAAAATATTTTAACAATATTTTGGCATAAATATAGAATTTCAATGACTAAATCACCTCAAAAATAATTTGAGGGATAATTATTGGGGATTTCATGAGTAAAAGGGAAGGAAATAAATCAATTTAAAATCTTTAAAATTATAGAAAAATTATACAAACCTTATGCATATTATATATGCATTTATATACTATTTGGAAAGTATTTATGCATGTTAAAAATATATAGGGGAAAATCGGGTATCAACAGCTGCCCCTCTTTAAATGATGGCCAATTTTGATCGGATGGGATGTTTTGAAAGATAGGGGCCAAACTATGGTCTTCGAGCTACCTACATATTCCTGGTTTTATAGGAATCAGGCTATGTGTAGTTCTGGATTCATCTGCGGAATATGTTGATGAAATTACTGCAAGAACGGACACGCGATGCGGAAGTGGCTACGGTGAGCGGTTAAAGCTCGGGACGGTTGGAGGGAACTGGAGCAAGATCACTCATGATAGGATAGAGGTTGCTTACTGGTTACCTGTGGGTAAAAGATGCTACAAACATGTATTTGCGAAAAAATAAACATGATGCAAATTCTCTTTGGACCATGAAGGTTGTCTTCGGACGGTTAAAGATGATGTCCTTAGACCATGACGTCCTGGGCCATAAATTGTTTAGTGAGGGATTCGCAGTACATGAAATGATGTTCTCGGTCCATGAAGATGGTGCCTCCGAACCATGACTCCTTTAACTAATGATATGCAAATTTGAGAGATCCTCAGGCCATGGCATTGTGTCTTCCGGCTATGAGGATGATGCCTTTAGACTATGATGCCTTCGGATAGATTAGCGATATTTCAACCCATGATATGAAATAGTCATGTTATTATCAAGACAATGATTAGTTTTGTGAAATGGAGGGCACAACTTAGCCCAATTGGAAAACAAATAGATAGTAAAATAGAGCAATATCTATGCAAAAAGGGACAACGCCTAGTCTCATGTGAATGTAGAGGCAAGGATTAGCCTCATGCAGGTATGGAGGCAAGGATTAGCCTCATGCAAGTATGGAGTCAAGGATTAGACTCATGCAAGTACGGAGTCAAGGATTAGACTCGTGCAAGTAGGGAGGTAGGGATTAGCCTCATGCAAGTATGGAGTCAAGGATTAGACTCATGCAAGTAGGGTGGCAGGGATTAACCTCATGCAAGTATGCAGTCAAGGATTATACCCATGCAAGTAGGGAGCCAAGAATTAGACTCGTGCAAGTAGGGAGGTAGGGATTAGCCTCATGCAAGAATGGGGAGACAGGGATTAGCCTCATGGAGTCAAGGATTAGACTCATGTAGATAGGGAAGCAAGGATTAGCCTCCTACAAATATAAAAGTAGCGATTAGCCTCATGGAGTCAAGGATTACACTCATGCAAATAGGGAGGCAGGGATTAGCCTCATACAAGTTAGGGAGGCAGGGATTTGCCTCATGGAGTCAAGGATTAGACTCATGCAGATAGGGAGGCAAGGATTAGCCTCATGCAAATGTGGAGGAAGGGATTAGCCTCATGGAGTCAAGGATTAGACTCATGCAAATAGGGAGGCAGGGATTAGCCTCTTACAAGTATGGGGAGGCAGAGATTAGCCTCAGGGAGTCAATGATTAGACTCATGCAGATAAGGAGGCAAGGATTAGCCTCATGCAAATGTAGAGGAAGGGATTAGTCTCATGGAGTCAAGGATTAGACTCATACAAATAGGTAGGCAATGATTAGCCTCATACTGGTATGGAGGTAGGGATTAGCCTCATGGAGTCAAGGATTAGACTCATGCAGATATGGAGGCAATGATTAGCCACATGCAAATATGGAGGTAGGGATTAGCCTCACAGAGTCAAGGATTAAACTAATGCAAGTGGGGAGGTAGGGATTAGCCTCATATGGAGAGCAAGTAGCAAATAAGAGTAGTATATGTCTTAGATGGAGATATATTCGGTGTCTGATAGCCTGATTGATAATGAATTATCTTTGTGTATACATGTTTTGCGAATGCTATCGTTACGTCAAATGTGCCTGCGTTCAAAGAAAAATTGTATGTTTTGTGGAGGGAAGGTTGGTTCGTGTTCCTGTCGGCTGGCTTTTCTTTGCTCCATTCTGAAAGCCTTTCGAGTTCCCCTGGGTGACACCTGACTGTTATGGAAATGGAATTTTCGAAAATATTCAATTATTGATAAAAATAGAGTTGTTTTGGAAATATATTGATATGTCAAATAATTTTTGATGAACTAGTGATAGTAACACATCTCAAAGGCATCGCAACTCTCTCATATTGGAATTTTGAGGGTCCTTCTCAAAATTCTACACCAGTATGGTGGATGATCTTTGACCGTTCGCAGATAATGAATCTTGCTAAACCATCCCCGAAATTTTGAGAATCATTCTCAAAATTCTGCCCCAATTTCCTAATCGGTTACTGACCGTCTGACACATGTTGGCGCTGGCTAGACTTGCTCCAGAATTTTGAGGACCCTCCTCAAAATTCTGCCCCAGTTTCTGCTCTTGGGGGAAATGAAAATTTTATTATGATATGACCGAACCCATAAGGCTGCCTATGTATCCCCTCTTAAACGAAAATCAGGTCAAGCGTATTTCAATTACATCAAATGATGAAATGTACATAATCTAAGCATAGTATCTCTTGCCTACGTCAGAATTGATTGGTTTTGGATAGATTTCTCCATCCATTTCTGCAAGTATGAGTGCTCCTCCTGTTAGTATCCTGTGAACCATATACGGACCTTGCCAGTTGGGAGAGAATTTCCCTTTGGCTTCATCCTGATGTGGGAAGATTTTCATCAATACCAGTTGCCCTGGTGCAAATTGTATTGGTTTGACCCTTTGTTGAAAGCTTTGGACATTCTGTTCTGATAAAGTTGACTGTGACATACTGAGTTCATCCTCTTTCCATCGATAAGGGCCAATTGCTCATAGCGGCTCCTTATCCACTCTGCATCGCTGAGTTCAGCTTCATGTATGATTGTTAAAGAAGGAATTTCCACCTCGGCTGGGATGACAGCCTCGATACCATAAACCAGCATGTAGGGATTTGCTCCGGTTGATGTGCGAACTATAGTGCAGTATCCCAACAAAGTGAAGGGTAACTTCTCATTCCACTGTTTGTGGTTCTCTACCATTTTCCTTATTATTTTCTTAATGTTTTTGTTCGCGGCTTCTACGACTCCATTCATCTAAGGTCTGTAGGATGTGGAATTCTTGTGCTTGATTTTGAAAGTTTCACACATTGCCTTCATTAGATTACTGTTGAGATTGGCGGCGTTGTCGGTAATAATGGATTCGAGAACTCAAAATCGGCAGACAATACGATCCTTGACAAAATCTGTGACGACTTTCGTGGTTACAGCTTTGTAAGATGCAGCTTCTACCCATTTTGTAAAGGAATCAATGGCTACCAAAATAAACCTGTGCTCGTTTGAAGCAGTGGGATTGATCGGACCAATAACATCCATTCCCCAAGCGACGAATGGCATTGAGCTCACGTGGCAGCACTTTTATCATGTCAGCATACACTTGACATTGAAAGTATTTGCGGACATACTGAATGCAATCCATCTCCATGGACATCCAAAAGTAACCTACCCTGAGTATCTTTTTAGCCAAAACGAAACCATTTATGTGCGGACCACAGGTCCCAGCATGCATATCCTCAAGTAACTTAGAAGCTTCTCTTGCATCAACACATCTAAGTAAACCCAAATTAGAAGTTCGTCTGTACAAGTTCCCTCCGCCGTGGAAGAAGTAATTTGACAATCTCCGGAGCGTGTGTCTCTGAGTGTGATTTGCATGCTTTAGGTATTCTCCCTTCGACAAATACTCCTTGATGTCGTGGAACCAAGGTTTTCCATCCATCTCTTCTTCAACATGGGCACAACATGCTGGCTGATTATGGATGTTTACCAGAATGGGATCAATATAATTCTTATCTGGGCGTTGTATCATAGATGACAAGGTGGCCAATGCATCGGCAAACTCATTCTGAATTCTGGGCACATGTCGAAATTCTATCTTAGTAAAGCTCCTTCTCAATTCCTGCACATGGTGCAGATATGGCAATATCTTGGAATTTTTGGTAGCCCACTCTCCTTGTACCCGGTGCACAAGAAAATCTGAATCACTGATCACCAGTAACTCCTGAATGTTCATGTTGACCACCATGTTGAGACCTAGTATGCAGGCTTCATATTTCGCCATATTGTTGGGGCAGGGGAATCTGAGTTTAGCAGATACCAAATAATGCTAACCCATTTATGATACCAAAACTGCTCCAATTCCCACTCTTTTAAAATTTGCGGCTCCATCGAAGAAGATCCTCCAACCATCGTATGATTCTTGTAATGTCTTCCCCTACGAACGACACTTCTTCATCAGGAAAATATGTTTTCAAAGGATTATATGCTCCTCCCACCGAATTTTCAGCAAGGTGATCTGCCAATGCTTGTCCTTTGACCGCCTTTTGAGTTATATAGACGATATCAAACTCACTTAGTAGTATCTACCACTTAGCCAACTTTCCTGTCGGCATGAGTTTCTAGAATATACACTTTAGAGGGTCCATCCTGGATAAGAGATATGTAGTGTAGGCATAGAAGTAATGCATTAAATTTTGGGCCGTCTAGGTCAAAGCACAACAAGTGAATTCAAGTAGAGAATACCATGCTTCATAAGGCGTGAACGTCTTACTTAAGTAGTATATGTCTTGCTCCCTTCTCCCTGTCTTGTCATGTTATCCCAGAACATATCTGAAGGCTCCATCCAACACAGATAGATAAAGTAGCAAAGGTTGTCCTAGTTCTGGCGGGGCCAGAACTGGTAGTGTGGATAGGTATTCCTTGATCTTGTCAAAAGTCTTCTGACAATCCTCTGTCCAACTTGTTTCGGGATCTTTCCTCAGCAATCTTGAAGATGGGTTCACATATGAATGTGGATTGTGCTATGAATCGACTGATGTAGTTGAGCCGTCCTACGAAGCTCATCACATCCTTTTTGCTCTTAGGTGGCGGTAACTCCTAAATATCTTTGACTTTAGATGGATCCAGTTCAATCCCTCGACGACTGACAATGAATCCCAGTAACTTTCCTGAGGGAACCCCGAATGCACACTTTGCTGGGGTTCAATTTCAAATTGTACTTCCTTAGCCTATCAAAGAACTTTCTCAGATCTGCTATGTGATCTGTGGCCTTTTTGATTTCATAATAACATCGTCCACATACACCTCTATTTCTTTGTGTATCATATCATGGAAGATGGTTGTCATGGCTCTCATGTAAGTGGCCCCAGCTTTTTTCAAACTGAATGGAATCATCTTGTAACAATATACACCTCATGGTGTAATAAAAGTTGTCTTCTCTGCATCTTCTTCATCCATCCAAATCTGGTGATAACCCATGAAGCAATCTACAAAGGATTGAGTTCATGCTTGGCGCAGTTATCGATCAGGATATGTATATTTGGTAGCGGGAAGTCATCCTTGGGCCTTGCTCTGTTTAAATACTGGTAGTCAACACATACTCTGACCTTCCCGTCCTTCTTCGGAACTGGCACAATGTTAGCTAACCAGGTTGGATATTCAATCACCTTGAGAACTTTGGCTTTGATCTGCTTGGTAACTTCCTCTTTAATTTTCAGGCTCATTTCTGGTTTGAACTTTCTGAGTTTCTGCTTTACTGGCGGACACATGGGATTAGTAGGCAGCTTGTGAGCCACTATGATCATGCAAAAATTTCTTCATACTCTTTTAGGAAATGGACGTACTCTTCCTTATCTGTTGGTAACAAGTGAAAGCTAATGCGAGTCTCCTTGACGGTCTCGGCATCTCCCAAATTTACTTCTTCGGTCTCGTCCAGGTTGGACTTAGGCTTGTTCTCAAAATTCTCGACTTCCCTGACAATTTCCACAGGTATCTCGTCTTCTTCCTCTGAATCACTATTCTTATGTTGCTTTTCCTCATTACATATCATAGTCACTGGTTCATCAGGAAAATTAATAATAACACTGTAGAAAGAAAAAGTGTAGAGATAGTAATGAATAATGATAAAGAACAAATGCATTTGATTAAAACTAATAAAACTATTCATACAAAGTTTGGCTCGATGAATCGAGCATTTATTTTGAAACAAGTAAATCTTAAAATGAAATTACTGGAAGTCTTAAGTGTCTAGAATGGCTATAGAAGTAAAATATGCCATTCTACCTAGGGACTCGGCGGGCTCGGGATGGTGTGGCAGTCCAGTTCCTGAGAATAGCTCCCTTCACCATAGTATGAATAGTGGGGCCTTCTTCCTTCTACTCCTCAAATATGGCACTACAGTCCATGTCTTCATCCTCCAAGAACATATTCTTCAACCCAATTAGTGCTTCCTATTCTACAGCCCCCCATATCATGTCAGCCTGATGAAAAGCTTGTTCCAAACGTGGCACTGGTTGCTCAAGAGGGTAATACGGTCCGCGTCATGGAGGCGACCAATCATTATAATCTTGCCATGTATACTAGTATCCGATCCCAAATATGGTACAATGATTTTTCAGCTGTATTGGTTTGGTGATGCCTTGGAGGTTCTTTCCTAACCCTTTGCCAGGTTCATATCCGGACCATGCTAGTATGCTTTCTATTTTGTTACTCCACCACTTATCCTTCTCGACGACATTGACGCGTTCGATGTGATGATAGGTTTCCCCTCCTAGCCTTCTTCTATGTCCAATGGCCGGGATGGTTTGACTAGTGTAGATGGGGTTACTTCCATCTCCGTGAATGATTACCTCCTGGCGGTTCCATTCAAACTTCACGGCCTGATGTAGTATGGAAGGCACGACTCCAGTGGCATGGATCCATGGCCGGCCCAACACACGATTATATGAGGCTGGTATGTCAAGCACCTGAAATTCAACGTCGAACCAATTTGTCCCCATCTACAAGCAAAGGTTGATTTCCGTAATCGTGGCCCTCTAGGACCCATCGAAAGCATTCACATTCATACTTCCTACCCGTATCTCATGGAAACCTTTGTGCAACCTTTTCAGAGTGTCCAATGGACAAATATTTAGGCTCGAACCTCCATCAACATGACCCTGGCATTGAACTTGTCTTCAAATGGCACTGTGATATGCAATGCTCGAGTGTGATTCAAACCCTCGGGTGGTAGCTCATCTTCATGGAAGATAATCTTATAGCTCTCCAGCACTTTCCCAACCATGTTGGCCATTTCTCCACCAGTGATGTTATTGGGTGCATAAGCCTCGCTCAATACTTTCATCAAAGCGTTCGTGTGTGCCTCTGAATTCTGCAATAGTGACATGATAGATATCTGAGTAGGGACTTTGTTTAGATGGTCAAAAACAGAATACTCATTTGTCTGTACTTTCCTCCACAGCTCATCTGGCCCGATCTCAATGATAAGTTGCCTAGTAGTGGCCTCTTTACTTGAACCTCCCAGGTTTTCAGGTGTATAGACTCTTCCGGTTCTAGTCATTCCTTGTGCGTCATAAGATTCCTCTATCTTAGACTTTCCTTTTCGCCGAGCCTTGGCAACATAATCCTAGGGTATTGCTTTTGAGTTGATTAGGGTGTGGTTGATACTGTCACAGTAAAAGGGTTGACAACTTCTACTTCAAATGGAGCGGGGGTGGATGTGGGCGGAGCTACTTCCACCTCGAATGGAACTGATGCAGTTACCTCAACCTCGATTGGTTCTGGAGTCTGAACCACAATATGAGTAAGTGTGAATGCAACCTTAAAGTCATCACCTTCTCGAATAAGCCCGATCGACCCCTTGGGGTCCCATTCTTCATTTGTCTTTATCACATGTACACCATCACCTCTGTAATTAGGGAGGGGATTGTTGCGGACGTTAGGTATGACTTCTTTTACTTGTATGGCCTTGTTATCAATTAGCGTGTGAATCTTATCCTTCAATGTTCGACACTCTGCAGTGGTGTGCCCTTTCATACCAGAATGGTACGCATAAGTTTTGTTCTGATTGACCGATTGGTATGGATTTTCTAATGCCACAACAGTAACTGGAGTGACCTAACCTGCGGCTTTCAACCTTTCATATAGTTGGTCGATGGGCTCAACAATGGTGGTGTATTGTCTGGGTGGCTTGCGATCGAAGTTAGGTCTTGGTCTTGGATAATTTTGGTGAGCTGGTGGTGATTGAAAGTGGGATGGTTGGGAATTATAGGTGTGATGGACAGTGGCTGGTTGGGAATACCTCGGAGATGAAGGTTGATATGTAGGCGGTGATGCTTGGTATGTGGGTGGGGAGCTTGATATGTGGGTGGAGGTGTTTGATATGTAGGTGTAGGTATTTGATATGTGGGTGGAGGTGTTTGATAGGTAAGTGGAGATTTTGGGCCCTGGGCCATCATTACTGCCCCAATATCTCTCTTCTTCGATATTCCCCCTAATTGTAGTGCCTTATTCGTTGCTTGTAGTGCCTTGAAGTTTGTTACTATCCCGCTCTTGATTCCTTTTTCGATTCTTTCCTCGAGTTTGATGATGTTAGAGAATTTGTTATTTTCGATAACAATCAACCTCTCATAATATTGTGGATCCTATGCCCTGACGAAGAATTTATTCATTTGTTCTTTATCCAAAGAGGGCTTGACCTTGGCCGCTTCCAACCTCCAACAAGTAGTGCATTCACGGAAAGTCTCTGTAGGTTTCTTTTTAAGATTCTTAATGTAGAGGACATCCAGTGCATTCTCTGTGTTGAACCTGAACCGGTCCATTAAGTACGACGCCATGCTTACCTAATTGGACTATTTCTTGGTATTTTGGCTGATATACCAAGACAAAGCATCCCCAGTAAGGCTCCTCAGAAAGAGCTTCATTCGGATATTTTTATCTTTCCCAACCCCGATAAGCTTGTCGCAGTAGGTCCTTAGATAAACCCTGGGATCACCTGTACCATCAAACATTTCGAACATGGGAGGTTTGTACCCCTCTGGCAGTTCGACATCAGGCTGTATGCACAAGTCTTTATAGTTTATTCCTTCCATTCCTCTGTCACCCTCAACACCCTGAACTCGGATTTTTAACTTCTTGAGTTCTTCAGCCATGTTTTTAACGAGCAAGTCCTTCTCAGAGGATTCCGTTGCACAGGAGATTGGTTGGGTAGGATGAGGTATAGTTTCCACATATATAGGGTTGCTTTGATAGGTACCAGGAACTTGGGTATAGTGATGGTCATTGGTAGAGTTTTGTGGATCGGGAATGGGTTGTGGTGTGTTTTGAGGAGTGTGGTAAGTGGCGGTTGGTGGGTCATGAATTGGTTGATGATAATGTTGTGGTGGAGTTGGTATTGGTAATGGATTGATATTTTGGGGTAGAGTTGCGTATTGATTTGGTGCGGGAGGATTTTGTGGGTGTTGGTTTTGTGTGCTTTGAGGAGGTACCGGGTTCTTAGTGTTCTGTTGGTTGATGTCAGAGACATTCAGGGTAAGTGACAAGTTTGCCAAGTTGCGGACCTGCTCAAGTTCTCCTTGCAGTTCCAGTATCTTTTGTTCCAGTCTCAAAACTAGATCATTTGGGGCAAGTCTCTACATTCTCAATATTCTCCTTTCGGACCCCACTCAAGTCGTCCATTTTTGCTTTTCCTCGGCCTTTTGTGTTGCTTGGAGCATGAGGAGGTGGAGCGTCTCTAGATCTGGTATGATATGATGATGAGGCCAGTGTGAGTGAACCAACCTAAGGGGATGTGAATAATCAAAATAAAGAAAAACAAAAAAGGTAACAAGTCAGTGAGGGTCCTAAAATGTTTGCAGTATTTAAATATATATTGCGGAAATGTAAATTCACATCTTAATTTGGGAGCCTCGTTGTGCTCGAGGTAGGCCTAGCGACAAACAGATTTGGAGAACTTTAAATGCGAATAAATGCTTCATTTCATAATATAAAAATAGATGAATCCCAAAAAGACACTAAGATAATAATAAAATAAGTCACTACTGGCACTTGGCCTTATTACAATTTTAGGAAAAACAAGTAAATCTAGCCTATTTGGTTCTAGAAGGACCTTCCCTAGATTCGATCTTCCGGACTCCATCATATAGATCCTCTAGCTCGCGCAGCCCCAACAGCAAGTAGGTTCTGGCAAAATGTCCTCCTTCAGCTCCTTCAGCGTTCTGGCAATTTTCAATCCTCTTTATGACCTTGCCTTCCAGCTCCACTATTCCTCGCTCCAGATATTCCAGTTTCCTATTGGAAGTGATTGCCATCTCTTTCCACTTCTCGATCAACCTCACATTTCTTTCATGTATTTCCCGGTGCTCAGTTTCAGAGTCGTGGACCCTCTTGCGCAACCAGTTGTATTTGACTTGCACTTCAGCTTCCTCATCTATGATATTGTTCCCTTGTCTGGCCCCTAGTGTCACCATTCCTTTTATAGTGTCCTCCAACCATGCCAGGTAGAGAGGCTCGCACCCTGTATGGTACCTGTCTGGCTCAACGGTGTTCTTCTCCATAATGATTTTGCAGTTCCACATGTGCTGAGCTTGACACTTGTAAGGGACATCTTCATCTTGGGAAGTCTGCCCTGAAATGGATCATCTTGACAACCCTTGGTACAACCTGTTTTTTGCCTGCTTGCCTCATAACTCGCATAGGGACATATGGGTATATCTCTCTCAACCCGATCAGCACCAAGTGCGGAGCATCCCTTGATCTGATAATAAATTCGCCTATTGGGAACCATTCAAGTATCCATTGCACATGTTCCTCGGTCAGATTGTCGAAAAACTCTACCCATTCTTTGGCGCTTTCTAGCTGAGCAAATATTTCTGGAATGTAAGACATCTGCTTAGGGTGATGGAAGGCAATATGGTCATTCCAAGCCCTTCGCGGAAATTCTTGGAGATAGCGACACTTTTGGAAATGCTCCAGCAACCATAACTGCAGCAACAAATTACAACCCTCGAAATGCTTGACCCCTCTGTGACAACGTTCCAGTGCCCTGTAGATGTCAGTTATGATCATAGGGACTATGGTATATGTCTTTCCATTAATCCCTTCCATCAGAGTCTTAGCGACCATGGCCAACCTATTGTGGATTCTTCCCTTTTTCATTGGGAACACTATCAGGCCTAGGAAGCACACAATGAATACAAACACTCTACGGTGGATGTGGCCCAGAGAAGTGAGAGAGATCTCACCATGGTATGTACGAAAAGACTTACTATGACCATACCTCTTGTACAGGCATTCCAAAGGTATGTAAGATTCTTTTAAGCACACTAGGTCGACATTCTTCTTTAGCCCAATCATCTTCAAACATCTCCTGCCCGTACGGTTTTCTGGTACCAATATCCCGGGACTATCCCAAGTCAATCCCGTAAGCCCTCCAATTTCCTCCATAAGCAGTGTCATTTCTATGTTGCCGAAATGAAACACAGCCCTTTTACTATCCCAAAATAAAGTGGCAGCTTTGATCAATTTATTATTTGGCTCAATATCTAGCAAGGAAGGCAGGTTACCCAAGTACTTTATCACATGTTTCTTGTCATTTTAGGAAAGGTCCTCCCACCAATCTAGCAGCAATGGTGGGATGTTGCTAACCATACCGAATCTAGGGACCTCTTGCCTCATTTTTTGCAAAACAAAAGGGTTAGACCTTACCCCCACCGGACTTGACTATTTATTCATTTATGATCAATATATCGGCATTTAGTTCTCCAAATTAATGCACAGAACATGGTTGTGTCTGTTGGGACTATGGAAAACCCGATGCACTTTGGATAAGGCTTATCTTAAAGGATCATTATGTGGACAACATAACTGATCCGACTAGGTTTGACCATGATGCATGCACAATTTTAACAAGAGTACGGTTTCTATAAGGTTTTAGACTACTACCCTCAAGCGGACAACTCGAGGAGGAAGGCACGGAACGATCGACTGCACCGCTGATTGACTGGTTTTACCGCAAATAAACCTTTCCAAATTTAAGGGTAGTAAGAAGGAAGAGCACAACCACTCATTAAAGCGTTGCTATAGGATTTCATACGCACGAGTGGAATACGATGCAGATCATGATTTATGTATCAATTAATAACATGTAGTCAAGTATTTGAACTTAGGGAAAAATAAATACAACATTTAAATAATTGAAAGGCAGTTACAGGTAAAAAGAAAACAAAGAGACAAGTCAGTTTCGGGGATAAAGAACCATAAATGCTCAAAAAATGGACAGTTAAATTCAAGTAAGGGAGAAGGGTACGGAATAAAGCATTATTGGACTAATTTGTAAAAAGATAAGTTCGATATGGTAAGAGCCTAAAGGTATCCCCAACAGAGTCGCCACGCTGTCGCGCCCCCTTTTTCCCTCCGTGGAGAGAGGTCCGGGTTTCGACATTCATGAGGGTAATAACCCATTTCCTTTTTGGGAATTGGGTATTTTAAGAGTCGCCACCTAACGAGCTATGGTGCGTTAGGGCACCTAGAGAGATTAACTCTTAGACTAGTTTGCATTACTAGAGATTAGGGTAAGGGCTCGAAATGACCTTGAGGGGATGGTGTTAGGCACCCCTCTTGGTCCACAACTTTGGGTCCCGGCCGAACTTAAATTTTTGAATTAGTTCATTAACAAATAAATAGTTGAATCAAATAATTTACAAGTAAAGCACGTTGGATGTTGTATAACTTCAAATAATAAGACAAAGGTTTTTGAACAAGTTGTATACATAAAGGAAAGTTTAAAACACACGGATTTTGGGAAAGGAGGTGTCCTAGGTTGGTTAGCCTATAGGATCACGCAACACAATGTTTGGTAAACACTACTCAATGAGGGGCTACATGTGACATTAGCATGTAGTCATCATATCCCATATCTACCCTTCTCACCCCCTTAGTGGTCATAAAAGCAAGTGTTGGTCAGCAATCTCTAATGCGTGTTGTTACCCGTCCCTTTTTAATGGTCCTGGAGGAAATTTAGGACCTCTACCTATAGGTGGTTCTAGACAGACCCCTAAGGTTTAAAGGTGAAAATATTAAGGCGACAGGCAAGAACAATTAGGACCTTAGCACATAAGATAAAGGGAGCAATTAAAGTGTTTAAAAATGAAATTCTATGTTCCGAGGCTTTAAAAACCTCTTTAGCATCACCTCAATTTGCGTGCGCAGTCCGGGCGCATAGATGGAAAGCTTATATGTGAAAATTTGTGAAAAATGATAAATTTTGACTATAAAATAAATTAATTTGACTTCGGTCTACATTTTGGGTAAGCGGACCCGGACCCAGACCCGTAATTTGATGGTTCCGGAGGGTCCATAGGAAAATATGGGACTTGGGCGTATGCCTGGAATCGAATTCCGAGGTCTCAAGCCCGAGAAATGAATTTTTGAGGAAATTTGTTTTTTGAAATTGTTTACAAGGCTTGTAAATGAATTTTTGATTAGAACATGTTGGTATCGGGGCCGTATTTTAGTTCCGGCACCCGGTACAAGTCTTATATGTGATTTAAGATAATTTTTTGAAGTTTGGTAAGAAACAGAATCCATTTGCGTGATTCAGACCTTAAATGCAAATTTGATGTTTAAAGAAGTTTTGAGAAATTTCATTGATTTTGAGATTTAATTCGATGTTCATGATGTTATTTTGGTGATTTGATTACACGAATAATTCCGTAGTATGTTTTTGAGGTTGTGTATGTTTGGTTTGGAGCCCCGAGGGCTTGGGTGAGTTTTGGATAGGCCACGGGGTGCATTTTGAACTTAGAAAATTGCAGATTTCAGCTATGCATAGCAGGTCTGCAGGCTTCACATATGTGAAGCCTGGCTCTCAAATGCGATATCAAAAATGTGAGTGGCTGATCGCAAATGCGAAGGAAGCCAGGCCAACTCCAGTCTCACAAATACGAGATTTCCTTTCGCAAATGCGAAACTCCCCTGTTCAGCCTGGGGTCGCAAATGCGACCCTGTCTTTGCAATTCCCATCTCGCAATTGTGATACCCCCTTCGCATTTCCCAACCTAGCAGAGGTCGGGGTTCGCAATTGCGAACCCCTGTTTGCAATTCCCACATCTGAGACTTGCAACTTTTACACTTAGATAATTTTCAGCCCATTTTTCACATCTTTTCAAAATACAAACTCCCTAGGGCGATTTCCCAAGAACAACTCTTCTTCCAAATTGAATGTAAGTTAATTTTAACTCATTTCCTTCAATCATTATCATCTTTTAACATTATTACAACTCAAAATCATTGATTTTCATGGGGAAATTGGGTGTTTTGGGTAGAACCTAGGTTTTTCAAAAATTGGTGATTTGGACCTCGATTAGAGGTCCGATTTCAAAATAAATTATATATTTGGGTTCGTGGGGTAATGGGTAATCGTGTTTTGGTTCAAACCTCAGGTTTTGACCATGTGAGCACGGGGCGATTTTTGACTTTTTGGGAAAACTTTGGAAAATTCATTTTCATGCATTCATATTGATTCATTTAGCGTTTATTGATGTAATTAAGTAACTTGTGACTAGATACGAGCGAATTGGTGGTGGAATCAAGAGGTAAAGCTATAATTGATACTTGAGTTGTATTTGTGGCATCGAGGTAAGTGTTCGGTCTAACCTTAGCTTGAGGGATTAGGAGTTGTGTCCTATTTGCTATTTGATTCTTGTTGAGTACAACGTATAGGTATGGTGACGAGTATCTATACGTTGGTGTCGAGCATGACCGTGAGTCTTAATTTGCAATTTATTTTGTGTTCTTAAATAGTACTATGGATGCTTTAATTGATGAATCTCGATATTGAGCAAGGACTAAGTTTGTTTACGTAGAAATTACTTATGATTGAGTAATAGTGTTAGCTGATATGAGTAGAAGTTGGGTTAAGATTGGTTATAGTTGTTTCTCCCTTGCCGGGACGTATTTCCTTTCACTGTCAAATCCTTTACCGGGATAGTGTAGCTTATTGTTGATCCCTTGCTGGGACTCTTGGTATGGTTGTTGTTAAAGGTATATAAATGTTATGTTGGATCGGGTTGTATGCCGCAACAATACTATATATGGATTGGGTTGCACGCCGCAACAATACTATATATGGAACGGGTTACACGCCGTAACAATGTTATGTTGGATCGGGTTGCACGCCGTAGTAATACTATATATTGAGCGGGTTGCACACCACAACAATGTTATATTGGATCGAGTTGCATGCCGCAACAGTGATATAAATGGATTGGGCTGCATGCCGCAACAGTGTTAAATGATAGGGATCGGGTTGCGTGCCGCAACAGAGTTATTATGGTTTTCTTGTAAATCTTGAATTGTTCTCTCATATTTCTCTTAAGTTTCTGTTGGATTCGATATTTCCCCCATAGCATGTACCTCTCCCATGTTAATTGTTTATTCCTGTTTATTTTCTGATGTATATTATCTAACTGCACAGGTTTATCTGGAGTCTGGTCCTAACCTCGTCACTACCTCGCTGGGGCTAGGCCAGGCACTTACCAGCACATGGGGTCGGTTGTGCTGATGCTACACTCTGCACTATGTGCATATTCCAGAGCAGCTTTTGGACAATAGCACTTGGGGAGCCTGCCTTCATCCCAGCCAGAGATCCCGAGGTAATCTTGCAGGCATTCGTAGGCCCGACGTTCTCTTATACTTTATTATGTACTCTATTTTCATTAGATTTCGAGTCAGATTGTATTTCTTTCAGACATTTGTTGTAGTAATCTTAGTCTGTCCGTGATATTGTGACACCAGATTTCGGGTAGAGATGTGTGTTGTCATTATCGTACTGGCCTTGGTTATTATATTAGATTAAGCATTCCATTTGATTTCATTTATCGTTAATATCTAAATGTTGGATACCTGTTAATTCATATTGTTAAAAGGGGTTAAAAATGAAAGAGTTAGAAATTTTCTATATTTAGTGGCTTGCCTAGCTTCTACGAGTAGGCACCATCATGACTCCCGAGGGTGGGAAATCCGGGTCTTGACAAGTTAGTATCAGAGCTCTAGGTTACACAGGTCTCACAATTCATGGACAAGCGTAGTAGAGTGTGAGGGATCGGTACAGAGACGTCTGAATTTATCTCGCAGAGGCTACAAAGTTAGGAAACATTCCATATTTATTCTTTCATGTCGTGCGAATTGGTTTCTCAATGCTAATTGAAATTTTACTCTGTTTTTTCACAGATGTCGTGAACACATGCTTCCTCATCCACTGACCAGCAACCCGAGCCCCTAGTAGCAACTCCCACGAGAGGCATAGGGTGAGGCTGAGGCCGAGCTAGAGGCCGAGGTAGGGGCCTGAGCTCAACCCAGGGTAGCAGCACCCGCAGTGGAGCCTCGGGTTGACTTTGATGATGAGGTTCCAGCCCCAGCAGTTCCGGTGGGCCCAGCTCAAGTCCCAGAGGGGTTTATTGCTACCCTAGTACTTCAGGATGCTCTGGTCCGTCTAGTGGGCCTTATGAAGAGTGTCACCCAGGCAGGCTTGCTTCCTGTAGCACCAGCCATCTCTTAGGCTGGAGGATGAGCCCAGAATCCTGTTACTCGCACCCCGGAGCAGGTAGCTCCCCAGTTTCAGACTCCAGCAGTTCAGCCAGTTAGAGCAGTTCAGCCGGGTGTGGTAGATCAGACCAGTGATGAAGTAGCTATGTCTGCCGATACCTTATAGAGGTTGGATAGGTTCACCAAGCTCTTTACTACTACTTTTAGTAGTGCATCTACTGAGGATCACCAGGATTATCTAGATAGTTGTTATGAGGTTCTCAGAAACATGGTGATAGTTGAGACCAATAAGGTCGATGAGGGATTTCTGCTTGGCTAGACCAGCCGAATCGCCATGTTTGACTTGGGAGTAGTTTACTCAGCTATTTCTGGAGAAGTTTCTCCCCATAACTTAGAGAGAGGCCTATCGGAGGCAGTTTGAGCATCTCCAGCAAGGTTCCATGACTGTTACCTAGTTTGAGACCAGATTCATCAACTTCGCTCGTCATGCTCTTGTCATACTTCCCACCGAGAGAGAGAGGGTGATGAGGTTCATTGATAGACTTATTTATCCGATTCGTCTTCAGGTGGCTAGGGAGACTGGGAGTGAGATTTCTTTCCAGGAGGCGGCCAATGTGGCTAGGAGAGTGGAGATGGTTCTATCGCATGGAGGTGGTGATGGGTTGGACAAGAGGCCCCATTATTCAGGCAGATTCCGTGGTGCCTCGTCTGGAGGCAGGGATTTGTATGGTAGAGGCCATCCTCCTAGGCCTTTTCAGTCAGCGCTTTAGGTTCTCATGGTGCTTTAGGTGGTCGTGGTTCTCACATGTAGTTTCCTGATCAACAATCCTATAGTGCACCACCAGCTCTTATCAGTGCACCGCCGCTCCAGAGTTTTCGGGGTGGTCATTCAGGTCGCCAGGGTTAGTCTCAGCTTCCTCAGCCGTAACACTCAGGTGGATGTTTTGAGTGTGGTGAGTATGGTCATATCAGGAGGGCTTGTCCGAGGTTGGTGGGTACTCAATCACAGTAGTAGGGTTCCCAATGCTATGGTTCAGGCACTAGGTGTTCCACAGGCCGCCCAGCCAGCTAGAGGTGGTGGTAGAGGTTCTAGAGGTGGAGGTAGAGGTGCTAGAGGGGGAGCTCAAATAGCTAAAGGTGGAGGCCAGCCAGCAGCAGGCCGTCCCAGGGATGTAGTTTAGGGTTGTGGGGCCCATCCCCGATGTTATGCTCTCCTAGCCAAGCCTGAGGCTGACGCTTCAGATGCAGTTATTACAGGTATGGTTCTAGTTTGTGATTGAGATGCTTCAGTGTTATTTGATCCATGGTCTACGTACTCGTATGTGTCATCCTATTTTGCACCATACCTGGTTATGCCTACTGATTCTTCGAGTGATCCTGTTTATGTGTCTACACCGGTGGGTGATTCTATTGTGGTAGATCGAGTCTATCGCTCTTGTATAGTCGTGATTGGTGGTCTTGAGACTCGTGTAGATTTGTTGCTTCTGTTCATGGTTGATTTCGATGTCATATTGGGGATAGACTGGTTATCACCTTACCACGCTATCTTGGTCTGTCATGCCATGATTGTGACCTTAGCCTTACTGGGTTTACCTTGTTTAGAGTGGAGAGGGACTCCTGGTTATTCTACCCGTAGTGTTATTTCTTATGTCAAGGATCGATGTATGGTCGAGAAGGGGTGTTTGCCTATTTGGCATATGTTCATGATTCTAGTGCTGAGGTTCCTTCTATTGATTCTATGCCCATTGTTCGTGAGTTTCCTGAGGTTTTCCCTTTACACCTACCGGGTATGCCACCCGACAAGGATATTGACTTTTGCATTGATTTGGCTCTGGGAGATCAGCCCATTTCTATCCCACCGTATTGTATGGCCCCGCCTGAGTTGAAAGAGGCGAAGGAGTCGTTGCAAGACTTTCTTGAGAAGGGTTTCATTAGGCCGAGTGTTTCTCCTTGGGGTGTGTCGGTATTGTTTGTTAAGAAGAAGGATGGATCGATGAGAATGTGTATTGATTACCGGCAGTTGAACATGGTTACAATCAAGAATAAGTATCCATTGTCGAGGATTGATGATTGTTTTGATCAGCTTCAGGGTGTCAAGGTATTTTCGAAGATTGATTTGAGATCTGGCTACCATCAGTTGAGGATTAGGGCATCCTATGTCCCTAAGACAACCTTTTGCACTCGCTACAAGCATTATGATTTCTTGGTGATGTTATTCGGGTTGACGAATGCCCCAACAGCTTTTATGGATTTGACGAACCGAGTGTTCAGGACTTACTTGGATTTGTTCGTGATAGTCTTCATTGATGATATTTTGATATATTCCCGCAGTCGGGAGGAGAACGAGCAGCATCTTAGAGTGGTTCTTCAGACCTTAAGGGATAGTCAGTTATATGCTAAGTTCTTGAAGTGTGAGTTCTGGTTGAGTTCAGTTGCATTTCTGGGTCATGTTGTATCAACAGAGGGTATTCAGGTTGATCCAAAGAAGATTGAGGCAGTCAATAACTGGCCTAGACCAGCATCAGCTATAGAGATTCAGAGTTTCTTAGGATTGGCAGGCTACTATCGTCAGTTCGTGGAGGGGTTCTCATCTATCACAGCCTCGATGACTAGGTTGACCCAGAAGGGTGCCCAGTTCAGATGGTTGAACGAGTGTGAGGCGAGCTTTCAAAAGCTCAAGACAGCTCTAACTACGGCACTGGTGTTGGTTTTGCCCACATGTTCAGGGCCTTATACAATTTATTATGATGCATCTCGTATTGGACTTGGTGCAGTGTTGATGCAGGATGGCAAGGTCATTGACTATGCTTCGCGACAGTTGAAGAGTCATGAGAAGAACTATCCGGTTCATGATTTGGAGTTGGCAGCCATTGTTCACGCATTGAAGATTTGGAGGCATTATCTGTGTGGTGTGGCATGTGAGGTCTTCCCGGATCACAAGAGTCTTCAGTATTTGTTTAAGTGAAAGGAGTTGAATTTGAGGCAGATGAGGTGGTTGGAGTGGTTGGAGTTGTTGAAAGACTATGATATCACCATCTTATATCATCCGGGAAAGGCCAATGTCATGGCCGATGCTTTGAGTAGGAAGTCAGCCAGTATGAGCAGTCTTGCTTATATTCCGGTCAGTGAGAGACTGCTTGCTTTGGATATTCAGACTTTGGCCAATCATCTCGTGAGGTTGGATGTTTCTGAGCCCAGCCGTGTGTTAGCTTGCACAGTCACTCGTTCTTCATTATTGGAGCATATCCGAGATCGGCAGTATGCTGATCCCTATTTGTGTGTCCTTAGAGACACGGTGCAGCATGGGGGTGCCAAGCCGGATACCTTGGGTGATGATGGAGTTTTGAGATTGCAGGGTCGAGTTTGTGTGCCTAATGTGGCTGGACTCCAAGAGTTAATTTTAGAGGATGCCCATAGTTCCCGATACTCTATTCATCCGGGCACCGCTAAGATGTATCAGGATTTGCGGCAGCATTATTGGTGGAGGAAAATAAAGAAGGATATCGTTGCATATGTGGCTCATTGTTTGAATTGTCAGCAGTTCAAGTATGAGCATCAGAGGCCCGGTGGTTCATTTTGAGAGGATTGAGCTTCCCGAGTGGAAGTGGGAGGGTATCACTATGGATTTTGTTGTTGGACTCCAGCAGACTCGGAAGAAGTTTGATGCATTGTGGGTTATTGTTGATAGGCTTACCAATCCTGTGGCAGTCTCTTATTCTTCTGAGAGGTTAGCTGAGATCTATATCGGGGAGATTGTTTGCCTTTATAGTATGCTTGTGTCTATCATTTCGGACCGAGGTACGTAGTTTACCTCGTACTTTTGGAGAGCAGTTCTGCGAGAGTTGGGCACGCGGGTTAAGTTAAGCACAGTGTTTCATCCGCAAACGGATGGACAGTCCGCGCTGACTATTCAAATTTTGGAGGATACGCTCTGAGCTTGTGTCATTGACTTTGGAGGCTCGTGGGATCAGTTTTTGCCTTTAGTAGAGTTTTCCTACAACAATAGCTACCAGTCGAGTATCCGGATGGCTCTTTATGAGGCTTTATATGGTAGGCGGTGTCGGCCTCCAGTTGGATGGTTTGAGCCGGGAGAGGCTCGGTTGTTGGGTACGGATCTGGTTCAGGATGCCTTGGACAAGGTCAGGATTATTCAGGATAGGCTTTGTACAGCTCAGTCCAGGCAAAAGAGTTATGCCGATTTCAAGGTTCGTGATTTGGAATTCATGGTCGGTGAGAGGGTATTGCTTCGAGTGTCGTCTACGAAGGGCGTGATAAGATTTGGGAAGAAGGGCAAGCTTAGCCCTAGGTTTATTGGCCCGTTTGAGATTCTTGATCGAGTGGGAGAGGTGGCTTATAGATTTGCATTATCACTGAGCTTGTCAACTTTTATGTGTCCATGCTTCAGAAGTATCACGACGATCCATCCCACATGTTAGATTTCAGCACTGTCTAGTTGGACAAGGAATTGTCTTATGAGGAGGAGCCTATAGCTATCCTAGACCGGCAGGTTCGTCAATTGACATTGAAGAGCTTTCCTTCTGTTCGTGTTCAGTGGAGAGGTCAGCCTCCAGAGGCATCAACCTGGGATTCCGAGTCCGATATGCGGAGCCGTTATCCCCATCTTTTCCCCGACTCAGGTACTTCCTTCTTCTGTCCGTTCGAGGACGAAAGACTGTTTTAGAGGTGGAGACACTTGTTTTAAAATGAAATTCTGCATTCCTTGGCTTTAAAATCCTCTTTTAGCATCACCTCGATTTGTGTGCGCAGTCTGGCACGTAGCCGGAAAGCTTATATGTGAAAATATGTTAAAAATGATAAATTTTGACTATAAAATGAATTAATTTAACTTTGGTCAATATTTTGAGTAAACGGACTCGGACCCATGATTTAGATGTCGCAAAGGGTCCATAGGAAAATATGGGACTGGGGCGTATGCCCGGAATCGAATTCCGAGATCCCAAGCCCGAGAAATGAATTTTTGAAGAAAATTGTTTTTTGAAATTGTTTATAAGGTTTGGAAATGAATTTTTGATTAGAAAATGTTGGTATCAGACCCGTATTTTGGTTCCGGCACCCGGCATAGGTCTTATATGTGATTTAATATAATTTTGTGAAGTTTGGTAAGAAACGGAATCCATTTGACGTGATTCGGACCTTAAATGCAAATTTGATGTTTAAAGAAGTTTTGAGAAATTTCATTGATTTTGAGGTTTAATTCGATGTTCATGATGTTATTTTGGTGATTTGATTACACAAATAAGTCTGTAGTATATTTTTGAGGTTGTATGTATGTTTGGTTTGGAGCCCCGAGGGCTCAGGTGAGTTTTGGATAGGCCACGGGGTGCATTTTGAACTTAGAAAATTGCAGATTTCAGCTGTGCATAGCAGGCCTACAGGCTTCGCATTTGCGAAGATTGGCTCGCAAATGCGATATCGCAAATGAGAGTGGTTGATCGCAAATGCGAAAGAAGTCAGGCCAGCTCCAGTCTCGCAAATGCGAGATTTCGTTTCGCAATTGCGAAACTCCCCTGTTCAGCCTTGGGTCGCAAATGTGACCCTGTCTTCGCAATTCCCATCTCGCAATTGCGAGACCCCCTTCGCATTTCCAAACCTAGCAGATTGCGAACCCCTGTTCGCAATTCCCATATCTGAGACCTGCAACTTTTACACTTAGATGATTTTCAACCCATTTTTCACATCTTTTCAAAATACAAACTCCGTAGGGCGATTTCCCAAGAACAACTTGTCACGACCCTGGTTCACCAACCGTGAACATGTCATGACGGCACCTAGTCTCCGTGACCAGGTAAGCCTAACACTTGCGGAAACATAATAATTGCAGAAAAATGGAATACCATATCTAAATAAAAAAAAGAAAATTGTACCGAATGCCGCTCGGCATGTACAACTTAATATCCCAAGACTAAAACAATCCCAAAACTCGGAAACTCACGGGAAACACAGGCTATAGAAATGTATAGTGAGGATCCAAACTCCAGGATATCTAACAAACGGAAGGAAAAGAGAACTAAGTACTAAATATAGAATAAAGAAGGAGACTCGTCGGTCTGCGGACGCAGCAGATCTACCTCGAAATCTCTGTAGTCCTCCTGCCTCACTGATAGTGCACCTGAGTAGAGGTACCTGGATCTGCACATGAAAAACATGCACAGAAGAGGCGTGAGTACACCACAGCGGTACTCAGTAAGTGCCAAGCCTAACCTCGGTTGGGTAGTGACGAGGAAGGTCAGGGCCCTACTGAGGTTATATAAAATATAAAGAAAGCAAGATAAGATAAGCAGTGCAATTAAGAAGCTACAGTAAGAATCTATGCAGGGTAATAAGATTACAATAACGGAAACAATGATGAAAGCAAACCATAAGGAAAGTAACCGGGGATCTCTAAGTGTCCCGAGGATCTCTTAGTATCCTAGACATGTACTAGGGATCTCTTGGTATCCCGAGGATCTCTCGGTACCCTCAATATAAGCCAGGGATCTCTTGGTATCCCGAGGATCTCTTGGTATCCTCAATATGTACTAGGGATCTCTTGGTATCCCGAGGATCTCTCGGTATCCTCAATATATGTGCGGGGGATCCCCCGGAAATCTAACCCGTAGTCCCAAGGTAAATGTGCAGGGGGAATCTCCCAGGAATCTAACCCGTAGTCCCAAAGTAAATGTGTAGGAGGAATCTCCCGGGAATCCAACCCGTAGTCCCAAAGTAAATGTGCAGGGGGAAACTCCCGGGAATCTAACCCGTAGTCCCAATTTAAAACACAGAGTAGCAACACAAGAATATTAAATTAAACGCTAATTTCGTACCAAGTAAACATTTACTTCTAGCCTAACATGCTTCACGTAATGCAATTCAGGCAATTTAAGCAAATAGGCAATTAAGTCAACTAAACATGCCTTTCTAGACTAGCAACATGCTAAATTCACAAGTAGAATAAAACAAGAAAAGAACTCAATTGAAATACTTAAGGAAAAACCGGATTTTCAACAATTAGCTCAAGTACGCGCTCGTCACCTCACATACAGGGCATTTCAATTATCAAATATAGCACATCCTAAGGGAAAAGGCCCCCACACAAGGTTAGATAAGCCACTTACCTCGAATGCTTCAAACTCAACTCACGCTTCTAGAATAGCTTTATCCCTTGAATTCACCACCCAACCGCTCGAATCTAGTCACAAATTACTTGAATGCATTAATAATTACTATGGAACTAACCCCAATGCATAGAAATAGTTTTTACAAGGTTTTTCCCAAAAAGGTCAAAAATACCCCCGGACCCACGTGGTCGAAACTCGAGGTTCGGACCAAAACCCGGTTACCCATTCTCCCACGAATCCAAATATATGTTTTGTTTTGAAATCGGACCCCAAATTGAGGTCCAACTTCTCAATTTGTAGAAAACCTAGGTTCTACCCAAAACACCCAATTTTCCCATGAAAATCTTTGATTTGAAGTGGAAATCATGTTAAAAGATGTTAAGAAGTGAAGAAATTAAGTTAGAAATCACTTACCAATGGTTTTGGAGAAGAAAGGTTGTTTGGAAAATCGCCTCTTAGGTTTTGGGTTTTTGAAAAGTGGGAAAATGACTGAAAATCCCGAATATATATACTTTTGTTGGGGTTGGCGCAGACCGTGCAGAAATGTACCGCGGCCGCGCCGAGGGAGGGAAGAAGTGGGCTTTCTCTGAACCCACCCAGCGCGGACCGCACTGATTTGGTGCGCGGCCGCGCTGGTCGACCCTCTGAACCCACCCAGCGCGGACCGCACTGATTTGGTGCGCGGCCGCGTTGGTCGACCCTCTGAACCCCACTACGCGGACCGCACCGAAAAGCACCGCGGCTGCGTGACTGCCAGCGCGGACCGCGCGGAAATGACTGTGGCCGCACTGGGGCCTGCAACATCTGAACCTGCATTTTTTGAGTCTAAGACCTCTCGGGCTCCATACCAAACATTCATGTGATCTCGAAAATACTTTACAGACTTACTCGTGCGATCAAATCGCCAAAATAACATCATATACATAGGATCAAGCCTCAAAACTCATGATTTTCTTTCAACTTTCATAAAACTCAAACTCCCCATTTTAAGTCCGAAACACGTCATATGACGTCCGTTTTTTTAGCCAAACTTTACAGATAGTGCTTAAAATATATTTAAGATTCGTACCGGGTGTCGGAACTAAAATACGAGCCCGATACCACAGTTTTCTGATCAATTTTCTTCTTCATTTTCCTTAATAAATTTAAAGAAATAATTTCACAGAAAAATTCATTTCTCGGGCTTGGGACCTCGGAATTTGATTTCGGGCACACTACCAAGTCCCTTTTTTTCTACGGACCCTCCGGGACCATCAAATCACAGATCCGGGTCCATTTACCCAAAGTGTTGACCGAAGTCAATATTATGCATATTAATATCAAAATTCATCAAATTTCTCACATAATTCGCATATTTCAACATAAAAGCTTTCCGGCTACGCGCCCGGACTGCGCACGCAAATTGAGGCAACTAAAAGCGAGGTTTTCAAGGTCTCGGAAGCACGGAACAAGGAAGAATTACGGTGGTGACCCTTTGGGTCGTCACACAACTCTTCTTCCAAATTGATTGTAAGTTAATTTTAACTCATTTCCTTTAATCATTAACATCTTTTAACATGATTTCAACTCAAAATCAATGATTTTCATGGGGAAATTGGGTGTTTTGGGTAGAACCTAGGTTTTTGAAAAATTTATGATTTGGACCTCGATTTGAGGTTCGATTTCAAAACAAATTATATATTTATGTTCGTGAGGGAATGGGTAATCGGGTTTTGGTTTAAACCTTGGGTTTTGACCATGTGGGCCCGGGGGCGATTTTTGACTTTTTGGGCAAAACTTTGGGAAATTCATTTTCATGCATTCATATTGATTCATTTAGCGTTTATTGATGTAATTAAGTAATTTGTGACTAGATATGAGCGAATTGGCGGTGGAATCAAGGGGTAAAGCTATAATTGAAACTTGAGTTGTGTTCGTGGCATCGAGGTAAGTGTTCGGTCTAACTTTAGCTTGAGGGATTAGGAGTTGTGTCATATTTGCTATTTTCTTCTTGTTGAGTACGACGTATAGGCATGGTGACGAGTATCTATATGTTGGTGTGGAGCATCACTACAAGAAAAATGGCCTTTAAGGAAGGGAAATATGGTCCCTAAAGATCCAAATCTGGTCCTAATAAACCAATTGCGACGGGAAAAAACTGGTCGCAACCCATCGTAATAGCTTCCGCTGCTAAAGGTCAATAACAACGGGTTCAAAAATCTGGTCGTTAAATGTTTTTAGAGACGTATAAAAAATCTAGTCATTAAATGCTTTTAGAGACTACACATCTCGTCCCAGTAGACAATTAATATATTATTAAAATTATATATTTTTCCATCGTAAAACAGTTTTAGCAACCACCTTTATCCTCCAAATTAGACGATAAATATATTATGAAAAATATATATTTTCCTATCGTTAACAGTTTTAGCGACCAAGCTTTAACGGTCATAACTCATCTTTTTGAGACGAGTAGCACTGGTCCCTATTTAATATAATTGTAGTAACTTTAACGGCCGTATTTCTGATCTATGTATTATTAACCACAAGTATTCCTAAAACTCGATGTCACAAAAATTTATTTTTATCAATAAATATCAAATTTCTATTGAAAAATCTAGATATAAAAAGGTAATAAGGTTATTAATTACAATGTTAAACATCCCATGATGTTAGTTTCAATATTTGATCAACGCCTTAACAAAAAAACTTAGCTAATATTCCGATCTAGACTATGATATCAAGTTTTACATAATATTCTTAGCAAAATAATAATGAGCTTGTGTATCTTCCAAACTTGCATCTTACTTGTAGCTTCAATCTTCAAAACCTGTAAGTACAAAATTTTGAAAAGACGATAAATAACTATTGGTAAAACAATACATATAAATTTACATATGTGTTTCTTAGAATATATGTGTATTTTACAATGTATACTGGAAACACAAGCTCTGGGAGTAAATTTATACTTGTTAGGAACTAAGAGAGTCGAACTCCATTCACATAAATCAAGTGGTAATAGGTTGACCAATTAAATCTAAGAACAAATACAAATTCTCTTATTATAGAAGCGGCAGTGACCAGCTGTGAGCACGTGATTTTTGCCCTATATGAATTACTCCCACAAATTCAGAACAAAATAATTTTTTCCATTGTTTGCAATTTTGTGGACTTTTGTGGCATTTTTTGTCAATTGTTTGCATTTGTCTGTGCATGTTTATTTTATTTTATTAATGAAAAACACAAAAATACGTTGCATTTGCATTTAGGATCTATTTTCACATTTTGAGGTTAATTATTAAATTAGGTTCTTTATTAAAAACATGAAAATCACAAAATTGGTTTAATTTTGCATTTCAAGCCTTTTAACTATAAATCAATAAGTTCCCCCTTTAATTTAGAAGTAATTAATTCTTTTTAAATATTATGTTAGGTTTTTAGCTTAATTTAGTAAATTAATTACTTTTTAGGAGTTTTTAATTTAAGTTTTAATTAATTAAAAGAGGAAAAGAAAAACAAACAAAAGAAAGTGAATTAAAAAGACTTTTGAAAGAAGTTTGATAGTTTGGGCTGCCTTTAATTAAATTTACACAGGCCCAAGTCATTTTTATTCTCCAAGCCCCGGTCAATTCGGCCCAAAACTCGCCCCTCTATCCGGTCTGCCCCACCATAAAACTAAACGACACTGTTTCGTCCTTTTTGATCTGGACAGTTGATCTCAGTTGATCAAATGGTCTGGAACTGACTCTACCTTAATATATAAATGTCGGAACCCCCCCTCCTCATCGTCTCTCTCTCACCCTCGTCTCTTCATAGACCACCCCCGAAACCCTAATCCGCCGCCCCTTTTTCCCCACCTTGAGCCCGGCGGCGCCTTTACCAAACAACCCCAAATTAACACCCCCATGACCCCCTCACTCCCCTCTTTCCAAATCCCCACTCCATTCCTCTCGAACATGGCCAGAACTCTTCGAATCTTGAATCTAGGGTTCGAGCTTTAGAAGCCAAAACTAAGTCCATTCATGCAAGATCATCTCTCCGGTGTTTATGAGCGTTTAAGGCCGATTTTATCGCGAAACAATGTTATTTGCCTGTTCTTGACAAAGAACAAGTGATTAATATTATTTTGCGGTTTAAATCGGGAGTCAGTTGCGAGTTCGAGTGTTGGGTGAGTTCTGTTTCTTTCTTTGTCAATTTTCGTTCGTCTTTTCTCTTCCTCCTATTCTTTTTCTATGATTGTTCAAATGGCATGTCCTCTGTCTGAATTTGTTGAAGAGTTATGAACCATGTCTTTCCCTTTAGATTAATTTAGGGTTCATTTGTTAGTTTTTCAATTTCTCTTTTCAAGTTTTTAATTACTGTCCTCAGTTTTGTTAATTTCATTTTTTAGGGTTATGGCATGTTCTGTTAATTAGGTTGAGATGGATTTTTTTAATTTGTTAGTTTAATTATGGTTTGGTATTTAGCATAAAAGAAAACCAATGGTTAGTTTAGATTTTGGGCTTTTGTAGTTGTTCATTTGTCTTTCCTTTCTGCTTCTCGCTCGAATTAGTCAGTTGGAGTTATGATCTTTTTTTTTTTGAGCCTTGGGTTCAATTCTGACCCATTCATTTGGGTTTGACCCAGTAATTCAAAATTGAACCAGAGTTGGTATTAAGTTGAAGGAGTAAATAACATGGGTTGTAAGGGTAATTTGAAAATTCTAGGCGGTGGGAATCTCTAGTAACTAAATAGGAAGATTCTTGGAAGTTGGGGTGGGGACTTAGCTAAAAATCTGAATTTTAAATTGAGGATATGTGAGCAAAAACAAAAATTAAAAAGGTTTCAATTGCAAAATTGAATTCTTTTAGGCAGCCCTAATGCCTTGCCTATAAAGGCACCTTTGCTTGACATTCAAGGGGAGTTTTTTTTTTTGGGAAGGGATTAAGAAATAAAATTCTAAAAAAAACAAAACGGCTGAAAACTCTAAAACTGCACTGATTTCCAGCATTTTCCTTGATGAAAAACTGATCAAAATTCTGTTCCAACTTGGATTTTCTAGTTTTTCCCATTAGTTGGAATCTTTGAAAACTTCACATCTTGCATCTGGTTTGGAGATGGCTTGATTTTGGTGTTTCAAAAGTGGGTTTTGAGCTATGGTGGGGCTTATTGTTTCATTGATATTGCTAGGTCTTTGGTTCTGCTGCTGCCTACTGCTTCCTCACTTCTTTTTCCCTTTCAATTTCCAGGTACATATTCTTGAGACTCATACAATGTGATACTCAAATTAAAGATTGAAATGGAAATGGAATGTTGAAGTTTAAACTTTAAGTTGTTGGTTCATAGCTTAGCTTTATTTCTTCTGTAATGAATCTCTTCTGTTTCATGCTCCTCCTAGCCAAGTTTCCTCATGTGTAGGCAACCAGGCCATTGAATGTTACATGTTTACTTTAGGATTTAAATATGGTTATGTTTGAGTGTAGTTGATTCAGAACATTTTGGACCTTATGTAGTGTGTGGTAAATGAGTCAGTAGTTGGATCTTATATTCCATTATGTAATTTACGTAATAGGACTGTATTAGAGCTGTCTTCCTGTTGTATGAGTCATTTAATATGTCATGGCATATGTGTCATGTTTAAACAACATTCAGATTCCCGAAATAGCTAATTGAATGGTGTTCTAGATTGTGGTCAGTTTTCTATTTTATTACAAGTTACTTCTGGACATGTGATGTTAGTAATATTCAATGTTTCTGGGTGTACTAGTTATTGGGTATTGATGAGACTTATCAATTCGTGTTTTACTTGTTAATTGTGGTTGTTTTGCATTAGCATGGACTCGATATCGAGTCTAGGATCTTCAGCCTTGTTCTTTAAAGGTTTTAAGCTCATTGAGCTTTGGATTCTGAAGTCCTTTGCAAAGAAAATGGCATGTTGCCGCTACTTGGGCTTGTTTCTTGAGCCCAGTAGCTCGTTCATTTAGTTCACTGGATGTTCCCTTTTATAAGCAAATTTAATTAATACATGCAAAAATAGAAATAAGAATTTATTTAGTCAATTTGTGTTAATTAGTTAAGGTAAAGAAATAATTGGTAGTTCAATCTCGTTTTTCTTATAATTTTGATTGATTTGTAACTAGCCGATTTGGGCTTAAATGATGATTCTGAGATATGGGGCCTGATACTGGCCTAGTTGACGAAAGTCAAGACCAGCTGAGTCTGCCTGGGGTGTGTCCTTGGACAGTCAATTCACTTTAAGAAATTGGGCTCACCTTTGGGCCCAAATCTGAAGGCATCTATGAGTAGGATTCAGACCCATCCACCCTTGTTGAACCTAGCTTGTCGTCGATTGTTTGTGATGTCCCAGTCCGTCTCACTTGTTTAAAATATTTGTTTTTCATTACATTTGGGTTTATGACTAGCAAGATGCAAACTGAACCTCAATTTAGATTAGATCTCGCTTAGTGATAGCCCTATGATTAATAATCTGAGTTTGAGCATTAACTTAGGAGTAATTATAATATCTTTAAGCCTTATTTAGTTAGTTAGATCCTTAAAATTATAATCGAGGTGTGCCGCGCCAAATAAAATCTTAACGTGCAAGGCCCTCGTTTAATTAATCTTGTTTATCCTTAGAAATCGAGGTGAGCCATTTAGCAAATTTTCATGGCCCTTGCAAAGTTGCAAGCGCGTAGTTGCTTTATGCGCGTTATTTTATTAATTCACCTTCCTAAACTCGGGTGCGCATTTATGTGATCCAAATCCAAATCTCAACAATGTTAGATAAAATATGTCGAGGACCGCGGGTGCATTTATGTGACGTGGTTCAAGACGTATTTTAAATGACGTTGCAATCTTCCTTTAAAATAAATAAATGCGGTTATAAAGTTCAAACTGAACCATATGTTAAAACATGTATTAAAATCATATAATAGGCCATTTATAATAGTTGAGCGACTGTGCTAGAACCACGAAACTCGGGAATGCCTAACACCTTCTCCCGGGTTAACAGAATTCCTTACCCGGATTTCTGTGTTAGCGGACTGTAAAACAGAGTCAATTTTTCCTCGATTTGGGATTTGAAACCGGTGACTTGGGACACCATAAATTATCCCAAGTGGCAACTCTGAATTTAATAAATAAATAATCCTGTTTCGATTGTCAGATTAAGTTGGAAAAAAACTCCCTTATACTCCCTTCCGGGGTTGGTAGGAAAAAAGAGGTGTGACAGCTCTGGCGACTCTGTTGCAGAATAGAACCCAGAATCTCTGGTTCAGGTTTCAAGAATTCGATCTTAGAATAATTTTTATATTTGGCTATGTTTATTATCTGATTTTATTACATGTTTGGGCCTAATGTGCTAAATGCTGCTTTTTACCGCTTTGATACTATTTGAACTGTACATAAACTGCTACGAAACCCCTCTCTTCTCTCTCCTGAGGAGTGCACGCTGGTCGTGACTTCTTTCTGTTAGTGTCATATCCCAAATAGAACGAGGTTCGGACAAGTTGCAATGCCGGATGATCTTTTGGTTACCGGTACGCAGCCCCCTCGGCTCGAGTTGTCCGCTCGGGTAAGCCAGGTCTAGAACAATACACCCAGGTTTTAAACTTAGAATAACTCAGCCTCATGCCGGATCCCTAGTAGGAGCATTTGTTTGCATCACGTGCATTTGAATTTGGAGACTCAACACAGGGGTTGGGTCTGTCTATGACAGGTGTGCCTGAAATGAAAAGACCATCCTGATGCATCTTACTTGCTACTTGTGCATTTATTTGCTTCAGATTTGCATGCTGACCGGCTTTTGAATAATAGGAGAAAGTTGAAAAAAGAAAATAGAAGTGTGAGGGCTATGTGAGATAATCACCTATTTTGAAAAACCAATGTCCAAATGGTACTGAAACTCTGCCGAAATTTTGAAGAAAAAAAATTTTATTTTGAAAAAAAAAGAAGAAAAAAAGGGGTTGGTTTTTGTTTTAAATTGCCCGAACTACGCCAGTTTGATTCTCACCGGGTGTGGGATACGTAGGCAACCCCCATCGGGTCCAACTTCCTTTTTGCAAAAATAGCCCAAAAGGCATCAAAATTTTCTTACTTTGTTGGAAATAAGTAAGGTGAAGGCATTTTTGTCGAAAATAGCCGAATGTCCCCAAAAAGATGCCGGAAGGCTGTTTTTTCAAGAACAACCACCTTTGGTCTCTTTTTTGATATTTTGGCCGGTTAGCAAGCACAACCTTAAAATCTTTCCCCCGGAAGTGCTAAAAGGTCGTATTTGCAAAATCGGATTTATTTTGAAATGAAAATTTGAAAAGAAAAGAGAGAAAACAGTGTTAACTTCGTTTTTGAGTCAAATAAGTCTTGATTTTGCTTAATCACTCTAATAAATGTGCATAATGAGCACGAGTCAAAGTTTGCCAATAACAGTCGTGAACAAGATCCCTTTGGAGTTGCATATGTGGTGGGAGAATCTAGGTAAATCAGAGCAAGATAAGGTCAATCTACATCTGGGGGGCCTCACCGGGTTGTTGAAGATAAGGCCTATAGGAGACATCATAAAGGCGTTGGTTACATTTTGGGACCCAGCTCACAACTTCTTGCATTTCTCGGATTTTGAACTCACACCCACCTTGGAAGAGATAACAGGTTATATGGGAAGTACTGAAGGTCTGAGGCATAAGTATCTGATCGCTCCAAGAGCCGTTAACTCTCACAAATTCATGGATTTGCTAAAAATAAGAAAGGGAGTACCATACTCCGAGTTGGAGGATGGTTTTTCCACTCTACGTTTTATATACTAGAGGTACGGGCATGTAGGAGGATTCAACAACTCGGAAAGTGGGGTGTGTAGCAAAGGCAACTGAGCAAAATGGGATAAGCATAGGCGTTTCGCTTTCATGGTAGCTTTCTTAGGCCTCATGGTATTTCCCTGGAAAGATGGGAATATCGATCCGCGGGTGGTGTCACATCTCCTTTTTTCCTACACCTCGGAAAGGGTATAAGGGAGTTTTTTCTAACTTAAAGTGACAATCGAAACGGGATTTATTTATTATTAAAAATTTAGAGTCACCACTTGGGATAATTTATGGTGTCCCAAGTCACCGGTTCAAATCCCGAATCGAGGAAAAGATTGACTCTGTTTTACAGTCCGCGAACACAGAATTCTGTTAACCCGGGAGTAGGTTTTAGGCATTCCCGGGTTCCGTGGTTCTAGCACGGTCGCTCAACTGTTATAATTGGCCTATTATCTGATTTTAATACATGTTTTAGCCTATGGTTCAATTTTAACTTATTAACCGCTCTTATTCATTTTTTAGGAAGATTGTAACGTCATTTAAAATATGTCTTGAACCACGTCACATAAATGCACCCACGGTCCACGACACATTTTATTTAACGTTTTTAGGATTTGGATTTGAATCACAGGAAATGCACACCCGAGTTTAGGAAGGTAATTTTAAATTACGTGCCTAAAGCAACTACGCATTTTTTAACTTTGCGAGGGCCATAGAAAATACGCTAAATGGCATGCCTCGAATTCTAAGGATTTAAAATTAATTAAATGAGGGCCATGAGTTTTGAGGTTTTATTGTAGATGGAGTGGTATAAATTGATAAGTACAAAATGCCTAAAGAAATAGGTTAGCTACATGTATATCACTGGAGCCTTTTGTTATAGCATACTACAATTCAGAAAGGTGGAGTTGCCATTTATGTGAAAATAACATAAGACAGGTGCCAGCTTTGGGTTCATCTCCATATCATCTTCAAAAAACCGACTTTCGTTTTCAAATTCTAGAAAGAAACTAACAAAATTTTATAACAAAATAATGAATCTTAAATGACCATATGAGCACAAAATAAAAAATTAACCATGCTGAGAACTATTCGGATGAATCAGAAGGAACAAAACAAACATGGACATACAAAAATGCATTTTAAACTTGATTATCACAAAGAGCACTTAAAGTAATTTATTTATTTAACACTATGCTAAAGAAAAAGTTGTAGTATCACGACTATAACTTCTACAGTACCATTTTGAAGCAGAGGAAGTTGAATCTTTACATGGTTAATTTAAGAAAATGTGCAGCCAATAACATAAATTGAAGATAAGATCCTTCTACTAACGCAATCTATTTTTTTTTACATCTTAATGTTGACAAACTGTTCAACTTTACATACTTCTTTAAATTTCAAAATATGAATGTGGTGCTACATGGGCTTGAAATCTAAATGTAAACAAAACAATACATGTTGGTTACAAGTCATGAGCCAAGAAAAATAAAAAAAAAAGTAAAAATAAAATAAAGAAAAAAACAAAAACGAGACAGAGTCATGAACATACTAAAATAACGTTAACATTTGCAAATCTCAATTCACTCAATCAAAGAAACATCATTCATGCGAACAGATCCAATACGAAAGAAACTTTATCAAAAGAATCAAATCAATTTGCTTTTGCTTCAATAAAGATGCTCTGATATTTTTTAACTCAAGAACTTGAATTACATACCTACAAGAGAGTGAATTGAAATGAATAAAATCTGAAAGTTGTAGAGTCAATACAGCAACAACAACAAAATCTCTATCAACTCTTCTTCAAACCCAAGATTCAAGGCCCGAAATGTTGAAAGAAAAATTTAATGAAAATTTTCAACCTACATTTCTCTCCTCCCCCTATCTTCTTTTTTTTTCTCAAATTTTCTCTTCTATTTAAAGCAAAATTTTCGAGATTTTTCAGAATTTTATTTAAAAAATATTTTATTATTTTTTATTAAAACAAATCGCACTTACAAATTGATTTTATTTTTTTATTAAAAGAAATCACACCTTTCTGTACTTTTATTTTTTAAATTCCAACTTAAATTACTTTTATCTTATTTAAAATCCCACATTTTTTACTTTTTAAAGGAAAATTTCACTTATTTAACTTTTCTTAAAAAACAATCCACTTTCTTTTGCTTTTCTTTTAAAAATGCTACTTTCTTTTCCTTTAAATTTTTTTAATTTTCAGATACCTTTATATTTATTTTTTAATTCCAACTTTCTTTTACTTTTTATTTTTTTAAAATTTCCACAAAACTTTACTTTTATTTTTTTAATTTTCTACATTCTTTTACTTTTTAAAAGATAATTCCACATACTTTTACTTTTATTTTTTTAATCAATACTTCCCTTTTTCTTATTTTTTAAATCACTCCTGAAAATTAAAAAAAATTAATATTTTTCGATTTTTTTTTATATTTTAAAATAAAATAATATTAATAGTAATAATTCACCTTTTAAAATTTTATGTTTTTACCCTATAATAAAAAGTGTAACAAAACTAAAAATTGCAAGTTAAAACCCCTAAAATATTTACATAGAAGAAGTGATAAAAAATTAAATATTATTAAAAATTAGGTGCTCAAAGTTGCCCCTCTTTGTTTGGAAACATGAAGTTTTGGTTTTGGACATGTGACTAATTTTTTAACATATTTTTATTCAAAAGGAAAGAAATAAGGAAAAGAGAAAGGGTGCAACCGAGTCTTGGTTTTGGACAGCCTACATATCCCGGGTTATAAGGGAATCAGGTCGCGTGTAGTTCAAGAAGTTTTGGTAGCTGGTACTACCGAAGAGCTGTGATTTTGCTGCTATTGTTGTTGTTTCTGCTTACTGAACTCCTTATTACACCGTGACAAAATAAAAGAAACCAGATTAAACTATGATATACGAATTACAAGAATCCTATCTATATCTTCAAACTTGAACTTGCAGTTTCTTCTGCCCTACTGACTTGTACTCTCTGAGTGAGATTCCTTTGTTGCTAACTTGACTTGCATTCTGAGATGCTTTCCCTTTGTTGTTCAAGTGGGCTCCTAATTGTTGTCTTCCTTTGAACCTTGTTGCTTCCCTTCGTTCTCCAGGTGGGCTCCTGATTACCAACACTTGCGCTGCTTTTCCTCGGAACTTGAATTGTTTCCCTTCATTTTTCAGGTGGGTTCCTAATTGCTGAACTACTTTTAACCTTGCTGCTTCTCTTCGTTCTCCAGGTGGGATCCTGATTGCCAATACTTGCACTACTTTTTCTCGAAACTTGAACTGCTATCCTTCGTTCTTCAGGTGGGCTCCTAATTACCAACACTTGACTTGCTGCTTCCCTTCGTTCTTCAGATGGGCTCCCGATTAGCAATACTTGAACTGTATTCCCTTGCTTTCCAGGTGGGCGCCTGATTGCCAAAACTTGAATTGTATTCCCTTACTCTCCAGGTGGGTGCCTTATTGTCAAAACTTGAACTGTATTCCCTTGCTCTACAGGTGGGCGCCTGATTGCCAAAACTTGAACTGTATTCCCTTGCTCTCCAGGTGGGCGCCTGATTACTGAAACATGAATTGTATTCCTTTGCTCTCCAAATGGGCGCCTGATTGCCAAAACTTGAATTGTATTCCCTTGCTCTCCAGGTGGGCTCCTGATTGCTTGACTTGAACTGTCTTCTTCTTGAAACTACTTTTCTTTGACTTGTCCTCCCTTGTTTCTCCAGGCGCGTTCCTGATTGCTTGGGTATGAACTGCTTTCTATTCTTCGAAACTAGTGTTGTCCTTCCCTTCTCTTCAGATGGGCACCTGACTTCCACAAAATAGGCAAAATAAAAGAAAATTTTCTGCCCCAGTTTGGTAGCTGGGCATATCCGTGTGTGTTAATTGAATCATGCTACCAAATATCTATAAGAATTTGAAAGCTAGATCTCATTATCTAGGAGAGTCCTGAAAAATTCTAGTAAAATGCCTATTTTAAAGCTACATTATATCTTCTAAAGATATGACTTCTGCTAAATCTTGTTATCTAATACAGACCTAAAACTCATCCCATTATCCAGGAGGGTCCTGAAAATCAAAATCAAGTTTTATCTTAAGAGTGACATTTTTAAGTTTAAATTATACTCCCTTACAGTAGAACTTACGCTAAATCTTATTATATAATGGAATTCTTAAAGCTAGGTCCCATTATTCAGGAGGGTCCTGAAACTTTCTAGTGAATCCTACCTCAAGCATGCAAACTTTGAAGTTTCGCATATATTCCTTTGGGGTACATTTATGCTAGATTCTGCTACTCATGATTATTTTGAATTTTTAAACTAAGTCCCATTTTCAAGGAGGGTCCTAAGAACTTTGCGATCAAACCTACTTGGTACTTTTTCTTTCTTCACGTAGGATTTCTCCGAAACAAATGAAATTTTTTCCCCTATTTCAAATCAAAGAAAAATCTTGTCAGTTTAGAACGTGGTGGTTAGTTATGGCATTCTTACTGTAGGCGGTTCTTCCTTTGCCATGCTTTGCTTTGAGTGACTGCCTTGAGCAGGTCGAGAATTGTTTGACCTTCTGATTTATCCTTGACCCCAGGAACCTAGATGATCTGAGTGCTCTACACCCCAACCGTTGTTTTTCATTTCTGACCTCTGCATCTCCCGCGATATTACTGAACCATTTCACCGATTTAACTTTTGCTTACACTCTATGTCCCACTTTTCATCACACTATCTCTGGCATGTCCTAGCCGCATTTTGCTTTGTGCAATTTTGAAACTGGTAGTAAACTTTGAAATTCCTTCTTATTTGTTGAAACAAGGCTAACCTTAGAAGAGCTTTAGAGGAGTAAAATTAATAACAATGAAATGCGATGATTTTGAGAATTAAGAATAAAGAAGAAAATCCAAATTTGGATGACTGTTGGAGAGAGAAAAAGAAACTTATCTAAGTGGAGTAACTGGAACCAATAATCATGGTATGCATTTTGGATTAATCAAACCAATCTATTTAACCAATCACTTTTCCAATTGTTTTACTTTGTGCTCCAAGATCTCCGCAACCCGATGTTTACTTTCCGCCAGCTTACAGACCTTGTTCGGCTTGCAGTGCCCTGAAGGGTTTTCACCGACAAACCTCTCTCATTTGTTCATTCCTCAATTCCTTGTTGCCTCATGGTGACCGTGAAGGTTTTCACCAATAAGACTCTCTCATTTTTACTCTCTCTCAGCTTTCATCGCCTCATGGTGCCCACGAGGGTTTTCACCAATAAGACTCTCTCATTTTTTGATTTCTCTTGCTTAACCCGGAGTGTTGCCCCTGATATGAATCCTCTTTACTTACTTGACTTGGCATCTCTCGAAGACTGATCGGGAGGTCTTTCTTTGGACGGCAATGTGGGCTCTTTGGATATGTTTGGAAAGAAAAGGGTATCAAAAAGGCTCAAAGCAACTCAAAATTACAACTTTTGGAATCTGATCTCTTACCACAATCACAATTTCTGCCCCAATTTCTTGCTTGGGGATTTTTTATTTTATTTTGATATGATATGACCGAGCCGTCAGGCTGCCTACGTATCCTTAATAGGAATCATGTCAAACGTAGTTCACATCTGAATTTCCTTGTTGTTATACTTTCTCTTTTCACTTCTTTTCTTTTCTTTTCGTTATTGATTCCAATAGAGGGGTATGAAAAAAAATAAGGCTCAAAAGGGGGAACAAAGTGTAAAGTGTTTAGATAGCAGAACAAATTGCCTTCGTCATTCCAATCTTTGAAACAATGCCAAATACAAACAATCAACAATTATACCAAAGAAATCATAATATCTCTTGACTGCATTAGAATTGATAGCCATGTCTATGAATTTTCCTTCGATATCTGTTAAACATAAAGCACCATTGGACAATACTCTGGTCACAATGAATGGCCCTTGCCAATTCGGGGTGAACTTGCCTTTTGCTTCAACCTGATATGGAAGGATACGTTTCAACACTTGTGGACCCACTTCAAACTTCCGGGGACGGACCTTTTTGTTGTATGCTCTTGCCATTCTCTTTTGATATAACTGGCCATGACTTTTTTCATCAATCAAACTCAACTGCTCTAAATGAGTTTTGACCCACTCATCATCATCAATCTCTGCCTCAGCGACAATCCGAAGGGACGGGATTTCAACTTTCACAGGTATCACTGCTTCAGTGCCATATACTAACAAATAAGGAGTTGCACCTACTAAAGTACGGACAGTAGTGCAATAACCCAGCAACGTAAATGGTAATTTTTCATTCCATTTCCTGGAACCTTCTACAATTTTCCGAAGTATCTTCTTTATGTTTTTGTCGGCTGCCTCGACTACTCCATTCGCCTTGGGACGATATGGGGTGGAATGGCGATGTGTAATCTTAAACTTTTGACATACCTCTTTCATCAAATTACTGTTAAGATTAGCACCATTATCCGTGATGATAACCTTTGGGATTCCAAATCGACAGATGATATTTGAGTGAACAAAATCAACTACTTCTTTCTTGGTTACTGACTTGAAAGTTTTAGCCTCAACCTACTTGGTGAAATAATCAATGGCTACCAGAATGAACCTGTGCCTGTTGGATGTTGCTGGCTTAATTGGTCCAATGACATCCATGCCTTAAGCAATGAAGGGCCATGGTGCTGACATTGTGTGCAATTTCGATGGTGGAGAATGAATTAAATCTCTGTGTATCTGGCACTTATGACATTTTCACACAAAACTGAAACAATCTCTCTCCATGGTGAGCTAATAATAACCTGCTCGAAGAATTTTCTTCGCCAACACATATCCGCTCATATGTGGTCCGCAGACTCCCGAATGTACTTCAGACATGACAGTCGTAGATTGTCTAGCATCTATGTATCTTAACAATCCAAGGTCTGGTGTTCTTTTATACAAAACTCCTCCACTGAAGAAAAATCCACTTGCCAATCATCGAATTGTTGTCTTTTGATCCCCCGTGGCTTGCACCGGATATACCCCCATTCTGATGTACTCCCTGATATCATGAAACCACGGTTCACCATCAAGTTCTTCTTCTACCATGTTATAGTAAGCATGCTGATCTCGAACTTGAATATGTAGAGGATCGACATAAGCTTTGTCCGGATGGTGCAACATTGATGCCAAAATAGCCAAAGCATCGGCCACCTCATTATGGACCCTTGGAATATGCCTGAACTCTACTGATCTAAACCGTTGACAAAGATCATGCAAATATTTTCGGTATGGTATGAGCTTTAAATCTTGTGTTTCCCATTCTCCTTGAATCTAGTGCACCAGAAGATCCGAGTCTCCCAAGACCAAGACTTCCTGGACATCTATGTTTGCAGCTAGCCTTAAACCCAAAATGCATGTCTCGTACTCAGCCATATTGTTGGTACAATAGAAATGAAGTTGAGCTGTAACAGGCTAGTGATGCCCTATTTCAAAAATAAGCACAGCCCCTATTCCAACTCCTTTCATGTTGGCAGCCCCATCAAAGAAAAGTTTCCAACCTGGTTTTTCAATCTGCTCTAGTTCGTCGATATGCATCACCTCTTCATCGGGAAAATAAGTTCTCAATGACTCGTACTCTTCATCGGCCGGGTTCTCGGCGAAATGATCGGCCAATGCTTGGGCTTTCATCGCGGTCCGAGTCACATAGATGTTGTCACACTCCGTGAGCAAAATCTGCCACTTCGCAAGTCTTCCTGTGGGCATAGTCTTTTGAAAGATATACTTCAACGGATCCAAGCGCGAAATGAGGTAAGTAGTGTAGGATGACAAATAATGTTTCAATTTCTGTGCTACCCAAGTTAGGTCGCAACATGTCCTTTTTAGGTTAGTGTACTAAACCTCATAAGCCGTGAACTTCTTGCTAAGATAGTAGATGGCATGTTCCTTCCTGCCAGTGATGTCATGCTGACCCAATACACAACCAAATGAATTTTTCAGGACTGTCAAGTAAAGAATCAAAGGTCTCCCTGGTTCTGGTGGGACCAACACAGGTGGGTTTGACAAGTATCCTTTTATCTTATCAAATGCTTCTTGACACTCATCAGTCCACTTGACCGTAGCATCCTTCTTCAGCAACTTGAAAATAGGCTCACAAGTTGTCGTGAGCTGAGCAATAAACCTGCTGATATAGTTCAACCTCCCTATCAGACTCATCACCTCAGTCTTGTTCCTCGGAGGCGGAAATTCTTGGATAGCTTTGATCTTTGACATGTCCAACTCAATACCTCGACGGCTAACTATGAATCCCAACAATTTTCCGGATGGAACACCAAATGCGCACTTGGCAAGGTTAAGTTTGAGGTTGTACCTGCGAAGCCTCTGGAAAAATTTCCTCAAATCTCTGACTTGGTCGGCCTGCTACTTCGACTTTATGATTACATCATCTATGTATACCTCAATATCCTTGTGTATCATATCATGGAACACAGTGGTCATTGCCCTCATGTAAGTTTACCCAGCATTTTTCAAACCAAATGGCATTACATGGTAGCAATAAGTTCCCCATGGCTTGATGAATGCTGTCTTTTCCGCATCTTCTTCATCCATTAAAATCTGATGATACCATGCACAGCAATCCACAAAAGATCCAATTTCAAATTTGGCGCAATTATCGATCAAAATATGGATATTGGGTAGTGGGAAATTATCCTTTGGACTTGCTTTGTTGAGATTGCAGTAATCAACGCATACTCTGATCTTGATGTCCTTCTTTGGTACTGGCACAACATTAGCTAACCAAATGGGATATCGTGTGACCCGAATGACCTTTGCGTCCAACTGCTTGGTGATTTCTTCCTTAATCTTCACACTCATATCATTTTTGAACTTTCTCAATTTTTGCTTGACGGGAGGGAATGCCGGGTCAGTGGGTAATTTGTGGACCACCAAATTAGTGCTCAAACCTGGCATGTCGTCATATGACTATGCAAAAATATCTTTATATTCAATCAGTGCTTTGATTATCTCTTCCCTGATCTTTTGTTCAAGGTGGATGCTTATTTTAGTCTCTCTAATATTATCTGTGTCCCCTAAATTGATGGCTTCTGTATCATTCAGGTTGGGTTTGGGTCTTCCTTCAAAGTGATTTAATTCCTTACTAATCTCTTCAAAATCCTCATCATCATCATATTCTGATTCGTCTTCACACTCTACTTCTTGAATTATTATTTCAAAATCATATTGATGTTTAAGACTGGGCTGAGAATTCCTCATGCATACCATGTCATTAGAACCAGCGTAAAAATAACTGTACAGAAAAGAAAGTAAAAACTAAAAGGAAAACCATCAGGAATGATGAAGAAAGGAGATTGCATTTCATTAAATGATAAAAGATAACAAGGTTTGCACACTCAAATAGACTGAAAGATAACAATCTGGATTACAACCCTGGAATAACCAGACAAACCGAAGGAAAATCAAAATAAACTACCAAAACTCCTTCCAAGTGGGGAGAGGAGTAGCCTTCCAATTGTTATGCTTTGTTTTTGGCCCAACAAATTGCACTTCCACGTTGCTAGAACCTTCTCCAATTTCCACCATGTTTACATCGTCAAACAATTTCTCGAATTTTTCAATTAATTCCTTGTTAGGCAGGATCAATCACAGAACTGGGAATTGTTGTTACTGGGAGACTTCTGGTACCGGACTTGACAAATGATCTGGAAAGACATGGGACCGGCTTTGGAAGGACCCATGCCCTCTGTTTCAATTTCCTGGCTCTTTTTATGTCTGCGGATGTGGGTTAGAATCCCAGGCCAAATGTTCCCAAGTTTTTAGGGAGGGACACCAGCTGTATGATGCCCTGCAGATATGAACCCAAACCTTTGCTTGGTACAAAACCATTCTTCAACATTTCAAAGGCCACCCTGGCTGATGCAGCGGTTATCTTCGGATTTGGAATGTGTTTCCCCTCTGAAACTTTCTCGACCAACATCGTGTCAAAATCCTGGTAGACCCACGGCCCCTTGTCATCTTCCATTTCAATGAACGGCACAACGGCATTGCTATGAGCGCACAAATTATCTTCGTCGTGCACAACTATTTCATGTCTATCCCATTCAAATTTGACCATCTGGTGTAGTGTTGATGGGACTGCTTTAGCTGCGTGAATCCATGGTCGACCTAACAGTAGATTGTAGGAAACAACTATGTCTAGCACCTAGAACTCCATTGTGAACTCAACTGGCCCTATTGTCAGCTCTATCACTATATCCCCAACTGAACCTTTGCCTCTGCCATCAAATCCCCGCACGCAGATACTATTCTTATGAATCCTCTCATCTTCTATTTTCAACTTGCTCAAAGTGGAGATATGGCAAATGTTTGCACTAGAACCATTATCGACCAATACCCGGGTAACCACGGAGTCCTCACATTTCACCATAAGGTAAAAAACTCTGTTGTGCTTATTACCTTCTACAGGCAATTCCTCGTCAGAAAAAGTAACTATGTTCACTTCAAAGATTTTGTTGGCTATCTTTTCCAGATGATTCACTAAGATTTTATCGGGAACATGAGCCTCAATTAGGATTTTCATTAAGGCTCGACGATTCTCGTATGAGTGGATTAACAATGTCAATATTGAAATCTGAGCAGGCGTCTTTTTCAATTGTTCCACGATAGAATAGTCTTGCATCTTCATCTTTCTCAAGAATTCCTCTGCTTCTTCTTCAGTTACAGCTTTCTTCACTAATACTGGGTTATCTTTACATTTTCTTAACTCCTCGGGGGCAAAGCATCTCCCCGAACGAGTCAAACCCTGGGTCTCACAGACTTCTTCTTCCCTAAGGACCTCAAGGGAACTCAGGCAGTGCTCACACCTAGATTTTATAGCCAAGATAGAGTAAGTGCAGTGTGGAAAGGCCATCTTTTGTGTGTCAAAGTTCAGATGGAACTCAAGGGTCCCAAGGCAATGCTCACACAAAAGGGGCAGAACTTTGTGGTCTAAGAGTAGAGTGAGAATGCTCGACATAGTTTTGAAGAGTTTAAGTAAGAAAACAATTTTGAAAAAAGGTAAGCAAGAAACAATTTTGAAAAAGAAAGACTTAATTTGAATAGTTTTATGCTAACGTTTAACTGATGAAAACCATTTGAAGGAGCATGCATACAAATATTAGAACCAAAACAAAGTCAGCATCACACCAAGGACCAAGAATAGTCCAGCAAACACAAGCAAGGGAATGGGATTGGAAGGATAAGTATGGAGTATGTGAGGGAAAGCAGGTAGTAGGCAGGAACATATACAAGCACATAATCAGAAACGCCAACAGGTTCAGTGGATCAGGGGGGACAGTAAGGTATTAGATTAGATTAATATATCAACACCAAATAACTAAGACCATGATCGTACCAATCATGGGGATTCACATAAGAAACATGCACTAAGTATATAGAAACATGTTGATTATTGAAAAGTAAAGCATAACATAACATGTAGAGGGAACTTAGGATCCTTATTACATGTTGAACCACAAAAATAGTGAATAAAAGCATATCAGAAGTACAAGGAATTGTAACAGTAATAGAAACATGTTGGTTTGAGGACTAAGATTTGAATTAGAACATACGAGTGATGTAAAGAAAGCAAAAACATAAGCAGAAATAGGAGAGGCATAGTAGTTAGTGTCGCGCCCCCCTTTTTCTTTTCCTCGTGGAATTGGGTTCATGACATTTTGGATATGGGACAACTCATTCCTTTTAGGAACGATGTTTGCATTTTTGAAGAGTCACCACCTAACGAGTTTAAGGTGCGTTATGGTACCTGTAGGGTTCATTCCTAACTATGTTTGATAACCAGAGATAGGATAAGGGCATGAAATTATCCTAAGGGGAAGGTGTTAGGCACCCATCAGGATCTACTAGTGTGGTTCCCGGTCAGACCATTTTCTGTGAATTTGTGCAATTAGAAAATACACAAGTAGGGATCAAATAATCGGGGATTTAAGTTTAAATGCACAAGTGTTTGAAAACAATTATTGAAAGGCGAAATTTTGAAAAGAGTTACAATCTAAAGCATGTTTATGAATGAAAAGGGGGGTGTCCTAGGTTTGTTTATAATATGAATCACATCAATGCAATACCCGGTATGACACTCCTCAAAAGAAGGGCTATACGTGGTATTAGTACACCGTTCATCATATCCATATCTACCCATTCTCGCCCCGTAAAGGTAATTAAGCAAAGGATGGTCTCGACTCTTATTGCATGCTATTACCCGTCCCTTCCTATCAGTCCCGGAGGAATTTAGGACTCCTATCCTATAAGGAGGTTCTAGGCAGACCCTCATGTTCAAAAGCAAAATACTAAGGCGACATACAAAACAAGTAGGACTGCATTTAAAAGGGGGAAACCACAAAAAACAAGTAGAAGGCTAAGATATGCCTCCACAAATAATGCACGTAGATAGCATGACTCATACACAATTAAGGACTGAATTCATAATCAAAAAGTAGGGTGTTTAAGTGATAACATCATAACCGGATTTATTACATGACTCAGAAAAGAAGTCTGAATTAGATTTGCCTACTGATTTTAACAGTTGATAATTAAACAAAGGCAGTTCCAGTTTTATTTAAGTTATTACCTAAGGTTTGCCTAGGCGTAAAGCAAGATACAGTGGTTATTCAGAATTATTAAAAGGCAGTTTGGAGCTTATTTTTGTTACCTAAAAAATGTTGTTCTAGTTGGTACAAATGCAGAGACTATTACCAGTTATTTTAAACGGGAGAATCAAGTGTGAAGCTGTTTTTACCTCTTTTATAATCAGCAATTTACACTAAGTGTGAATGTAAGTGCAAATAAGATCCTAGAACATGGTGTCTAAGGTGATGTATAAAACTCATGATATAGAATTCCTAAGAGAAGGATTTCTAAATGCATATGGCAAGATTGCAGAATTTCCTAAGAGCAGGATTTCTAAATGCACATAGCAGGATTGCAGACTTTTCCTAAGAGCAAGATTTCTAAGTACATAGACATAGAGCATGGATCAATGAATGAGGTGTTGAAACAAGAATCATAGGTCCTAAGAACATGATTTCTAATGCATTGTATGAATCCTAAGCATGGTTTCTATTGCACAATTAGGAATTGAACCTAATAACATGTTTTCTACCCTTGACAAATTATGGCATGCATATTTACCCTATCCCTTTTCACTAGCCACCCCAATACTTGTTTGTAAATTATTACAGACCATGTGATTGAATTACATGAGAAATGCAAAATAAGAAGTTACAACTATAGGAAGCCTGATTCTGAATTTCTCTCTGAGTTGTGTGATAAACCACCTCAAATGCAAATATTGTTCCATAGCATTTCTCATATCTGGGTGTGTCAGAGTTCCCTAAGGACCTCAAGGGATCTGGGGCAGTGGTCATACCCAGATTGCATAACCAAATAGAGTGACTGTAGTATGGAAGGGCCAGCTCTTATGTGTCCAAGTTCAGAGGGAACTCTAGGTTCCCAAGGCAAGGCTCACACAAAAGGGGCAGAACCAAGTAGTCTAAGAGTATGTGTGAGAGTGCTTGACATGGACTTAAAGGAGTTGAGTTGGAAAATAGTTTTGAAAACAGCATGTTTGAAATAAGTTTGCAAAAATAGCAGAAGACTTGCTTAGTGGAAACAGTTTTTGAAAAGGAAAGGGGATGGGAGCAACAACAACATATACAGAACAAGTTCAAAGAGCAGTACAACTTTACCAGTTACAAACATGGAAGTAAGGGTTGGGGACATAGAGGACCCAAATCAGAAACACATAATTAGTTATGAATTAGTGTTAATCAAGTACATTAGGAGACATGTTAATTGAGGGACATAAATAGGAACAAGTAGACATGCTAATTGAGGGACATAAATAGGAACAAGTAGACATGCTGATTACATTTGAACAAAGGAGGGCAGACTTTTAAGCAAGTTGAGTAAAGCAAAAAACAAGAAGTGCAATTTAACAGCATGAGCCATTAAGTCAGTACAGAAAGAGACAGGGATTGACAAACAAAGGAACACATAGAGTTGAGTTTCAGAATTTAAACTAGGAACATACCAGTTGAAGAAGCAAAGTGCAGAAAAAGTAAAGAAGCCTTGGCTTTCAGCTGGCTAGACAAAGCAGTAGCACAAGCAATATATAAAGAGGAGAGAGTTTGAGTGTATATGTGTGTGTTCTGAACTAATTGTTCATGTGTTTAAAAAGAGAGGGTAGAGTATTTATAGGTTTGAAAATAGGTAGGAAAATAAGGTAACAAGTACTGGCTTATCATAATTATAGAAATAATGCAAATTAGAATCAATTAATGATCTGGACTCCCTTTAATTAAGGAGTCATAGTTAAAACGGGTACAAGTTGTAGGAAAAGAATTGCTTGTGAGACTGATTTTACTATAATAGGAATAGTAAAGCATGCAGTATGTAATAAGGACTAGGTATAGAATAGTTTCAACATAAGGAAAGTACACGTTAATTAACATCACATAAACAAGGCAGAGTATGATTTGATTCTAAAAAAAATTAGTTAAAAGAATCACGGATGAGATTGAAAATCACAGAGAATCAATACTAACCAAGGAAAGTATCACAAAAGCAAGGAAGCAATTTCGAAAAACCAGAATAGAGTTACAAGGAAAAAACATAAAATCAAAGTTGTAGGTTGAAGAAGATTACACAGAATCACCACAAATTGTGTGAACAATCAGTAAAACAAATGGTCGGACCCATAAATGACACGGGTTCGGACAAAATCAAAGAAACATTAAGAACAAATCAAAACCGGTAGCACAAGAGCATATAGGACACACATAGAGCCCAGAAGGTTCATAATAGTCATGCAAACACACCGCAAACAAATTTAAACTTCAAATCGAACCCAAAAGTATTATGGTTTCTTGACAAAAATGAATCGAGCCAAAAGGAAAGACTCAGGTAACGTTTAAACATGCTAAAAATCACAGTAATCAGAAAGAAATCGTTTTTTGCAAAAGGGTTTTGAAACCCTAGTTTGAAAAATAAAGAAACTATCTGAAATCGGAGAAGCATTTGAGGAAAACAAGTGAAACCTTAATAAACCCATAGATCCATCACAGATCTAAAGAAGATCGGAAGATTTATAACTAGGTTTTTTTCAGAAAATAGCAGAGACAAAGAAAAAAGTCGTTTAAAACCCATGGATACACCTAGATCGAAGACAGATCTAAAGAGAAGTAACAAGTCTCAAGAGCTAGGGTTTCAGAGAACCCAAAGAAGGATGAGAGAACATTAGATCATTACGGGTTTTAGCCGGAAACGCCATGGATCTGACTCGAGCAGCCATGGATGGCCGGAAAAAGACCATGGATAGAAGTTGAGCAAGGTCTAGACTAGATCTCTTCGAGATCTTTCCACAAAATCATGAAAACAAGCAACCAGGAGACGTAAGAGACAGGTATACATCTCAAACAGCCATGGAAGTCCATGGATTGAGTGGGGATCAAAGGGGATTAGGGTTAATTTGGATGGCAGTGGCTAGGGTTTAAGTTAGGTTTCAGAGAGAATTGGAGAGGAAAGGGGATTCAAGGGCGGCGGGTTGGTAGGAAATGAATTAGGTTAGGGGTCGTTTGGGTTTATTTTATAAAGGGGAAATGGGGACCGTGTATCTAAATGATCAATGGTCCAGATTGAATGGGGTAGGTGGGTCGGGTTATAAAATTGGGGTTGGGCTTGGTCCGGTGGGTTTACTTGGATTGGGAATTGTGGTATGATTTAGGCTATAATTGAAATACAAATGGGTTGTTATTTAAATAGCCAGTTTTCCCTTTTTAATTTATAAAAAATAATAAATAGTTTCTGAAAAATAGATTGGAAGTACTAAAGTGATTTATAATACATAATTAAAAATTTAAAAATGCATGATCTGATTTTATGCGTATAAAACACAATTAAACCTTAAATTGGCTAATATTGCAATTATGTGCAATTTAGCTTTAAAAATACTAAATATAATTGTAAAAATTACTTTAGCCATATTTTGGAATAAATACAGAAATACCATAGATGAATTATCAAAACAATAATTTTGGAAATAATTATTGAGGATTTCATGGATAAAAAGGGAGAAAATAAATCAATTTAAACCTTTCAAATTATGGGAAAAATAATAAAACACTTGGACATGCTTATATATACATATATATGTTATGTTAAAGTTGTTTTGCATATTGAAAATATATAGGGAAAAATTGGGTATCAACAGCTGCCCTTCTTTACCTGGGAAGGATGAAGGAGTTGCCGGGTAAAGATATGATGGCCAATTTTGACCGAGTGAAATGGTTTAAAGAGGTTTAGGCTGCACCATGGCTTCTGAGTTGCCTACATATCCCTAGTTGTACATGAATCAGGTCATATGTAGTTTAGGATCTATCAGCGGAGTATACCGATGAAGATCTTTCAAGAACGAATGCAATGTCTAGTTCTGGGTGAGTGGATGATTTATGGGAATGGTTAGGTTCGATATGGCTACGGGAACTGGAGTGGGATCGCTCCGGTTGGGATGGCCATTGCTCGCCAACTTGCCTGCAAAAGAGAAGCAATACAAGCATATACTGTGCATAAATTTAAACATGATGCAAATTCCCGTCGGACCATGAATGTTGTCTTCGGACGATTTGGAATGGCGTCCTCAGACCATGATGTCCTAGGCCATGGGTTGTTTGATGTAGGATTCTCAAGCCATGAAATGATGTTCTCGGGCTATAAGGATGGTGCCTCTGAACCATGACGCCTTTGAATAATGATCTGCAAAAGATTGAAGGAGATCCTCAGGCCATGACATGGTGTTCTCGGGCTATGAAGATGGTGCCGCCGAACGATGATGTCTTTGGATGAGTTGGCAATATTTCAACCTATGAAGGATGCAATAGTATGATGCGGACAAGACAAAGCTTATTCTTGCGAATTGAAGGGCAGAGCTTAGCCTGTAAAAAAAGTGAGATAAATAGTGCTTGGGATAGTGCTTAGTTTTGAAGAAAATTGGAGGCCGAGCTTAACGTCGAAAGGCAGAAAAGTAGCCTTATGAAAAGATGTGAATGCAGGTGGAGGTAGAGCTTAAGATTGGAAGGCAGAATGGTAGCCTTATGCAGAAATGCAGATTGAGACAGTGTTTAGTCTCGGAAGGCAGAATAGTAGCCTTATGAAGATTGGAAGGCAGAATGGTAGCCTTATGCAAGAATGCATATGGAGACAGCGCTTAGTCTCAGAAGGCAGAATAGTAGCCTTATGAAGATTGAAAGGCAGAATGGTAGCCTTATGCAATGCAGATGCAGATGGAGTCAGCGTTTAGTCTCGGAAGGCAGAATAGTAGCCTTATGCAATGTAGATGCAGATGGAGATAGCGTTTAGTCTCGGAAGGTAGATTGGTAACCTTATGCAGATTAGAAGGCAGAATGGTAGCCTTATGCAAGAAATAAAATAACAAATGACAGTAGAGTTTTCTTAGCTAATAGCAGATTGCGGCGTTGTGATTGTTGGGAGCATTGTGACATACGGAATATCACTTGGTGTGTATCGATAGCAAATGTTGGTAAGTGCAATGGTTTGGAGAGCCGTATTCTTGAATAATGTTTATTCCATGGCATACAGTGCATTTACTAATTTTGCAGTCCTAATGCCTACATCCAAAGAAAAATCCTGAGTTTTGTAAGGGGAAGGTTAGTTCGTATCCCCGTTGGCTTTGCTTAACTTGTTCGGCTTTGATCTAGTAATATTGTCTATATCATTGGGGTAGTGTTGCTAATCAAATCGGTTTACAATAAACATGCATGATTTTTTAAAGGTATAACATAAATGTATAGTTAAAAATAGCTTTTAAATGAACCGACGACCGTGACGTAGTGTTGATACCCAATTTTTCCCTAGGTCTTTTTGTACCCAAAATACTTCCAAAATAGCATGTATGTGCATATATAAGCACACCCAATAGTTTTAGTATTTTTTAATGATTTTTAAACCGATTTACTACCTATTTTAATACCACAAAATCCAATAATTATTCTCAAAATTATCATTTTTTGGTGAATAACTTATTTCATTCCCGTATTTACACCAAAATATAATTAAGGTAATTTTTGCATATTGTTTACAAATTTGTTTGGCATTTTTAAGCTAATTGCATGTAATTGCAATTAAGGCCTATTTTATGATTAATAGCATTTTATAATTATAAAACTGGTTCCAATATTTTTTAAATTGATATATATATATAGTACTTGTTTTTTCAGTATTTTTAATTTACTTTTTAAATCATTATTACTATTTTTATAAAATAAAAAGGAGAAAATTGGCTATTTAACACTTAGCCTATTTCTACTTCAATAACAGCCTTTTCTCCCTTTCAATTGTAGCCTCAATTGGCCCAATTCCGCCCCAAATTAAACGACCCAATTCCCATTTCGACCCGACCCCTTAGCCCAATTTTTAAACCCGTCCGATTTTTTTTAAATCCTAGCCGTTGATCATTTTGATCAACGGCTGGAGTTTAGGCTTTCCTTTTTTAATCACCTAACACCCCTAACCCTACTTCATTTGCTTAGAGACGCCTCCTCTAACTCTCTTCGTCTCCCTCAAATCCTCTTGAATCTCTCCGAAACCCTAATCACCTCCCACCTTATCTCACCTCCTTTCCACCGGAATCCATGGCATCTCCTGCCATAGATGGCCTTTACTCACCCTCTCTCACACCCAAGCCTGAGTTGCACGAAGTCTGGACGCTTGACCTCGATGGTCCTCTCTAAGATCCGTCTCAGATCCGTAGATCTATGGTTTTCCAGCCATGTTCCAGCATATTCAAACGCTGGAAGCTCTATTCCTGACCATTTCAACTCATGATCTGATCTTGTTCTTCCAAGCCTTTCTCACTTCTAGGGTTTATCTGATACCCTAACCCATTCGAGATTCTTTCACCGTTATTTGTTTAGATCCGTGCTATGTCTGTGCTTTTCTTGACGATTTGAGTGTTTTCCCCAAATTTCCTTCTCAAAAATCGTTCGATTTCAAATTAGGGTTTCTGAACATCTTTTGATTCTTGATGTTCTTTTCTTTTAGATGTTCGTCTGTATTATGCTTGTATGTTTTCCTTCTCTATTACGTATGTATTGTCTTTTTTTCCTTTCTTTTATATGTGTGCTCACATGATTAATCCGTGTTAAATTTTCCTCACTCTTCTACCATGTGTGTTTACTACCGAGCTTCTTGAATTTTGCTTTTCTGAACTCTGTTTGTGTTCTTGTTAAGCATGTTTCATCTATTCTGGACTTGTCTGAGCTCCAGGTTTCCAAAACGTGTCCTTTTATGCTCTCAAATCGATTTTCATTCTCTGATTGTTTCAAACCTGCTATCGTGGTCTGTTTGTTCCTCATGAGACTCCTTGAGTCTGTTCACTTGCCTTCTCGTTTCTGTGTTTGATTCAATTTGAAACCCTAGATTTTGGGGGTTTCTTCGATAAATTGGATTAGGGTTCCACTTTGGGACCCTGAACTTTCAAACTCACCATGAATCTATGACTGAACTAGTATTCTTTAGTTTGTGATCCTAAACCCTTCAATGCTAGACTATTCTGTTTGAATTGTTTGCTTTATATGTGAGAAACCCCTCTTTCAAGATTTTTGACGATTGCTTGATTGATTTTGGACCCCTTTGATAGGGTCTTGATTGATTGCCCTTAATTTCCTTTTGTTTGAGCCCTTCTCTCCCTATTCCTGAATGGGTTCATTCGAATCAAACCTGTTTACTTTGATTTTGTTAACTGTCTGATTTATTCCCTTTCCTCTCTTTACAAATCAAGTACTATTGAGACATTTCCTTAAATATACTTCATGTATTTTCCCTTCTTAGGCTACTATGAAAGATTTTACTCAAATTTCCTTTCCTTGTTTACATTTTTTCGTCTGAAACTAAATCCCTTGGCTGAAGGGAGAATATTTTAGACTGATTTTTAAAAGGTTTTCTTACCTTTCTTTCTTGTTTCTCTACACTATAAGAGGGTGCTGCCCTTATGCACTTTAGATAATCAATTTGACACGATCAATTCTGATTACTTCTCACTCTCAAATACACTTAGAATTTTCATAAGAGCTCGAGTTCTCTGAACTCACAAGCATAAAGTGTTCTTCTCTGATTGTGGCTTTGCTTGAAAGAATCCTGCTTTTCTGTGCTTACTTTTCTGCAACTGGTATGTTCTTATATTCAAGTCCTGTCTCTTCCCCTTATGTGTTTATTCTATAGTTCATCTTTTACTATTTACATGTTGTGATTTTCTGCAAGTTTGTTTATTTCATCGTTCCTGCTCTTATATGAATCCCAAACCCTAAGCCCCCCATATGTGGTTGAGTTATGGTTTAGAAACATGGCAATACTTGACGTTATTGTCCATGGACATGAACTGGACCCTCTTGAGTCCTAAACTCTTTCAATTCCCATCCCCATTCCCCTTTACATGTATGCCGAGTTTGAGACTTTGGTCTGATAGTGTCCTAATCACTGTCCAGGCCCTAGTCTGACCTTCAATAGGTATTTACTCATAATTGATTGGCCGACAGGCTGGTCAAGGGTGTGCCAGCCTAGCATATTGCTGGGCATAACCACTAGCTTTCCTTGTCACTCCCTAACCCCTCTATTGCACTTACACTTGTTCCTAGAATCTAAGTTCTGCCCCCCCCCCCCCCCGTTGTGAGCCTTGCTTTGGGACTCATGAGCTCCCTCTGAACTTGGACACTCGAGGGTTGGCCCTTCCACACTGCACTTTAATTTAATTTCTAATTAATATCTTGGGTGTAAGCACTGCCTGGAGTTTTTGAAACTCCTTGGATCTCTGAAACACCCTAGATAAGAGAAGGCTTTGGAAATCTGGATCTCGGAAGTGGTTCAATCTCATATTGTTAGATACTAAGTCTGAATTAGGCTGCTCGGATGTAGCTGTAATTTCTGACGTATCTTTATTTCTGCCTTATTTTTTTGGTCTGTAATAATTTGTATAAACCCGGGGATCTAGCGAAAAGGGGGCGTCGACAGCATGGCGACTCTGCTGGGATTCTTTAGGCTTTTACCATTACATGTTGCTTGTGACTTTACTATCTCATTAATTGCTCTATTTACTGTCTTTATTCGCTACGAAACTGACTTGGCTCTTCATGTCTTTTCTTTCCTTTAGCTGCTTTCCTTTACTGCTTTATTTCAATACTGTTGTAGTTACTGCAATTATTGTAATCATTTATATTATGAACGTAAAAATACATGTCAATTTGTTTCATTCTTGTAAATTGCATCTTCAACATCATATTCCACTCGTGCCAAACAAATACCATAGCAACGCTTATAATGAGTGGTTGCGCTCTTCCAATATTATCACCCTTTAAATTCGGCAAAGGCGTATTTGCAGTAAAACCAATCGATCAGCGGTGCAGTCGATGGTTCCGTGCCTTTCCCTCTTGAGTTGTCCGCTCAAGGGTACCTGTCTAATACCCCAATAGAAACCTTACTCTGTTTAACTGTGCATGCATCATGGTCAAACCTAGCCTAGTCAGTTATGTTGTCCGCATAATGACTCATTAAGATAGCCTTGTCCAAAGTCCATCGGGTTTCCCTGAAACCCAAACGGACACCTACATGTTCTGTGCATTTATTTGGAGAACTAATCGCTTTTTATGCTGATTATTGGTATTAAATAGTCGAGTCCGGTGGGGGTGAGGTCTTAACCCTTTTGTTTTGCAGAAAATGAATGACAAAGTTCCTGACTTCGGTATGGTAAACATACCTTCACTCTTGCAGACTTGGTGGAGAAACCTCCCACCGAGCAACCAAATCAACGAATGAAAAGAGAGAGTCACCAAGGCTAGTGAGAAGCTAGAATACCTAGAGTACAGCTTGCTGGAATTGGAAGGGAAAGTGAGGAAAAGAGTCATCGACTGTCAAAATGCTGAGGAAGGCAAAGGAGAACGTCTGGCGATAGCATTTTTACTGGAAAATCTACGCGAGCTGGAGGACTTGATCAACGAGAACATTCAACCTGAAGAATATCCTTCTGGGACCAAGTAGTTAGGAGTCTTTCATTTTGCTTTAATGATGTAATAAGGCCAATGGCCACTAGTGACATTTTACTTTCCGTTATTTAGTGTCGTTTTGGATTCGTCTTATTTTTATTAATAAAATGAGGCATTTAGAATTATAAGTTCTCCAAATTAATTTGTCGCTAGGCCTACCTCGGGCACAACGAGGCACCCAAATTAGGACGCGATTTATATTCTTGCACAATGTGTTTAAATACTGTAACATTTTTCCTCATAATCCGCACTAACTTGTTACCTTTTTTTTTGTTTTTTATTCCCCTCCCCAAAGGTTAGTTCGTGCATTCTGGCACCATCATCCTACAGTACAAGATCCAAGGGCCCGGAAAGCTTCAAGGTAGTAAGGCTAAACAAAAGCGCCATGCATCACATTTTTACTTTTTACTAGCTGTTTTATTTCCACATTGTCTTTAATTTTGAAAAGTGCTCTGATATTCAAAACAATTATGAATTTAAACAAAGCATTTCAATTTATTATATATCTCGCTCTTATTATTTTTCTATCATTCACTTTATTTTACACAACATTACTAATACTTGCCTTGACGATGAACCAACTATTGTGACTTGCAACGAGACGACGCAACAAACGGATATGGACTCCGAAGAGGATGATATACCAGAAGAGGTCGTCAGAGGAGTTGAGAATTTTGAAAATAGGCCTAAGTCTAACTTGGACGAAACTGAGGTCGTTAATCTAGGAGATACAGGGAATGTCAAAGAAACACGCATCAGTGTTCACCTGTCACCATTAGAAAAGAAAGATTTCACGGAGTTCCTGAAGGAATATGAAGATATATTTGCCTGGTCATATGATGATATGACTGGTCTCAGCACATCCATTGTAGCTCACAAACTGCCAACAGATCCAACATGCCCGCCGGTAAAGCAGAAGCTCAGGAAATTCAAACCCGACATGAGTTTGAAAATCAAAGAAGAGGTTACCAAGCAAGTCAAAGCCAAGGTTCTCAGGGTAGTAGAGTATCTGACATGGTCAGCCAACATCATGCCAGTGCCAAAAAAGGACGGAAAAGTTAGAGTTTGTGTTGACTATCGGGATCTCAATTGGGTCAGTCCCAAAGACAACTTCCCCTTGCCTAACATACACATTCTTATCGACAACTGCGCCAAGCATGAGTTGCAGTCTTTTGTTGATTGTTTTGCTGGGTATCATCAGATATGGATGGATGAGGAAGATGCAGAGAAAACGGCTTCCAACGTGCCACGGGGAATGTACTGTTACAAAATGATGTCGTTCAGTTTGAAGAACGCTGGTGCCACCTACATGAGAGCCATGACTACCATCTTTCATGACATGATACACAAGGAGATCGAGGTATATGTGGATGACGTCATTATCAAATCCAAGAAAGCCAGGGATCATATGGAAGACCTAAGAAAGTTCTTCAACAGACTGAGGAGGTACAATCTGAAACTGAATCCCGCCAAGTGTGCATTCGGGGTTCTTGCTGGAAAATTATTGGGTTTCATCGTGAGTCATCGAGGAATAGAATTGGATCCATCAAAGGTCAAAGCTATCGAAGAATTGCCGCCGCCAAAGAATAAGAAGGACGTGATGAGTTTCCTGGGAAGACTCAACTATATCAACCGGTTCATAGCTCAATCCACGGTCATTTGTGAACCTATCTTCAAAATGTTGAAGAAGGACGCTGCTACCAAATGGACTAATGATTGTCAGAAAGCTTTTGACAAAATTAAGGAATACCTGTCAACGCCGTCGGTCTTGGTTCTGCCTGAGCCAGGAAGACCCCTATTGCTTTACCTTGCGGTATCGGATAGATCATTCGGTTGTGTTCTAGGACAACATGATGAAACAGGGAGAAAGGAGCAAGTCATCTACTATCTCAGTAAGAAGTTCACACCGTACGAGGCCCGGTATTCTCTTTTACAACGCACTTGCTGTGCTCTGACTTGGGTCACGCAGAAGTTAAGGCATTACTTCTGTGCTTACACTACTTATCTTATATCCAGAATGGACCCTCTGAAGTATATCTTCCAGAAGCTCGTGCCCACTGGCAAGATCGCCAAGTGGCAGATCCTGCTAAGCTAATTCAATATTGTTTACGTGACCCAGAAAGCAATCAAAGGGCAAGCCTTGGCGGACCATCTCGCCGAGAATCTCGTGGACGGAGAATACGAGCCCCTAAAAATGTATTTTCCCGATAAAGAGGTATCTTTCATGAGAGAAGATATTGCAGAATCCTATGATGGTTGGAGGTTGTTTTTCGACGGAGTTGAAAATTTCAAAGGAGTTGGCATAGGAGCAGTCCTAGTATCAGAAACCGGCCAGCACTAACCGGTATCCGCCAAGCTCAGGTTCCCTTGCACCAATAATATGGCCGAATATGAAGCCTGTATCTTGGGGCTCAAATGGCCATTGACATGAACGTTCAGGAGTTGCTAGTGATCGGGGATTCAGACTTTCTCATACATCAGGTTCGAGGAGAGTGGGAAACCAAGAACTCTAAGATACTTCCCTACTTGCATCATATACAGGAGTTGAGGAAAAGGTTCACAAAGACAGAATTTCAGCACGTCCCCAGAGTTTAGAACGAGTTTGCTGATGCATTAGCTACTTTATCGTCCATGATCCAGCATCCAGATACAAATTTCATTGATCCCATCCCAGTAAAGATTCATGATCAGCCAACTTATTGTGCCTACGTTGAGGAAGAAGCGGATGGAAAACCATGGTTCCATGACATCAAGGAGTACTTGACAACAGGGGAATATCCAGAACTTGCCAATGCTACTCAGAAGCTCACACTTCATAGGTTATCCAGCAACTTCTTTCACAGCGGAGGAATCCTGTACAGAAGGACTCCCCGATTTGGGTTTACTAAGGTGTGTCGAAGCAAAAGAAGCATCCAGGCAATTGGACGAAGTGCATGCAGGGACCTGCGGGCCGCACATGAACGGTTTTGTCTTAGCAAAGAAGATACTCCGAGCAGAGTATTTTTGGATGACTATGGAAATAGACTGTCTCCAGTATGTTTGCAAATGCCATCACTGTCAAATACATGCAGATATGATAAAGGCACCTCCAAACGAGCTTATTGCAACAAGCTCACCATGGCCATTCGCCGCTTGGGGAATGGATGTTATCGGACCTATCAAGCCTGCTGCATCAAATGGGCACAGGTTCATCTTAGTGGCAATCGATTATTTTACCAAATGGGTCGAAGCAGCATAATACAAGGCGGTCACTAAGAAGGTTGTGGCGGGTTTCATCCGCGACTACATTGTTTGTCGGTTCGGAGTTCCGGAATCAATCATCACTGATAATAGTTCCAATCTCAACAGCAACTTGATGAAAGCAATGTGTGAAACTTTCTAGATCAAACACAAGAACTCTACAGCCTACATGCCTCAGATGAATGGAGTTGTGGAAGCAGCCAACAAGAATATCAAGAAGATACTAAGGAAGATGGTTGAAAGGCACAAACAATGGCATGAGAAGTTATCATTCGCCTTATTGGGATACCGCACTAAAGTCCGCACATCAACCGGAGCAACTCCCTACATGCTGGTTTATGGTACAGAGACGGTCATCCCCGCCAAGGTAGAAATTCCCTCCTTAAGGATCATACAAGAAGTAGAATTGGATGATGCAGAATGGGTAAAAGGTCGCTACGAGCAGTTAGCCCTTATAGATGGGAAAAGGATGAATGCGGTTTGCCGCGGTCAGTTGTATCAGAACAGAATGTCCAGAGCCTTCAACAAAAGGGTTAAGCCAAGAAAGTTTACACCGGGGCAGCTGGTGTTGAAGAAAATATTCCCACATCAAGATGAAGCCAAGGGGAAGTTCTCTCCCAATTGGCAGGGTTCGTACATGGTTCACCGAGTTCTAACTGGAGGAGCCCTTATTCTTGCAGAGATGGATGGAGAAGTCTGGTCGAAGCCAATCAATTCAGATGCAGTGAAATGATATTATGTGTAACCACTTATGATTCCCTCTATGATGTAATTTGAACTACGCCCGACCTGATTCCCAAATAAGAGGGGATACGTAGGCAGCCCTATGGGTTCGGTCATAATTTAATAAAAATTCCATTTTCCCCGCTATTGGAACTGGGGCAGAATTTTGAGGAGGACCCTCAAAATTACGAAGTTAATTTTAGTTCATGCATCGCCAGAAGCACCAGCCCAGTAAACTGGGGCAGAATTTTGAGGAGGACCCTCAAAATTCCGGAGAAAAAGAGGTTTCAATGTCTTGAACCACGTCGCAGTCGTTGGTTCATCTAAAGAAAATTATTTTTGATTATATATTTACTAGAGCATGCATAACTATTATCTGAATTGCTGTTTTTTAGAGATGCTACCCCAATAACACATAACGTCAAGAGCCCGGGGAAGACAAACTAACCTTTCCCCTTACAGAACTCACGATTTTTCTTTTGATGCAGGCACTCAATTCGCAATATCATTAGGTATATTTATGCACTCTCAAGAATACAACTTCTCAGAATCATCACTTGTCCACAATTGCTATCCGTACACAATCTCTCCAGCAGTCATATTGTCGTAATCGACTATCAGCTAAGAGATCTTACTACTAATCATCCTTTTACATTCTTGCATTGCATAAGGCTACTTTCTGCCTTTCGAGACTAAGCTCTGTCTCCATCTACATTTTGCATAAGGCTACCTTTCTGACTTTCGAGACTAAGCTCTGTCTCCATCTGCATTTTGCATAAGGCTACTTTTCTGCCTTCCGAGGTTAAGCTCTACCTCCATCTGCATTTTGCATAAGGCTACCTTTCTGCCTTTCGAGGTTAAGCTCTACCTCCATCTGCATATCTTTGCATTACATAAGGCTACTATTCTGCCTTTCGAGACTAAGCTCTGTCTCCATCTGCATTTTGCATAAGGCTACTTTTCTGCCTTCCGAGGTTAAGCTCTACCTCCATCATCATGTGCATAAGGATACCTTTTTGCCTTCCGAGACTAAGCTCTGTCTCCATCTGCATTTCCTGCATTGCATAAGGCTACCTCTCTACCTTCCAAGACTAAGCTTTGTCTCCATCCTGCATGGCTGAAATAACGCCACTTTATTTCCTTGCATGGCTGAAATATCGCCACCTTATTTTTCTTGCATGACTGAAATACCGCCACCTTTTATTTACGTCTTGCATCGGCTGAAATATTGCCACCTACTGCATTTCATGGGCTGAAAGATCGCCAAATTGTCCAAGGGCGTCATTGTTCGGAGGCACCATTTTCATAGCCCGAGAACGCCATGCCATTTCCTGAGGACCCCATTTTATCTTTCGCATATCATTATTCAAAGGCATCATGGTTTGGAGGTACCATTCTCATAGTCCGAGAACATCATTTCATAGCCTGCGAATCCTTTATCATACGCTTCATGGCCCAGGACGTCATGGTTCAAGGACGTCATCCTAACCGTCCGAGGACAGCATTCATAGTCCAATGGGAACTTGCATCACGTTTAAATTTACGCACAATATGTGCTCGTATTGCTTACTTGCACGTACATCGGCTGGCAACGGCCGTCTCAGCAGGAGAGATCTCGCTCCGGTTCCCGCAGCCTATCAATTTTCAGAAACCTCTCTCAATCTAAACATCGCGTTCGTCCGTTTCAAATCTCCATCGGCATATTCCGCCCAATGGATCCTGAACTACATATGACATGATTCCTGTAAGACCAGGGATATGTACGCGGCTCAGAAACCAGATCTCGGTCAAAATTCTTTTCAATCGCCGCTTCCGGTCAAAATTGGTCATTTTATCTTTAACCGACAACTCTTTCATCCTCCTCGGGTAAAGAGGGGCAGCTGTTGATACCCAATTTTTCCCTAGGTATTTTTGTACCCAAAATACTTTCAAAATAGCATGTATGTGCATATATAAGCACACCCAAGAGTTTTAGTATTTTTTAATGATTTTTAAACCGATTTACTACCTATTTTAATACCACAAAATCCAATAATTATTCTCAAAATTATCATTTTTTGGTGAATAACTTATTTCATTCCCGTATTTACACCAAAATATAATTAAGGTGATTTTTGCATATTTTTTACAAATTTATTGGGCATTTTTAAGCTAATTGCATGTAATTGCAATTAAGGCCTATTTTATGATTAATAGCATTTTATAATTATAAAACTGGTTCCAATATTTTTAAAATTGATATTAATATATTATTTGTTTTCTTAGAATTTTTAATTTACTTTTTAAATCATAATTATTATTTTTATAAAATAAAAAGGGGAAAATTGGCTATTTAACACTTAGCCTATTTCTACTTCAATAGCAGCCTTTTCTCCCTTTCAATTGTAGATTCAATTGGCCCAATTCCCATTTGGACCCGACCCCTTAGCCCAATTTTTAAACCCGTCCGATTTTCATTAAATCCTAGTTGTTGATCATTTTGATCAACAGCTGTAATTTAGGCTTTCCTTTTTTAATCACCTAGCACCCCTAACCCTACTTCATTTGCATAGAGACGCTGCTTCTAACTATCTTCGTCTCCCTCAAATCCTCTCGAACCTCTCCGAAACCCTAATCACCTCCCACATTATCTCACCTTGTTTCCACCGGAATCCATGGCATCTCCTACCATAGATGGCCTTTACTCACCCTCTCTCACGCCCAAGCCTGAGTTGCACGAAGTCTGGAGGCTTGACCTCGATGTTCCTCTCTCAGATCCGTAGATCTATGGTTTTCCGTCCATGCTCCAGCATATTCAAGCGCTAGAAGCTCTATTCCTAACCGTTTCGACTCAAAATCTGATCTTGTTCTTCCAAGCCTTTCTCACTTCTAGGGTTTCTCTGAAACCCTAAGCCATTCGAGGTTCTTTCACCGTTATTTGTTTAGATTTGTGCTATGTCTTGCTTTTCTTGACGATTTGAGTGTTTTCCCCAAATTTCCTTCTCAAAAATCGTTCGATTTCAAATTAGGGTTTCTGAAGGTCTTTTGATTCTTGCTGTTCTTTTCTTTTAGATGTTTGTCTGTATTAAGCTCGTATGTTTTCCTTCTCTATTACGCATGTATTGTCTTTTTTTTCTTTCTTTTATATGTGTGCTCACATGATTAATCCGTGTTAAATTTTCCTCACTCTTCTACCATGTGTGTTTACTACCGAGCTTCTTGACTTTTGCTTTTTTTAACTCTGTTTGTGTTCTTGTTAAGCATGTTTCATCTATTCTGGACTTGTCTGAGCTTCGGGTTTCCAAAACGTGTCATTTTATGCTCTCAAATCGATTTTCTTTCTCTGATTGTTTCAAACCTGCTATCGTGGTCTGTTTGTTCCTCATGAGACTCCTTGAGTCTGTTCACTTGCCTTCTCATTTCTGTGTTTGATTCAATTTGAAACCCTAGATTTTGGGGGTTTCTTCGATAAATTGGATTAGGGTTCCACTTTAGGACCCTGAACTTTCAAACTCACCATGAATCTATGATTGAACTCGTATTCTTTTGTTTTTGATCCTAAGCCCTTCAATGCTAGACTATTCTGTTTGAATTGTTTGCTTTATATGTGAGAAACCCCTCTTTCAAGATTTTTGACGATTGCTTGATTGATTTTGGACCCCTTTGATAGGGTCTTGATTGATTGCCCTTAATTTCCTTTTGTTTGAGCCCTTCTCTCCCTATTCCTGACTGGGTTCATTCGAATCAAACCTGTTTACTTTGATTTTGTTAACTGTCTGATTGATTCCCTTTCCTTTCTCTTTACAAATCAAGTACTATTGAGACCTTTCCTTAAATATACTTCATGTATTTTCCCTTCGTAGGCTACTATGAAAGATTTTACTCAAATTCCTTTCCTTGTTTACATTTTTCCGTCTGAAATTAAATCCCTTGGCTGAAGGGAGAATATTTGAGACTGATTTTTAAAAGGTTTTCTTACCTTTCTTGCTTGCTTCTCTACACTATAAGAAGGGGCTACCCTTCTTCACTTTAGATAATCAACTTGACACGATCAATTCTGATCACTTTTCACTCTCAAATACACTTAGAATTTTCATAAGAGCTCGAGTTCTCTGAACTCACAAGCATAAAGTGTTCTTCTCTGATTGTGGCTTTGCTTGAAAGAATCCTGCTTTTCTGTGCTTACTTTTCTGCAACTAGTATGTACTTATGTTCAAGTCCTGTCTTTTCCCCTTATGTGTTTATTCTATAGTTCATCTCTTATTGTTTACATGTTGTGATTTTCTGCAAGTTTGTTTATTTTATCGTTCCTGCTCTTATATGAATCCCAAACCCTAAGCCCCCCTATGTGGTTGAGTTATGGTTCAGAAACATGGAAATACTTGACGTTATTGTCCATGGACATGAACTGGACCCTTTTGAGTCCTAAACTCTTTCAATTCCCATCACATTCCCCTTTACATGTATGCCAAGTTTGAGACTTTGGTCTGATAGTGTCCTAGTCACTGTCCAGGCCCTAGTCTGACCTTCAATAGGTCTTTACTCATAATTGATTAGCCGACAGGCTGGTCAGGGGTGTGCCATCCTAGCTTATGGCTGGGCATAACCACTAGCTTGCCTTGTCACTCCCTAACCCCTCTATTGCACTTACACTTGTTCCTAGAATCTAAGTTCTGCCCCCCCCCCTTGTGAGCCTTGCTTTGGGACACATGAGCTCCCTCTGAACATGGACACTCGAGGGCTGGCCCTTCCGCACTGCACTTTAATTCAATTTCTAATTAATATCTTCGGTGTAAGCACTGCCTGGAGTTCTTGAAACTCCTTGGATCTCTGAAACACCCTAGATAAGAGAAGTCTTTGGAAATCTAGATCTTGGAAGTGGTTCAATCTCATATTGTTAGATACTAAGTCTGAATTATGCTGCTCGAATGTAGCTGTAATTTCTGATGTATCTTTATTTTTGCCTTATTTTTTCGGTCTGTAATAATTTGTATAAACTCGGGGATCTAGCGAAAAGGGGGCGTCGACACGTAGTTCAAGATATTGCAACCTCTCCCACTAACGGAATTTTTAGGGTCCTCCTCAAAATTCTTCCCCAGTTTTATGGGTTGACGTTTTTGACTGTTGCTCGTGCGGCGATCGACTGAAATTACTTCGGAATTTTGAGGGTCCTCCTCAAAATTCTGCCCCAGTTTCCAGTTGCTGGGGGAAATGAAATTTTATTGAATCTGTGACCGAACCATAGGGCTGCCTACGTATCCCCTCTTAAACGGGAATCAGATCAGGCATAGTTCAATTTACATCATATAAGGAAAGCACAAAGATTACACATAGTAATGCTTGACTGTATCTGAATTAATCGGCTTTGTCCAGACTTCTCCGTCCATTTCTGCAAACATGAGGGCTCCTCTTGTCAAAACCCGGTGAACCATGTATGGACACTGCCAGTTGGGAAAGAACTTCTCTTTGGCTGCATCTTGATGCGGAAAAATTTTCTTTAACACCAGCTGCCCCGATGTGAACTGTCTTGGCTTGACTCTTTTGTTGAAGGCTCTGGACATTCTGTTATGATAGAGTTGACCATGGCAAACTGCATTCATTCTCTTTCCATCTATAAGGGCTAGTTTCTCATAACAACTTTTTACCCACTCTGCGTCGTCGAGCTCAGCTTCTTGTATGATCCTTAGGGAAGGAATTTCTACCTCAGCGGGAATTATAGCCTCTGTACCGTAAACCAGCATATAGGGGGTTGCCCTGGTTGATGTGCGGATTGTGGTGCGATAAACTAGTAGGGCAAATGATAACTTCTCGTGCCACTGTTTATGCTTTTCTATCATTTTTCTCAATATCTTCTTGATATTCTTATTGGCAACTTCTATTGCTCCATTCATTTGAGGCATGTAGGTTGTAGAATTCTTGTGTCTGATCTTGAAAGATTCACACATAGCTTTCATCAAGTCACTGTTGAGGTTGGAGCCATTATCAGTAATGATTGACTCTGGAATCCCGAATCGACAAACAATGCGGTCGCGGACAAAGTCTGCCACGAATTTCTAACTCACTACTTTGTAAGAGGTTGCTCCGACCCATTTGGTAGGATAAACCTTTGTCCGTTGGAAGCAGCAGGCTCGATTGGTCCATTAATGTCCATTCCCCAAGCGGCAAATGACCACGGTGAGCTTGTTGCATTAAGCTCATTTAGAGGTACCTTTATCATGTCTGCATGTATCTGACAGCGGTGGTATTTCTGGACATAGTGGATGCAATCCGTTTCCATAGTCATCCAAAAGTAACCAGCCCGGAGTATCTTCTTTGCTAAGACAAAACTATTCATATGTGGACCGCAAGTCCCAGCATGAATTTCCTCTAGTAGCTTGGATACTTCCTTTGCATCAACACATTAATCCTAAATCAATAGTCCTCCTATACATGATTCCTCCGTTGTGAAAGAAGTTGTTGGACAATCTCCGAAGTGTGCGTTTCAGAACAGGATTAGCAAGCTTCGGGTATTCTCCTTTTTCAAATATTCCTTGATATCATGAAACCAAGGCTTTCCGTCAGCTTCCTCTTCGATATGGGCATAGTAAGATGGCTGTTTATGGATTTTCACCGGAATGGGATCAATGAAATTCTTGTCTGTATGTTGTATCATAGATAATAGGGTAGCCAATGCATCGGCGAACTCATTCTGGACTCTAGGAACATGCTGGAATTCCGTCTTCATGAACCTCTTTCTCAATTCCTATACGTGATGCAGATACGGGAGTATCTTAGAGTTCTTGGTTGCCCATTCTTCTCGTACCTGATGTATAAGTAAGTTTGAATCTCCAATCATTAGCAGCTCTCAAACGTTCATGTCAATGGCCATTTTGTGTCCTACGATGTAGGCTTCATACTCGGCCATATTGTTGGTGCAGGGAAACTTGAGTTTGGCAGACACCGGATAATGCTGACCGATTTCTGATACTTGGACTACTCCTATGCCAACTCCTTTGAAGTTTGCTGCTCCGTCGAAGAGCATTCTCCAACCATCATAGGATTCTGCAATGTCTTCTCCTATGAATGATACCTTTTCATCAGGAAAATACATTTTCAGGGGTTCGTATTCTCCATCCATGAGGTTTTTAGCAAGGTGGTCTGCTAGTGCCTGTCCCTTGACCGCTTTCTAAGTCACGTAAACAATGTCGAACTCACTCAACAGGATTTGCCACTTGGCTAGCTTGCCGGTGGGCATGGGCTTCTGAAAGATGTACTTCATCCATTCTTGATATGAGATATGTAGTATAGGCGCAGAAGTAATGTCTCAGCTTCTGAGCTACCCAAGTCAAAGCACAATAGGTGCGTTCTAATAGAGAATACTGGGCCTCGTATGGGGTGAACTTCTTACTGAGATAATAAATGGCTTGTTCCTTCCTCCTCGTTTCATCATGCTACCCCAGAACGTAACCAAAAGCTTCATCCAACACTGCAAGGTAGAGTAATAAGGGTCTACCTAGCTCGGGTGGGACTAAGATTGGTGGTGTTAATAGGTACTCCTTGATTTTGTCGAAGGCCTTTTGGTAGTCATCGGTCCATTTGGTAGTGCGTCCTTCTTTAACATCTTAAAGATTGGCTCACAGATAACTGTAGACTATGCTATGATTTGGCTAATGTAGTTAAGCCTTCCCAAGAAACTCATCACATCCTTCTTGTTCTTTGGCGGTGGTAGTTCTTGAATGGCTTTGACTTTCAATGGATCCATTTCTATTCCTCGGCGGCACACAATAAACCCAAGCAATTTCCCAGCAGGAACCCCAAATGCGCATTTTGCGGGGTTTAGTTTCAAGTTGTAGCTTCATAGTCTATTGATGAACTTCCTCAGATCTTCCATGTGGTTAGTGGCCTTCTTTGATTTGATTATAACATCATCCACATATACCTCTATCTCCTTGTGTATCATATCATGGAAAATGGTTGTCATGGCCCTCATGTAGGTGGCCCCTACATATTTCAGGCCGAATGGCATCATCTTGTAACAGTACATTCCCCACGGTGTGATGAAAGCCGTTTTCTCAGCATCTTCCTCATCCATTCAGATTTGATGATAGCCAGCGAAGCAATCTACAAATGATTGTAGCTCATGCTTGGCGCAATGATCAATTAGAATGTGTATATTTGGCAAAGGGAAGTCGTCTTTCGGGCTGGCCCGATTGAGATCCCGATAGTCGACACAGACTTTGACCTTCCTGTCCTTATTTGGCACTGGTACAATGTTGGCTAACCATGTCAGGTATTCTACTAGCTTGAGAACCTTAGCTTTGATCTACTTTTTGACTTCTTCCTTGATTTTCAAACTCATATCAGACTTAAACTTTTTGAGCTTTTGCTTTACCGGTGGACACGTTGGGTTGGTTGGCAGTTTGTGAGACACAATAGATGTACTCAGGCCAGTCATGTCATCATATGACCAGGCAAATATGTCCTCATACTCCTTTAGAAATTCTACATATTCCTTCTTTTCTGATGGCGATAGGTGGATGCCGATTCATTTTTCCTTGACATTTTCTGCATCTCCCAGGTTGACAATCTCGGTCTCGTCCAGGTTGGACTTAGGTCTATTCTCAAAGTTCTCAACTTCTTTGACAATCTCGTCAGGTATGCCATCTTCCTCTAAATCAATGTCCTTTTGTTGCGTTGTCTCGTTGCATGTCACAGTCATTGGTTTATCAAGATAAGTAATAGTAATGCTGTATTGGTAAAGTAAGGAGAGAAAACAATAGCAATAAATATCAATTCATAAGAAAAATCAAGCATGCTTTGATAAATTGAATAACTATTTTGAGCATTAAAGATCTTATTGCGAGAATTGGAAAATGCGAGAAGAAAATCATTTAGTAAATAAAAATAGTGAATGATGCTTGTTTTAGCCTTGCTACCCCGATGCTCGTCGGGCTTTGGTTGTCCTGATGGTCCAATTATTGAGATGTGACCCTCTACTCACAGCCTGTATGGAAGGGCCTTCCTCCCCCTCCTCCTCGAGAATAACATAATAATCCATATCCCTATTTTCCAGAAACAAGTTTTTCACTGCTGCGAGCGCTTATTCTTCATCTGAACCATAAATAATGTCGGGTTGTTTGAAGGTATGCTCCAGACCATTCCCAGGTATATTCATATCCCAAACCGAAAGTAGTGCCATGTTTCTTGAGTTTTATGGGTTTAGAGATTCCTTGGAGATTCTTGCCGAGCCCCTTTCCAGGTTTGTACCCACTCCAACTTATTATACTCTCAATTTTGTGATCCCACCATTTGTCTTTGTCAATAGCATTGACCCGCTCAATGTGGTGGTAAGTTTCTCCACCCAGCTTCCTTCTTCCTCGATCGCCGGAATGCTCTGGCGACTGTATATAGGGTTGCTACCATCGCTGTGAAAGATCACTTCCTGGTGATTCCATTCAAACGTTACCGCCTGATGCAGCGTTGATTCTACGGCCCCAGCAACATGAATCCATGGTCATCCCAGCAGCAAGGTGTAAGATGCTGGTACATCTATCACTTGGAAATCGACCTCGAACCAGGTCAGTCCCATCTACAAACATAGAATAATATCACCAATGGTGGACCTCTGAGAACCATCGAAAGCTTTCACATTGATTTCTCCATCTTTTATCTCATGCAGTCCTTTACCCAACTTCTTGAGTGTTACCAACGGACAAATATTAAGACTGGAACCTCCATCGATCAGGATTCTAGTAATGAAATAATCTTAGCATTGCATGGTGATGTGTAGTGCCTTGTTGTGCCCTAGCCTTTCAAGTGGCAGCTCGTCCTCATGAAAGGTGATCTTTTGGATTTCCAGCACTTGTCCTATCATATTAGCCACTTCCCCGCTAGTTATGTTACTTGGTACGCTTCATTCAGCACCTTCAATAAAGCATTCTTATGTGCTTCACAATTTTGTAGCAAGGAGAGAATGGATATTTGTGTTGGCGTCTTGTTTAACTGGTCGATAACCGAATATTCCTTGGCTTGTATTTTCCTCCAAAGGTTGTCCGGACATGTCTCAATGAGGGATGGCCAATTGGAGGCCTGCTTGCTTGATTAAGCTAGATGTTTAGGGGTATAGACTCTACTAGTTCTCGCTATACCCTGTGCTGCGACAGTTTCTTCAATCCTGACCTTTCCTTTCCTTCTCACCTTGGCTGTATAGTCCCAGGGTACGGCATTTGTATAGAATTGTGTCATGGTAGACATCTCCACTGGGATCGGTGCGGCTATCCTCACTTCGAGTGGACCATGTTCCTTGGGTGGGAAGACTGCAACCTCAAATGGTGGGGGTGCATTCGCCAGAAACACGAACTCAACCTTCATCGGTGCTGGTGTATTTGCGGATGGTGCCGCTTCAAACTCAAGTGGTACAGACATATTCACCTCAGCATCCTTGGACGGTTAGATCTGGACTATGATTGGATTGAGAGTAATTATTGGTTTCTTTGGGTCATCACTTTCTGCGATCAACCCTATTGATCCCTCGGGATCCCAATCATCTTCTATTTCAATCATGTGGATACCTCCGCCCTTATGGTCTGGCAGGGGGTTGTTGCGGACTTTCAGAGAAGGTTCCTTTTCCACAATGATCTTCTTATCAATCAAGGACTGTATCTTGTCTTCCAAGGAGCAGCATTCATCGATGGTGTGCCCTTTCATGCCAGAGTGGTATGCACAGGACTTGTTCGAGTTAACCCATTGAGAAGGATTCTCAGGGGTTGTAGCAAGGATGGGGGTGACATAACCAGCAGCTTTGAGTCCCTCATACAGATGGTCGATGGGTTCAACGATGGTTGTATATTATTTTGGAGGTCTGCGATCAAAATTAGGTCGGAGTCTAGGTAAATTTTGGCGTGCAGGGGGTGATCGATAATGGGATGGTTGAGCATTGTAAGTTTGGTAGACATGAGTGGGTTGGGAGTATATAGGTGAAGTAGGTTGATATGTAGGCGGTGGAGATGACTGATAAGTTGGTGCGGAGCTTGGTATGAGGGTGAGGGTGCTTGGTAATTTGGGCTTGGCTGATATGTGAGTGAAGGTGTTGGGTAAGTTTGGTATTTGATGGGAGATTTGGTCCTTTGTGCAACCATCACGGCCCCTACGTCCCTTTTCTTAGACACACCACCGGATTGTAAAGCCTTATTTGTAGCTTGCAAGGCCTCAAAGTTTGTAACCATACCACATTTGATACCTTCTTCAATTCTTTCACCCAATTTGATAATGTCGGAGAACTTGTGGTTCTCAATCATCATCAGCCGCTCATAGTACTATTGGTCCTGGGCCCGGACAAAGAACTTGTTCATTTGCTCCTCTTCTAAGGCGAGTCTAACCTTAGCAGCTTTAGACCTCCAGCGAGTATCATACTTGCGAAACATTTTCGTGGGCTTCTTCTTCAAATTCTGAATATAAAACACGTTTGGGGCATTCTCTGTATTAAACCTGAACCTATCCATAAAGTTAGATGCCATGCCTACCCAGCTTGACCACTTCTTGGGATCTTGGCTGATGTATCAAGATAATGCATCTCCTTTCAAACTCCTCATGAATAGCTTCATGCGTATTCTTTTATTCTTCCTTACTCTAACCAGCTTGTCGCAATATGTCCTCAGATGGACCCTTGGATCACCCGTGCCATCAAACATCTCGAACTTAGAAGGTTTGTACCCCTCGTGTAGTTCGACATCAAGCTGTATGCAAAGATCCACATAGTTCAGCCTCTCGATTCCTTTGCTTCCTTCAATGACTTGGATCCGGCCGGTTAGTTTCTTAAGCTCCTCGGCTAGGTTCCTAATGAGTATATCCTTTTCGTCAGACTCAAGTGTGCATGAGATAGGTTGGGTGGAGTGTGGCATGGTCTCCACGTAGATAGGAGTGTTATGGTGACCAGGTGTATGGGTTTGGAAATGGTCGTTTGTGGAGCTTTAAGGTTCTGGGATGAGTAGTGGAGCATTGTTTGGGGTATGGCAAGTGTTATATTGGTTCTTTAGTAGAGCAATGTGATGGTGAGGAGCGGGATGATTTTGCTATTTTGGGATCTTTTGAGGAGGTGTAGGGTTTTGAGTATTGAGGAAGTTGACATCTGGGGTGCTAAGGGAAAATGACAAGTTTGCCAGATTCCAAACCTGATCGAGCTCTTCCTAAAACTTCAACAGTTTCTGTTCAAGCTGCGACACATTCTCGTTTGGAACCCGAATACCCTAGCTATTAGTGGCTTCTACCCGTTCAACTGTGTTCTCCTTCCTGATGTTGTTTAAATCTTCCATCTTGCCTTTGTTCTTGCCTTTAATGGGACTAAGAGGAGGAGTGAGTGGAGGGCCCTTGAATTTTGTGAAATAAGATGATGAAGCCAGAGTGCATGAACTAACATTTTGGGAGGGTAATAATAAAAGAAAACAAAATAAAAACAAAAGGTAATCAAGTCAATGAGGATTATAAAAAGTATTGCAATATTTAAACATATAGTGCGGGAATGTAAAGCGTGTCCTAATTTGGGAACCACTTTATTCCCGAGGTAGGCCTAGCGACATATTGATTTGGAGAACTTAGAATACTAAATGCCTTATTTTATTGATAGAGATAGATGAATCCCAAAACGACACTAAATAAGCAGAAAATAAAAGTCACTAATGGTCATTGGATTTATTACATTTATAAAGCAAAAAAGATAAACTCTTATCTATTTGGTCCCAAAAGGACCTTCCCCAGACTCGGCATCCCTTGCTCCATCAAACAGCTTCCCTAATTCTTGAAGTCTCAGCAACAGGTATGCTCTGGATAGATGTACACCTTTGGTCCCTTCAGCCTTTTGACAATCTTCAACCCTTTTGAGAAATTTTCTCTCCAATTCTACCATGCCTCACTCCAAGTATCCTAGCCTTTTGTTGGCACTGATAGTCATATCCTTCCATTCCTCAATCAGCTTCTCGTTGGACTCTTGTATCTCACGGTGTTCGCTCTCGCACTCACAGATCCTTTTGCGCAGCTAGTTGTACTTGACTTGCGCCTTGGCCTTTTCATCTATAACTCTGTGACCTCGAACGAACCCTGGCTGGCCCAGACCATCATGATTGTCTTTCAACCAACTTGAATAGAAAGGAGTGCAACTAGCATGATATCGGTCTGGCTCGATGGTGTCTCTCCCCATTATGATATTGCAATGCCACATGTGTTGGACTTGGCACTTGTAAGGACTGTCATCATTTTGGAAGACAACTCGGAAATGGCTCATATTGTGGACCCTGGGTATGACTTGCTTCCTACCTACTTGCCTCATAACTCGAAGAGGGATGTAAGGGTATGTTCCTCTTAGACCAATCAGTATCAGAAAAGGTACATCTCTAGATCGGATGATGAATTCCTCTATCAGAAACCACTCGAATATCCATTGAACATGTTCTTCAGTCGGATTATCAAAGAGCTCAACCCATCCTTTGGTAGTCTCAGGCTGAGCGAACATGTCGGGATGTAATTCATTCGCTTTGTGTGGTGGAAAGCGATGTGATCATCCCAGTCCCTCCGCTGAATCTCTTGTGGATATTCGCCCTTTTGGAGATGTTCCATGAGCCAAAGCTGAAGTAGTAGATTGTAGCCTTCGAAGTGTTTTGCTCCTCATTGACACTTCTCTAAGGCTCGGTATATGTCTGCGATGATAGAGGAATTCATCGCAGGTTTGGTTGAGTTCCCGGGGGCCTCAGGTATGTTTCGAATGCTCAACAAACCATTTTTGGACTTGGAAAGATTGTAGATTTTCTGCTGTTGTGTTGCAAAGAAAACCTTCATCACGTTCGCGAGGGGGTCTCACGTTCGCGTAGAGCATCTGGGTGAAGCAGCTGAAATATGCTTCGCGTTCGCGATGATGTACCACGTTCGCGAAGGTAAGGACCTGTTGGTCTTCGCGTTCGCGACATGGTCCTCGCATTCGCATAGGGTCTTCCCGTGTAAGCTACGCGTTCGCGAGTGGACCTCGCGTTCGCTAAAGAGGAATTTGGCCAATAGGACTTTTGTGCATCGCATTCACGATAGTAGCCTCGCGTTCGTGAAGAAGGAATTTCCTGAGCAGATATAAGATTTCAAAATCGAGGGTTTAGCCATTTTTATCAAAACTTAAGCTTGGGAGCTTGGATTTGAGTGAGATTTTGAGGGATTTTCAGAGATATCGGTTGGGTAACAATTCTAGACTCCTTTTTTCTTGTAACCCATTAATCTAAACATGAATTCATCCTTTAATTTCGAAATTTGTATGAAAATTGGGGAAAGTTTTTAGACCAAGAAATTGAGTTTTTATTGGGGATTTGACATCAGATTTGGATAATTTTGGAATCGTTAGACTCGTGACAGTTTGAGTATTCTGAAACTATAAATTTTACTCGATTTCGAGATGTGGTCTCGAGGGGAATTTTGGTTATTTTACATAATTTCGCGTATTAGCTTAGACTTTAATTGTAGAATCAGTTATTTGAAGTGTTATTTACATTATGAAATTGAATTGAATAGATTTTGGCCATTTGGAGTTGAGTACTCGTGGAAAGAGCGTTGTTTCGGATTGATTTTCGAGCCGCTTCGAGGTAAGTGGCTTTTCTAACCTTGTGTGGAGGACCCTCCCCTTAGGATTGGTATATTTGGTAATTGAAATGCCTTGTACGTGAGGTGACGAGTGTGTACTTGTGCTAATTGTTGGAAATCCGGTTTTCTTTAAGTAATTACTAGCATGTTTCCTTTCCTGTATCTATTACTTGCACTATTAAGCCTGTTGTTAGCTTAGGAAAGCATGTCTAAGTGACAAAATTGCTTTATTTGTTCAACCTGCCTTACTTAAATTCTGTGCAGCATGCTAGGCTAGAATCACTTGTTTCATTAATATAAAAAATTGCCATTTCTGTATATTTTCCTGTTGCTGCTGTGTATTAATTTTGGGACTATGGATGTGGGATTTCGGTAGCTCCCCCTTGCCTGTTTATTTTGCGACTACGGATGTGGGATTCCGGTAGATTCCCCCTGCACAGTTACATAGAACTACGGGAATTCACCCCCCAGATTCCCCCTGCTTTAGTATTTAGCCCTTATGTATTTTTCTGTTCTTATTAGACATTCCGGAGTTAGAGCTATGTAGTATTGATCTTAGCTTGTGATTCGTGGGTTTTCGGGATTTGGATTTATGTTTTGGTTTTGAGAGTTGAATAGGATGCATGCTGAGTGGCACATTTAAACACTGTTATTACTTTATTACTGTTTAAAGTCATTTTACTTCCGCAAATTTTGGTTTTTCTTCCGCAATTTTGGCTTACCTAGTCGTAGAGACTAGGTGCCGTCACGATGGTTCACGGAGGGCAAACTGGGGTCGTGAAACCTTGCCTTTATGGTTCTTAGGCATCAGCAAACCCGGAGTTTCCCACACTAGATCGGCCAGGCCTCCTATCTCTTCTAGAAAAGGTGTCATTTCGACGTCCCCGAAGCGAAACACGACCCTTTCGCAATCCCAAAATAGGGTAGCAGCTTCTATTATCATGTTGTTTGGTTGGACCTCCAGGAGGGATGGTAGATTGCCCAAATATTTTTTGACGAGGGTTTGGTCACTAGAGTGTAAATCTTTCCACCAGCTTAGCAATCTTGGGTAGATGTTGGTGACCATGCTGAATTCCTAAAGCATGATTTCTAAATGCCTAAAGAGTTACAACACGATTTCATGACGTGTAGAAGCAACAGTTTTGTGTTGATGCTGTTATTTAGCCTAAAGCAGGATTTCTAAGTGGTAAAGTGATGCCAAATGAGATGTTGAAACAGTAAACCTAAGAACATGGTGTCTAATGCATTACATGCCTTGAATGGGTTGATCTTACACATGGATTCTAATGCACATATAGGAAATGTAAACCTAAGACATGGTTTCTACCCATTGATGTTGATAGCATATATAACTACCATCACCTTTTCACTAGCCAGCCCCAATACTTGTTTACAACAGATTATTACAGACCAATACTGAAATGAATTAACATAAGTAGAAAAGAAAAATAAAAAGTAAAAAGTTACACTATAGAGAGCCTGAAGATAGGCCCAGATTCTCAACACCTGATTAGGACTTCCTCTCTGGGTTATGTAATAAATCACCTCAAATGTCAAGATTTTACCATAGACTTTGTCATGCCCCAAAATACAAGGAGCACGACCGGCGCTCAACCGAGTAATCCCGACTGAGCAAGCATGTTAGGTTCCATTCTACCCAAACCAACTCATGATTAAATAGGAGATGGACTCCATTAATCAGATTTAGTAAGTATTTCATTAACAACTTCCATTTCATTTTCATTAGCAACTTAAATCATAATTATCAAAATATTACAAGTTTTATAAATTCTTACAAAACATCAATATTTTTACTTTAATTCCCAATACTAAACACCACCCACAACCTGTCTATGGAGCCTCTAAATATAACTGAAGAATAATATGGAAATGCTGGCAGCAAGGCTCCGCAATACCTCTAAATACAAAGTACATGATAAACAACGGTGTGAGCACGTGATTTTTGCTCTATATGAGAATTACTCCCAAAAATCCAAAATAAAACAATTTTCCTTTGTGTGCGATTTTTGAATTTTCGTGGCATTTTTGGATAATTATTTGTATTTTTGTCTATGCATGTTTATTTGTTTAAATTAATAAAATATAAAAAATATGTCGCGTTTGCATTTAATATTTAATTAAATTTGTTTTACAAAATGAAAAAATCATAAAAAATAATGTACGTTGCATTTTTAGCATTTAACGTCCAAATTATGTGATTTTATCGTTAATTGCTATTTAAATGTGCGATAATTGTTATTAGGAGTTAATTGGTATTTTGAGATAATTTTGGATTTTTATAATTTAATCTTAGCATTTTTAGCTTTATTATTTAGGAAATTGAATAAATAGAAAAGAACAAAAATAGAAGAAATCGGATTGGGCCTTTTCTTCAAATTTAAACCAAATACCCAGCCTTCCCCTACGACCCGGTCCATTTCAAATCGGGTCGACCCAGTCCATAACCCCAAAGACCCAACCCCTTTCTTCATTTTGCATTTTTTCATTTCCCTAACCCTAAACCTAACAAACCACCCGCCCCCCTCTCTTTCCCTCTTCTTCTCCAAAACTCCCAAAGCTCCCCTCCCATGGCTGCCCCTCCCCCGTCATCCCCTTCACCTCCCTTCTCGTCGACACACACACACACACACGTACAGCATGAACACCCTCCTCCATCTCTCAACAGCCACACCATCCATGGCTGCCTCTCAAGCGCGTCCATGGCTCAAGCTTGTCCACAGCGCTGCAGCCCACGACCAGCAGCTCCAGCGGCGACCATCAACAGTCCGTCGAGCTCCAGCCATCGACGACAAACAGCCAGCCTCCATCGTCTTCATCGTCACCACCCTCCAGCTCCACCATCGTCCAACGACAACAATGAACGACCAGCTCCATCGACGACCTCCCCTTCTGCTTCGTTTTCATGTCGCAACACACATACACACACAGCTCCACAGCCTGTTGACGTCCAGCTCCGACACCCAGTCCATCGATCTCCAGCAGCCCCACGACCTGAAATAGTCGTCCCCCAGCTTCGTCTCCAAACACTATCCATCCGAGAATCAGTGTCAAGTTCGTCGAGTTGCAGTGCGTCGAGGTTCCGTTCGAATCCGTGTCTGTTAGTCGAGCTTCGAAATAGTGTTGTGAACGAAGTTGTGTTTCGCCAGAGGTTCAACATTGTTCGACGTCGGATCGTTAGCATAAAGGTCAGCCATAGCTCGTTCGCGAATTTTTGTTGCTTTTTCTTTGGTTTTGATAAAATTTAGCATGATAAAATTTAGCATAGATCGTTAGCATGATATGTGTTTTCATTTTTTGATATGTGTTTTTAAGCAGAGTTCAACAAATATGTGTGTTTACATTTTTTGATAAAATTTTTGCATGATATTCCTACTGCATATTCGTTGAAATTATGTGTGTGTGTGTGCGTTTTGACGGCTTTCCTACTGTTTTGAGTTCGATTGATGATCAAGTTTAGTGATTGAAATCTGCTTGCTTGTTCCATTAGGTTTGTTCTAATATGAATCTGACTCTGTTGTTAATTCATGAATCTTGTTCCATTAGGACTTTGTTTAGTGAGTTCGTTCATTCAGAGTTTTGATTATTAGTGTGGTTAATTGGTTAAATGAATTGGTTATAGCTGTTGTATTTTGGTTAGAATTGATTAGGCAAATTGGTTATAGCTGATGGGGGTAGAATGGTAAATTGCAGTACTTTTAGGGGTAGAATGGTAATTTCAGTAGTCTCAGTGGGCATTTTCGGGATTTTAAATGAGTCTTAAAAATAATTAAAGAGTGCTCTATCCACTAAGTATTAAATAATATTAAAATAATGCATAAAATAATACGTAGTGGGGGACAAGACATAATGGAGTGGGAATAATGCATTTGTTTAATATGGTGGGGGACAAGACATAATGGAGTGGGAATAATGTATTTGTTTAATATAGTGGGGGACAAAACATGTAGGCATGGGGAACAAGGGAATTAAATAAGAAAAACATTAAGTAGTGGGGGCAAGGCATGCAATTATGGGAATATTTCGGGTTAGTGGTTCAAGACAAGAGTCTTGGTTATAAATAGAGTCATTTTTACACAGGAAGAGAAGGAATGAGGAAAAGTTCATAGAGTTGACTGAATTTTGAGAAATCAGAATTTGAGAGAAAAAAGAGAAAAACAAGCTGAACTTTTACTTGAATAATTTCAGGCTGCTTTTCCTTGAGTGTTATTCAAAATCAGTAAACTACTTCGTCTTGTATCCGTCTCTCTTCTGCTTTGACTGCGATTGCATTCTGGTACTGCTGGTTTTCAATCTGTTACTGGGTTATTCTACTGGTCGTTACTTGTTTTGATGTGTTGTTGAACCTGTTGTTGCTGTGTATTTACACTACTGCTGCTTCTACTGATCTTCATCTTCTTTCCTTGCTTTCCAAATACCAGGTACACAAACTGATACACTGGTTCATCTTGTAAGCTACTCGAAGCATGAATGCAAAAATGGGAAAGATTTGAAGCTGTAGTTTAATGTAGTCTTTTCTTTCTTTTACTGTCTGTACCTAGAACATTCTATGTGCTGCCCATGTAAACTCTGGTTATATACTGAATCTCGATTGTATATATGTTAGCTAGTTGCCTTCACTAGAATCAAGTAGTTGTTGGTTATGTATAACATGGGCACTATCCTATAGCAGTTTAAGTTGTAAACTTCTTCCCCATAGGTCTTTTTAGTTTAAAAGGACTAATAGTGTAGTTGTAACATTCTGCTAGTTCAATTTGTTCGATTAAACAACATGTTCCAAATACACATCAGGCCTTAGGTTGATTACTCAATAGTTCAAACTATTTTAGTTAACAACTTGCTCATCTAAATTCGTTAAAAAACGGGTTTCATTAGATATCACTTTCATTTCGGATTCTTAAAGTTTGAACATGTGTAGAATCATTTAGCTAAGCCCAACATCTGAATAAGGATGGCACAGGTCCAGTTTTACCCCTTATACATCGGACCTGGGCCCATAATTGTTAACCGACTGCTCTTATTGTATCGTTTTCAGATTTAACGACTCACTTTTGAAACTCAACTATAATAACTCGTGAGCATGTAAATAAGTTAGAACTCTTTTTTCTTTCATTATAGAGACGAACGAAATAGAAAACATAGTCACTATAGGTCAATCCTTTTTGATAATGAGACGAGCCTCGCCAAATAAAAATGCAAATTGCGGGGCCCTCAATAATTGTTCATAATAAATACTTAGAATTTGGGATGGGCCGTTTAGCGAATTTCACTGCCTTCCTCAAAGATAATAACACGTTAGACTCTTTAGGTGCAATTTTAATTAATTTACATTCTTAAATTCGGGTGCGCATTTATGTGACCCAAATCCAAATCTCAACGGTGTCGGAATGTATCAACAACTACGGGTGCATTGATTGCGATGTGGTTCGAAGATCCATTTCCACGACGTTGCAATTTTATAAAAATAATAATAAAGCAGCTTTAAACTTAATAAAAGCACACAGGTTATAACATGTATTAAAATCAGATATTTAGCCATTATAACAATTTAAGCGACTGTGCTAGAACCACGGGATCCGTGGGTGCCTAACACCTTCCCTCGGGTCAGCAGAATTTCTTACTTAGAATTTCTGGTTCACAGACTTCATTTGGAAAGTCGAATATTTTCCTCGAAATGGGATTCAAGATAAACCGGTGACTTGGGACACCAAAAGCAAAACCTTTCCCAAGTGGCGACTCTAAATTAAATAAGTAATCCCATTTTCGAATAATGTCACTTAAATTGGAAAAACTCCCTCACGCATTTATCCTTCGGGGTAGGCGCGCAAAAAGGAGGTGTGACAGCTCTGGCGACTTTGCTGGGGAACGAACCAAGAATCTCTAATTCAGGGTTCAGAATTCGAGCTTAGATGAATTGTTACATTTGGCTTTGTTTATTATCTGATTTTTACATGTTTGGGCCTAAGATGCTAAATGCTGCTTTTATCGCTTTGATATTATCTGAACTGTATATAAACTGTGCCGAAACCCTTTTCTTCTTACCTCCGGGGAGGAGATTGCTGGTCGTGACTCCCTATTCTGTTAGTGTCAATACCTGAAATAAGAAAGAGGTCGGACAAGTTACAAAGCCGGACGATCCCGCGGGTCCCCGGTACGTAGCCCCTCCTCGACTTGAGTTGTCCGCTCGGGTACACAGTCTAGAACAAATACCCAGGTTATGAACCTAGAATAACTCAGCTTCATGTCGGATCCCTAGTAGGAACGTTTGTTTGCATCACGTGCATTTGACTTTGGAGGCTCAACACAGGGGTTGGGTCTGTCTAGGACAGGTGTACCAAAATGACAGAAGACCATCCTGATGCATCGTACTTGCTTCTACTTGTGCATTTATTTACTTCGGACTTGCATGCTGACCGGCTTTTGTATATTTTGAGGAAAGAGAGATAGAAGTACGAGGGTTAAAAAGAGTTAAATCACCTGCTTTGAAAAACTAGTAGTGTCGAAACTCTGCCGAATTTTTTGAGAAAAAGAAAAAAAAGGAAAAGAAAAAGAGAAAAAAAGGGGTTTTAGTTAGTCTTATTTGGCAATGAAAAAAGAGTCTTGTTTTCAAAAGAAGTTTGTTTTATCGGACCGAACTACGCGGGTCTGATTCTCACCGGATGTGAGATACGTAGGCAAACCTCATCGGTTCCGACCCCAATTTTCAAAAAAAAAATCCAAAAATATTTTCTTCCAGTCCCTTCTTTGAAAATATTTCCTTAAAAATTTTTAAAAAAAAGAAGAAGTAGTTTTTAAACTCAAAAAAAAATGGTTTCCTTCTTTCTAATATCTTTCATACAAAAAAAAAAGAAGAGAAAAATCAGTAAAAATCAAAATTTAAAATACGGGTTTCCTTCATTCTGAAGTATTTTTCCAAAAAATCCAAAAAGAATATCAGAAACAAAAATCCAAAAAATTGCTCTTTAGCTGTCTTTATTTTGTAAATATCCATAAAAACTTTGAAAATATGAGTCCAAAAATATTTTCGCTTTTCTTTAGAAGTGCTTTTGTAAATAAGCCACTACGATCCGCACATCAACTGGGACAACTCCCTATTTACTGGTTTATGGTACCAAAGCCGTTATTCAAGCCGAGGTAGAAATTCCTTCTTTAAGGATCATACAAAAAGCCAAACTCAGTGATGCGGAATGAATAAGGAGCCGTTTTGAGCAACTAGCCCTCATAGATGAAAAAAAGAATGAACACAGTATGTCACAGTCAGCTTTATCAGAACAGAATGTTCAGAGCTTTCAACAAAAGGGTCAAACCAAGACAATTTGTACCAGGGCAGCTGGTGCTGAAGCGGATCTTCCCGCATCAAGACGAAGCCAAAGGGAAATTCTCACCCAACTAGTAAGGTCCTTACATGGTTCACCGGGTGCTAACAGGAGGAGCACTCATACTTGCAGAAATGGACGGAGATGTTTGGCTAAAACCTATCAATTCAGATGCAGTCAAGAGATATTATGTTTAGATTGTTTACATTCATTCATCTGATGTAGCAGAACTACGCTTGACCTGATTCCTATTTAAGAGGGGATACGTAGGTAGCCCTGTGGGTTCAGTCATATCTTAATAAAATTTTCATTTACCCCAAAACCAGAAACTAGGGCAGAATTTTGAGAAGGATTCTCAAAATTCCGGAGCAAGTCCAGCCAACGCCATTATATGCTAGAAAGTCAGAAATCGGTTAGGTAACTGGGGCAGAATTTTGATGAGGACCCTCAAAATTCTAGTGCAAGGAAGCTGCAATGTCTCTAAAGTGTTACAGTCATTAGTTCATCTGATTTACTTGATATTATATATCACTATGTTTCTAAATAACTTTATTTCATCAATAAGTGCATATTTTCGAAAATTTTATTTCTATGGTAGCCAGGTGTTACCTAGGGTAACTCAAACAGGGCCTCCAGAGCAAAAGCAAAGCAAAGCAAGCAGACAAAGGCACGAACCAACCTTCTCCCCCCCCCCTACAAAACTCACAATTTTTCTTTTTATGCAGGCACAGTGAACATGACAGGAGTATTCGCAAATATACACATATCAAAATCATAACAATCAGGCCATCAGACGCAAATATATCTCCAGCTAAGAAATATTCTATTCATATCTGCTACTTGTTCATTGCATAAGGCTAAGCATTTCCTTCTCTTTGCATGAGACTAAGATTTATCTCGATCCTTGCATAAGGCTAAGCCTTGCCTCCATATTTGCATAAGGCTAAGCATTGCCTTCTCTTTGCATGAGGCTAAGCCCTGCCTCTATATTTTCATAAGGCTAAGCATTGCCTTCTCTTTGCATGAGACTAAGCTTTGTCTCGATCCTTGCATGGGGCTAAGCCCTACCTCCACAATTGCATAAGGCTAAGCATTGCCTTCTTTTTGCATGAGACTAAGCCCTGTCTCAAATCGTGCATGAGGCTAAGCCCTGCCTCCCTGTTTGCATAAGGCTAAGCATTTCCTTCTCTTGCATGACACTAAGCTCTGTCTCAGTCCTTGCATGAGGCTAAGCCCTGCCTCCATATTTGCATAAGGCTAAGCATTGCCTTCTCTTTGCATGAGACTAAGCCTTGTCTCAAATCTTGCATGAGGCTAAGCCCTGCCTCCACATTTGCATAAGGCTAAGCATTGCCTTCTCTTTGCATGAGACTAAGCTCCGTCTCAAATCTTGCATGAGGCTAAGCCCTACCTCCATATTTGCATATGGCTAAGCACCTCCTTCTATTTGTGTGAGACTAAGCCTTGTCTCTAGTCTTGCATGAGGCTAAGCCCTGCCTCCATATTTGCATAAGGCTAAGCCTGCCTTCTCATGGGACTAAGCATTGTTTCCCCTTGCATAAGTGTTGTTCTATTCTAAACATTGCATTATCCTCTTCTCTCGGGGCTAAGCTCTGCCCCCAAACTCTGTACGAGGCTAAGTGTTGCCTTGTTATTAGCTTTGTTATCATGCCTCTGCACATCATGGGCTGATGTATAGCCAATTTTTCCAAAGGCATCATAGCCCGAAGGCATCATCCTCATAGCCTGAAGACACTATGTCATGGCCTGAGGATCTTTCAATATGGCACATCATTATTCAAAGGTATCATGGTTCAGAGGCACCATTTTCATGGCCCGAGAACATCATTTCATGGCCTGCAAAACTCTTATCTCATGATTCATGGCCCGGGAAGTCATGGTCTAAGGACGTCATCTTCATTCTCCAAAGACAACCTTTCATGGTCCAAAGGGAATTTGCATCATGCTTAAATTCTCACAATAATCTATATACTTGCGTGCATTGTGTTTTAAGTTTTACGGGAAATCTTGGAAGTAACCGTCCTTCAAATAGGAGCAACCTTCGCTCCGGTTTCCACTCATACCATTTCAGTTTCCATCCATATTGTTTGATGTTATCTCAAACGCAACCGATTCTCATCAATTACTCGCCTTTAACCCACGACCATTCAGATACCTACCATGTGATACATCCGTTATACTTCAGACTTATAATCATAATTCTGCATAAACCCATCTGATACTACCCTTCACAAAAGATCCTTTTCTAAAACTTGCTACCATTCCTATAACAAATCCATCGACCTCGTTCACTGTTGGGTCCAGAACTACACACGGCCTGATTCCTGTAAAACCAGGGATATGTAGGCAGCTCAGAGACCAAGGTGCGGCCTATATTTTTCAAAACACCCCATTCGATCAAAATCGGTCATCTTTACCCAAAAACTCTTTCATCCTTCCCGGTTAAAGAGGGACAGCTGTTGATACCTAATTTTTCCTTCATATATTTCAAAATGCATATATACTTTCAAAATGGTGCATGAACATCGACCAGTATTTTTTCATAATTTTTGTAATTATTAAAGGATTTTAATTAATTTTCTAGTATTTTATTATCCAAATAATTACTAATTGCATCACAAACGGTTTTATGACAATTGTATTGCTTAATTTTATTATTTTATATTTATACTAAGCTTTAATTATTTCATGAATAGACACATTCACATGTTAGGGTTATAATTACAATAACTTTGTAATAGTGGCCCATGTGTGCATAATTACCTTATTTCATAAGAAAAGTCTTTTGTATTTTTTATAATATTAATTAATTATTTTTAAATAATTTTCATGCATAAAAGTTATTTTATCATTTAATTAGCTATTTTTATAAATTATTTTATCAATTAATTAGGTATTTAACAAATAGCCTCTTTAATTTTGTCTAATTTCGGACCTAGCCCAAATTACCACCCCAGCCCAATTAAACCAACGCAATACCCATAACCCAATTTTAACCCGCCCAACCCCAGACTCAATCCTAGGCGTTGATCTCAAGAAATCAACGATCCAGGACATTCTTTCCTTTTTTAATATACCAAACCCCCTAACCCTAGTCATTTCTCTGATTCCACTGCCCCCAAATCCCTTTCCTCCTCTCTTCTCTCTTAGACTCTCCCCTAACCATAGCCGCCGTCACCGGAAAATCCTCCATTTCATGGGGTTTCCTTGTGATTTTAGGGCCCAGCCGACCTTTTTTCTTCACTGGTTATTCGATTTTGCTGTTATCTGAAGGAATCTCGAAGAGATTCAACTCAGACTTAGCTTCTAACTCTTCATTTCTTGATGAACCTGCCTTATGTTCATCGCTATGTTTGTGACTATTGTTATCTTTATGTTGATGACTTGAAACCCCAGTTCTTAACTGAATTTTTCTCACCTCGTTACATTCTCCAAAACCCTAATCTCTTTCTACTCGAGTCTGTTGAGATCTTTATAGATTTGAGATGTTTTTGAGGTTATCTGATATTTCTCTTCAAAAATCTTCTATTTTTCTTACTATTAACCGATTTTAATGTTTCTCTAAAACTAGGGTTTTATTTCTTTGCATTTCTACAAAACTTTTTTAAAGAAGTTTGAGTGTTTGATTCTGTTACTCTTTGTTTGCTTGACTGTCTATGTTCTAAACCCTAGGGCTTCTGATTATTTCATTAGTTATTCTGGTATTTGTCCATTATTTTTATCTGTATCAATTAAAAGAGATTGACTGATTTTATTAGGGTTCAAATTATATTTTTCTGCCAAGATTGGTACTTCTTTGAGATTTTTTACCTATTTTCCTTATTTGTGGCTCCTAATTAGTACTACTTGCCTTAATTAGTTTATTAATCGGATTTATGGGATTTGATTGATTTAGCCGACTCCTATATGGTCTTTGATTGATTTTCTTGCCTTGTTTAACCTCTAATTTAGCTACTAATTGATTCTCCCTAAGTTAAGGGATGTTTTCCGGATTCTATTGTACTAATTAGTTGGGTTTAGCCCCAATTAACTGGTCGATTTTTATTTGTCTGCCTTATTTATGAACTCTAATATTCTTTTCCTTATTTGCCTTACCCTGCTAAGTGCTATATAATTCCCCTATTCTGATTTCTTTAAGAGACACAAACACACACAGAAAGATACAGAAACACACACAGAAAGATACAGAAACACACACAAACTCTTGCTCTTATTCATACACACTCTCCATTGCAATTCCTCATTCTACTTGTGTTTGTTACACTATCTAGCCGGATGAAAGCCAAGGCTAGACTCTTGGATCCTATTTGCTTCACTTTCTTGTTGTTATCTCTTAACTGGCATGTCTCCACTTCTGCTATCATTCAATATGCTATGTAATTAGACCTATGTTCTTCCTGTTTACTGCTTTTAAATAGCATGTCTATCTCTGTTATCCTGTCATATTCAATATGCTATGTATTCAATCTATTGTAGATATAAACATGCCTCTGTTTGCCTTTATGTTTCTGTTAACTAGCATGCTTTAACTCCTGTGAATTTGTCACGTCCAATATGTTAGTTTGGTCAATACACTTAGCATATCCTTGCTCGATCCAGGATACTTGTTCACTTGTTTCCTCAACTAGCATGTTTCAAGCCCTGTCCTGTTTTATGTGTTTACCTTAATAGGTTCCTGATTAATTCATGATTTCTATTCTCTCAACTTTTGCTACCTTTTCTGTATGACTGTCTGATCAGTAACTTGATCCCAACATGTTGTTCTCTTTTTAATATATGCTCACCAAGTAATAGCTAATGAACTAAGTTAATCCCAGGCAATATGAAACCTTGCTTGAATTGATTGTGACTATGTTATATCTGTTGTTTGACTTCAGGTCTGAACTCCATCTGCTAAATGTGGTTCTGTTTGTAGTTGTTGTAATCTTATGACTTGTTTCTATTCACTTCTAAAAATCCAAACTGTTTTTTCCTAAAACTACCTCCTACTTACATATACTAGTTTCAACTCTTACTCTTAGCTATCTAGGTCCTGTCACCCCCAGTGCGAGCACTGCTTAGGGTCCATGAGACTCCTCTGAACTCTGACACATTGGGGCTAGTTTTCAATCCTTTGTGAATTTTGTTGAACATATGATTCTAGTGTTAGCATTGCCTGGGGTCCCTGAAGCCCTTGGGAACTTTGACACACCAGGAACCAGTTTTATGTGTTATGGTTGGGTTACCACTATGCTCAGAGGTGCTATGTTAGAAGGCCTGGTTCCCATGTGGATATTGGGCTTATGAAGGCACCCTATAGTATAATGGTTCTTTCATTGTGTAATTTATTGGTCTGTAATAATAATCTTTGTAAAAATAGATATTGGGGTTATTAGTAAAAGTTAGGAGGGATTTTTATATATCTCTGTTGGGATTGGGCAGAAATCATGCCTATAGGATTGTTGTGATTATTTATATGCATTAGAAACCATGCCTATATGCCTTATCTTTATATTTGTCCTTAATTTCCACATTACATCCTAGAAATCATGTTATAAGACGTTTACCAATTCTGTATCATAATTCATGAGTTTAAATGTGCATTAGAAACCATGCCTATAGGATCTTTTTGGAATTATCAACTCGTATAACATTCTTCTCACTTAGATATCATGTCCATAGGAAATCATATTTAAAATCAGCTTTGACAACTTAGATATCATGCCTATAGAGAACGTGTAGAAAAATCAATTTTCTGAAATAACACTTGTGATCAGTTTCAGCACTTAGAAAGCATGCCTGTAGGGATAAGATCTGTCTGTTAAGAATCAATCACTAGTTTATAAAATTATGGTCTGATTAGCGTTTAAATATCATGTCTACAGGATTCTTCCACTTATCATTTAGGCAAGCCTATAGGACAATTAAATCCTGGGTTTAAAATTATGATTTACTTGCTGCTTGAAACGTGCTCAGATTCAGTAAGTGATAAAATCAGTAGGCAAACTGATAGGTACTCACTACCTCGCCTAAATAAAATTGTTGTATATTCTGTTTGTACTCATTTAGATATCCTGCCTATAGGACTCCTAAAATTATAAAAACTGCTTGTTTGAATAGTGTGCACTTATTTTGTCTATTTGTGAAGGTAAATATGAGCCCCCTTAATTGCTCTTTATGTGACAGTCCTACCTGTTCTTATTTGTCACTTAGATTTCTCCTTTTAAGAACCATAGGTGAGTCTAGAACCACCTTAAATAGAGGTCCTAAACACCTCTAGAGCTACAGGTAAGGCACGGGTAGTGCACGCATATGATACGTATTCGATGCTGTTAGAATGCTTAGGTAATAACTAAGGGGAGGGTAATCGAGTAGTAAAGGAAATGATGACATGTGCACTAATGCTATGTGTAGCACCTCAATTTGGGGACGATTACCAAGTATTACACAGAAGTGATCCTATAGGCTAAAAAACTTAGGACCCATTCTACACCTTGTTCTTAAAAGTAATATATGTTTGTTTATCTGCTTATAAGACTAATTCGCTTAAATTGAGTTTGGCGGGATCCACCGTTGTGGACCTCAAGGGGTGCCTAACACCTTCCCCTCAAGGTAATTCCGAGCCCTTACCCAATCTCTGGTAATGTAAACTAGTACACGAGTTATTTGTTCTAGGTGCCCTAACTCACCTTAATCTGTTAGGTGGCGACTCTTCAAGTCTCTTGCCCAATTCCCAAAGGGAAAGGAGTTGTCCCCAAAATGTCAAAACTCGGACTCCGCTAGGAAAAAGGGGGTGCGACACCCCCACACTAAAACTCTTGCTCATCCTAGAGCAACTTAAAATTAAGCACATTAGCAAGTAACACAAATCCAAGTATACTCAAACATCATAACAATGACAATATTTTATATCAACACTCAGAACCCAATATATGCATTCTTCGTTCTTTCCTCATGTTTAGACCAATGCTAAGATTATTTAAAATACTTGTGTGACTCTTATAACATTTTAGCCTAAAAAATTGATTCCAATACAGTTCATACTATGACTTGCTTCTTGTGCCAACTCAAAGACCACGGACTTTAACAATCCTTTGCAAATCATGTGCCCTCACCAGCAAACCACATTGAGAAAATAGTCCACACACTCAAATATAAGTTGGAGTATAATCTAAGGACTCAAATATTAAAACAATTTGCTCACTTTCACAAAGAAACGCTTATGCCACCCAAGTTCGTACCATAAACTTGGCCGTAATATAAAAACTTGACTAATTTAATCTTGCAAAGTCTAGGATCATGTAGGACTTTATATGCTGTAATATAGGTAAAGGGATGAGTAGGATAAATATGGATAATAGTGAATAACCCTCCTAATCGCTTTAATACACCACACTTCACTTTTAAGCACCTTCTTGTCATGACCAATTCGACGTTTTTTCATGAAAACATATACCTTAAGCCCTTCCTCATTAAGCACATCAACATATAGATACCCACTAGCCCAAACAAAGATATGAGAGGTGCCATTCATTTTTCATTTCTTTTTGTTTCTTTTGTGTTTTTTTCTCTCTTTTTTTCACACTCTCCTTAATTTGGTATTTCCGGCTAGTAAGGCTTTTAAATTCAAGTGCACCTTTTTGGCCTTTATGGTTCCACTCAAAAGCTACCTAAGTTTCTTTTTTTTACTCTTCTAGCGACGTAAGTGCTTTCGGAGATAAAGGGTGAACAAGATATGATTTAGAACAAAATAGAGGTTGAATCGTAATGTGGGTGCCAAAGAAAAAGGTTTGCATGCTCAAAAGGACTGACTACAAATAATATTATCACTGGTAGGCAAATAGGCTAAATGATCAATCAATGAAATGCCCTTACAAGACTTAATCATTTTGTGTTGACTCACACACTAGGCAAGTTCTAGACTAACAAGGGATAACATAGAGTACAACCAAAAATCTTACCTCACACAATGCACATGACTCACTTAGGACGGCTCAGACCGACTCTCGAGTTAAAGCAATTAGCACAGTCACCATATAATCCAAACGCATAGGAAGTAATAACGGGAGTCAATAGATGAGTTGTTTCAAAAGAAAGCCACATATTGTCTCTAGGCATATAGTCACAAGAATCAAGAAAAAAGTACTCGGTGCATATGCCCCAACTCTATGCACCAATATAAAACATGTCAAAAAGCATAGATACTCAAGTTCTTCCCATTTCATTATTAGTTCAACAAGAAGAAGAATTTTTTTTTTCTTTAGACTCTAAACCCTCAAGAAAACTGAAAAATCTTTTTGTATTCTTCTTTACACTTTAAACCCTGAAGAAAACTATCTAAGAAGTCCATCGTTGGGAAGTCCAAGTAATTAATCTCTTAACTTAATCGAAAGTGGCTCTATTCAATAACAATCTAACCAAGTGTTCTCTCTCAAGCAACACAAGATAACTAGACACGATTAACCAAGGGCCCTTCAATAAACCACAAGAAGCACATAGTTGAACAATTAGAGAGTAAAACGACTCCATTATACCAATACGTAATCAAGAATTCATACAACAATTGGCTCCACTAAACCCTATATATTAAATTATCTACTCATAATAGTATGTAAATTACAATACTAAAAGTCATAACCAATAATGAAAAATAAGATGAAGATGGGAAAAACTCATGGTTGAATCTTCCTCCTTGCTCCTACCGTTCTCTCACTTCCTTAGGTGTTGTATTACCAATAAGTAGTGTCTCCCCCTTCAAAAGGACATTTTTGGATGTATTTATATCAATTAGGGTTTGTATGTGGCGACCTTGAGCACTCCTATCTCAAAGAGGAGAAGTTGAATCACGTGCCTAGGTTCATGTAACGCACCCCCCAGGAACGCTCACAGTTTTTTTCCTTCTTTCTTTCTTTAACGTTGCCATGCCCCAAAACTCAGGGAGCACGACCGTGCTCAACCGAGTGAACCGATTGAGCAACCCTATTAGATACTTTCTATCAAAACTCACTCATGAACAAAGAGAAGATATATTTTCATTATTTAGATTATAGGGAGATCATGTATACAATACCAAGTCATTTTTATTATTTACATCATTTTTAATGTCTCAAAATACACATAATTTCATAGTTTGAAGTGGAATAAATGGTTCAAACACAACATAACTCGTTTGACTCTCCCAGCACCCATATATATAACCCACATCATGTCTACGGGGTCTCTAATAAATAAAGAAGAGTACAATGGTAGTGCCGGCAACAAGGCTCCAGCTATACCTCAAAACGTGATAATACAATGAATAAAAGATACATGACCCCAGAATGAAGTAGGGTTCACCAAGTGTGCTGGGAGGAGGATGTACTGCTATCATTGTTAAATGTTGCCTGCTGTGGAACCACCTGCATCCTTTAAAGATGCAGCGCCCCCGGCAAAAGGGACATTAGTACCGTCGAATGGTACTAGAATGTATAACTAAACACCATCTCAATAGAATGAATAATAATACAAGAAGGAACAATCATGAAATCAATAGAAGCCTCAAACAATACCAAAACATCAAGTTAACAATCACATACATTTTTAAGTAAATTTCCATGTTTTTAGGTTGGGAGATCTTTAGTACCGCTATACCATCATTCACAATACCATCGTACTTTTACTCGGAGTCCGATCACGGCCCGATCAGCTAGGCCGCCTCATTTGAGACATTTCCTTTTTCTATCAATCATCTCACTTCATACTTCTTTCGCATCTCTTCATTTCATTGGCACTAGTGACCATAATTATAACATCATTCTTGTCACTTGGCCGTATTTCATAATTCAAGTTCTTTTTTTTCTACATTCAAACATCATTATCATCAACAACAACAAGGCTTTTCATTTAAGACTTTAAATACACATGTGAGAAATTTAGAATCTTAGGCACATAGAGACTTTTCACACAATTTGGCATCACAACCTTCATTCGAACTTGACTTGAAGTCTTAACATTTTTAACACATATCCAATACTTTGAACACATCCTCGAATGATAAGATAACATAATAAAAGCATTTGGAATACATATTGAACATATATCTTTCAACACAAGCATATTCGGAATGATCAATTTTATAATGATCAATTCGGGACTTACATAACTTACAAAACACTGTGAAATTCAATTCTAAAAAAGGGGTTTAGCTAACATACCTCAATTGAGCTTCCTTAAACTCTACAATCTTCCGGAATTCTTAGCAACTTCAATCTATTTTAGAAAAAATATATATATATATATATATATATATATATATATATATATATATATATATATATATATATATATATATATATATATAGTTAAATCAAAATTAGGGAGATGATCATGATTGTAGCTCATTTGAGCATTTTATCAAACATTAGGTATGCATTAAGGCTTCAAGATCCTTTTATGGAGGATTCCATCATCCCACAACCCATTATTTACTATTTTTGCTCAACAATCTCCCTACATTCCATGATCACACATGCATGCAAAATAAACAACTCCCATACCCAAGAATTTTCTTGCTAATTACCCATTTTAAATTAATTTTCGAAATTAAGGAATAGTGTGTATAATCTTACCTCTAGGATGAAGACTTAGTGAGTTTTCCTTGTTAATCTTCAAGGATTTGAGCAAGAATTGAAGGGTAATTTGTTGAAAATCACTCCCTCACTCTACGACACTCTCTTACTCTAAAGTATCAAATTTTGCTAAAAAATGGTCCATTGCTTCTATTTAAACAAAGTAGGGTCGGGTTATAAAAACCCAAAAAATGAAGCTGCGGAACAGGATATGTGGTTGTAATGCTTCTGCAGTCCGCAAAATGGGCTGCGAAATGGCCATCCGGGACTGGTCAGGTCTGCCCCACTCTGTAGCCATTATGCGGTCCGCAGATCTGTTCTGCGGCCGCATAGTGCGCCGCAGAACCTCCCTCCAAATATTTTCCATGTTGAATATGCAATCGGTGTGCAGCCCGCGAAATCGTTGTGTGGCCGCATAATGGACCGTGAATTGGTCCGTAATTTTTGCTCAAGTTTCTTCTTCACTCTGCGGCCATTCTACATCCCGCAGAGTGATTCTGCAGCCGCATAGTGGGCAGCAGAAATGTCTTTTTCTATCAACAATTTCTTTTAACTCCTCAGCGCATTGTTCAACCCAAAAAGTCCATACACTTTCTACAATCTTTAACACATAAATCTATCTCGTCACCATGAAATTATGGATTTTTAGGTAAAAGCTTATAGCGCATTACATACATGTTGGGGGTTGGTGCCAAAGTGCCATACTTCACTGATTTAGGTTCACTTTCTATGCCATTTCATGCCTATCTTTCATGCCATGCACAAATTATGTCACACTTCCAGCTCTTGCCTCTCAACTTTCTTTGCATTAAATCAAATGATTTTCACCATCTTTCAGCCAAACTCGTTCCTACACACAATAAACGCGTAATGAGCATATTTTACATTTACAAGCCTGTGATCTCCCGCAACTAATATAAGAAATAATATGCAAACATACTCAAAAACATACAGTTTCATCATTTATCAAGATGCACAATGTTCGCAGACCCTAAAGTCCCCTTCTTATTTCTTGCACTGTTGTTTCATACAGACAGTTGTATTTTTATTTCAGACCTTGGTTGAAGTATTTTGTTTTAGTAGCTCATGTACTTGTGACGCCAGATTATGGGATTTTACTAGGCAGCGTATTGCGCATTATTATATCTATTTTGAAGTTCTGTAGTTTTTATTTCCTTTTTAACTACTTTTATAATTGTTAAAAATTAATAATTTGTAGCTTATGTTGGTTTTCCAAGCAAGTGAACGTTAGGCACCATCATGGCACCGCTATTGGTATTTTGGGTCGTGACAAGTTTGTATCAGAACACTAGATTGCCTAGTTCTCACGAGTCAAGAGCAAGCTTAGTAGAGTCTAGAGGATTGGTACGAAGATGTATGTACTTATCTTTTGGAGGCTATAGGCTTTTGAAAAATTTCACTACTTTCCTTATCTGTCGTGAGATTTTATTCTATCATTGAGTTTGAATCCTTCTATTCTTGTTCTCTCACAGATAGTGATGACATGCATTGCATCCATCGCAGATCATGAGCCACAGCCCTAGGTTAAAGACACTATCAAAAGTAGGGGCGGGGGCCGAGGCAGGGGCAGAGCACAGCCTAGAGCATGCGAAGCAATACCCTTTGTAGAGCCTCAGATCAAGAAGGAAGAGGAGATTCCTTTTCAGACTCCGCCAGTTGGACCAGCTCAGGTACCAGAGGGGTTTATTTCCACTCCCGTACCTCAGGATGCTCTAGTCTGCCTAGTCGGACTTATAGAGAATGTGGCCCAAGATGGAGTATTTCCTATGGCACAAACTGTCTCTGAGGCTGGGATATGAGCCCAGACTCCCACTACTCATACTCTAGAGCAAGTGGCTCATGGATATTAGACTCTGACGGTTCCAGCAGTTTGAGTAGTTCAATCTGTCATTGCTACATAGTTTGGGGAGGGACCCACGATGTCGTTTGAGAGATTAAACAATTTTACCAAACTATTTCCTATTCGATTTGGTGGTACACCTTTGAGGACCCATTGGATTTCATGGATTGTTACCATGAGATATTGCGCAATGTGGGTATAGTGGAGTCCAATACAGTTAACTTCGCGGTATTTCTGATGCATGGCTCCGCCAAGAGATAGTGCCAGAAGTATGTTCTAGGCAGACCGGTATGTTCACCTCCACTAACTTGGGATCACTTTTCATTGCTATTTTTGGAGAATTTTATTCCCTTTACTATGAGAGGACTACCGAAGCATGTTTGAGCGCCTCCAGTAGGGTAGTATGATTGTTACCCTATTTGAGACCAAATTCGTTGATTTATCTTGCCAGGTAGTTGTCTTGATAACTAGTGAGAGGGAGAGGGTAAGGAGATTTTTAGATGGACTTACTTATGGTTTCAGGCTACAAATGGCTAGAGAGACCGAGGATGATATTGCTTTTACTCGGATTATTGAGATTTCTTGATGGATCGTGAGGATTCATGGTCAGGAAAGAGATGCGGCATCTGAGAAGAGGCCTCATCATTTTGGTAGAGGTCATCCTATCAAGCCAGTTCAGTCAGCCCTTCATGAATCATATAGTGCTTCCGGCAGTCGTGGTTCTTATGGGTCTTGTCCTGAGCACCTAGCCTATAGTGCACGTTCAGCTCCCATCAGTGCGCCATTAATTCAGACCTATCACAGTGATTATCCGTACCATCAAGGTCAGTCCTAGATTCAGCAGCCACATCAGCAGAGAGAGTGCATTAAGTGTCGAGTTCCAGGTCATATCAGAAGGTATTCTCCCAGACATTTGAACAGTATATCATAGCATGGTACTCATGCTATGATTTTGCCACCGTTTGCTCAGCCAGCTAAAGACGGGGATCAGACAGACATGGGTAGTGGTCAGGACACTAGAGGTAGAGGCCAGTAATGGAGAGGCTATCTCATGATTCTTTGAAAGCTCTTATTTATGTGTCTATTCCTGTGTGAGATTCTATTGTGGTAGACCATGTTTATTGCGCATGTATGGTTTCTATAGGGGTTACGAGACTGGGGTAGACCTTCTATTACTCAGTATGGTGGACTTTAATGTGATCTTGGGCATGGACTGGTTGTCACCATATCATGCTATTCTGGATTGTCACGCTAAAATCGTAATGTTGGTGATGCCGGGATTGTCGAGATTGGAGTGAAGAGGTTCATTGGATTTTGTTCCCAGTAGGGTAGTGCCATTTCTAAAGGCACAACATATGGTTAATAAAGGGTTGTAGGCATATATATTGTGAGGGATGTTAGTATTGATATTCCTACCTTTGAGTTAGTTCAGGTAGTGAGAGACTTTCAAGATTTATTTCCAGCAAACCTACTGGGCATGCCGCCCAATAGGGATATTGATTTTGGGATTAACTTGGTGTCAGGATCTCAGCCCATATGGAATGGCACTAGTGGAGTTAAAAGAATTAAAGGAATAGCTTCAGGAGTTTCATGACAAGGATTTCATCAGACCGAGTGTTTAGACTTGGGGTACTCCAGTTCTATTTGTGAAGAAGAAAAATGGCTATATGATGATGTGTATTGACTATTGGCAGCTGAACAAAGTTACAGTCAAGGATAAGTACCCATTACCGTGTATTGATGATTTGTTTGACAAGCTTCAAGGTGGTAAGGTTTGATTTGGTGGCATTCCCGGGCCATGTGGTGTCTAGTGAGGGGATTAATATGGATCCGAAGATGATTAAGTAGTTTAGGACTGGCCTATACCTGCATCAGCTGCAAAGATTCAGAGCTTCTTGAGTTTGGCAGGTTATTATCGTCTTTTCATGGAGGGTTTTTCATCCATCTCAGCTCCTTTGACTAGATTGACCTAGAAGGGTGCTTTTTCAAATTGTCCGATGAGTATGAGGCGTGCTTTTAGAAGCTCAAGAATGCATTGACTACATCCCAAAGTATTGGTGTTACCTATAGGTTAGAGACCTTACACCGTGTATTGTGATACATCGCATATTGGGCTTGGTGCAGTATTGATACAGGACGGTAGGGTGATTGCCTGCGCATCCCGCCAGTTGAAGGTTCGTGAATAGAATTACCATGTGCATGACTTAGAGTTGGTAGCCATTGTTCATGCACTGAAGATTTGGAGGCACTATCTAGACAGTGTTCCCTGTGAGGTCTATACCGACCATTGGAGTCTCTAGCACCTGTTCAAGAAGGACCTTAATTTGCGGCAGCAGAGATGGTTAGAGTTTTTGAAAGACTATGATATCATCATATTATATCATCAGGGGAAGTCCAATGTAGTGGTCGATGCATTGAGTAGGAAGGCTGAGAGCATGGCAGTTTGGTATATTTACAAGTAGAGGAGAGGCCACTAGCTATGGATATTCAAGCTTTGGCCAATCAGTCTGTGAGGCTACATGTTTCAGAGCCTAGCCGGGTTCTTGCTTGATTTGTGTCACAATCATCATTGTTGGAGCGTATCAAGGCTTGATAGTTTGATGATCATCATTTATTGGTATTGAGGGACACGGTACGGTAGGGTGGTGCTAAGGAGGTTGTGATTGGTGATGATGGTATTATGCAGCTTCAGGCCGGATTTTTGTTCCAAATGTTGATGTCGTGAGAGAGTTGATCCTTGAGGAGGCTCACGGTTTGTGATATTCCATTGACCCAAGTGTCATGAAGATGTACTATGACTTGAAACAATGCTATTGTTGGCAAAGAATGAAAAACAATATAGTTGCTTATGTATCTCGGTGTTTGAATTGTCAATAGGTGAAGTTCAAGCCTCAGACCGGGTGGATTGACTCGGAGATTTAAGATACCAGAGTTAAAGTGGTCGCACATCACAATGGATTTTGTGGTAGGCTTACCATAGACCTTGAGGAAAAATGGTGCAATCTAGGTTATTATGGACAGGTTGACTATGTCCGCACACTTCATTCTGGTGATGACTTCCTGTTCTTCAGAGCGATGCCTCAGATTTACATCTAGGAGATTATTCGTCTATACGGAATGCCCATTTCCATCATTTTTTATCGAGGCATGCATTTCACATTGCATTTTTAGAGAACCGTGCAGCGTGAGTTGGCCGCACAGGTCGAGCTGAGTACCGTATTTTATCTTTAGACAGACGGACAGTCCGAGTGCACTATTCAAATATTGAAGGACATGTTGCGTGCATACTCTATGGATTTCGGTTGTCAGTGGGACTAGTTCTTACCTTTATCAGAGTTCGCCTACAGCAACAACTCTCAGTCGAGCATCTAGATGGCTTCATACGGGGCCTTATATAGGAGGCGATGTTGTTAGTCGATTGGTTGGTTTTAGCCTGGATAGGCTAGATTGTTAGGCACCGATTTGGTCTGTGATGCTATGGAGAATGTTAAGGTGATTTAGGAACAACTTGGAACAGCTCAGTCTAGGCAGAAGAGTTATGCGGACTAGAAGGTTCGAGACGTGGCTTATATGGTGGGTAAGAATGTTCTTCTCTGAATATCACCTATGAAGGGCGTGATGTATTTTGGGACGAAGGAAAAGTTGAGCCCAAGGTTTATTGGCTCGTTCAAGATCTTGAAGAGAGTTGGGGGTTGTTTATAGGCTTGCATTGCCTCCTAGCCTAGCAAGGGTACATCCGGTATTTTATGTTTTCATACTTTGGAAGTACCATGAGGACAGGTCACATGTTTTGAACTTCAGCACGATGTAGCATGATGAGAACTTGATCTATGAGGAAGAGCTAGTAGCTATTCTAGTGAGATCTAAGAGTTTTCCTTATTTGAAAGTGCAATGGAGATGTCAACCAATTGAGGAGTCTATGTGAGAGTCTGAGTCCTTTTCACTAATCCATGTACTTTTCTAAGTCCATTCGAGGACAAAAGTTTATTTTAGAGCTAGAGAATGTGACAATCAGATAGGTCATTTTAAGTACTAGTCTTAATTTTCATGTTCTCACACCTCGCATAGCTATATTTGATGTTATACGACTTGCGTGCATGGTCCATGTCATTTTTTAGAAAGTTTTAAATGACATTTAAAGAAAATATAATTTTTGACTTTAAAAACAACATGAGTTGATCATGGTCAAAGTTTTTGGTAAATGACCTCGGCAGTATTTTGACGATTCTAGTAGATTTAAATGATATTTTTGAACTTGTACGCACGTTTTGTTGGGGTGCGGAGTGACTCGGGCATGTTTCGATGCATTATGTGAAAGATTATGAAAAATGAGTTTTCAAGTTGAAATCCTTGAGCTTTAACAATTGATTCTTGTTATATGACATTATTTTGATGATTTGAGGTAGCGAGCGAGTTTATATGATATTATTATACTTGTGTGTATGTTTGGATTGGAGCCTTGGGGGCTTGGGTGAGTTTCAGATTGGTTTCGGATCATTTTGGCCTTATGAGTTTGCAGGTTCTTCTACAGGTGTTCAGTGCTTCGCGATCGTGAAGGCTCTATCGCGATCATGAAGGGGAATTTGGGGCTGGGGGCTGGTTACACTTCAAGAACGCAGAGATAGGTCGCGAATGTGAAGGCTTGGGGAGACTGCTTTTCGCATATCCGGCCGACCCCTCGAAAATGCGTAGCTTTGGGATGGGTGGGTAAAGCAAGGGAGTTCTTCATCGCGAACGCTATACCTGGGTCGCGAACGTGGAGGGTTGACTGGGTAAATGCCTTCACGAATGCGAAGGACAATGGGCATGTGTGCTTTGCCAATGTGTCAAGTGCTTTGCGAACACGAAGAACACCTGACGCGCAGTTAAATAAAAGCTAAAAGTCGAGATTTTGTCATTCTTCACCATTTTGAAACCTAGAACTTGGACTATAGAGGTTTTTGAAGATATTTTCATCCCTACTTCATTGGTAAGTTCTTTTTAACTAGTTTTGATGCATTTTCATAATCACTCATTCTTTTTTAACCTTAAATCTATGAATTTTATGGTAGAAATTACTGGTTTTGGGTAAAATTTAGGAATTTTATAAAATTGAGATTTAGATCTCAAATTAAAGTCGAAATTCAAAATAAAATACATAACCGGGATCGAAGGTAAATGGGTAATCCGATTTTGATCCGAATCTCATATTTTGACCAAACGGGCATGTGATTAAGTTTTGTTGACTTCTCCAGTTTAGCTAAAGATTAAATTTTTTTTCACTCGTGAGTAGTTTCTAAAGCTTGTTTTAAATTGTTTGAACTATATTTGTCTAGATTCAATTGATTTGGAGTGTTATTCTAATGAAAAAGTCGTAGTTGATTATTGACTCCATTCTGAAAAGAGGTAAGTGTCGTTGTTAACATTATCTTGAGAAAATTAGGACTTGATTGGTCTATGCTACTTGATTTATGCGTGGGGATGGCGTATATGCAAGGTGACGGGTGTATATATGTAGTCATGGGTTAAGCATGTGGGTTGGAATATTTATTTGTTTCCTTCAATTATTTCATGCCTTCATTTAATCCATGTTATTACTTGCTAAATGCCTTAATTGTTATTTTTCGTTACTTGCTAAATTCATGCCTTTATTTCGTTACATGCCCTAATTTACTATTTGTTTCTATGCATCTGTGCCTTTATTTATTTACTGCTTTTACTTGTTTTATGATTTTGTGTGTTGTTTGATAGCTACTTTTATATGCTTTATATCTTTAATTATAAAATTTCCTTATTGCGTTTTATTGTGAGGTACGCCGTAGTTAGTTGTAGTTTATGCATTTATTTTATATTGATTGGGATCGAATTGTGCTTTGCAACAGATATTGGTAGTATTGTGTGGGATCGGGTTGCGTGTTACAACAGATATTGGTATTATTGTGTGAAATCGGGTTGTGCACACGAATATTGATAATATTGTTTAGGATCGGGTTGCATGCCACAATGGTAATATTGGTTAGGATTGGTATATATATAATATTGCATGCCACAACATATTATGATTGTTCTTGACTGTTGTTCTATATCTGCGTTGTTTTATGAATTGAGCGTAGGTTGTATTTTAGGGCCCTCTATTATGTATTTTATGTTCCGGTTTTTAAGTTAATTCATGTTTTCTCTATTCTTCTATTATTTCATTTATACTCGCATAGGTTTATAGTGAGTTCCTTGTTATAGCCTCGTCACTACTTCGTCTAGGTTAGACTTGGCACTTACTTAGTGCATTAGGTGTTATACTCATACTACACTTCTGCACTTCTTTTGCAGGTTCTGGTGTTGGTCCCAGCGGCGGTTAGTGGAGACTCACTCGAACTATCTTTTCACGGAGACTTAAGGTAGAGCTGCATGATGGTCGCAGACCCTGAAGTCCCCTTCTTATTTCTTACACTTTATTTCATTCAGATAGTTGTATTTTTTTTCATACCTTGGTTGTAGTATTTTGTTTCAGTAGCTTATGTACTTGTGATATCAAATTCCGGGATTTGACTAGACAGCGTATTGGGCAATATTATATCTATTTTGAAGTTCTATAGTTTTTATTTCTTATTTAGCTGCGTTTAAAATTATTAAAAATAAATAATGTGTAACTAATATTAGTTTGTCAAGCAAGTGAATATTAGGCATTATCACGATCCGGTGACCGTGAATTCGGGTCGTGACAAGTTATGTCCGTAAGTGTGGCACCACACAATAAAGTGTGAGTCGCCGTTTCCCTTTTTGCCTTTACCTTTTTCTGCTTCTTTTCATCCGAGTACAAACTTTGTTACTTGCATTCTTTTGCTCTTTTTAGCTCCTTTTTTTACTCTTTTCAATATTCATCACTCCAAAACCTAAAAGTAAGAATTTTTACATAAATATTTGGTAGACTTGGTATTCAAAGAGGGTAAAACATCAAGAAAAGGGTATGGCGTAGGCAAAATGAACTTATCTAGCGTGAAAATATCCTTAAGATTATTGTAGAGTTTATGGAGAATAGTAGTTAGCTTGAGGCGTATCAAGGACACTATTCTTAAGAATATTTCGCCATACAAAAAAAAAATATAAACGTATCCCAGGATTCAACAAATTTTTCTAGTTACAAACTGGAAGCAGAAACAACATATATAAAAGAGAATAACCTAACCTAATAGAAAAAGAAGAAAGAGTTTTTGAAAATTTGTGTCTTTAACTCTCCAAAACACCTAGTATATATAGGTAGAGGATTAACGACTAGCTTAGGACTAACACTCACTAACGGTTAGTTAAGGGTTAATCACCAACGACTAATTATAATTAATGTCAGAATCATTCTCTAATAAATTTGTATTCGCTAGTTTACTGGTAAGTTTGAAAATTAATGTCATACTGACTAGTATTGACTACTTCAAGATAAGGATCAAATAAAATAGTAAAATTAATAAGTATAAGTAAAAATATACTATTATTAATATTGCAAAATGTGAGTTAGACAAGGAATCGCGTATATCTCACGCGCAGGGGAGGGGAATCGACCCATTTTGCATTTAAGGTCCAAAATGCAAATAAGTTCTAAAATTCTTTTGTTTTTCCAATGCAACTTTAGAAATTCGAATTTTAAGTAGCCGCCTTTAATTTATTCAATGCAACTTCAAAAATCAAATCTGAAGTTCTTCTTTTCCAATGCAAATTCAAAAATCTGAATCTTAAGTAGTTCAATCTGTTGAATGCAACTTCAGATTTCAAATCTTAAGTTCCTCAACATAAACTTGTTCCTCGAATTTCAACTATGTAATTTATGATTCAATGCTCTAATCACCTCCAAATGAGCTCAAATTTGAAATATAACTTTTAAATATCATAAAGAACAAAACTCAATCATCAAATTGTCAAAACAACATTAAATTTAACAAACTCATTTTGCAACTAATAAGAAGAAGTAGTAGAGAAAAGAAGAAAACAACAGTAAAGAAGCAATATATATATATATATATATATATATATATATATATCTAAAATTATCCAAAAATTAAGTATCAATTAAAAGCTTTTTAAAATATGGCACAAAACTAGGCGCCACATGGATATTGTACGTTTCTTTACTAGCCCACTAATGGGTAATTGTAAGTAAAGTAAACGAATGAGTTTTTCCCGATATGAGACAACTCCTTTTAATTTTGAGATATTCAACATATTCTTCCATTTTCCTCTTTCCAAAAATGTGGCAAGCGGAGACAATAGATCGAGGTCAGACAGTCATCAATAAGGCTGGGGTCGGACGGTCATAAATAAGACCGAGGTCGGATAGTCATCAATAAGGTCGAGATTGGACAGTCATCAATAAGGCCGAGGTCGGACATCCATCAATAAAGTCGAGGTCGAATACTGATGAAATAGCCAGTTTGCTTTAGAATCCTCAAAGGGAATATATTGAATATTCCCTCTAATTGTACTTTTTTAAGATTTTCTATGGATACCCCTTATAACTAGTAAGAGAGGACTTCCCAAGAGGGGGGGCTCTCTCCCTCTCCCTCTCTTTAGAAAATATGTAAACACATATGACGACCCGACTCGTCGTCTCATGAGTATCGCTCCGTTTCCCCCATTTTCTGCTTCTTTATGCTTCATTTTCTGTATTTGGTGTGATCGAGTTGATTTGGATTGGTTTGGGTAGGAAATGAGATACTTAGTCTCTTTAAGAAAAGCCTAGTTTGAAAAAGTCAACCGGATGTTGACTTATGAGTTAGAGGGCTCGGATGTGATTTCTGGTGGTTTGGTTAGCTTCGAGGGATGATTTGTGACTTAGGAGTGTGATCGAAAGTAGTTTTGGAGGTCCGGTGTAGAAATAGGCTTGAATTGGCGAAGTTAGTATTTTGGCGATTTCCGGTTGGTAGGTGAGATTTTGATCCGAGGGTCGGAATGGAATTCCTAGAGTTGCAGTAGCTTTGTTAGGCGATTGGAATGTGTGTGCAAAATTTCAAATCATTCAGAGGTGATTTGGTTGGGTTTTTGATCAAATGCGTGTTTCGGAAGTTTTAGAAGAACTTAGGCTTGAACGCGATGTAATTCGATGGTTTTGGTGTTGTTTGAGGTGTTGTGGTGATTGGAACGAGTTTGGATGATGTTTTAGGAGGTGTTGGTGCTTTTGGTTGAGGTCCCGGGGGCCTCGGGGTGATTTCGGATGGCTAAGCGGGAAGAATTTGGACTTGTGATGTTGCAGATTGCTACTGTTCTGGTATTTTCGCACCTGCAGTTTGGAAGTCGCGGGTGCGGTGTCGCATATGCAGGCTGGAGGTCGCAAAAGCGGAAAGGTAAGGCAAAGGTTGGGATCGCAGATGCGGATAGGGGACCGCACCTGCGGAACCGCAGATGCAGCTGTGGGACTGCAGATGCGGTCAGACTGGACTTAAGGAATTCCGCAAAAGCGGAGATAGGATCGCAGAAGAGGTTTTTGACCGCAGAAGCGGTTATGACTGGGCAGAAGGTATTTAAGTTCTCATTCGCGAATTTTGTAGAGTTTGTCATTTTTCACTTCGGGCTTGGAGAATTGTGGGCGATTTTGAAGAGGGGTTTCAAGGAGCTTTGATAAGGTAAGGATTCTTGGACCTAAAACACACTTCTATGGTGGTATTTCATGAATTAGGACTGAAATTTAAGGAATTAATGGATTAAAAATGGAGGTTTAGGGCTTGAGTTTAAGAGGGCTTAAATTAAGGATTTGAGGGGTCAATTGAACTCCGATTCTGGTATTTTTGATATGTATAAACTCGTGGGGAGATAAAAAATCTAATGATGTGAAAATTTTCGAGTTTTGAGAAGTGGGACCGGGGCTCGGGTTTTGGTAATTTCGAGATTTTTGACATTTTTCGATTGTTTTCGCTTGGGTTATGTCCCCTTAGCATATTGTGACGTATTCGTTCTGGTTTTGGTCAGATTCGACGCGTGAGGAGGCCGATTTGAGAGGCAAAGGTGTTGTGAGCTAGAGTTTTTGCCGGTTTGAGGTGAGTAATGAATGTAAATGATGTCCTGAGGGTTTGAAACCCCGGATTTGCATATCGTAGTGCTATATTGAGGTGAGACACGCGCTTGATGGTGAGCGTGGGGTCGTTTACTATTGGGATTGTGACTTGGTCCGTCCCGAGTGATGCTTTTACTGCGTATTTGATTGAAGCATAATTGTTATCATCATTATTTGGATTGATTGCCATATTTGGGCTTTGCGCCAACTATTTCGGCCCTTCGGGGATTATTATCACTGTTTCTTCACTATTGACATATTACTTGATCTCAGTCCTATTGTTTAATACTGTTTTACAAACTCAACCACTTTTACTCAGATTTGAAACTTAAATAATATTTCTAATGACGTTTTGGGCTGAGGACTACTATTTTATTATTGCCCGAGGGGCTTATGTGATTTCTGGATTGAGTATAGGATCGGGCTGTGTGCCGCAACAGTATTATATCGATATTGAGTCCGAGGGCTTAGTTGATGCCATAAGATGGCTTGTTATTGCGCTTGGGCCGTAAGGGGCCCCTCCCGGAGTCTGCACACCCCTAGTGAGCGCCGTCAACGATAAATAAATGGATCGGGCTGCACGCCGCAGCGGGTACTAGAGAGTGCCATTTTATGTGTTGCATTTCCTTATTTATCTATCATTTATCTGCTTATCCGTGGTAGTAATTCTATACTTCGATTTCATTAGTTTATCTCTTTCATTCTACTTGTCTTAAATTGCCTAATTATAGATTACCCTGTGCGTTTCTATGATTTCTTATTCTCAGCCATTATTTATGTTTATTACTCACTGGGTCGGAGTACTCACATTACTCCCTGCACCTTGCGTGCAGATCTAGGTGCATCTGAGGCTGAGTGAGGATTATTTCAATTGAGCAGCGCATATCCTGGAGCATCGAGGTAGCTGCATGGCGTCTGCAGCTCAGATCTCTCCCTTTTATCCTTGTTTTTAATTAGTATTCCCTAGATGGACATGTATTAGGTTGATAAACCTATATTAGAGGCTCAGACTTATGACACCGGATCCTTTTGGGCTATGTTGTAGGATTATTATTGAGATTCCGCATGTTTTAGCTCTTATTTCAGACTTCAAGTATTATGACTTGGTAAATTATCTGTGGTAATTAATCACGAACTGTGTGAGAAATGGGTTAAGGTCATTATATGGTCGGGCTTGCCTAGCAATGTGTTGGGCACCATCACGACCGAGGTTGGGGTCTTGACAACACACCTATCTAAAGAGATTAGAGGATCTGTGATCCCATACCTTCATCAAATCCAAAAAGAGTCATAAGGTTCTTGTATTTGTCTATCATTCATCTTTATCAAATAAACGAGGATCCGCCTCACTCAAGATTGGGTGAATCTTTTCCTTTATTTATATTTTATTGTTTAATGTTACTTAATGCATCTCTCTTTATGCTATTAAATCTGGCCATAATCACTACCAACATTTATACTCAGCTATGTTTTTCTATTCGTATTATTCATCTCGGATCTAGAATTAATTATCCTTAACTAGAATTTACCCTCAATCCTCTTATTTAGTTAGTTTAACAAAAAAAGGTCTCATACTTTTTTTTTCTCAAACACTCATCATGTAAGAAAGCCTTTTTTATAAGACTCTATATAATCGTCGTGTCGTATGTATTTTGAAGGTAAGATTGATGTTCCCCTTTTCCTTTGTAAATTCAACTTGACGAAATTGTAAGAAAGGATCCAACCAGACCTGTAACACCAAAGGTTATATACCTGAGGTGGTGGAAAGTTTGTTGATTCAGACGTCTTCATGAAGATGAATGTCGGGATTGTACTTGACGAGGGCTTGCCTTCTCCCTCTAAGATTTAGGGTGTTTTCCGCATATATTCCTCTTTATTCGGCGGAACAACCCTTTCTTGCCAAACTGGTAGCAGCGACTAAAAGAATAACCGAAGAAGGGAACGTGGACACTCATCTCCACTCGTCGACCGATCAAATCGAGGTAACGAATGCTTTCATTTTGTTTTAACTGACTATTTCTCTAAGTGGAATAGAAGCAGGAATTAAGCGAACTGGGACTCACCCAGGAAACGCAAAGGCTAAGCAAAACTAGGACTCCTCTAGAGGACACCCAAAACTCTCCCAAAAAAAAGAAAAGAAACAAAATCGAGTACACCAAGATCCGCTCTGATGTCTACAGACAGTATGGTAGCCTATGATTCGCTAACGAGAAGAGTTCGACCTCGCTCGAATTATAACGGGTTAACATTTCGACGTCAGCTCGAAATAACATCCTTACGGCCAAGGGCCATAGCCAAAGAGATGAGTTCTACCTCGCTCGAATTACGACGAGTTAACATTTTGACGTCAACTCGAAATAACACCCCTACGGCCAAGGGTCATCACCAAAGAGAGGAGTTCAACCTCGCTCGAATTACAACGGGTTAACATTTCGACGTCGGCTCGAAATAACACCCCTACGGCCAAGGGCAATCGCCAAAGAGAAGAATTCGACCTCGGCCTCGTCCGAATCAACTTCGGCCTCGTCCGAATCAAATTTTGGCCTCGTCCGAATCAACTTTAGCCTTGTCCGAATCAACGTTCGACCTCGTCCGAATCAACATTTGGCGACCTCGTCCGAATTCACATTCGGTCTCCTAGCCCGAATCAACATTCGGTCTCCTAGCCCGAATCAACATTCGGCGACCTTGCCCGAATTCACATTCGGCGACCTCGCCTGAATTCATATTCGGCAACCTCGCCCGAATAAACATTCGGCGACCTCGCCCGAATTCACATTCGGCGACCTCCCCAGAATTCACATTCGGTGACCTCGCCCGAATCAACATCCGGTGACCTCGCCCGAATTCACATCCGACGACCTCGCCCGAATTCACATCCGACGACCTCGACCGAATTCACATCCGATGACCTCGTTCGAATTCACATCCGGCGACCTCGTCCGAATTCAGATTCGGTCTCCTCACCTGAATTCACATTCGGCAACCTCGCCCGAATCAACATTCGGCGACCTCACCTGAATTCACATCCGGCGACCTCTCCCGAATTCAGATTTGGTCTCCTCGCTTGAATTCACATTCAGCGACTTCTCCTGAATCAACATTCGGTCTCCTCGCCCGAATTCATATTCGGCGACCTCGCCCGAATTCATATTCGGTGAGCTCGAACGAATCAACATTAAGCGACCTCGTCCGAATTCATATTCGGTCTCCTCGCCTGAAGTCACATTCGTCGACCTCGTCCGAATTCATATTCGGTCTCCTCGCCTGAATCAACATTCGCCGACCTCGCCCAAATCGACATTTGACGACCTCGCCCGAATTCACATTCAACGACCTTGCCCGAATTCACATTCGGCGACCTCGCCCGAATTCACATTCGGTCTCCTCGCTTGAATCAACATTCGGCGACCTCACCCAAATCGACATTCGACGACCTCGCCCGAATTCACATTGGGCGACCTCATCTGAATTCACATTCGGTCTCCTCGCCAGAATTTATATTCGGCAACCTCGCCCGAATTCACATTCGGCCTCCTTGCCCATCCAAATCCGAGGACGCGAATGACCTCCTCCGATGCCGCCATCCTGGCCTTGGCGGCCTTCTCCAACTCTACCGTCTTCTCGATCGACTCATCACTCGAGCCATTATCCCTGATCAAACTCTGCTCAAGTTCAGCCCGCGGGGATACCACTTTGACCTAAAGATCGACACCCTCAGCCGCGATCCACACGAATCGACCTCCCCATTCGAATTTCTCGAACTACGATTAATGAAGTCTGCTCACCAAGCTCGACCAAAAGACCACCTCGATAAGTAGAGGGACTAACTGTATGGGTTAAAATCAATTCAGAGAAATTTGGCGCGCGGAGACACTAGGTCGAGGTCGGGTAGGCCGAGGTCGTACAGTCAGCAATAAGGCCGAGGTCAGGTAGGCCGAGGTCGAGCAGGCCGAGGTCGGACAACAATAAAAAAGGCCAAGGTCAGGCAGTGATGAAACAACCAGTTTGCTTTGGAATTCTCAAAGGGAATATTTTATTGAATATTCCCTCCAATTGTACTTTTTTAGAATTTTCTATGGATACCCTTTATAAATAGGAAGAGAGGATTTTCCGGGGGAGGGGGCTCTCTCCCTCTCTTTAGAAAATATGTAAACACACCTCTCTAAAGAGATTAGAGGATCTGTGATCCCATACCTTCATCAGATCCAAAAAGGGTCCTAAGGTTCTTGTATTTGTCTATCATTCTTCTTTATTAAATAAAAAAGGATCCGCCTCACTCAAGTTGGGTGAATCTTTTCCTTTATTTATATTTTATTGTCATTTAATGTTACTTAATGCATCTCTATTCATGCTATTAAATGATCTGGCCATAATCACTGCCAACATTTATACTCAACTATGTTTTTCTATTCATATTATTCATCTCGGATCTAAAATTAATTATCCTTAACTAGAATTACCGTCCATCCTCTTATTTAATTAGTCTAACAAAAAAATGTCTTTTTTTTTTTTTTTTGCTCAAACACTCATCATGTAAGAAAGCCTTTTTTTTTTTTTTTTTTGAAGACTCTGTGTAACCGTCGTGTTGGATGTATTTTGAAGGTAAGATTGATGTTCCCCTTTTCCTTTGTAAATGCAACTTGACGAAATTGCAAGAAAGGATCCAACCAGACCCGTAACACCAAAAGGTTATATACCTGAGGTGGTGGTAAGTTTACATATGAAAGAAACTGTAGTAAATAAAATATTACCGTTATAACAAGTTATTTGTTATATTATTTTTATTACACTTCTTTATTTATTATCTGTTGTTAATTGTAGTTATACATGATAGCACGCGTGTAGTCAAAGTATGTGATTACATACGACGTTCATGGACTTTAAAAAACGTATTCCCCGAAATTATCGGCGTCCTCTTCGGTCACTTCTTTTTTACTGAGTCTTTCTTCTCACCCCAACTCCAGCAAAATCCGCTACTTATAAGTTATAACATCATCAATTTTCTCCCATTGTCTGTCCTTCCCCACATAAACACATCACTGTCGCATATCTCTTTCACACCAAGTTCCTTCTTATTCCTACCATCTTTAATTCTTGATAATCCCATTTCCCCCTCATCTCACAAGAGATTGTCACTCTTGATTTTTCTTTTTGTTTCTAGTCAGTTTTTAATGTTTTGAACAAGAAAAATGGATCTCACGAATGTCACCAACCAAGCCTGCGCTGCCTGCAATTACGGGATGAAGCCTTGTGATCCGCACTGCCCCTTAGCACCCTATTTTCCTGCGGATCAACCCAAAACTTTTCAAAATGTATACCGACTATTTGGCGTTTCCAAAATTCTTCAAATGCTACACCAACTTGATGCTACTGAAAAGAAACCGGCTATGCAATCTATTATTTACGAAGCAAACGCTCGCCAAAAACATCCTGTCTATGGATGTGTGGCTGAAATACGAAATCTTTACTTTAATATTCGGCTTTGTGAACAAGAACTTCAAAAAGTTCGTGAACAACTTTCCCTCTACACAAAACAACTTGAGAACTCATCATCAACACCCGGTGATTCTGTTTCCCAGATTCGATCGGAAAATATAATTCCTCCCAGTACTTGTGGAAATACCTTGTCACTCTTCACTCAAGATACCCATGGCCGGCTCCAAGGTAATTAAGGCCACTAAATAGGTTAGATAACTTTAAATTTGATTAAAGTTGTGAATTTTTCTACTCTACTTAAATTTACTGAACTAGCTATTTGTTTTTATCTGATTTGATTGATTTATAGAATTAAAAGTAATTATGTTAGTCTCATTGGTATGTGATCAATTTTATGAAATAAGTTTAAGGGCTCCTAGTATAATTTGGTTTTTAGGCCACTAATATCATTGAACCCTGCCTGAAGAGTGAAGACTCCTTTAATGCGGCAACCACTGTGTTGCTCTCCCACTCAAACAGCAGAAATGCTTCTTGCAATAAAACTACATTTGTAAACTCCATAGAAAATAAATGTTGTCAATTCTTTGTTAATTCAACAACAGTCATGTGATAATATATAGTACTTGCGACAACAACATTACTACAATAACCTTCTAGTGGTTATGCAACCCCTTTTGGCTGCTTCACAAGTCAGAACTGTTCTAAGGAGTCATGCAAGATTTGATTAGTTGCATCCATTTCTAGCTCTATTGACGACAAGCAATCTTGTATTGACTCTAAGGATGTACATGAGTCAAGGTACACTTATTGTCTTTTAATAGTATATCTGAAGGTGGTTGTTTTATGGATATGATAAATAAAGTACTCTATTTTACCATAAGTTGGTTCAGCATATGAATAAGCTCACTGAGGAGGAGTTATTTTCATTTTTTATAATTGTTTACCTCGAAAATATGAGTAACAATTAAATTTGATTAGTGATTTTAAAGATATGTGATTTAGTTCGATACCAATTAATAATCAAGAAATATGAAGTAGAAATGAAAAATAGAAGTAAATCAAACCAATGTTATTTAGCAGCAGTGACCTCGAGCTTAGTGACCTCGAGGTGGCTTAGGGCAGTAAGAACAATTAAGTAGGAAAAGCAAAGTAAGAACAATAAAGCTAAAGGACAATTCTGACGAACAATAGGCAAAAAGTAGAGAGTATATTCTTTGCTCAATGATAAGAAGATGTTACACATGATTGAGATCCGCTTTATATAATAGGGGAATCCCTAAATAAGGTATATTTCTATTTATAGTAAGAAATATTCTTGGTACAACTGTCTAACCACCTAGTACGGAATCGTACAATCCTATTTCGGAATTCGCCCCATGATCTTTGGGACGTGGCAGGAATCTAGCTCATTCCGTTACAAATCCATAACGGTACTATTTCGGGGTCGAGCACACTTGGCCTCGGTATTCCTCGAACCCCTATCTCCGGGCGTAGCACTCTGTCTTCGAGCTCGAGTCTGATCCACCGGTCTTCGAACTCGGGCCTAAGATGGAACCTCGAGCCCATAAATCGGAGGCATAGGATTTTGACCGTGTACAATAATATTGGCGTAAGATGAGCTGAAAGAAAGCGACATGGTCAACAAGGATTCACATATCTACTTCAACTTGTTTGGGATTGAGCTATAGTTATTACTACTGTAAAGATACTGTAATTCGACAAACACTGAATGGCGGTGATTTTGCTCGTTATTATAACTGTCCAATAGTTTATTCATGTTTAAAAAGTGTTGATTTAAAAAAAAAATCTCATGCAGTTCAGAATCAGCATTGAGAGGTACAGCACAGTTTGTCGAATATGGCTGAGAATAAGTTAAAGAGATCTGCAGAATGTTTCAGTCTTATAACTGATGCAATACCATGTAAGGAGAGTAATAGTAGAACGACTTGCTTTCTCCATTCAGAATTAAAATTTTGATGAGAAATAAATGCTACAGCATATGATAGCAGAATGACTTGTCGTATGTCATTTAAATTTTTTTTATTGTTGAGCTATAAATCATAGATCATGTGATAATAATATTCATTTTGCTTGTTCACTACCTAAACTTTTACTTTTGTGTGAGGGTTTTATTCCTCACCTTCTAATTCCAGCCTATTTCTCCTTCCCCGACTCCCAATGTAAAGTACAATAACATCACAATTTTACTTTTATGTTAACATATTTCCGTTGTTTTTAAATTACTTTTAATGCGAAACTTTTATAATCACACAAATACTTTAGGCCCCTTTTTGACTTATTTAGGACCACAAATTCCAAAATATTCAAACAGATTCACATAAATTGGAACGTATGAAGTAATTAAATAGGAGTACTAAATAGAGTAGATGAGATTTCACATCTTTTCACTAACATCAATGGCATTGCCCAAAAGCCAACCGGTCGTGGTAAATAAGTAATGGAGACTACAAAATGATAAGCAGTACAGACATTTAGAACTTATATTTATCCGAAGATATTCGAGACGACTATAGTTTAGGAGAATTTTTGTTTAGGAGACATAATTATGCTTAGTGCCACGACAAGCAAGATATGAATCTTCAGTTGGTTGGTGTCCCATGAATCATTTGAAGAGTATTTGGGTTTATAACAACTAATTAGTCCCTGTTTTTCAATACTCTTCCCCTTTGTTTGTATGAAATCGTATAATTCTCCAGATGAACAAGTATCCCTTTGCATCACATAGACAATCCTTATCCTTGGCGTGATATTTGACCTCAATCGTCATCTGGTGATAACCATTCAGTTATTGTCCAGGTCAGGAGTAAAATGCAAAACTTATATGAGGCTCCTCAGCATTAATCCTTTTATGATGAACTAGATATGCAGATCTTTGAATTTTGGCATAGCCCAAAGGATGATCCTAAACAATGAAGCACAAACTATTAAATTTATCAATGGAACAATAGCTCTTATCGTATATGTTTTTGCTGATGAATCCTTGACTGGGAGAGGTGAGAGATGAGTGAGATGAAAGATGGAAGGTTTTTGAAGGCGGCTAGGGTTATGTAAAGGGGAAGAGATCAGTTTCTCTAAGGGGATTTGAGGGAGATGAGTGTTTTAATGAGTGAGGGGAAGGGAACGGCATCATTCTGGGATGAAGGGGGATTTGCTCAGGTATAGCTAGGGGCGGATGTTTGGCAATTGGGCCGTTGAAATTCTGGGCTCAATAAGCATACCTATTTTCCTTTGCAAGATTATCCCAATTAAAAAAAAAATCAATTAAATCCTCTTTTCTTTTCTTTTTTTCTTTTTTCTTTTTCTTTTTTTAATTTAGCCACTTAATTTAATACTCCAATTTTGAAACCACTCTTTGCAAAAACAAACCAATTATTCATTTTAAAACGACCTACCAAATGATTAACTATATCAAACTAATTAATTAAGGCTAAGAAAGCAACAAAGATGCCAAAAATAACTAATGTATATTTTTTGTGACTTTATTTTAACCATGCTTTTAACCTATGATTAATTCCTAAATGCAATTAACACACTAAATAAAAGATAAAATATTTTTGATAATTTTTATGATTTAAAACACTTTTAAATATGCATGAACTGTGCAAAAAATAAAAGAAAAACTCCTAAAGTTCCCTAAAAACAATTAAAATTATTATTGGACTATTTTTAGGAGTAATTTCCCATGTAGGGAAAAAATTAGGTGCTCACAGCTGCCCCTCTTTGCTCGAAAACATGAAGAGTTTTCGGGCAAATATAAAGTGAGCAATTACGAGCAATTTTGCCCATTCGATACTCCATTCGGAAGCATTTTGAAAAAGTTTGACCGAGCCTTGCTTCTGAGGTTGCCTACATATCCTTGGCTATAAAAGAATCAGGTCAGTATAGTTCTGGAAGTTTTGGTAGCTGAGACTACCTAAAAGCTATGATTTCATTGATGTTGCTATTGTTACTATTTGGTGAACTCCTTATTACACCAAAATCAAAATCAAAGGAAACTAAACAAGCCTATCAGCTATGAGTTACAGATTCCTATCTATAGGCCTTTTAAAGCTTGATCTTCAATCTTGGCTGGTTCTTCACATAGACTCTGATCTGAACCTTGATGCTTGCTAGATGCAGGTGCTAGTTCATTCTTCTTCTGCTTTTTCGTATCAAGAACGGGACATGCAAAGCCTGTGACTTCAGTCATGTCTTGAGCAGTCCACACCTTTTCTCAACTTCTGCACTTGGATTCGCTTCTTTTCTCTTTCTTTTCTTTATTTTGGATTGAGACTTTTTTTGGTCATCTCGAACCCTGTGCCTCGAGTAATAACCTGCTCAAGCACCAAAACAAACAAACGAATGAAATTTCTGCCCTAATTTTCACTAGGAGAATTTCGTGAGTTATTTGGAACAAAATTCTATACTACTTCATTATTGAAAGCAATAAAGGTCAAGATTGGTGTACCCTGGGAAAACATGTTTCTTTGGGATGGTGTATCCTTCATTTAAGATCAACTCGACCAGGGAGTGGAGACTTTATCTCTAAAATAAAATTAACTAGGGAGTGGAGACCCTACGTTAGAAAAGTGACTAGCAAGTGGAGACTCTATGTCTAAAATAAAATTAACTAGCGAGTGGAGACCAATCAATTAGGGAATGGAGACCCTATGTTGGAAAAGTGACTAGGGAGTGATGACTCAATGTCTAAAATAATATCAACTAGGAAGTGGAGACCTTATGTTGGAAAAGAAATTAGGGAGTAGAGACCCTATATCTAAAATAAAGTCAACTACAGAGTGGAAACCCTATGTTGGAAAAACGACTAGGTAGTGGAGACCATATGTCTAATACAAAATCAACTAGAGAGTGAAGACCCTATGTTGGAAAAGCGACTAGGGAGTGGAGACAATATGTCTAAAATAACGTCAACTAGGGAGTGAAGACGCTATGTTGAAAAAGATACTAGGGAGTGGAGACCTTATGTCTAAAATAATGTCAACTAGGGAGTAAAGATGCTATGTTGGAATAAAGACTAGGGAGTAGAGACCCTATGTATAAAATAAAGTCAACTAGGGAATGGAGACCCTATATTGGAAAAACGACTAGGGAGTGGAGACCCTATGTTGGAAAAGCGACTAGGGAGTGGAGACCCTATGTCTAAAATAAAATCGACTAGGGAGTGGAGACCCTATGTTGGAAAAGAGAATAGGGAGTGGAGACCCTATGTATAAAATAAAATCAACTAGGGAGTAGAGACCCTATGTTAGAAAACGCAGCTAGGGATTGGAGACCCTATACTACCATGATTTGAACTTTTTTATATTTTTTTTATTAAAAGTGAGTAAAATGCGAGATAGAATTTGAAGAAGACTTCCCTTTTTTTGGAGTCGTTGTTATGGCAGAGCTATTTTAGTCTTCGTGCTGTTTCTTTTTGTTGCACCTGCTTCTTGCAAGGTTACTTTGGATTATACCTGTTTCCTGTTTTTCAAACAAAGAACAATTGCTAGTTTGAAATGGTGGTTGGTTTTTTGTCCTTGATTGTTCCAGTCACTTGATCTCGGCTCGGCTCCTTTGATGATACTTTCAATTCAACTTGTTTTTTCCTGAAGATCGATTTCTTTTCTCTCCCCAGAGAACTTTTATTTTTTCCAAACCTTGCCATGACACGTGACCTAACCTTTTTCAACTTTGTTTTGCCTTCGTGGGCATTTCAGTCTGATTTCTTTTTTTTTTAAACATCAAGGTATTGGGGAATCTTTGCCTTTTCAAACCTTCCGAAGACGGTTAGTCGCGAGGGACTCAAACTTTTCAATTTCATTTTCGCCCTTGTAGGCATTTCAATTTGATTTCCTTCTTTCGAGAGTTTTCAATTTCAAAACATCAGCCACCATGGCCAGTCGAGGTCGACTTGATTCCCCATGCTGAGGCTGGGTGCCTTTTTTGCATATTAGCTTGTATCAAATAAGAACCCTGTAAATCAGTTTTACCATCCTTTCTTTGTCTTAGTTTCAGAACAGAATTAGACCGAAAGGGATTCAAAGAAAAACAAATAATGGAATGGACAATGAATTTAGATACGAGATATACCTTTCAGGGAAAGGAAATAAGGACTTATCTGGAGTACATGTGGACTTCAATGAACATGACATGCCTTTTGGACTAGATGCATGATCGGTGTAAACCGTCCGATTCTCAAAAATTCATCATAGCTTTAGTCTCGAGACCGAGAAACCTTGCCCAGGACTGTGTCGATGCCAGTGATTGTGAGGACCCTCTTTTTCGATCAGCGGCACCCTTTGCATGTTTTCACCAACCGACCTCTCTTATTTCTCTTCTCACTATCGCCTTATAGTGCTATTTGTGAGTTTTCACTAACAAGACTCTCTCATTTTTTATTTCTTTTCTTACCATCGCTTTATGGTGCCCGTGAAGGTTTTCACCAACAAGACTCTCTCATTTTATGTCTCTCATTTGGTCACATCAGATCCAAATAACTGTATCCTCCCATTTTGAAACTCTTTGATGATTGATTGGAAGGACTTGAATAGGATATGGGGTAAAAGGATTTGGATTAAATCACAACTTTGGAGCCTTTCACGCGAAACCATCACCGAACCATTATAACATATGCCCAGTTTCATTTTAGGGGGAATTTGGATTTTTGTTTTGGGTGTGACTGAACCCCAGAGAGAGGTTGTCTACATATCTTTTTTGAATGAAGTCGAACGTAGTTACATCTCGTTATAATGTATGGACCATTCCAATCCAGAGCCAATTTTTCTTTAGTTGTTCCGATTCTTTATTTCTTTCCTTAAACTTATCTTTGTTTCAATATGATTCTTGATTCATTATTTTGGGGATCTGACATCGTTTTAGGATCTAGGCATGACGTCCGCAAGCATGTCATATTATTGAAACCTGCATTTAACAGAACTAAAAAAAGAATAGGAAAAGTGACAAGATTAGGAATATAGACATTCCTCGACAATGAAAAAATTAATTTCATTTGATTTTTTGATTTTGACTTTTTATTTTTTATTTTTTGGTTTTTTTTGAATTTTAAAGATAGAAGGATATACATCGGAAAGTAAGACAATAAAAGTAAACCATCTGAATCATACCTTGAAATAATCTGAATGCAGAAAGGACAGCAAGACCAACTACCGAGATTCCCATCAGACAGGGAACTTTTCATGGTTTGGCGACCATTTCAGGTTTTCTGTTTAGCTGCGAGAATGGCTACAATGGCCTTTAGTGCCAAATCAAATTCCTCATCATCACATATCACTCCAACGACTAGCTCAGTGTTGTGAGTAGACAACGGATTATTCATCACATCAAGAGCTTCTTCACCCCGAAGAACGATTCTTTCATCTTCAATCAAGTCTTCAACTGCCCTATTGAGGGTCCAACAATCCTCCATACTGTTTCCCACTGCTCCAGAGTGGTATTCACATCTAGCATCCGCTCAGTGCGAGGGGGACTTGGGGTTTGGCTGGTTCAGGGCCACTGGCTGCAACAGATCTAGCCTGATTAGCTTTTGGAACAAGCTTGAATACGATTCACAAATAGGGGTGAATTGATTCTTTTGAAAGACTCTTTTGGACGAAGATTGTACTGGGGAACATTTAGTTGGGGATTATATGGAGTTTAGTAAGGATGGGCATTTTTGGGAGGTGGAGCTCGGTTTTGTGTATAATGATGTGGTCATGTGTATGTTCATGCATAGGGAGGAGGTATCACGGCATAAGCAACATCTTGATGGGATAATAGTATTGTGGGACCTTAGGAAACATATATGATTGGTTGGATGTCATGCTGGACCCCTTCGAGCTCGAAACCATCATGGCTCCCTCTTCCTTCCCGTTTCTGTTCATCAAACCCCCCGAACCATTCTGAACGGCCTATGATGCAGCCTTAAAAGCAGATTGACTCAAGATTCGGCCCGTTTTCAAACCATTTTCGACCTTCTCCCCAATTTTGATAGCTTCAGTGAATGGTCTACCTATAACAGACATCATGTTCTGGAAGTAGTCCATCCCTTGGGCATGTAGATTGACAGTAACCATTTCAACTTCGTCCATTGGAGGCTTTACCCTGGCGGCTTGCTCACGCCATTTGACAGCATATTCACGAAAGCTCTCTGCTATTTTCTTTTATAAATTGGACAAAGAGTTTCTGTCGGGAGCGATGTCCATATTATACTGGAACTGACGGATAAAATCTTAGGCCAGATCATCCCACACATGCCAATGGGTAATTTCTTGATCCATATACCACTAAGAAGTGATTTCGGTGAGGATTTCTCCAAAATTGGCCATTAGAAGCTCCTCTTTTCTACTAGCACCTCTCAGCTGGCTACAATATCGTTTCAAGTGAGCGATCGAGTCTCTGTGCCCGTCGTACTTTTCAAATTTTGACATCTTGAAGCCTACTGGCAAGTGAACATGGGGAAACATACACAGTTTGAAGTATGAGACACTCTTTTGGCCACTCAGACCTTGCATGTTTTTTAGGCTTTGTTCCAAGCTCTTCATCTTCCGAGTCACTTCCTCTTGCTGGGGATTCTTGACAACCTTTTCTTGCTCCACTGAGAAACCATATTGCGGTGGTTGAGTAAATGAGTATGGGGTCACATATGTTATATCTGCCTAGAACTGTTGACCGTGAAAGGTGAACCTTGGAGGCTCAACATACGACCGTGGTATAGTTGGTTGATGTGTGGTGCAGATTGGTTCTGCAAAGAACATTGCTGGCGGCGCCCTTGAATCTGGCACCTGGGGGCGAACAACAAAAGGCATGCCAGGACCATTAGACGACATGGGGGGGGTATCCGCACGGGATGAACGGTTGGGTACAAGGGTGTTGGTAGTCTCACCTGATCTCGGGATCAACTCAGGGAACCCAGGGCTCGCACTTAGTGGTTCCCTACCATTAGACTAGGCATCCTACATTTCCATCATGCGAAGATGCATCATCTTATTCTCTTCAGCAACTACTGATTCTAGTTGGTGAATAGCCGATGCTGGGCTATCCTCAAGATCGATAATTGGTAGATGACTATAGGAGGCCATATGAACCTTGCCTTTAGATCTTGTGAAGTCTGTATGAGAAGCCAGATTACCAACAAAATCAATCACCTAAACAAAACCTAGCTAATTTGCGCACACCACAACCTTGTTAGTTTTGAGACATTTAACATATACGAAATTGCACGTTGGGGTGCAATGTACCTAACAGTTAAACGCTTTTACCATGTGTTTGAACGGTTGCATGTTTCATCCCTACCATTAAATGTCTCTTTTCACTTTGTACCTCTTTTCTTTCATTTCCACTATCTTTTTCTTTTCTTTTTTCTGTTTTTTTTATTTTGGATCTTTCACATCTTGATTTTTCTCTTTTTGTTGTTTTCGCTCTTTGTTTTTCTCTGTTATTTTTTGTCACTCTTTTCTTTCTTTTTCACTCAACTTTTTTTTTCTTTATTTCCTTTTTTTCAGTTTATTTTTCACTCAATTTGTTTATGGCTATGATCGAACCTGATGGAGATTGCCTACATATCATGACGCCACATGAATCACATCTTGAGTAGTTCGAGAAGATTAGGAATAAAGTAAATAAACTAACTCTTTTTTTTCTTCTTTCCTAATTTATTCACCATTTTTTTCTGAAAGAAAGATTTCTACAAATTCTTTTTCTTTTGTTTCGAATCTTTGGGAATTTCAAAAGAAGAAAGAAAATATTTTGATTCATTTTAATTTTCTAAAGAAGAAAGAAAATATTTTTAGATTTTGAATGTTGCCTCTGAATTTTGAAAGAGAGACTCTAAGAAAATATTTCAATTTTTTTGAGTTTTCTTTTTAATTTCTGAAAGCGAACTTCTAAAGAAAAGCGAAAATAATTTTGGATTTCAATTGTTTCAATTTTTATGACATTTGCGAAAGAAGACTTCTAAAAAAAAGAATATATTTTTTGGATTTTTGTTTCTTATTTTTTCTGAATTTCTAGGAAAAATACTTCTGAAGAAGGGAAAAACATATTTTTGGATTTTGATTAATTTTTTTTTAATTTGTTTGGGATTCTCTAAGAAAAGACTTCTAAAGAAGGAATTAAACGGAAATATTTTAGGATTTTTAAAAATTAGGGGCCGGAACCGATGAGGTTTTCCTACGTATCTCACATCCGATGAGAATTAGACTCGCGTAGTTCGGTCAGTTTTGACACAACCGGAAAATCATGACTCTTTGAAAACATTGTCTTATTTTATTTCTTTTTTTTCTCAAAATTTTGGTAGAGTTTCGGGATTCTTCAAATACCTGATTTGCAGAAATGGGTAAATTTCTCTCTCTTCATTCTTGGGTTTTCTTGAATTTCATTCCCTATTCTAGAAGCTGGTCAACATGTAAGTCGAAGCAAACATATGCACAAGTAGCATGTAAGATGCATAAGGATGGTCTTTTAATTTGGGTACATCTGTCCTAGGTGGACCCAACTATGACGACCCGGCCAGTCGTCTCATGAGTTACCGCTCCATTTCCCCCATTTTAGCTTCTTTACGCTTCGTTATCCGTATTTTATGTGATCGAGTTTATTAGTTCGAGTTCGGAGAGGATTTGGTAAGAAATGAGACACTTAGTCTCTTTTAAGAAGACTTAAGTTGGAAAAGTCAACCGGATGTTGACTTATGTGTTAGAAGGCTCGGAAGTGAGTTCCGAGGGTTCGGTTAGCTTCGGGAGGTGATTTGTGACTTAGGAGCGCGATCGGAATGGGTTTTGGAGTTGTAGAGAAGATTTAGGCTTGAATTGGCGAAATTGATATTTTGGCAAATTCCGGTTGATAGGCGAGATTTTGATATAGGGGTCGGAATGGAATTCCGAGAGTTGCAGTAGCTTCATTGTGTCATTTGGGATGTGTGTGCAAAATTTCAGGTCATTCGGACGAGATTTGATAGACCTTTTGATCGAAAGCATAATTTAAGAGTTCTTGGAGTTCTTAGGCCTGAATCTTATGTTAAATTGGTGATTTGATGTTGTTGTGAGCGTTCCGAAGTTTTGAGCAAGTTTGAATGATGTCATGAGATGTGTTGGTACAATTGGTTTGAAGTTCCGGGAGTTCCGGGTAGGTTCCGGGATGTTTTAGTGCAAAAATCATACCTGTAGCAGGCCTACAGGGGTTGCAGGCCCCAGAACTTACCCATGCGGTCCGCACAAAAATAGGTGCGCCCGCTGTAGGTGTCATGCAGACCGCACAAAGTGGTGTGCGGCTGCGGTGGGGAACGATCCGCTGGTCCTACTTCGGAAGCTCATATAGTTTAATCTACAAGAAATTTTGAGGTGATTCAAAAACGAAAGTTGTATTTCTTCGTGTCTAGTTTTTAGAAAGGTAAAGATATCGCAATTTGGACATATGTAGAAAAAGTTATGGCCAAAATACTAAAGCCTATCACTGTAGAAGGAGGCCTGTGCGGCCGCACGTTGCCTTTGCGCGGACCGCACTGGCTTGCGCGGAACGCGTGAGTTTTGGTGTGGCCCCCGTGAGCTAAAACCTGATGGGTACCTATAAATACTAGGTTTTGGGTTTTATGTAATATTTTGACCTAGAGAGCTCGGATTTTGGTGATTTTTTGAAGGTTTTTCAAGAAATTCATCGGGGTAAGTGATTTTAACTCAGATTTGGCTAGAATACATGAATCTATCACTGAATTCATCATTTAATTCGTGATCTGAGATGGAATTTGGGAAGAAAATTGTGAAACCTTTCAAAAATATAAAATGATGATTTGAAGGACCAAACGGTATCAGAATTGGATAATTTTGGTATGGTTAGACTCGTGAGGGTATGAGGATTCTGAAAATGTAAATTTTACCCGATTTCGAGACGTGGGCCTGGGGCTCGGGTTTTGCTAATTTCGAGATTTTTGATATTTTTCGAATGTTTTCGCTTGGGCTTTGTTCCCTTAGCATATTGTGAAGTATTCGTTCTGATTTTGGATAGATTCGACGCGCGTGGAGGCCAATTCGAGGGGCAAAGGCGTCGCGAGCTAGAGAATTAGCCAGTTCGAGGTGAGTAATGGTTGTAAATGATGTCCTGAGGGTTTGAAACCCCGGATTGCACATCGTAGTGCTATATTGAGGCAAGATACGCGCTGGATGATGAACGTGAGGTCTTTCACTACTGGGGATTGTGACTTGGTCCATCCCGATTGATAATTTTACTGAATATTTGACTTAAATTCATTTGTTATCATCATGATTTGGGCTGATTGCCATATTTGGGCTTCGTGCCAACTATTTGAACCCTTCGGGGATTTTTATCACTGTTTCCTTACTGCTTGACTTATTATTTGGACTCAGTCCTATTGATATCTACTGTTTTACAAATTCAGCCACTTTTACTCTAATTTGAAACTTAAATGATATTTCTACATCATGTTTTGGGCTAAGAACTACTGTTTTACTAATGCCCAAGGGGCTTATGATGATTTCTGGACTGAGTGAGGCCGAGGGCCATATGTGAGGATATGCTGAGTGATATGAAGTCGAGGTCCTGAGATACTATTTATGCTATGCGGTGGCTTGAGTGATGTGAGGATATGCTGAGTGATAATGCCACGAGGTGGCTTGATATAACGCTTGGGCCGTAAGGAGCCCCTCCGGAGTCTACACACCCACAGTGAGCGCGGGTACCCATGTGATTTGAAACAGTGGTAACAATGACACTGTTTGATGCAATTTGGTTAGGTAACAATGGCTGACCATTATGTAGAGTGATTGTGAGGTAGCCCGAGGGGCTGATACTGTACGGAAAGTGAGCCCGAGGGGCTGATACTATGCTGAGCGATTGATACTATGCCCGAGGGGCGGATTTATACTTGTTAATTACCTGTTAAATTACCTGTTTTACTTGTTTTAAAAAGGAATATCATTTGATTTCTTCACTGATTTACTCCTTTAAGTGATTTTACTACTTGATATGGAATTGCTTTGTGCCTTTACGTGTTTTCATACTTTCAGCCATTATTTGTAATTATTACTCACTGAGTCGGAGTACTCACATTACTCCCTGCACCGTGTGTGCAGATTCAGGTATAGCAGAGTCCGCACCTGAGCGCTGATTCCTTCCAGGCTAGGCAGTGATTTGGAGTTACGAGGTAGCTGTTGACGTCCGCAGCCCCTTGTGTCTCTTATCCTCTATCATTTATGTTTTCTTCGGACTGTTGAATCGGATTCCGTACTTTGTAGACCTATAGCAGATTCTGTAGCAGCTCATGACTTGTGACACCCCGGTTTGGGCTGTGTCGGGATGGTTCCTGCTGTTATTATCGTTAAATTCTGCAATTTATGAGCATTATAATATATGTTATTACTGTTTATGATGATTAACTATTTAAAAAAGGTGTTCCATTTTGGTCTGGCTGGCCTTGTCTTCACGAGAGGCGCCATCACGACCGGGTTCGGGGATTGGGTCGTGACACCAACCCTTGTGTTGAGTCCCCAAAGTCAAATGCACATGATACAAACAAAATTCCTACTAGGGATCCGGCCTGAGTGTATTCTTCTTGACTTGGCTTAACCGAGCGAAAAACTCGAGCCAGGGGAAGGGGGCAATGTATCGGGAATACAAGCTTCACTGGCTTTGCAACTTGTCCGATCCTCGTTCTACAACTAGGATATGGTTGTCACGACCCAAAATCCATTAAAGGTCATGATGGGGACACTGCTGTCAGGCAAGCCAACAATAAATAATTAATTTGGTTCTCATTTTAGTATTTTTGAAATGATAATTTTCTTCAATTAAATAATAAAAAAAATGAAATTTAGAGAGTAAGTAATAATATCTTAACAATTTTCAATGCTGAACAACCCATAATCACCCCAAAACCCGGTGTCACAAGTGCATAAGCATCAACTAGGAAGTACAATAAAATATAGTGTCTGTCCAGAATGCAAACTGGACAGGACGAATATAAATACACTGAAGGAAACTCTGTTGGCTGCGGGTCATAATATAAAATGCAGCTCACATAAGTCCGCGTATTAAACATGCCTCTACTCTAACAAGGCCACTAGACATATATGTACCTGTACAAAAATGTGCAACAAGTGTAGGATGAGTACACAAATCAACACGTACCCAATAAGTATCCAGTTTAACCTCGAAGAAGTAGTTACGAGGGGTCGACTCTAACACTTACTATGGGCTATCAATAAACAACGATGTTATAATTTAGCATGAATTGTATAAAACAGCTAAAAACTCAATAGCAAGAAGTAAACCATTCTTTTATTATTAGGAATTTCCATATTCATTTTCGTCACTTAACAATTTATATCTCAAGGCAATGAAGAAATGTCAATTATTATTAGTTCCAAAGATTTATCATGTGCAAATCATGCCGAGGTCATATGGCCCGATCAAACATATAAATTTAAATTATGCACTGCCGAGGGTCAGATGGCATGAACCATAGATTCATCTATCTGCTACCGAGGTGTTCGGCCCGCTCTACAAAAGAGAAAATACATTTAAAACAACCAAATTCAAGATTTATTAAGGGCAATTATTCAAGAAAATACTTATTCTCATTAACGGTCAAGAAAATGAAGTTTAACCTTTTAAAGTTCCTTTATCAATTTGATATGATTTAAGTAATTAAATTAACAAGTAGCTTGCAAACGTCGCAAGTATAACATACTTTGGGTCCTAGACAACCCGAACATAGCATAATAGTAGCTACGCATAGACTCTCGTCATCCCGTGTGTATGTAGCCCCCACAAATAGAAGCACATATTAAATCAATTCACATATGGGGTTAATTCCCTCTTACAAGGTTAGCAAAAAGACTTACCTTGCTCCGAAGTTCCATAGCCGGCTCCAGCACCTTTCCAACAACTCAAACTGATGCCCATCACACCAAAACTAGCCAATAAATGTGCAAATCTATAAATATATACTCTAATATTTATTATAATTCAATCACAACAATTCTCAACTCCGCTCGAAAAATCTATTAAAATCACCCTCGGGCCCACGTGCTCGGATTCCAAATATTTTTGAAGATAAACTTTACCCATAACACCACAAACTCAAATATATAATTTATTCTAAATTCCATGTCCAATTTCGCGCTCAAAATCCAAAATTACTAATTTCTAAGTTTTCCTTTAAAATCCCAAATTTCTACAATTTTTCATGTCTAATCCATATATGATCCAAGTATTTAACTTGCAATAGCTGTGAATCACTTACCTTGACATAGATGATGAAGATGGAGCTCCAAAATCGCTCCAAGACCGGCTCCCATGGAGGAAATGAAGTGAAAATGGCCAAAATCCCATTTTAAACAACTCACTGCCCAGTCCTACCCTTCTTCGCGAACGCGGCACAACCATCGCGTTCGCGAAGCTCTACAACATCATGCCTAGAAATCTCTCTTCACGTTTGTGTTCGCGAAGGCCAGCTGACCCACCCCTTTGTGTTCACGTTCTCTTCTACTCGTTCGCGTAGGCCAAATGGCCTTAGGCCTAGCTCCCTCCTTTTTCTTCGCGTTCGTGTCGCCATGTCCGCGTTCGCAATTGCTTGTCCATCTCTTGTCGTGAGTTCACGTCCACTAGATCGCTTTCATGAAGGCCAAATCCACCAACCCCACAAATTCCTCTTCACGAACGCGGGACTTCCTTTGCGTTTGCGAAGAAGGAAACCAGACACCAGCAACAGCAGTCCAAAACAGCTCCAATTTGGTCCGAAACCACCACGAAACACACCCCGAGGCCTCTGGGATCCTGTTTAATCACACAAACCAGTATCATAACATAAAACGGACCTGCTCGAGGCCTCAAATCACATCAAACAACATCGAAATCATGAATCACACCCCAGTTCAAGCTTAATGAACTTTAGAACTTCAAACTTCTGCATTCGATGTCGAAACCTATCAAATCACGTCTGATTGACCTCAAACTTTGCATACACGTCACATTCGACATTATGGACCTACTCCAACTTCTGAAATCAGAATCCTACCCCGATATCAAAATGTCCACTTCGGGTCAAACTTCTTAAAAACCTTCAAATTTCTAACTTTCGCCAAAATGACCTACAGACCTCCGAATCCACTTCCTAACACGCTCCCAATACTAGAATCTCCATACAGAGCTATTCTCAAACTCGAAATCCCAAACGAACATCGATAACAATGAAATGCACTTCAACCAAAATTTATGAAATTCTTTCAAAATGGCAACTTCCACAATAAGTGCTGAAACGCTCTCGGGTAATCTAAAACCCAATTCAAACATACACCCAAGTCCAAAATCATCATACGAACCTGTTGGAACCTTCAAATCCCGATTTCGATGTCGTTTACTCAAAAATCCAACCTTAGTCAATTCTTCTAACTTAAAGCTTCTGAAATGACAATTTTCTTTCCAAATCAACTTTGAACTTCCGAAATCCCAATTACGACTACGCGTAAAAGTCATAATACCTGAAGAGAAGCTACTCATGGCCTCAAACTACTGAACGACGTGCTAGAGCTCAAAACGACTGGTCGGGTCGTTACATTCTCTCCCACTTAAACAGACGTTCATCCTCGAACTTGCTAGGAACTGCTCTGGAGTTGTTTGAAATTGTTGTTTAATACCTAGTGCACCTACCTGCGCTACCATAACTCAATTGAGCATACTAGCTCGAGCCAGCCTGAAGATTCACCCTTTTTACTTAGTCAAATAATCCTTAGAGCCCAATTCCAATATTTGGAATTCTCTGCTAGGCCCGTTTCCATCATACGAACACTGTATAAATCACTACATGATGCATCAATACGTGTTTGCATACCTTTGCTGTATTCACACCATGCACCGCATAATTCACATGACCATAATAACACCCCCCAATAACAACAGCTGAAATCCCACGAATCCGATGCTCTCAACACACCTCATGACACATATAAGTCCTGTTCCAACCCTTGTAATGCTACCACGACGGAAAAGGTGTGTAGAATTTCATAAACAACTACCGAGTCAACAAATCACTCAGTTCCTCCCCTTGACAAGAACCATTACCTCATTATGAAACAAATAAAGATATTTGCTCTTTAATATGCTTCATATAAATCTGATCGCACTTATCCAGGTCCAATAATCTCGTCTCACCCAGTACAAGCTGCTCAGGCAATAAGTCACCTCAAACATCGCCAAAAGTCTCATATGATTCTACAATTTGCCAATAAGCTACAAACCTGAATGTGATACCAAAGGGAAAAATGAACTCTGGAAAGAACTACTCAACTGATGTAACTAATTAAGCATCCGAAAAGATTTTATGAACCTTCTTCAGAAAATGAGAAACAAAACACACAAGAATAGAAATGAGAAACAAAACACACAAACATTGCCTTTCCCTGCATGAGACTAAGCATTGTCTCCTAATTGCATGAGACTAAGCACTGTCTCCCTTTCTTGCATGAGGCTAAGCATTGCCTCCCTAATCGCATAAGGCTAAGCACTGCCTTTCCTTGCATCGAGAATAAGCATTGTCTCCTCTTCTTGCATGACGCTAAACATTGCCTCCCTAACTACATAAGGCTAAGCTCTGCCTTTCCTTGCCCAATATCAAATGCTATGCTACATGAAACTTAGCACTATTTTACCTTCCCGGGGCTAAGCTCTGTCCCAATCTTATGCAAGACTAAGCTCTTTCTTGTTTCTCTTATATGACCCAGCATCATGTCTTTGCATTTCATTGGCTGAAACATCGCCATTTTGTCCAAAGGCGTCATAGTCCGAAGGCATCATCCTCATAGCCTGAAGACACCATGTCATGGCCTGAGGATCTCTCAATATTGCACATCATTATTCAAAGGTGTCATGGTTCAGAGGCACCATTATCATGGCCTGAGAACATCATTTTATGGCATACAAATCCCTTATCTCACGATTCATGGCCTAGGACATCATGGTCTAAGGACATCATCCTCACCGTCCAGAGACAATCTCCATGGTCCAAAGGGAGTTTGCATCATGTTTAAATTCTCACAATAACCTATATATATTTGCATTCATCATGTTTTAAGTTTTGCAGGTAATCCAGGAAGTAACCATTCTTCAAACGGGAGCAATTTTCGCTCCAATTTCCGTTCATAATGTTCACATCCTGCAATTATTTCAAACATAATCGACTCTCATCAATTACTCACTTTTCTCTATGGCTATTCAGATACTTGCTCTATAACACATACGTTACGTTTCAGATTCACATTCATAACTTTTCATCCAATACTATCCTTCCCAAAAGAACCCTTTCCGAAACACACGACCATTCCTATAACAATTCCATCGGTTTCATGCACCGTTGGATCCAAAACTACACATAGCCCGATTCCTGAAAAATCAATGATATGTGGACAACTCAGAACTCGGAGTTCGACCTCTATTTTTAAAATCATCCCATTCGGTCAAAATCGGTCATCATTTCTTTACCCGATAATTCTTTCATCACTCCAGAGTAAAGAGGGGCAGCTGTTGATACCCAATTTTCCCTCATATTATTAAATTGTACATATACATACTTTCAAAATAGTATTTACATCATCATTTAGTTTATAAATCTATACATAAATTTTCTATAATTTTCCATAAATTTTAGAGCTTTAAATTGATTTTTCTGCATTTAAATTATTTGAAAAATTATTAATTATTCCTTCAAATTATTTTGTGATGAATTAATCATCCAAATTACTATTTCGTATCCTCATATATGTTTCATAATATTTTATTTTATTTTGTATAATTTGTATTGTATTTTTAAGATGTTTACCTAATTTTCCAATAATAGCCTATATTCACATATAATTGCTTTTATCTATACTATTTATGTCAAAATAGCCTTTTTATATTTTTTTTATAGTACTAAGATATTATTTTTAATCATTTTATTGCATAAATAACATTTTTATTAATTTATTAAGTATTTTTATAAATTATTTTTGTTGAATTTTAGGAAATTAAATAATAGCCCCTTCTTAAAACCAAATTCGCCCAATTACCCCTGGCCAAAGATCAAACGACCCTATATAATACCCGGTCACGACCCGTTTAACCACTCGACCCAAAACGACCCACATTATACCCTCCCTTTTAATTACCACCCAAACCCCCTAACCCTAACCTTTCTCACCGTCCGCCGCCCTTGAATCCTTTCATCTCTCAAACCTAAACCCTAGCCATCTTTCCCCCAAATCCCTCTCCTAATCCCACCTAACATGGGATTCCATGGTCGTTTCTTGCTATATGTGGCCTCTCCCTGGTACTGGATCCTTTTCTATACTACTTGCCTAAACATGGCAAGCATATCTCGTAAAAATCGAACCAAAATCGATTCAGATCATTGACTTTTCTGATTATTGTATCTATATTCGTCATGTGCTCTATTGTAAGTACGAATATTTCTATATCTTCTGTTGATTCTTACTTACCCTAAATTAGGGTTTTCAGATCTCTTTTAATCGAGCCAAAATAGGTTCGATTCTATGATTTTAGGTGTTATTATTCACCCTATATTCTACTATGGCTTGCTTTTATTTTATTTTTGTCAATATTTGTCTTACCCTAAAATTAGGGTTTTCAGATTTTCTTAATTAGTTCGATTCTCTGGTTTTAGTGTTATTTGTGTCTATATTCATCCTATGCTATTGTTTTTATGTATTTTCCGTTGATATTCGTTTTCCCTAAAACTAGGTTTTACCTATTTTTTTCTAAATCCTATTTATTGATTTTTGCATGATATTGCTTCCTTATTTACGTTTGATTTTACAGTATTTCCTTATTTGCTTGTTTAATTTATACTACTATATAAACCCTTCCCCCATTCCCATTTAGACAAACTTCAATCGTTAATGTTTACTAAAGACTAAAGTTATTGCTCTTGTTCTCTAAATACTTTTGTTCTATATTTTGGTTCTTGGCCGGTTGAAAGCCAAGGCTAGAAATTATGGGTTCTTGCTCTTCGTTGATATTCAGAATACTGTGGACTTTCTTCTTTCTTGTTTTTTTGCTTAGCTAGTGAGTTGCTGGACTTTTGTCACTTCATTCCTATTTACCTGTCATTTGCATATGTTTTCACTTTTGGAGATTGTAGCTTAATGTGTTTTCTGAGTAATTCTTGTTTGCAATTCTGATTGCTTTACTTCAATTTTAGGTCTCTCTAATCTTTAACTTCATTATGCTGGTAATCTGAAACATACCTAAACCTAATTTAAGTTAATTAATTTCTTTTCAAGCTCGTCTAGCCTATGTGTTGCAACTTACTGATGTTTAGAACCTTTGCACTTTAGCCTCTCTTTAGTGTTTGATTTTCTTACCAATTCTGTTACCTAAACATGCTTTACTTGCATAATTATTGCAATGACCTGTTCTTATCCTGTCAAAATTCTGCTTCCAATTAATATGATTCTCACTAGGATCTATACTTGGCATAATTTGAACCTTTTTCTTACTATGAGTCTGTGTATACCAATCTTGCAAACCTGTTTTGTTAAGCATTAGGTGTTGAACTTGTTCTTCTGAAACTTTGTTAAGTCTGTTCTTAAAACCTAAGGGCGCGACATAAATGCCACTATCGCCGGCCAGAAACTCAATGAAATTTAAGGGTTGATTACAGCTCGTATAGCAACGCGACTTAGAGACTGGACCCAAAATTGCAATATGCCTAAGGGCACAGCATAAATGCCACTGTCGCCAGCCATAAACTCAATGAAATTTAAGGGTTGACTACAGCTCTAATCGTAATGCGACTTGGAGACCGGACCCGAAAATTATAATATGCCTAAGGGCACAGCATAAATGCCACTATCACTGGCCAGAGAATCATGGAAACTTAAGGGTCGATTACAGCTCGAATCGCGATGCGACTCGGAGACTGGACCCAAAAATAGTTAAACTGCAATATGCCTAAGGGCACGACTCAAATGATACCGTCGTTAGCTGATTAAATCTTCGGGCCACGCGCCCGCGAGGTCACTTTAACCCAGAGCCTAAAGGGCCATCACCATCCGCCCATGCAGGCAGGAAAGAGCTTGAGGGTCAATTGAAGCTCAAGTCACAATGAGACTCGGAGACTGGACCCAAAACAGTTGGAACAGCAAATGCCTAAGGGCAAAAGATAAAAACGACTACTACCTAACCGCACGGGCATAAGAAATTCGAGGGCAAGAAGGCTCGAGTCAGAGCCCGGCTCGGAGACGAAGCCTAAACAGCCAGGCCAAGCACAGAGGCCCCGACGCTCACTCACCTCAAGGATCGCGCTCAAGATTCCCCGGACCTGCCCGATCAGTTCCGAACTTGCGAGGATCCCACCAAGCATCAAAACCAGCCCGCCCAGTCAAAAGCAGTTACAAAGAAAAAGGTACAGAAGAGATAAAGCTTCAAATTCCTTCTTATATATTACATGCATATAAAAGGCGCATTCTCCATCTACAGGCGTATCCTGCATATGTCAAAAACAAAGCGACAAAATGGAAAAATCCACACTCCGAACTAAAAGGGCTACGACTCGTCAAAATTTGCCCTATGCAACTTCAGCAAGAAGCAACCAAGCGCCACGACTACTCCCCCTTACTCGAGCCAATTCCTCCGGGAAAGTAGGAGCCTCCTGTGCCAACCTCCCGAGTACTTCTCTTGGGATCTGCAACGATTCGAGGGTTCGCTTCAGCTCAACTTGGGCATCAACAGTGCCCTTTATACGAATCGCCATCTCCCAACCAGCCTTGAATTCGGCTTAGTGCCACTCCGGCCCAAGTATCAATTATCTCGGCTCTAAAAACTTCGGAAGATCAAATTCAAAGTTTCCCAATTATACCCAGATTGAACTTTGACACCATCACGAGTCAAAAGGAGTTGGACCTCGAAAGCAGAGACCTCGGCCGAGGCATTTGTCCCCTCCAAAGCTTGAACCTGCACTTGAGCCCTTAGCTCCCCACAAGCAACTCTGACGCAACTGACATCGCCCTTAAGGTACTCCAAAAACCTCCGTTTTTTCTACATCTGATATAACAAAAAGGGGGTTAGCCCTAAGTGCAGAAGGGGGCAAAGTGCATACTACAGGGAGTCGCCGGCTCCATCAAATAACTCTCATGGTTTAGGCTTCGATACGCCTCATATCGCCAAAGCTGCAGTTCATCCTCCTTCTCTTCGCTAAGGAGCCCAAGGGACTCGACCTTATCCAGAATTTCTTAAGGTTTGGCCCCTTGACAGAGCGGATCGGACCTGAGCCCATCACAGGTCCACACAAGGAAGGTCCGGTAAAGGGAGAGGGACACGAAATACACAGAAGAACCATGCTAAAACTTACCACAAGGTAAGACCGACAAACCTATTCGGCGGCCAAACACATTCCCGTTGATCCAAACTTATTGGGCCCGAGAGAACCGCCACCCCGGAATCAAGGGTTCCGGGAGCATCCAGCTCGGTCGATATATTCTCCTCAGAAGCGTGAAACGGCCTCACCATAATAAAGAAAGCTTTGTCAAGCACATATCTCACTATCGTCATTGCCCACATTATGACTCCCTAGGGAGGCACAGCCTCTCCCCTGAGGAACAACCCGACACCGACAAGCGCCCGTACGAACGCGGCAGAGGAAGGAAGGCATGACTACTAAATTCGCCATCGTCGCAGGTAGAGCCGGTAAAGCACGAGGTGCACCGCATGAAGTGCATCTTCTTCATCTCTTCAAACAGATAGTGATGGTTTCAAAGGTAGGGCACCAACAGCTAACGCCTCGGAGGAACGATTCGCTCGAGCACGACCTCTAATTTCCCAAGCAAGCAGCCATTAAAGGCAGGGTCCAACGACCCCCGAGGAGGCAATAACAACCTCACATTGCATATGGGAAAAGAGGCAACAATTCAAAAACAACCAAGGGCACAAACTATCAGTACTATATCCGGTGGCGATGTAATAATCAACCCTGGAGGCCTCCATCGCGGTAAAACAAAGCTCCAGAAGGCCAACGATGTCTTCGCCAACACAGGATCGGCGCACGGCCTCAAAGGCCTCCACCAAAGGAAGCTAGCTAGTAAATACAGTTGTTGTTTAACATACACTCATATGGAGCAGGCCCCGGGTGTTGATCTGGATGATCCAAATGCAGGCAGATCTCTGCCCGGAGACCGCATTCGAGAAGCCACCGGCATTCTTAAACCTACCAGCCCTTGGTCAAGCCTCCTCTCAAAGGCCACTATGAAGTCCAAAGACACTACCCACGACTTCATGGTAAGGATCCGGCGGCCCGATGTTACTGGTCCTATTTTGGGTCAGAACATAAAGAACCCTACGCGGAGCTATTTTTATCAATCAAAGTCTCCAGGGAGGATCTAGGTAGCACCTGAGCATGGGAAATTCCTCAACATAAATCAATCGCATATGCTCCAAAATGTTATCCGCAATCAGTTCAAAAAGGACCCCAGGTACCAAAAAATGACCTTCCCTCAGGATACCACTCTCAAGACCTAGGACTCCACCAACTATCTCCATGCGATTCGAAGAACCCGATGGCTCGAGCCTATTAGATCAATTGAGGATCGATCCGAAGTACAACAACAGGCTCAGAAATGAGCCATACCAATCAACAGAATATCGGGAAAAATGCCCGCATCCAAGCCAGACATTGGCTGCTAAAGGAAGACGTTCAAGGGCCTCAAAGGGTATAAGAACATACAAAAGTAAGGCAAGAATTTAAAGCAGGAGTCAAGAAAAAGTATATGAATATATTCATAAGAAATCCATAAACGACAGCCCTCGAAGGGTCCTTACATATGGTTACAAAAGCCCACAAGGGGATCATCACGCAAAAAGGAAATCCAAAGGTATACATATAGCAAAAGACTAAGAGTCTAGCCTACTTTTTATGTGGCATCTCTGTCGTCATCCCCTCAGGGACCTCATCTCGATTCCTTAGAATGGTATCTTCAAAAGGAAGAGAGGTGAGGGAAGGAAACGAGAAGTGGGTGGGTAAAAAATCTGTCTGTCATGAACCCTGCCAGTATCAATCCCACCAAGCCACTTCTTGGGACATTGCCTCAGCCCGGGAGGCAACAGCTAGCGAGAACCGCTGCCACACCCCAGGAATCCAAAAGGGATACAACGCGCCGGGTCAAGGGAGGAGGGTGAGCAGCGGTGTATAATCCGAGCCCCCTCCTAAGCAGCGGTGCATAGTCCAAAAAATACCCCTAGGGTCGAAAAGAATCAGCCTTCTACCTCATCGCCCCGAGATGACAATGATTGCAGCAGTAGCAACAACAGAAACAACAACAGTAGCAACATCATGGCGGCACAACTCCGCTCAACCGAAAAGAGATCAAGAAAGGAGTCAAGGCGTATATGGCGCAAAATCTGGAAGCCTGGGGCTTCAAACACGGCAAGATGGTAGAAATTCAAGATAGCAAGAAAGGAAGAAGAGATAGGTATCGAGGGGAGTTCAAATGAAAAAGATAGCCAGAAGAAGCCCCATTTATAGGGAGGGCAAAGCAACCGACGGCGCCATTACCGCCCTCGAAAAATGTAACGGCAGGCACAATCAATGTGTTCATAGAAGGTGAACCGATAGCAATGGTATGACTCCAAAAAACGAAGGATCGTAAAATTTTGGGCTATCCTAAAGAAGCAAAAAGGCGAAGTACGATACCTGTCAAAGGAGAGCTGCACCATCGGCACGATGCCGCTACAGAAAATCAGAAAATGGTATGTCTATACCGTTTTTTATCACTTCCCTCTAAGAAATGCGGAGACTATTTGTGTGCAGTGAAAACTAGGCAGCTGATTTCCCCTAGACATGATGCTTCAGAAAGTGACCCCGGAGGCACGGGATCTCGGGTCAGTCGCTTCCCTCGAAACCTATCGATGCCCTGCCAAGAGTGAACATCGGCTGAAGCCCCGATGAATGCAGGAATCCCCCGAGGAATGCACTCGGGGTCGATCAAATCTATTCAAGCAGCCCGACGCCAGCCCACATGCAATGTAAAGCTAATGGGCTATCACATCTCATTCTCTTTTGTCATACTACGCATCTTGTACTAAGTTTGGGCGTCCCATTTCTATAAAAGGGGGGTCACCAACACCTTGTAAGGCAAGCTCCAATTATCCTACCCAAGGGCAATAATATTTTCTCTCTCTTTCTCTTCTCTAATTTTCTTATTCCCCTTGGCTCAAAGCCATTTATCTTCGGTTATTTCTTCTTGTTTATCACTTGGTATCAGCCCGAGGCCATCTCCGTATTCATAGCCTCTTAACTAGTTCTTCATTCTATAGCTTAATATTGGCCGAAAGAGCCTTATCTAATTGTATCCTTAACTGTTATCCCATCCCCGGCTGCCCCCAATAGTTCGTGATCGATACTGACGCCGACCCCGGGGTCCCTGTCGACCATCTTTGCATCCGGGCAACAAGCCTATTCGGTTTGATTACTGTCCCATTTCTGCTCGCATTTTATCATTATATTTTACATTCTTAGCATCAACTGCTCTAACAACTAGCTCGGGAATAGATTATGTATTTTTAGAATCTCATTTACAAATTTAATTGTTGTTACCATTTTCACGGTAAACAATGTAACATTATCATAATATAATACTGCAAGACGTAATATCGACGTAATATTGTGGGGCATAACATCATTCCCTCCTTTGGAATATTCGTCCTCGATTGTGTACTGATGCTCTTATTATTTTCATAACTTATAGCTCTTATGAATACCTTAATACTCTCTTTGACATTTAGGCAATGTTTCTGTGAATAAATCTAAAGACCAGGGTATTCCCCCTTTTAGGACTCTTTTTCATGTCACGACTTGTGGCCGAAATCCTTCCAATCTCGTAACTGTTGCTACCTTCTTTTATGCAGCATGTACGATTCTGACCTTGTAAGTACGCCTATGCGACTCTTATCTCCTTTTTCCTCCTGCGTTTAGCCAATCTCTTGGCCTTACTTTGTGAACATATATAGAGCTTGACAAGATGTCCCTCTGGGCATCTATAGGTATACTGATGTTCTTCGCTCGGTACTTTGTTGAATTACGAATATTGCTATACCTTATTCCATGGATCCGTTTATCCATCCGTATAACTTTATTGCATCAAGATAGGTCATACTATACCATAGCTCTTACTTTGATTTATCGTTACTGAGGTCTACTACCATATTCCAGCTTACTCTCGTTGCTTATCCTATATGTATAAGTCTAAGTCCTTTAATGCTTCTTTATTACTGTTCATCTTAAGAGTGATGACCTAACCTCATTTCATACTTTGTAACTTTTATCCATCCATTGTTGATTTACCTCAATAGCAATCTACAATCCACCACTAATAACTGAAACCTCTTACGTAATATCTTGCCACTAGTGCTTACGTTGCATCGAGAAATACTTGAAGTGATTTCCATAATCATATTTTATAGTACCTCAATGTGATTCATCTTATGGGGTATTCTAATCCCGTGCCGTCAGCGAAATCTTTTCTCCTCCTCCCCCTATTTTTTCCCTTCAAATCCTTATTCAATCAACGACTCAAATGTCATCTTTTATCTATCATAATTACAACCTTATTTTATTACCAGGTCAACATTCCATTTCTTCTAAATGCTACTAGTCATAGACTCCTTTGAGCTCATTCAGGATATACTGAGCTTTATATAATTTAGAGAACTTATCAGCTCCCTTGTTTTCACGGGCTTAATCCCGAAGACTTATCCATTTTTATCATCTTCTCACTTGCCCTTTTCTTGTCCTTACTCATGTCTTTCTAAAACCTTGTCATTCTATCATACTTTAGCTTGCGACCGATTTCCTTATGCTTTTCTGGAACATCGAGAAATCACATCGTCTCTAACTCTTCTTTAACTCTCTAATTAGACCTTTTGGTACCTAGAAACCATAGGGTGGAATGTATGCCACTGACGATGCTGCTATCATTCCTGGATACTGAATCCCCATGCTTCTAGCCCCTTATCCGCAGTATGGACTATTCATAACCTTCTGCGGCTCCTGGAATTAGTTATTACTTTAGCCTTCCATAGGTGCTGAGGATATTCATGATAAAATCCTTTAACAATTCAATCCGTCATTATGACCTGGGCTCAATTCTTTCTTTTAACATATACCAGAATCTTCTACAGTTGTATATGCTGCAGGTATAAAACTCCAAACTCTTAAGTGCGTTCATAACACCAACTCGGGATCATTGATCGAACAATTCCTTTCGTTCCTTCTTAGCTTTCTTTAACGTAAGCTATTACTTTTCCTTGTCTTTCTGTCTCCCTGTTGCGGGCATACTTAGCTTATCTTAGTTCCTACGCATGCCAGAATTTTTGTGCAACTCATATGATCTTGAATTTACTTTTAATTTTACTTCCCGTTCATTAGCCACGGTAGGTGACACTTTCCCTTAGAGTGCTTACAATATTGTTGTGAGACTGTTGTTACACAATTATTTCCTCTTTAGGTCGTTGTGCTTAGGTTGAAGCCTTCTTCCTTATTTTTTAGATAGTCTTCATTGTAGTACTTAGGGAGAACCCTTAACTCTCGTAAAGCAGTGATCTTATTACGGACCTTTTGATGTCCTTTCTTGCCTATAATCATCTGTAGTTGCTTACCTCTTTGCCCTTGTGCTTGTAGGGTTGCTTCTGAACTGATATTTTGACTGCCTTCCCAGTGGCACTTTCTTTTATCCCCGTAACACTCATGCGGTACCTTTAACTACCCCAACTCCTATTTGAATATATCTCAAGTATTATAATGACATTACTGCGAGGCTGAATTCTCCATCTTGGTGTTTACTATATTTATCTTGCATGATGTGCTGATTTGTCATTAACTTCTTGTCTAGACATGACTAGGCTCTTCCTGAATCAACTACTAACTACTCATCAGCCCATTCCCATATCCATATACCGCATAATCTTTCTTGGGTTATTTCCCTGTCTTAACTTACCTCACGTACTAGCTCCTTATCTATCAATAACTTCCCGGGAAGGAACCCTTACTTCCCTTATTTTTGACGTCGTGCTTACATGACGTTCTGGAATCATAGCATATTTGTAACATCTGGATAGGTGCAATCTTATCCCTTTCTCATTCTTATCACATTCTTCCTTTATCATTCCATATTCCCCCCTTTAGGGGAGTACTAAGACTTGGAGCTATGACAACCTGCGTATAGATGTTTTTCCTTTTCATCTTTGGCATCCTTTCACATCATCAATGACCCTTACTCGCCTTGCGGTAATCCTTCTGTACCAAAGATAACAAAATTCCTCACTTGTGATGGTGAAACTTGGTATAACTGGCACATACAGTCCCTTAAGTTTAACTTTGCTCATATTGCTTGCTTTAGGGAAGCGTCTCCCTGAATGAGCATTCTATGAATTCATCATGGATCTTCTTTTTTTGTCCATTCTATTATTGCCAGAACAAAATCTGAAACTCTCATGATGCAGACTATTATAAAATCACTCAGTTTCTAATTCATGTTTAGTTTATCTTGTTCTCCATTCCATATAGATTTTTATCACTCTAGGGTCTAACTTTTCCTTCTGTTAATCACGTTAGAGTCGCGAACTTATTTCTCGAAATGAGGATGTGATTGAATGGCCTATACCTTTTTGCTGTCTTAAGGCTCATCACCTTTCGTCTCTTTCTTCATCTGACTATAGGTTCTGTAACACTCTACTATTGTCATCCATGTATCATATCTCACTCATAATTCTTCCTTATCTCTATTCTCATTACTCTGCTAATATTTCTGCCTATCCTTTTTTTTGTGAAAACTTCAACACGACATTCTTTCATTAGCTCTCTTTGCTTCATTCATCGTCTCTTCGAGTTTCTCAACGTCCTCGCTCTACTAGGGACGAGAGTCACACTAAGGTAATATTTATCCCTTCCAAGCTTTTAGTGCCTATCTTCTGATTTTTTTTTGATCCAACTAGTATTCACATCTAACTGTCACAAGGAGATCTATTAGCACATTTACAATATCCTTCGGCAATATCAACTAACGCAAATAATTCATCCACCATTTTAGGTCACTCTAGCCCCAGCTGGATCGTGATATTATATCCTTCTCTTAAACCATATTTGTTAGCTCCCATAGGGCATAACTTAGATCGGTGTGGCCAATTATACCTACCTCTATTACTGTTAAAGGTAACTCAAAATACATATATCTCTTTTCCTGAATGGTAAATAAGGATAATCTTTAGTAAATGGGTACCTCGTGTCCTCTTTCACCTTGCTTCTTTTACTTGTTGAAACTTGTATTTATCTTCTGAATCTCTCATTGCCTTTCACCATAGAGGTGGATAGATATTCTTGTCTTAAAGATTTTTATCAAGAAGCTTACACTTAAGGTACATACATGTTCTGCTGAAGACCTCACATTTATCAATCATAGGAATGATTCAAACTCAAGTTCTTCTAACTCAACTCTTCCACAACTATATCTTTACCAACTATCTTTCTGGATGTAGGTATCGTCATATTATGAGTAAGATATAGTTTAGGAAATTGAGTTCTTACAACTAATCTCTACCACACGATCTAGAGTAAGAAGAAAGAGTGATAATCCTAAATGCCCTGTAGCCTCATGCTTATAAGTGTGGTGCACGACACACCCATAAATAAGAATCTACTAGACACGACTTGTAGATTCCCTAGGACAAAGCTGCTTTGATACCATTTTTGTCACGACCCAAACCTATGGGCCGCGACGGGCACCCGGTACCTTACTCAACCGAGTACCAATATAATATATCTTTTCATGTCATACTATCATAAATAACTGAGCTGGAAGGCTACTATGAGATAAGTAGAATACAACTTGTGATACCAGCTTATACATAAGACATACAGGCATATAAGGCCAAAATAACCACTCGTACACTGAACATAGAATGACAAGGCCATACAATCTTTTACATACATGACATCTGTCTATAAGCCTCTAAGAATACATAATTTTCATAAAGGTCGGGACAGAGTCCCACCATACCAAACAATACACATCTAAATCATACAACCAAACAAGCAACTCCGAAGCAAATGGAGCACACCAACATCTTCTGCTGAGCTGATAGCCATCTTGGAGGGCTTTGAACCTGTCTATCGAGACGTGCGGGCATGAAACACAGCATCCCCAGGCAAAAGAGATGTCAGTACAAATAATGTACCGAGTATGTAAGGCACATAAATAAGTACATAAAAGACATAGAAGAAATATAGAGTAAATGACTCAACCTGTATGTCTGGATAACTCTGTAAATCATGAAATACTTATAGTGTCATGTATATGCGTATGTATGTCATGTCGTGCATAGATACATGTGCTCATAACATCATCAAGCCTCTGAGAGCAACCCATCATATCATTTCGGCCATTGTGGACAAAATCATCAACGTATACCAGCTGATCAGGTGGTGGTGCGTATATAATGCCGTAACCTCTTCCCATATCCCATATATATATATATATATATATATATATATATATATATATATATATATATATATACATATATACACATATATAATGTCATCTGGTCGTGGGTCAATGTAAATGAATGCAATGCATGAGAAGTACGTTAATAAAATCTTTTGAAACGTCATAAGACCATTATACCTCTGATTAATATCATAAAATCATTTTACATATTTTCTGCGACCCATGAATAGACGATGGAATAATAAGACATATGGGGATTTAAGAGCATAGGCCCTTCTAATACTTCTATGAATACATTCATTTGTAGAAGTTGTGCATTTTCTCATTTTGTTTGTATCATATGGATCGTGCCAAAAAGAAAGAAGTGATCGCCTTAACATACCTGGAGTAGGGAAAAATCTGTATGATATTCTTGGAAAAGGTTGTACCGTACTCCCTTAGAATCGCAAAATCTCACGTTGCTAGTGTGCTAAGAAATCTCGTTGGATTTTGGTTGAAGAATGAAAATCTTCACTGTCGCCGTGAACTTAATTTGCTAAAACGATTTGAAGTTGGTGAACATTGGTGATTGTTGGCTACTAAGTTGGTGAAAATTGGGTTACGTTTGAACTTCCTTAATTCTCATAAGATGCAAGCTTTTCACTTGGAGTCAAACATTCCAAGACTTATATTGGCTTTTCATTCATTAAATGAATGCCAAATCTTATAGTCTTTAATTGCAACATACTACAATGCCTTAAAGAGTCATCATGGACTTTGAGGGGTGCTGCCACGTTACTTCTTCCATCCTTATCCAATGTTTCTCAATTAATTTAATTACGTAATATCCCGCTACCCGGTAATTAATTAATTACCCGCATAATTAAGAATTATTTTAAATTACTTAAAATTCTGCTTATTTTTAATACACTTTATATACAGCCCACTATCATGGTCGCATGGTACTTTGTATGGTACTAGTCCGTAAATATCGGGTATTAACGCTTGACCTGTATTTTACCCCCACATGTCAAACTTGGACAAAAATTTATTTTCTTTGACTTGATTCCCCTTTCACCTTCATGAATTACTCATCACTTGTGAAATAGCATAATCTTCTGTCTCCAAATAATCTTTTACTTGGACTGATGTCAAGTACCTTATGACAAATTTAACGTACAACACTACAGGGTGCGACATCGCTGTAATTTAGTATTGCAAAGCGTAACATCATCGTAATATAATAATACAAGGCATAACATCATCGTAATATAATACTGCAGGACGTAACATCATCATAATATAATACTACGGAATGTAATATTGCGGGGCGTAACACTGATCCCCAAAACTCAACCAACGACCACCACTATGCCCAAATTCTTGGTGTTCATCAAAGCAACCCTATATACGTGGAAACCTTACCCCACACTCCACAACGAACCCTATACATACCTAAATCCGCCGAGAAGGACATGCTCATCAAGAACATGGCGGAATAGCTCAAGAAGCTTACTAGTCGAGTCCAAGATGTTGAAGACGGTAAAGGCATCGAAGGTTTGAATTATGATGATTTGTGTATTCAGCCAAATGTACAACTACTAGAGGGTTACAAACCTCCTAAACCTCCTAACTTCGAAATATTTGATGGGACAGGTTATCCGAAGGTACACTTGAGAACATATTGTGACAAGTTCATAGGGGTTGGTAAAGATGAAAGGATCCGCATGAAGTTGTTCATGAGGAGCCTCACTGGAGATGCCCTGTCCTAGTATATCAGTCAAAACTCGAAGAAATGGGTTAAATGGGTAAGCATGGCATCCGATTTTATGGATCAGTTCAGGTTCAATATAAAAAATGCGCTAGATGTCTTCTATATTCAGAATCTTAAGAAGAAGCCAACAGAAACTTTGCACGAGTATGCTACTCGATGGAGATCAGAAGCTGCAAAAGTAAGGCTAGCACTGGAAGAAGACCAAATGAATAAGTTCTTCGTCATAGCTCAAGATCCACAATACTATGAAAGGTTGATGGTTATTGAAAACCATAAGTCCTCTTATATCATTAAACTGGGAGAAAGAATAGAGGAAGGAATTAAAAATGGAGTGACGACAAATTTTGAGGCACTACAGGCTACCAACAAAGCCTTGCAGTCGGGAGGTATCTCTAAGAAGAAAGAAGTTGGTACCGTATTGGTAGCTCAAGGTCCGAAGTCTCCTCCTCACATACCAAACACCACTATTGATGTTTTATACTTCAATACAACACAAGGAGGGGGGTGATTTTTGTGGTGTCCAATTTTTCGCTTAACCTGATTATAGAAGGACCTGGTTCTTCTATGTAATCCAACTACTACTGTTGCGGAATAATAAGTACAGAAATTAAAGAACACAAAGATTTACATGGAAAACACCTGGCTTAAAAGGTGAAAAAACCACGACCTACTTTCCAGTAGGATTTTGCCAAACTCTTCACAGCCTCAATAGTTGTGACAACTTCAAGTTAACTCTAACTTGAAAACTCTGAGTACCTAATACAGTTGCTTCTAGATAAAGCTGAAAGATACAATACAAAAATACCTACTACAATTGAACTAGAATAAAAGACAGACACTTGGAATTGGTTCTTTTATCTGGTTCAAGTAGCTTCAGGTTTGCACGCTTGAATCACACACAAATTGCTTGCAAAATTGCCTTGCTATTTTGCCCTCAATTCACGTTTAACTTCTGCTTATGTGTTACCTGTAAAAGAGAACAACACTGATATTTATAGAGTCAGTAAATAGAGATTGACTAGAATTCTGATGCTACTCTTCCTTGGTTAAAGAGTACTAGTTGATCACAACCTCTAACTCCATCCTTTTCTTAAACCATGTTCTCTTTGAATAAGGAGTCCTTCTCCTTATCCAATATGCAACCTTTTCGATCATGATCAGGAGATATTACTTCTTTCAAGTTAAGTTCATCTCCTTTACGTGCATCTCACATGTTTAAGTCTATCCATATCTGTGCTACTAGGATGGACCTGGTTCATGTCTGAGTTCCTTTGTCAGTCTTCAAAACTAACCTTTACTTAGGCCAACAAATTCCCCTTTTTTGATGATGATAAACTCTGTGCTTTTCATATACTTCGGCACTGGAACTCAGCTCAACATCAATACAAAGTTAGAAACTTTTCACTTATCATCAATGACCATATTCATTAGGTTATAAACATCACTATTCATAATATTAATTTTTTATTCAGGGGCCTGGATTTTTGGCTGTATTCTGTAATGGTTTTACTATCTTTTTTTCAACTATTATTAATTTTTTCAGATTTAACACTAACTGACTATCCACAGATTCAGATATCCAATCCCACAATGATTGGAAATTTGTGCTTTCAGTACCCCACTCTTTTGAAAAATAGGCTACTGTGCAGAAAATGGGGTGACAATATCTTTTCCCCCTTTTGGCATCATCAAAAAGTTGCATAAACAAAGTGTGATTCCCAGATTATAAAAATTACTCATGGCCACTGGGGCAACTGCAAGTGCATTCATGGATCAATCATCAGTAATCAACTACACATATTCAAACTATCAAGGAAAAATAAACAGTCAACAAGATCAAAAGCAGCAAACCTCATTGATAGAGAATATGATTCAGCCACAATCCACAAAAGGAAACAAAAACAGTTAAAACATGAGCAAAACAAGAAAAATCCCAAATCTAGGTCACTGAAAGGTCTAGACAATGTTTAGGAAATGAAGGCTAAAGGAATTAAGGCTTGGAAGAACTAAAGGGTTGGGTTTTGGCTTGGAGAAGGTGCATCATATCTTGAAGAATTCCATCATTCTTCTCTTTTTTCCTTTGTGAGCTCAGTTCTGAGAGCATCTCTCTCAGATTCAACCTCTGCCAAACGAGTCTTCAGCCTAGATATCTCAACATCCTTTGCCCCACTCTCCTGCAATAGAGCTCTGACCTTGCTATTGATAAGTGTCTTTTTAGATGAAGAAGGTTCATTAGGAATGGCATTGACCTCATAATCACAAGCAATCAGAGTACTGATTCCAAAATGGTCTTTGCTTGTGGCCATCTCCTACTTCTTCAGTGGCACCTTACAACGAGCAAGAACAGTAGTGAGAATAAAACCATAAGGAGTCGCATGGGCCTTGGAGCCATTGATAACCCTATCAAGTAGCTTGATCATAAATCTAGGCCAGTTGATCTGCCTCCCACTTTCAAGACACTCCATCAAAACCAAATACATGTAGTTAGCAATGTGTCTTTTTTCCTGCCTAGGCAGCAAACACTTGTTGACAAATTCAAATAGGACTTTGTGGCATGTCTTAATTTCACTCTTATACACAACCTTGGCCTCATTCACTTCTGTGACATCACAGAACTTCCTAGTAATGGCAATGGTAGTAGGAAGGGAGTCCAGACTCTATCATTTTTTAACCTTGTGTAGTCATCATACCCTTCGGAAAGAATGTTAAGGATTTCACCCAGCCTTTTTGCATCAAAAGACACTTGAACCCCTTTCACCTAGCTGGTAACTCTGTCATCCTTGACCTCTGCATTGGCCATGAACTCAATAATCTCATTTCTCACCAGCCTGCCATCCAACTAAAGGACCATGTCCTTCCATTCCTGAACAGCTAGAGTATCAACCAGTCGAACCATCCCTGGTTCCTTCAAATCCTTCAAAAGTCTACCCTTCAAGATGGTTCGTTTGCCAAACTTGGCCAGCTTATCTTGTTCATTGTCAGATTCACCCTCTTCTTCACCACTTATATCTTCTTCCTCAGTAATCTTAACTTTCTTGGCTTTAATAACAGACCTTGTTCTTTTATCCAAAGAAGAGGGTTCAGCAGTCTTGGAAACAGATGAGGACTTCTTTGAAGAAGTCTTGGTCTTCTCGGCCTTAGGGTTCTTCACCTCCAAAGTCACATGTTCACCCTGATGGACCAGGTCTATCTCATCCACATCAACAGGCTCTACCACCTTATCTTTCCCTTTGTCCATTCTTTTCTTCTTACTTTCCTCCATAGCTTTTTGCAATTCATCCTCACTCTGCTTCAACTTACTTCTTGTGGCCCTTCCTTTTGGTAGAGGAATATCAATAGTTGTTTAAGAAGCAACCTTCTTTTCTTGGAGGTTCTTGCAATACTAGGAACTGTGGGTGTTGAAGTTCTCCTTTTCTTAGGGTTATAGCTTGCACCCTCCTTCTTGAGAAGATCTTATAGGGTTTCCTCAATAGATGAACCAAGTTCATCCGTATGTGAACTAATATTGACAAGCCCTTTAACAGCTTCCTCTAAACCACTTCCCCTGTTTTCTTGCTACTCTCTACCCCCTTTTTCTAGCCCAGCTCCATAGATAGCCAGTTTAACCGTTTTAGAGGTGGGTGAAGAATTAGCCACTTCTTTAGCTTTCCCCCTCACATCACTGCTCACACCCTCACTCTATTTTTCTTTTTCTCTTTTGTTTTTACCTCCTCTCCTTCTTGACTCAAGCATTTCCATATCCACAACAGACCCAACCAAAACAAAACGATTCTCCAGATTTTTAGCTAGATCAAAAATTACCTCAGTAGAGGGATTTGGCACAAGTTACCTGCTCAGAATTAGAAAACCCAGTTCCTTCCCCCTCACTCGCAGACTTGAAAGAATCATCAGAATTCTCACAATATTGGTCTTGACTAGACGTTAATTTTGCGTTTTATTTCTTTGAAAGTGCACCTGTAGCCACAGTTTTGCGAGCAAGCATCTTCACACCTTCTCCTAGGTTGGGGGGTTATGCTGGGTTGAGGAGTAGTGGAGGAATCTGAGAGGGTAGGTGGTGGAGGTTTGCCAGGGTTATCTTGGGGATTGGTTATCTACGTTAATTCTGGGAGAAAATTTTGATTAGAGTTTTGGAAGATAGAAGAGTAGAGAACAGGAAAACAAATTTGACGGTTTTGAGAATTATGGGATTGGCAATGATGATGATGATGATGGATTTTAAAGGGAGAGGGCTAATTAATGTCCAACAACAGCTTTTTGTAGTCAATTAGAAGTCCAATCACTCTGAAATTTCAGGTTGAAAAGGCGGTTAATCTTCCCTAGGATCTAGGCATTTTAATACGGTAAGGAGTCTAATTGAAACTTAACTGGTTCAAACTCAAAAGGATAGGTTTTTTGAAGTTTTTGAACATAGGTAGGACTCTGCTCATGAATTAAATATTAATATTTCTAATTGTACAGAGTGTAGAAAACATACCTCATTATTCAGATGAACCACTACTGATGAAACAGGTTCTTCACTAAGAATCCTCTTGATCATGCCTCAATTTGCCAAAATAGAAGAAATTTTATTAGAGATCAGTGAGTCATATCAACATAAGACATAAGAGTATACTATTTACAGTATGATACTGAGAAAAGATTAATCTAGATATTTACACAAGTTCCAGATTTCCTAACCAAAAAATTCCTTTTTTTTTCATTATTCATTCTAATTGGTTCCATTAGGTGATCTTAATCATTCCTAGTTCTAACATGTTCCTTTCAAAGTTTTCTCTACTCAGTGCTTTTGTGAAGATGTCAGCAATCTTCCTAATGGGTTAATCCGAACAAGACATGTGCCTATCACTCAGGCATGAAGGGTCATACTATTGATAAATGTTGCACTTTGAAGGAAAAGATCTAGATGTGGATTGACACCAAGGTTATACAAGCAAAAGAGGCCGCACCAAATGTCTGCAACAACCCCTTCCTGGATCACAGAGGTGAAGGGGTAAATGTGATAGAAACTGAGGAAGAATGGGATCCAGAAGGATCTATTGGGCTCATTTGTGAAGGAGATGAACCTAAAATATCTCCAGCCATTCTCATACCTATTGTGGTGCAGATTCAGTCACCAATTAAGCTTGAAGTAGCCGTACCAACCCCGTTTGAGGTTGAAGTAACAACGCCCTCAGCCACGCCAACTCCGTTGAGGTAGAATTGACCACACCCTTCACCGTGACGGTAGCATCTACACCGTCCTTTAATTCCAATTCTATACCATAGGACTATGCTGTAGAGGCAAGAAGGAAAGGAAAAGGGAAAATGGAAGAAACTGGTATAGCACAAGGCATGACCAAAACCGTTAGGGTTTACACGTTTGAGCATTTGGGAGGAATAAGTAAAGAAGCCGCTCCTAAGTAGCTTATCATTGAAACTGGTCCAGGCGATCTTTGGAGAAAGGTGCAAGTAAGAGAGTATTTTGTGGTTGATCATCTGAACAAAACCCCTGCTCTGATATCCATTCTATCACTACTACAAAATTTTGAGGCACATAGGAATGTATTGATGAAAGTGTTGAACAAAGCTTATGTACCCAACAACATCACTAGTGGAGAAATGACTAATATGGTAGGGCAAGTATTGGAAAACCACAAGATCACTTTTCACGAAGACGAATTGCCTCCCGAAGGACTGAGTCACAATAGAGCACTGCATATCACGGTACAGTTTGAGGACAAATTCATTCCCAGAGTCCCGATAGATGGGGGTTCGATCCTCAACATTTGTCCATTGACTACTTTGAAGAGATTGGGTAAAAGTTTGCATGAAATACAAGCAGGGACTATGAACGTGAAAGCATTCGATGGGTCCCAAAGGGCCACAAAGATCAACCTATGTTTGCAGATGGGCCCTACTTAGTTTGACGTTGGATTTCAATTATTGGACGTATCTGCCACATACAATCTGTTGTTGGGACGACCTTTGATACATGTTGTTGGGGCTGTAGCCTCCACCCTACATCAGGCTGTGAAGTTTGTATGGAATTATCAAGAAGTAATCATCCACAGGGATGGGAGTAATCCCATTTATACCAATCAAATTGTTCTGGTTGTCGAGAATAGAAGGAAGTTGGGTGGAGAAACGTACCATCGCATCGAGTGCGTCAATGCAATTGAGAAAGACAAATGGTGGAGTAATAAGATTTAAATCATATTGTCATGGACATGATATGAACCCGGCAAGGGTCTTGGCAAGAATCTCTAAGGGATCACCAAACCGATACAACTAAAGCGTCACGGCACAACCTTTGGGCTTGGTTATGAATACACCTAGAATGAGTATCAAAATTGGTCGCCACCATGGTGTGGTCCTTATTACCCTCTTGAACAACCAATACCGCATCTGCACCAGACATTTCAACAAACTGACGTGATATGGGGATCTAAAGAAGAGGAGGCTTTAGCTGGCCTGAGGAGTCTATTTCTGGACGATGAAGACATGGATTGAAATTCAATAGTTGAGGAGGAGGAGGAGGAAGACCTTACAATTCAGACCGTGGGAAAGGGAGCTGTTCTCAAGAATTGGACTGTTGCATCGTCCCGTGCCCATCGAGTTCCTAGGTAGCCTGGCAGTTAGCAGGATCTATTTTTTGAAAGCAATTTTAAGCATTTAAGACATTTTCAGTATTTTTTTGTTATGAAATAATTGCTCGAGTCATCGAGTCGTACTTGTTTTAATATTTTCAAGATTTATCTAATGCATTGATATTTTAGTATTTATTATTATCCTTTACATTTTCTCTCTACAACATTATTATTACTTATCCCGACGAACCAACGACTGTGACATGTAATGAGACAACGCAACATAAGGATAGTGATTCAACGGAAATAGAAGAAGAAGATATAATACCTGAGAAAATTGTCAGAGAGTTGGAAAATTTTGAAAATAATCCAAAGTACAATTTGGACGAAACCGAGATAGTGAATTTGGGATATTCTGAAACAGTCAAAGAAACTCGCATAAGCATTTACCTGTCGCCATAAGAGAAAGAAGAATACACTCATTTCCTGATAGAGTATGAAGATATTTTTGCATGGTCTTATGATGATATGACTGGTTTGAGCACGTCTATAGTGGCTCATAAACTACCTACCAATCCTATGTGACTGCCCGTAAAGTAAAAGCTTAGAAAATTCAAATCAGATATGAGTCTGAAAATCAAAGAAGAAGTCACCAAGCAGATCAAAGCTAATGTTTTTAGAGTGGTCGAATATCCTACTTGGTTGGCCAACATCGTGCCAGTTATGAAGAAGGATGGGAAGGTCAGAGTATGTGTCGACTATCGGGATCTAAACAAAACAAGTCCCAAAGATGATTTTCTATTACCCAATATACACATATTGATCGACAATTGTGCTAAGCACGAACTCCAATCCTTTGTGGATTTCTTCGTGGGATATCATTAGATCTGGATGGATGAAGAAGATGCCGAGAAAATAGCCTTTATCACTCCATGGGGGATGTATTGTTATAAAATGATGTTGTTTGGCCTGAAGAATGCTGGAGCCACTTATACGAGAACTATGACGACTATTTTCCATGTCAAGATTCACAAAGAAATAGAGGTGTACGTGGATGATGTCATCATCAAATCCAGAATAAGCGCGGATCATATAGCAGACTTGAGAAAATTCTTTAATCGACTTCGAAGGTACAATCTAAAACTAAATCCTGCAAAATGTGCATTCGGAGTCCCTGCCAGAAAATTGCTAGGCTTCATTGTCAGTCGCTGAGGGATTGAACTAGACCCGTCAAAGGTCAAAGATATCCATGATTTTCCACCGCCAAAGAACAAGAAAATGTGACAAGCTTCTTGGGGCGTCTCAATTACATCAGTCGCTTCATAGCACAATCGATCGTGATTTGTGAGCAGATTTTCAAAATGTTGAAGAAAGATGCTGCAATAAGTTGGACTGAAGAATGTCAAAAGGCTTTTGACAAAATCAAGGAGTACCTGTCCATACCACCAGTCTTGGTCCCGCCGGAACCTGGTAGACCTCTACTACTCTATCTGTCAGTACTAGATAGAGCTTTCGGTTGTGTCTTGGTACAACACGATGAGACAGGAAGAAAGGAACAGGCCATATATTATCTGAGTAAGAGGTTCACACCCTATGAAGCATAGTATTCTTTGCTGGAATGCACCTGCTACGCCCTAACGTGGATAGCTCAGAAATTGAGGCATTACTTCTGTGTCTATATTACACTTCTCATATCAAGGATGGATCCTCTAAAATACATTTTCGAGAAACCCATGCCTACAAGAAAATTAGCAAAATGGTAGATACTGTTGAGTGAATTTGATATTATCTATGTGACTTAGAAGGCGGTCATGGGATAGGCTCTAGTAGATTATCTCGCAAAAGATCCTGTAGGAGGAGAATACAAACCACTGAAAATGTATTTTCCCGATGAAGAAGTATCCTTTGTAGGAGAAGATATCACTGAAACCTACGACAGTTGGATAATGTTCTTTGATGGAGCTGCAAATTTCAAAGGAGTGGGTATTGGAGTCGTTCTGGTGTCAGAGACAGGTCAACATTATCCACTATCTGGAAAACTCAAATTTCCGTGTGGCAGAATACGAGGCTTGAATCTTGGGGCTTAATTTGGACATTGACATGAATATCCCGGAGTTGTTGGTAATTGATGATTCAGACCTTCTGGTACATTAGGTTCTAGGAGAGTGGGCTACAAAGAATACCAAAATATTATGATATCTATATCAAGTGCAAGAGTTGATGAAGAGGTGCACAAAGATAGAGTTCAAACATGTTCCGAGAATACAGAATGAGTTCACTAACGCACTGGCCACTTTGTCCTCCATGATACAGCACCTGGACAAGAATTTCATCGACCCTATTCTAGTGAGAATTCACAATTAGCTAGCTTATTGCACTCATGTTGAAGAAGAAACGGATGGGAATCCTTGGTTCCATGATATCAAGGAATACTTGGCAAAAGGAGAATACCCGGGACATGCAAATCATACTCAAAAATGCACACTCCGAAGATTATCCAACCATTTCTTCCAAAGTGGAGGAATTCTGTATAGAAGGACTCCAGACCTAGGGTTATTGCGGTGCGTCTATGCCAAAGAAGCTTCCATACTGCTCGAAGAGATACACACCGGAACTTGCAGAGCACACATGAATGGTTTCGTTTTAGCCAAGTTGATATTAAGAGCAGGATATTTTTGGATGACTATGGAAACGAACTGCATAAGGTATGTCCAAAAGTGTCACCAATGCCAAATACATGCAGATATGATACGAGTACAACCAAATGAACTCAATGCAAGAAGTGCACCTTGACCTTTTGCCGCTTAGGGAATGGATGTCATCGGTTTGATCGAGCATGCCGCTTCAAATGGGCACATGTTCATTTTAGTGGCCATAGACAACTTCACAAAATGGTTTGAGACTGCATCTTACAAGGTTGTAACCAAGAAAGTCGTCGCAGATTTTGTTAGGGATCGTATTGTTTGCCAATTCAGGGTACCAGAATCCATCATCACCGACAATGCTGCCAACCTTAATAGTGACTTAATAAAAGCCATGTGTGAGGCCTTCAAAATCAAGCATAAGAATTCCACATCATATAGGCCTCAAATGAATGGAGCCGGGGAGGCCGCCAATAAGAATATTAAGAAAATACTAAGGAAAATGGCAGACAACCAGAAGAAATGGCACGAAAAATTACCATTTGCCTTATTGGGGTATCCTACCACAGTCCACACATCCACCGAAGCAACTCCCTATATGTTGGTCTATGGTACTGAAGATGTCATTCTCGCTGAGGTCGGAATTCCTTCCTTAAGAATTATATAAGAAAATGAACTCAGTGATGCAGAATGGATACGGAGTCACTATGAACAACTGGCTCTTATTGATGAGAAAAGACTTAATGCGGTATGCCATGGTTAGCTTTATCAGAACAAAATTCCAGAACCTTCAACAAAAAGATCAAACTCAGACAGTTCGTACCAGGGTAACTGGTGCTGAAGCGAATCTTTCCACATCAGGATGAGGCCAAAGGGAAATTTTCACCCAACTGGCAAGGTCCTTACATAGTTCATCGAGTACTAACAGGACGAGTGCCCATACTTGCAGAAATGGACAGAGAAAGTTGGCCAAAACCTATCAACTCAGACATAGTCAAAAGATACTATGGTTAGATTGTTTGCATTTTTTATCTGATGTAATTGAACTACGCTTGACCTAATTCCCTCTTAAGAGAGATACATAGACAGCCCTGTGGGTTCGGTCACATCTTAATAAAATCTTCATTTTCCCCATGGTAAGAAACTGGGGTAGAATTTTGAGGAGCAAGTCCAGTCAGCTTCGTCATATGCAGAATGGTCAAAGAATCGCTTAATAAACTGGGGCAGAATTTTGAGGAGGTCCTCCTCAAAATTCTAATGCAAGGAAGTCGCAATATCTCTAAAAGTGTTTGAGAAATTGGTTCATCTAATTTACTTGATATTGCATATTACTATTTTTTTAAATAGCTACACTCATCAAATGCACGCATATGTTTCTCGAAAACTTTATTTTATGAAACCGCCAGATGTTACCCAGGATAACTTGAGCATGATCTCGATAATAGAGTAAAGCAAAGCGAACAGGCAAAGGCATGAACCAAACTTCCCCGCAAAACTCATGATTTTTCTTTGGATGCATCCACAATGAACATAACAGGAGTATTCACAAGTATACACATATCAAAATCACTATCTTCATAATGACAAGGCTGCTAAACACAAACATGTCTCCAGATAAGAAAATACTCTGCTATCACTCATTGTCTTTTCTTTGCATGAGACTAAGCCCTGTCTCTTATTTTGCATAAGGCTAAGCATTGCCTCCCTAATCGCATAAGGCTAAGCATTTCCTTCCATTGCATGAGACTAAGTCATGTATCCTATTTTGCATGAGGCTAAGCATTTCCTCCTTAATTGCATGAGACTAAGTCATGTCTCCTTTCCTCACATGAGACTAAGCAATGTCTCCTATTTTTGCATAAGGCTAAGCCCTGCCTCCTAAATTCCATAAGGCTAAGAACTGCCTTCCATTGCATGTGTCTAAGCCATGTCTCCTAATTGAATGAGACTAAGCATTGTCTCCTATTTTGCATGAGGCTAAGCCCTGCCTCCCCAACTGCATAAGGCTAAGCATTGCCTTTCTTTGCATGAGACTAATCACTGTCTCCCTAATTACATGATACTAATCCCAGTCTCCTTTCCTTTCATGAGGCTAAGCCCTACCTTCCTCTTGCATGAGGCTAAGCCCTCCCTCCCTAATTGTATAAGGCTAAGCATTGCCTTCCATTGCATGAGACTAAGCATTGTCTTCCCTTCTTGCATGAGGCTAAGCATTGCCTCCTTACTTGAATAAGGCTAAGCACTATCTTCCATTGTATAAGACTAAGAACCGTCTCCTATTTTTCATGAGGCTAAGCCCTGCTACCTCATTTCCATAAGGCTAAGCATTGTCTCTTAATTGCATGAGACTAAGCATTGTCTCCTTTTCTTGTATGAGTCTAAGCATTGCCTCCCTAATCTCATAAGGCTAAGCATTGCCTTTCCTTGCATCGAGGCTAAGCATTGTCTCCTCTTCTTGCATGAGGCTAAACATTGCCTCCCTAACTACATAAGGCTAAGCTCTGCCTTTCCTTGCCCAATACCGAATGCTATGCTACGTGAAACCTTCACTACTTTACCTTCCCGGGGCTAAGCTTTGCCCCAATCTTATGCAAGACTAAGCTCTGTCTTGTTTCTCTTATATGTCCCAGCATCATGTCTTTGCATTTTATGGGCTGAAACATCGTCATTTTGTCCAAAGGCATCATAGTCCGAAGGCATCATCCTCATAGCCTGAAGACACCATGTCATGTCCTGAGGATCTCTCAATATTGCACGTCATTATTCAAAGGTGTCATGGTTTAGAGGCACCATTATTGCAAATCCCTTATCTCACGATTCATGGCCCAGGGCATCATGGTCTAAGGACATCATCCTCACCATCCAAAGACAATCTCTATGGTCCAAAGGGACTTTGCATCATGTTTAAATTCTCACAATAACCCATATATACTTGAATGCATTGTGTTTTAAGGTTTGCATGTAATCCAGGAAGTAACGTTCTTCAAACGGGAGCAATCTTTGCTTCGGTTTCCGTTCATACGTTCACATCCTGCAATTATTTCAAACGTAACTGACTCCCATCAATTACTCACTTTTCTCTATGGATATTTAGATACTTGCTTTATAACACATCCATTATGTTTTAGATTCACATTCATAACTCTGCATCCGATACTATCCTTCCCAAAAGAACCCTTTCCGAAACACACGACCATTTCTATAACAATTCCATTGGTTTCATTCACCGTTGGGTCCAGAACTACACATGGCCTGATTCTTGTACAACCAGCGATATGTAGACAACTCAGAAACCAGAGTTCGGACTTTATTTTTAAAATTATTCCATTCAGTCAAAATCGGTCATCATTTCTTTCCCCGATAATTCTTTCATCATTATAGGGTAAAGAGGGGCAGCTATTGATACCCAATTTTTCCCTCATATTTTTAAATTGTATGTATATACATTCAAAATAGTATTTGCATAATCATTTAGTTTATAAATCTATACAGGAATTTTCTATAATTTTTCATAATTTTTAGAGCTTTAAATTGATTTTTCTGCATTTAAATTACTTGAATAATTATTAATTATTCTTTCAAATTATTTTATGATGACTTAATCATCCAAATTACTATTTTGCATCCTCATATATGTTTCATAATATTTTTATTTTATTTTGTACAACTATGTTTGCATTTTAAGCTAATTACCTAATTTTGCAATAATAGCCTATATTCACATATAATTGCTTTTTATCTATACTATTTGTGTCAAAATAGCCTTTTATATTTTTATAATGCTAAATTATTATTGTTAATCATTTTATTGCGTAAATAATATTTTTATTAATTTATTAAGCATTTTTATAAATTATTTTATTTGAATTTTGGGTATTTAAATAATAGCCCCTTCTTAAAACCAAATTCGGACCCAAATGCGCCCAATTACCCCTAGCCCAAGGTCAAACGACCCTATCTGATGCCCGGTCACAACCCGTTTAACCACCCGATCCAAAACGACCCACATTATACCCTCCCTTTTAATTACCACCCAAACCCCCTAACCTTAATCATTTCTCACTGTCTGTCGCCCTTGAATCCTCTTATCTCTCAAACCTAAACCCTAGCCGTCTTCCCCCAAAACCCCTCTCCTAATCCCACCTAACATGGGATTCTATGGCCGTTTCTTGTCATATGTGACCTCTCCCTGGTACTGGATCCTTTTCTATACTGCTTGCCTAAACATGGCAAGCATATCTCATAAGAATCGAACTAAAATCGGTTCAGATCCTTGACTTTTCTGATTATTTTGTCTATATTCGTCATGTGCTCTATTATAAGTACGAATATTTCTATATCTTCTATTGATTCTTACTTACCCTAAATTAAGATTTTCAGATCTCTTTTAATCGAGCCAAAATAGGTTCGATTCTCTGATTTTGGGTATTATTATTCACCCTATATTCTACTATGGCCTGTGTTTTGTTTTATTTCTGTCAATATTTGTTTTACCCTAAAAGTAGGGTTTTCAGATTTTCTTAATTAGTTCGATTCTCTGATTTTAGTGTTATTTGTGTCTATATTCATCCTATGCTATTGTTTTTATGTATTTTCCGTTGATATTCGTTTTCCCTAAAACTAGGTTTTACCTATTTTTTTCTAAATCCTATTTTATTGATTTTTGCATGATATTTCTTCCTTATTTACGTTTGATTTTACAGTATTTCCTTGTTTGCTTGTTTAATTTATACTACTATATAAACCCTTCCCCCATTCCCATTTAGACAGACTTGAATCATTAATGTTTACTAAAAACTGAAGTTATTACTCTTTGTTCTCTAAATACTCTTGTTCTATATTCTAGTTATTGGCCATCTGAAAGCCAAGGCCAGAAATTATGGGTTCTTGCTCTTCATTGATATTCAGAATACTGTGGATTTTGTTCTTTCTTATTTTTTTGCTTAACTAGTGAGTTGCTGGACTTTTGTCACTTCATTCCTATTTACTTGTCATTTGCATATATTTTCACTTTTGGAGATTGTAGCTTAATGTGTTTTTTGAGTTTTTCTTGTTTGCGATTCTGATTGCTTTACTTTAATTTTAGGCCTCTCTAATCTTTAACTTTATTATGCTGATAATCTGAAACATGTCTAAACCTTATTTGAGTTAATTAATTTCTTTTCAAGCTTGTCTAGCCTATGTGTTACAACTTACTGATGTTTAGAACCTTTGTACTTTAGCCTATCTTTAGTGTTTGATTTTGTTACCAATACTGTTACCTAAACATGTTTTACTTGCATAATTATTGCAATGACCTGTTCTCATCCTGTCTAAATTTTGCTGCCAATTAATATGATTCTCACTAGGATCTATACTTAGCATAATTTGAACCTTTTTTCTTACTATGAGTCTATGTATACCAATCTTGCTAATCTGTTTTGTTAATTTGTCACTACCTATGCATTAGATGTTGAACTTGTTCTTCTGAAACTTTGTTAAGTCTGTTCTTAAAACCTAAGCCAATTCTGTTATCTGCTCTATGTGCTCAGCTTGATTATGTTTGTATCCTTTAGTGTTGTCCCTCAACCTTAGTCTACTCTCTTTCACTTGTTACCTGGGCTCTTTTGAGTTCTCATTCCTAGACGGCTGAAAGCCAAAACTACCTAAGTTCTATCATTGACCTCCCTAGTGTGAGCACTGCTCGGGATCTAATTGAGATCCTTGTGAACTCTAACACACTAGGACTTGGTCCTTAGTCATTCCCTGAATCTCCACTTTTAACCTCCCTAGTGTGAGCACTACCCTGGGTTCTTGAAGCCCTTGAGAACTCTGACATACTAAGGTCCAAGGTTTTTTTCCACTTGTCCTAATTACTCAATTTTGTCCCATTTTTACCTACTGAATAATCCAATGGGTTTGTGTACATGGCTGTTTTTCTGAATCTTTGATGGCTATTGGGTTTTGGCTATGAAGACTGTCTTCTGGGCTGTTGTGAACTATGTGGACTTGAAATCGAAGGACTGGCCTGGCGGGGTATACTTTGGGACAATCTTAGACCCACTATAGTTATTTTGTAACTTTGTAATTTATTTCATTCATTGGGACTGTAATAATGATGTAATAACAATTGGGTGTAAGTAAAATTGGGAAAATGGTCTATTCTAATATTTGCATGAAATGGGTAGAAATCCTGCCTATAGGTCTTTAATTTGCTCGAATACATTCGGTTCCTATGTGTGTTAGCCAACCTGCCTATAGGACCTCAATGTTCAATTCATTCCATATATTCTGCTTCAACATGATTGCTAGATATCATGCCTATAGGAAATAAAATGACCAATCTTTCAATTGTAGCATATTCACTGACGCCATGATCATAGGATTATATTATTTCATGTTTTACAAATCAGCATTTTTAGAAATCATAGGATTATATTAGTTCATGTTTTAGAAATCTTACCTATAGGATAATCCTACTCGCTTTAAGTGTTAATATTGAACTTTCAAACACTGTTTTGTTGCCACTGTTAGAAAGCATGCCTATAGGATAAAACTAAATAATTCTGGATATCTTCCATGGTTATCACTACCAACTACTGCACCTAGATATCATGTCTATAGGTTTAAACACTTATAATCTATAATTTTAGTAATCAGTGCGCAATACTAGACTCCCTGAAATATAAAGTTATTCAGAAAGCATGCCTCTAAAATAACACCTCGCATCTGAAACTGCCTGCATTTGAATTCCAAAGTCACATAGAAATCATGTATATAGGGCCTATTGGCTTTAACTCGTCTCAATTCTGAAACTGTCCAAATGCCTAATTTGTTTACATGCATTTGTTGTCTAAGTGTGGAGGCTAACTTGAGCCTTAACTGCTTTTACGTGAAGTCCAACTTATTTTGTATGTCACCTAGTTTTCTCATTTTGAGAAACCTATGTTAGGTATAGAACCACCCAAAATAGAGGTCCAAATGCCTTGTGGAGTATAGGCACGGGACGGGTAGTGCACACATAGGGTACGAGTTATAATTAAACTAGTACGCTTTAAATAACAACTTAAAGATAGTAATCGGGTAGCAGGAGATGAGAGTCTGTGCTTGCTGAATAATACGAGTTACACCCTATATGGAGGGAGTTACGAAGTATTATTTATGTTGTACGAGGTGATTCATTAGGCTAAAAAACTCATGACCCCCCCCCCTCTTTCTTTCTTTCTTTTCCTACTACAATCAAAAATAGTTGTACCTTCTTTTTTATAATAAACTTCTTAAATTTTTATGCTCTCTCTCCGTTTATTTGATCACATAGACTAATTCATATAATTCGAGTTTGGTCGGGACCTATAGTTGTGGATCTTGAAGAGTACCTAACACCTTCTCTTCGAGGTAATTTCGAGCCCTTACCTGATCTTTGGTTGCGCAAACTAGTTAAACCTGAGTCATTTGCAAATAGGTGCCCTAACGCACCTCAAACCAGTTAGGTGGTGACTCTCTCTTTTAACACCTTTCTTAAAAGAATTGTCATGTGTCGAAACCCGATTTCGCAAGAAAAAGGGGCGCGACAGTCACAAATGAAAATTCCATCATGCTCGAAAATACCAAGTCTTGTTACTTCATAGTCTGATTGCCTTTCCTCTGCCGGAAATAAAATTCGGAATCTCTGAATCATGCACTGAGTGGACCACTTTCCAAGTCATTCACTGCGTCGACACATAGACAAGAATCCTACCATTACACCAACACTATGCGATAGCAACACATGAATCATCCTAACAATCAATGCCAAAACTCTAAACCTTAGGTAGTACTGACACTAAGCTAAAATGACAGAACGACCTTCCGCAAGGGAAAGACAATAGCCCAATCAAATACGCAGGGAGAAACATCCTGCACCACATCTTTAGTACCATTACAATTCCTTAATTCCCAATTTATAACAAGCGCTTCACGTCGCAAAAGAACGAGTAGGAAAGAAACAAAGGCATAAGCCTCAAAGGAATCAAATTGCACGATGAGGAATCAAGATGGGAAGTACTCGTAACCGCCCTGTAGCCTCTTGAAGATAAGTACAGATGTCTCCGTACCAATCCGCAAGACTCTACTAGACTTGATCATGACTCGTGAGACCTAAGTGAACCTAGTGCTCTAATACCATGTGTCACGAACCAAATCTATTAAAGGTCATGATGGCGCCGGACACCGCTGTCAGGTAAGCCAACAATAAATAATTAATTTGGTTCTCATTTTGGTATTTTTGAAATCATAATTTCCTTCAATTAGATAGTAAAAAAGATGAAATTTACAGAGTAAGTAATAATATCTTAACAATTTTCAATACTGAACAACACATAATCACCCCAAAATCGGGTGTCACAAGTGCATGAGCATCAACTAGGAAGTAAAATAAAATATAGCGTTTGTCCGGAATACAAATTGGATAGGATGAATATAAATACACTGAAGGAAACTCTAATGGCTGCGGGTCGTAATGTGAAATGCATCTCACCTAAGTCCCCGCATAAAAACACGCCTCTACTCTCACAAGGCCACTAGACATATATGTACCTGCACAAAAATGTGCAGCCAGTGTAGTATGAATACGTAAATCGACGTATACCCAGTAAGTATCGAGTCTAACCTCGAAGAAGTAGTGATAAGGGACCAACTCTGACACTTACTATGGGCTATCAATAAACAACAATGTTATAATTTATCATGAATTATATAAAACAGCTGAAAACTTAATAACAAGAAGTAAGTAAACCATTCTTTTATTATTAGGAAATTCCATATTCATTATTGTCACTTAACAATTTATATCCCAAGCCAATGAAGAAATGTCAATTATTATTAGTTCCGAAAAATTTATCATGCGCAAATCATACCGAGATTGTATGGCCTGATCCAACATATAAATTTAAATTGTGCACTGTCGAGGATCGAACGACACAAACCATAGATGCATCTATCTGCTACTGAGGAGTTCGGCCCGCTCCACAAAAGAGAAAATACATTTAAAACAACCAAATTCAAGATTTATTAAGGGCAATTATTTAAGGAAATACTAATTCACATTAACGGTCAAGAAAATGAAGTTTAACCTTTTAAAGTTCCTTTATAAAGTTTCGGTATGATTTAAGCAATTAAATTAACAAGTAGGTTGTAAAGGTCGCAAGTGTAACATGCTTTGTGTCCTAGACTACCAGGACATAGCATAATAGTAGCTACGCACGGACTCTCGTAACCTCATGCCTATGTAGCCCCCTACAAATATAAGCACATATTAAATCAATTAACCTATGAGTTAATTCCCTCTTACCAGGTTAGAAAAGAGATTTACCTCGCTCCGAAGTTCCATAGCAGGCTCCAACACCTTTCAAACAACTCAAACCGATGCCCATCACTCCAAAACTAGCCAATAAATGTGCAAATCCATAAATATATACTCTAATACATGTTATAATTTAATTCATAACAACTCCCAACTCCACTCGAAAAGTCGTTAAAAATTACCCTCGGGTCCATGTGCCTGGATTCCGAAATTTTTTGAAGATAAACTTTATCTATAATACCACGAACTCAAATATATAATTTATTACAAATTTCATGTCCAATTTCGTGGTCAAAATAAAAAAATACAAATTTCTAGGATATTCTTCAAAATCCCAAATTTCTACAAATTTTCATGTGTAAATCCATATATGATCCAAGTATTTAACATGCAATAGGTGGGAATCACTTACCTTGACATAAATCATGAAGATGGAGCTCCAAAATTGCTTCAAGATCGGCTCTCATGGATGAAATGAAGCAAAAATAGCCAAAATCCCGTTTTAAACAACTCACTGCCCAGTCAGACCCTTCTTCGCGAATGCGGCACAACCCTTCCGTTCGTGAAGCTCTACAACCTCACGCCCAGGAATCTCTCTTCGCATTCGAGGCCCTTAGATCGCGTTCGCGAAGGCCAGATGACCCGCCCCTTCAGGTTCGTGATCCCTTCTACGCCTTCGCGTAGGCCAAATGGCCTTAGGCCCAGCTTCTTCCTTTCTTCTTCGCGTTCGTGAAGGCTTGTCCAGCTCTTGCCTTGTGTTCATGTCCACTGGATCGCGTTCGCGAAGGCCAATCCCAGCAGCCCCACAAATTCCTCTTCACGAACATGGGACTTCCTTCCTGTTTGCGAAGAAGAAAACCAGACACCAATAACAGTCCAAAACAACTCCAATTTGGTCTGAAGCCACCCTGAAACACACCCGAGGCCCCTGGGACCCTGTCCATTAACACAAATCAGTCCTATAACATAACATGAACCTGCTCTAGGCCTCAAATCACATCAAACAATATCAAAATCATGAATCACATCCCAATTCAAGCTTAATGAACTTTAGAACTTCAAACTTCTACATTCGATGCCGAAACCTATCAAATCATGCCCGATCGGAATCCATGTCACGACCCAAACTGGAGGGTCACTACTAGCACCCGGGTCATATTTGCCGAGCACCAAGTACATTTTATCTAACCTTCTTTATTATCTTTAAGGACCGACGAGATCAATATAAATGGTAGACATGGATCATGAACAACCAACAATGAAAGATAATGGCATGGCCATACATTACATGGGATCCAGACAGTTAAGAAACTATATATAAGGTACGAGCTACCATGCTACCATGAAAGACTATACAACAAAAATAAGCTGACAAGGCATACCAAACTATACATGAGTTGACACCTATCTATGAGCCTCTAAACGAACATAACTGCTGAAACATTGCCAAAACAGGGCCCCGACATACCCATAATATCTATAACAAAAATGCATACCAAGACCACGACATATTCAGAGAAGGGATCTTGCCAATAACCGCTGAACTGGGCAGCCTACTATCAGGACGTGTAGCATGACGTGCGGCATCCACAAATAAAAAAGACATTAGTATGAATAAAGTACTGAGTATGCAAGGTAGGAAAGCATAAGTAGGAACAACAATGTAAATATGGATAGAGAATATACAACATGTAACATCTAGGTACCTTTGAGGGCCACTGCCATAAAATTCATGATACAAACATATATATACATAAACTTTTAAAACATACGCCTCTGTGAACATCATCATCATCATATCGTACCCGACCGTAATAGGCTCGGTAAAAACGTACCCGGCCATCAAAAGGCTCGGTAGAATCATACTCCACCACGTGGAGCTCGGTAAAATCCAACTGATCAATGGTTGCACAATAAGTGTAATACCTGGCCGTCTATAGCGTGGCTCAATAGAGTAAAATAGATACATATATATATATATATATAATGCATGCTGGACTCATTGGAATAATATTTTGAACCTTTCGGAGTGACGTAAGGTCGGTATCCTCTGTACACATTATTAGGACTAACACTTCATCATGAATCTTATAAGAATCAGGAAGTACCAACAACATTGCTAACATAAGAATAAGATAAGCAACATTAAGATCAATCGTTCCATAAGGAGGGAAACAATGTAAGTACTGCTAGCTTCTAAGAGTAGAGTATCTTTGGAAGCTCGTTCATTACATTATGTACAATCGGAGTCGTGCAAAAGAAGGAAAGGGATAGCCTCACATACCTTGTATATACTACCCAACCTCAAGCTATGCAAATGTCACGACTCCTTAGTCTACAATAGGAGAAATGACACTATCGTTACTGTTTAAGTGTCGTAACTAATATGTATCGACCGCAACCTATTTTACGATGAAATGGACAACACCTCCCCTATTTATATGACTTCCCACAAGTCAAAACAATCACCAAACAACCCAAACAAAATCAATAATAATCATATTGAACCTCTTAAAACAGTCCACCAACCAACAACATTACTACCATGCCTTTCGATATATATTTTACAAGTTGTAGCTTCAATGACTTAGCCGCAACTTGGATAATCTTAAAGACATATAGAGTAAGAGGTTCCTTAACTTTAACTAAAAAGAACAACTCCAATTTGACCTTAATTGTCCACGAAATATCACTCCAATGTTGCCACAAGAACAAGGAAGTGAAACTAGTAATCAATTAGGGTTTTTCAGAACTAGAATCACTTTAGAAGACTTGAAATCACCTAGGGTTGATATTAAAAACTTGAGGGAGTATTTACAGAACATAAACCACTTAAAAGAATCTCCCACACGAGCTGGAACAACACAAAATGAGCAACAACAAGAAGAACAAGAAACTTACTAGCGCCATGGGATTCCAGACACTTGATTTGTATTGTTTGCCCTTTGTTTGAGTCTTGGATCATGAGAGAAACTTGAGAGAATGTTTTTAGGATTCTAAGGTCTGAATACACTTAAAATTAGTGACTTAAAATGGGTTTGAGGCATCTTATATACACCCATATGTTTTAAACCACCTATGTGGGCCCCATAGAGAGCTGATTGGCGCAGTCTCGCGAAAACGCGAATATCTCTCTACTCCAAGATCGTATCTACAAATGGTTTAATGCGTTGGAAACTAATATCATAGATATTAAATTGGTGGGTAGATCAACCCATAAGTCCAAGTAAATTGGGAGAAAAGTTTAGTAACATTTGACCTAAAGTTTAAGTAAAACTATGAACCTAAGTTGCGACAACTTTTGTCGACTTTTGTTTCATAACTCGTTTGACTTCAAGACTTATGATACGAATATTATATGATTCAAATATCTTAAAGCACAACCTTTTAGTATATTAAGCACCTATAGTTTTACCCAAAAATATGGGTTACAATATCCTTGATTCATTTCTAATTCTTGTTAACCACCCTTATACACCCTTGTATCATTTAAGACCAATAGAATTAACTTCTTATCATCTTAAAGATAATCTCTTCCTGGATTTACGTCGACTACCTTATGTCATGAACTAATGTACATGAATATGGGTTGTAACACCCTCCCCCTTAGGAACATTCGTCCTCGAATGTAAGGGCTTATGGGGAGTCTAAATCATCGTGGATTCCAACGGAAATTTTCGGCCGAGTTTCCCCTTTAATATGGACACTAGACAAACTTGCAAGCTATCAAACCCAACGTATTTCCTCAATAGGCTACACAAAGCATTATGGGTATGTACATTATCTGCATATCACCATTTTGTATTATGGAAAATTATTCTCAAGCTATTGCTTACCTCATAGAGTTGTTTCACCTTCTAATGTGTCCTGCGTTCCCCTGGCATCCTCATTCTTCATTCTAGAATAGGTAAAGGTATTTAGAATTCATCTCTTCTTCTACTTCGCATGTCATTTCTTCCATTTTCTTGTTCCTCCACAAACTTTGACTGGAGCTACATCTTTTGTTCTCAGCTTGCGGACTTGTCGATCTAATATAGCCACTAGCACTTATTCATATGATAGATCCTCTGTAACTTGTATATTTTTGATAGGGAAGACTCAAGAAGGGTCTCTAATACATTTCCTCAACATATATACATGGAATACTGGGTGGAAAAATTCCAATTCAGATGGCAATTCTAACTCATAAGAAACCTATCCAATTCATCGAAGAATTTTATATGGACCGATATACCGCGGACTCAGCTTACCCATATTCCTAAAATGCATAACACCCTTAATAGGCAAGATCCTCACGAAAACCCAATCACTAACATTAAACTCTAGATCACGACGTCGTACATCGGAATAAGAGTTTTGCCTACTTTGCGTCGTCCTTAGTCGTTCTTGTTTCACTTTCACCTTCTCAGTGGCTTGGTGAACCAAATATGTCCCATATAATTCTGTTTCACCGACATCAAACCATCCAACTCGATAGCTACATCTTCTCCCATACAGTGCCTCATACGGAGCCATTTTAATATCGGGATGGTATCTATTATTGTAGGCAAATACTATGAGTGGTAGATGATCATCCCAATTCCCTTTGAAATCTAGAACACGTGCTCGTAGCATATCTTTAAGTGTCTGAATGGCACGTCCATCCTGTCCGTCAGTCTGCGGATGGAATGCAGTGCTAAGATTCACTTGTGTGCCTAAACCTTTCTGAAAAGACCTCCAAAAGTTATCTGTAAATTGAGCTCCTCAGTCTGATATAATAGATACCGGCACACCATGAAGCCTAACAATCTCCTTGATATACAACTTTGCATAATCTTCAGCCGTGTAAGTTGTCTTAACTGGCAGAAAATGGGCACATTTTGTAAGTCGGTCAACTATCACCCAGATGGAGTCAAACTTATGATAAGAGCAAGGTAATCCAATAATGAAGTCCATATTAATCACCTCCCATTTCCAGGTTGGAATCTCTATATTTTGAATCAATCCACCGGGTTTCTGATGCTCGATCTTTACTTGTTGACAATTAGGACACTAGGCTACAAATTCTACAATAGACTTGTTCATGTTATCCCACCAACACTGCTCCTTAGCGTCATGATACATCTTTGTCGAGATGGGATGGATGGAATATCAGGATTGATGAATCTCAATCATTATCTTCTCTCGAAACCCTGCCACATTAGGCACATATAATCGGCCCTGGCATCTCACTGCCTCATCTCCTCCAATCTTGAAAGCCGTAATTTTACACTCCTGAATGCTATCTCTCAATCTTACTAAGGTAGGATCTTCATATTGCCGTGTTTTTACCTCGGCTACCAAGGATGATTCTGATGTATTCTGTACAGTAACACCTCCATCATCAGAGTCTAACAATCTGATTCTCATATTGGCTAGCTGATGAAGCTCTTTAGTCAGCCTCTGTCTACCTCCCTCAAGGCGTACTAAGCTTCCCATTGACTTACAACTAAAAGCATCTGCCACAACATTAGCTTTACCGGGATGGTACAATATCTCGACATCGTAATCTTTCAGTAATTCAAGCCACCTACGATGCCTCATATTCAACTCCTTCTGCTTGAAGTTGTATTGTAAACTCTTGCGATCTCTATAGATGTCAACATGGATGTCGTATAAGTATTGCCGCCATATCTTCAAAGCATATATTAGTGCAGCCAATTCCAAATCATGGGTTGGGTAATTCTTTTCATGCTTCTTCAATTGTCTTGATGTACAAACAATCACCTTCCCACATTGCATCAATACGCACCCCAAACTTATACCTAAGGTGTTACATGTCGTACCTTGTATTAAAAAGTGTTGTAGTAAATCCACATGAGTTCAAAGGGATTGTGTCTATTAGGAAGTTATAGAGGATTTAAGACATTATTATTCTGAGACCCTGTAAGTTTACAACCTTGACACCATTAGATATTATGTTAGTGTGGTATTTTCTTTTAAATGGAGTCTTTTAGTAAAAGTTTTATAGTATAATTTTGGATAGTTACCATTATTAATACTTTCGGATATGGTAAATTATACATATAATATGAGAAAGTTTATAAATAAGATTTTCTTTATTGTAAAAAAAATAGAATAGAAGTTATTTTCTCACAAAAGAAGGTTATGCTTTTACCATTTTTAAAACTAAGTGTACGAAAATTTGTACTCTTTATAAGAGATTAGCAAAATTAAAAGTTGAAAAAATATATGTATTTTTACATGGATGTTTTAACAAAATAATATTGTATGTATTGATTTCATATGGTACCACGATTTATTATTGTAATATTATAATAGTAGTACTTTAGGATGAGGACAAGACTATCTTTGAGGTTATAAGTGCTTATGATATTTATAACAAGCGATAAGCAAAGTCGTGAAGGTGAGAGGGTCAACGAGTTGGAGAAAATGAGGTTGGTGGAAGTTTGACATTTGGAGGTAAAATATAGTTCAAGCTGTAATACCCCGTATTTATGGACTAGTAATACACCACATGATTATTATAGCAAGATGTATAAAGTGTGTTAAAAGTAAGTAGTATAATAAGTAATTTGAGATAATTTTTAATTATGTAAATAATTAATAATTATTAATTTTATTGGGAGATTAACTAATTAATTAATATATTTGGATAAGAATTCAACGTGTCAGTAACATGTGATCCACTAAGTGACTATTAAATCACTTTGCAGGTGGAAAAGTTACCTTTATCTCATTTGATTGAGAAAACACCAACAATCCTTTAAAAAACAAGAAAAGGAAAATATTATAACAGCTAATTTGCTCAAATAGCCATTCTCGTCAACAGAAAAGTTTTCTCCGTCATTTTGGTTCTTGACTCTATAGAAACGACCTATTGATCTCTTTTCTTGTAGTAACAACATCCCCTTTTGTCACGACTCCGATTTTCCATCCTCGAGAGACATGATGGCGCCTACTAATGAAAGCTAGGCAAGCCAAACGTTTGAACAATTTACCTGTTTTCCCATTTTTAATCCTTTAATAATTATGAAACAACAGTTTGTAAACAACGAAATTTAAACAAGCAGAAAAAACCATAAAACCATTTTTATATGTTTGATACAATCTCTTAAACAAAGACTACTCAGAACTCGTGTCACACTTCACAGACGGTCTAGGAATACTACAAACAAAGTCTGAAAAATAAGTAATACACTGTTTCTGAAATACGTAAATGAAACAGGATGAAGGAATAGAGGGAGACACCAGGGCCTGCGGACGCCTGCAGGACTACCTTGGATCGCCGTGTGGACTGAAGGCAGCCACCCAAGCTAAGGTACAAAAGCTGTTGCACCGGGATCTGCACACAATGCAGAGTGTAGTATCATCACAACCGACCCCATGTGCTAGTAAGTGTCTAGCATAACTTCGGCGAAGTAGTGACGAGGCTAGGACCAGACTACCAAACAAACCTGTGCAGTTAAATCATATACAGCGAAAAGTAGAAACCGGAATGTACAATTAATAATGGGAGGCAGAAACATGTTGCGGGGGAAACATCAATTAAGAATAAGAAGGTAGCAAGTAAATACTAGGAACACCATATCTAAATTTTCAACAAGAACCAGAAATCAAACAAGTGCACGGCATCACCCTTCGTGCTTTTACCCTCGTCCTCACCATACGAATCAATGTAAACTGCACGGCATCACCCTTCGTGCTTTTACTCTTGTCCTCACCATAAAATCAATATAATCGACACGGAATTGTACATCGTGCGGCACGACATCACCCTTCGTGCTTTATACTCTTCCTCATAAATCATACACAACATCACCCATCGTGCTTTAACGCTCTCTCATTAAAACAATACACGGCATCACCCTTCGTGCTTTAACACTCTTCCTCACCCAAACAACAATCACAAGCAATAAGGCAAGGAAATGAATAAAATTGCAATTAAATCCTGGCAAGGGAACAATATCAAAAGCATCAACATCCCGGCAAGGGAGATAGCATTAAAAGAACCAACATCCCGGCAAGGGAGACAATATAATAATTCTCTTCTCTTTTTCACTTTTACTTCACAACTTGAACCAATTCTCTATAAGGTTCAAATGCCAATTATACTTCCACAATTCATTATACGACTTGAGCCAACGCTCTTCAATACTCAAATACCACTATTACTTCCACAAACTTTACTCAATAATAGAAATCATCACAATAGGCATGAATAATATAAACGAAACATAATAATCATAATATAAGACTCACAAGTATGCTTGACACCAACATATAGATACTCATCACCATGCCTATGCGTCGTACTGAACAAATAACACGTAGCAAATAGGACACAACTCCTAATCTCTCAAGCTAAGGTTAGATCAAACACTTACCTCGATGCCACGAACATAATTCAAGTCTTAACTATCGCTTTACCTCTTAATTCCACCACCAACTCGCTCGTATCTAGCCATGAGTTACTTAATTACATCAATAAATGCTAAATGAATCCATTCTAATGCATGAAAATAAGTTTCCTAAGGTTTTTCCCAAAAAGTCAAAAATCGCCCCCGGGCTCACATGGTCAAAACACGAGGTTTGAACCAAAACCTGATTATTCATTCCCCCACGAACTCAAATATATAATTATTTTTTAAATCGGACATCAAATCGAGGTCCAAATCCCAAAAATTTTAACAACCTAGGTTCTACCCAAAACACCCAATTTTTCCCATGAAAACCTTTGATTTTAAGTTGAAATCATGTAAAAAGATGTTAAAGATTGAAGAAAATGAGTTAGAAACGACTTACAATCGATTTGGAGAAGAAGTTTTCTTTGGAAAAATCGCCCAAGAGAGTTTATGTTTTGAGAAGAGGTGAAAAATGGCTGAAAATGCGTCTAAGTGTTAATTAACTGGTCTCAGATGTCGCAATTGCGACCAGGGTTCGCAATTGCGAACCCCTCAGAAATCTGATGTTGTCGCATTTGCGACTAAGTATCGCAATTGCGAAGTCACTTTTGCGACCGGATTGTCGCATTTGCGACCAAGGGGAATTTCAGGCCACTTCGCAAATACGATAGGCCTTTCGCATTTGCGAGATCGCATTTGCGAGATCGCTTTTGCGATCGCTACGTCGCATTTGCGACCCCAAGGCAGACCAGGTCCTTTCGCATTTGCTGTGATTTTCTTGCATTTGCGAGCCAGGCTTCGCAAATGTGAAGCCTGCAGACCTGCAACATACCAGCAAATTCCTAAGTTAAAATTCCACTCTGTGGCCTATCCATAACTCACCCGAGCCCTCGGGGCTCCAAACCTAACATGCACACCAATATAAAAACACCATACGGACTTGCTCGTGCATTCAAATCACCAAAAATAACATCAACAACTATAAATCTTGCACCAAAATCATGAAATCACTTAAGAACATCAAATTTTCCAAATTTCTCAAATAAGGTCTGATTCACGTCATTTCAAGTCCGTTTCTTATCAAATTTCATAGACTCAACCTAAATCGCATATAAGACCTATACCAGGCTCCGAAAGCAGAATACGGGCCCAATACCATCAAATTTCAAACACATATCATTTCCAAAAACTCATAAATATTCCAGAAAATAATTTTCTTCAAAAATTCATTTCTCGGGCTTGGGACCTCAGAATTTGATTCTGGGCATACGCCCAAGTCCCATATTTTCCTACGGACCCTCCGGGACAGTCAAATCATGGAACCGGATCCGTTTACCCAAAATTTTGACCAAAGTCAACTTAAATTCATTTTAAAGGCAAAATTCATCAGTTTTCACATATTTCACATAATGGCCTTCCAGCTACGCACCCGGATTAAACACGCAAATCGAGGTGAGACAGAAAGAGGTTTTTAAGGCCTCAGATCACAGAATTTATTTCTAAAACAAGTCGTTCGTCCTTGAACGGACATAAGAAGGAAGTACCTGAGTCGAGGAAAAGATGGGGATAACAGCTCCGCATATCTAACTCGGACTCCCAAGTCGATGCCTCAGCAGGCTGACCTCTCCACTGAACACGAACATAAGGGAAATTCTTCGATCTCAACTGACAAACCTGCCGGTCTAGAATAGCTACCGGCTCCTACTCATAGGATAAGTCCTTGTCCAACTGGACAGTGCTGAAATCTAAAACGTGGGATGGATCGCCGTGATACTTCTGAAGCATGGATATATGAAACACTGGATGTACGGCTGATAAGCTCGGCGGAAACGCAAGTCTGTAAGCCACCTCTCTAACTCGATCAAAAATCTCAAACAGGCTAATGAACCTAGGGTTAAGCTTGCCCTTCTTTCAAAATTTCATCACGCCCTTCATAGGCAACACCCAAAGCAATACCCGCTCACCAACCATGAATGCCAAATCTCGAGCCTTACGGTCCACATAACTCTTTTGCCTGGACTGAGCTGTACGAACCCTATCTTAAATGATCTTGACATTGTCCAAGGCATCCTGCACTAGATCCGTACCCAACAACCGAGCCTCTTCCAGCTCAAACCATCCAACCAGCGACCGACACCGCCTACAATACAAAGCCTCATAAGGAGCCATTTGGATACTCGACTGGTAGTTGTTGTTGTAGGCAAACTCTGCTAAAGGCAAAAACTAATCTCACGAGCCTCCAAAGTCAATGACACAAGCTCAGAGCATATCCTCCAAAATCTGAATGGTCTACTCGGACTACCCGTCCGTCTGAGGATGAAACGTTATGCTCAACTCCACCCGTGTGCCTAACTCTCGCTGAGCTGCTCTACAGAAATGTGAGGTAAATTGCGTACCTCGGTCCGAGATGATAGACACGAGCACACCGTGAAGATGAACAATCTTCCGGATATAGATCTCAGCTAACCTCTCGGAAGAATAGGAGACTGCCACAGGAATGAAATGTGCTGACTTGCTCAGCCTATCAACTAGGGGTGGGCATAAAATCCGAAAAACCGAATTCCAAACCGGACCGAATTAATTCGGTATTTCGGTTTTCAGTATTTCGGTATTTCGGTCTAATTCGGTATTATATTTTTGGTATTTCGGTATTACGGTATGGTCCTCGGTATTAGGATCTTGAAATTTCAGTATTTCGGTATACCGAATTACTAAATTTTTAAAGCCTTTTTTTTAAAGTTGGACTCTGCCAAACTTTTAATATATTTCAGCCCACTCCAGGTCTCCAGCGCCCCAACCTAACTGCCCAACCCCAAGCCCACTCTCTATTCTAATTCATTTAGGGAATTAACATTATACTACATTAGGCAGTCAGCAGACTCAGCACGATTCTCACGAACAGTCGAATAGAGGAACTCACTCCTCACTCCTCAGAAATTCATTCCGATTTAGGTTTTAGCATTAGCATTCCGATAGTTTCACAAATTCCAGTACAAAACGAAGATCAGCTCTAAGCCTGCCATAACAGTGCTGCATTGTTCTGTTATGTGATTTTGTTAATTCTGCATTTTTTAATTTTGTTGTCACTCAGCACAGCAGCATTTTGTTGTCTTTGTTTCCTGTCCCACCAGGCCAGCACATTATTTTTAGTGCCATCGTTTTCAGTTGTTGTTGAATCAATTGGGTGTGAGGATGTCACTAGAGTTATATTTGTGGAATTAGCTCGTTTTCATTTCTAGATTAGGAGTGTGTGTAGGGGTGGGCATAAAATAACGAGTGACAGTTAGACAACATTGTTCTTTATCAGCGAATTTTAAATCGAAACCGTACCGAACCAAAATAATAAATACCGAACCGTACCGAAATATTTTGGTATGGTATTTGGTATACACAATTGATAAACCGAATACCGAACCGAAATACCGAATGCCCACCCCTACTATAAACAATAACCCACACTATATCGAACTTCCTCTGAGTCTGTGGGGGTCCAACAACGAAGTTCATAGTGATACGCTCCCACTTCCACTCAGAAATCTCAATCTTCTGGAACAAACTACCAGGTCTTTGATGCTCGTACTTAACTTGCTGACAATTAAAACACCGAGCCACATATGCAACAATGTCCTTCTTCATTCTCCTCCACCAACAATGTTGCCGCAAATCCTGATATATCTTCGCGGTGCCCGGATGAATAGAGTACCGAGAACTATGGGCCTCCTCTAAAATCAACTCTCGAAGCCTATCCACATTAGGCACACAAACTTGACCTTGCAGCCATAAAACTCCATCATCTCCTAAAGTAACCTGCTTGGCACCTCCGTACTGCACCATGTCCTTAAGGACACAAAAAAGAAGATCATCATACTGCCGATCTCGTATACGCTCCAATAATGAAGAACAAGCGACTGTGCATGCTAGCACACAGCTGGGCTCAGAAACATCCAACCTCACGAACATATTGGCCAAAACAAGCGGTCTCTCACCGACCGGAATATAAGCAAGACTGCCCATACTGGCTGACTTCCTACTCAAAGCATCGGCCACTACATTGGCCTTTCCCAGATGATATAAGATGGTGATATCATAGTCCTTTAATAGCTCCAACCACCTTCTCTGCCTCAAAGTTAGCTCCTTCTGTTTGAACAAATACTGAAGACTCCTGTGATCCATGAACACCTCACATGCCACGCCATACAGATAATGCCTCCAAATTTTCAAAGCGTGAACAATGGCTTCTAACTCCAAATCATGAACCGGATAGTTCTTCTCATGAATCTTCAACTACCACGAGGCATAGGCAATGACTTTGCCATCCTGCATCAACACCGCACTAAGTCCAATACGAGATGCATCACAATAAACTGTATATGGCCCTGAACCTGTTGGCAAAACCAACACTGGTGTCGTAGTCAAAGCTGTCTTGAGCTTCTGAAAGATCACCTCACACTCATCCGACCACCTGAACTGGGCACCCTTCTGGGTCAACCTGGTCATATGGGTTGCAATAGACAAAAACCCCTCCACAAAGCGACGATAATAACCTGCCAAACCCAAAAAGCTCTGAATCTCTGTAGCTGATGCGGGTCTAGGCCAGTTCTTAACTACCTCTATCTTCTTCGGATCAACCTGAATTCCCTCTACTGATACAACATGACCCAGGAATACAACTGAACTTAACCAGAACTCACACTTCGAAAACTTAGCATACAATTGACTATCCCTCAAAGTCCGAAGAACCACTCTTAGATGTTGCTCATGCTCCTCCCGACTATGGGAATAGATCAAAATATCATCAATGAAGACTATCACGAATGAATCCATGTAGGGCCTGGACACTCGGTTCATCAAATCCATAAAAGTTGTTGGGGCATTTATCAACCCGAATGACATCACCAAGAACTTATAATGCTCGTATCGAGTGCGAAAATCTATCTTAGGGAAATCGGATGCCCTAATTCTCAACTCATGGTAGTCAGATCTCAAGTCAATCTTCGAAAATACCTTGGCACCCTGAAGCTGATCAAAAAAATTATCAATCCACAGCAATGGATACTTATTCTTGATCATAACCTTGTTTAACTACCGGTAATCTATACACATTCTCATCGATCCGTCCTTCTTCTTAACAAACAACATCGGTGCACCCCAAGGCAAAACACTAGGTCTAGTGAAACCTTTTTCAAGCAAGTCTTGCAACTGCTCCTTCAACTCTTTCAACTCAGGCGGGGCCATATGAAACGGCGGGATAAAAATGGATTGAGTGCCCGGAGCCAAATCAATGCAGAAGTTAATATCTCTGCCGGGTGGCATACCCGGCAAGTCCGAAGGAAATACCTCAATAAACTCACGAACAATAGGCGTAGAATCAATAGAGGGAACCTCTGCACTAGAATCACGAACATAGGCCAAATAGGCCAAACACCCCTTCTCAATCATTCACTGAGCCTTCATATATGAGACAATACTACGGGTAGAATGACCAGGATTCCCTCTCCACTCCAAATGAGGTAAACCCGGCAAAGCTAAGGTCATAGTCTTAGCATGATAGTCCAAGATAGCGTGGTAAGGCGATAACCAGTTCATCCCCAATATGACATCAAAATCAACCATGTCCAAAAGTAACAAATTTACACGAGTCTCAAGACCCCCAATCACAACTATACATGAACGATGGACTCGATCTACCACAATAGAATCACCCACCGGTGTAGACACATATACAGGAGCACTCAAGGAATCACTAGGCATGACCAGATATGGTGCAAAATAAGATGACACATAGGAGTATGTAGATCCTGGATCAAATAAAATCGAAGCATCTCTACTACAAACCAGAATAGTACCTGTGATAACTACATGGAAACCTCAGCCTCGGGCCTAGCTGGAAGAGCATAACATCGAGGTTGGGCCCCACCACCCTGAACTACATATCTGGGATGGCCTGCTGCTAGCTGACCTCCACCTCTAATACCTCTACCTCCACCTCTAGCACCTCTACCTCCACCTCTAGCTGGCTGAGCGGGATGTGGAACACTCGGTGCCTGAACCATGGCATGGGAACCCTGATGCTGAGAGCTACTCAATGCTCGAGGGAAAAATCTAGCAACGTGACCCATATCACAACAAGTATAACAAGCCCTCGGCTGCTGAGACTGCTGACCCTAGCGACCTGAATGACCACCCTAAAAACTCTGGAGTAGCAGTGCACTGATAGGAGCTGGTGGTGCACTATAGGACTGCTGATCAGAATAATGCATATGAGAACCACGACCACCTGAAGCATCGTGAGAAACCTAAAGTGCTGACTGAAAAGGCCTAGGAGGATGGCCTCTACCATACGAATCTCTGCCTCCAAACGAGGTACCACTGAATCTGCCTGAATGACGAGGCCTATTGTCAGACCCTTGACCACCTCCCTACGATATAACCATCTCAACTCTCCTGGCCACATTGGCCGCCTCCTGAAAAGAAATCTCACTCCTCATCTCCTTGGACATCTGGAGTCAAATAGGCTGGGTAAGTCCCTCAATGAACCTCCTCGCCCTCTCTCTCTCTCTCTCGGTGGGAAGTATGATAAGACCATGACGGGCCAAGTCGATAAATCTGGTCTCGTACTGAGTAACAGTCATAGAACCCTGCTGTAGACACTCAAACTGTCTCCGATAGATCTCTCTCTGAGTGATAGGGAGAAACTTCTCTAGAAATAGCTGAGTAAACTGCTCCAAAGTCAAAGTTGGCGATCCGGCTGGTCTAGCCAAACAATAATCTCTCCACCAAGTCTTGGCGAATCTAGATAAATGAAAAGTAGCAAAATTGACCCCATTGGTCTCCACTATACCCATGTTTCTGAAAACCTCATGCAACTGTCTAGATAATCCTGGGGATCCTCAAGAGATGCACCGCTAAAGGTAGTAGTGAAGAGCTTGGTAAACATATCTAACCTCCATAAAGCATCGGCAGATATAGCTGCTCCATCACCGGTCTGAGCTACCACACCCGGCTAAACTGCTCCAACTGGCTGAGTAGCTAGAGTCTGAAACTAGGGAGCCACCACACTGGAGTGTGAGTAGTAGGAGTCTGGGCTCCTCCTCTAGCCTGAGAGATGACTGGTGCTACGGGAAGCAAACCTGCCCAGTGACACTCTCCATAAGGCCCACTAGATGGACCAGAGCATCCTAGAGTACTGGGGTAGCAATAAACCTCTCTGGGACCTGAGCTAGGCCCACCAGAACTGCCTAGGACGGAACCTTATCATAAAAGTCAACCTGAGGCTCTGCCGCTGGTGCTGCTGCTCTAGGCTAAGCTCTGCCCCTACCTCGGCCTCGCCCTCTACCCCTCGTGGGAGCTGCTAATGGGGGCTCGGGCTACTGATCAATGGATAAGGAAGCGTGTCTTCTCGCCATCTGTGAAAGAACATAGTAGAAATTCAATTAGCATTGAGAAACCAAACCATACGATAGGAAAGAATAGATGTGAAGTTTTTCCTAACTTTGTAGCCTCTAGGGATAAATACAGACATCTCCGTACCGATCTCTTAGACTCTACTAAGCTTGTTTGTGAATTGTGAGAACTATGTAACCTAGAGCTCTCATACCAACTTGTCACGAGCCGGATTTCCCACCCTCGGGAGTCGTGATGACGCCTACTAATGAAAGCTAGGCAAGCCAGACATTTGAACAATTTACCTGTTTTTCCATTTTTAATCCTTTAACAATTATGAAACAACAGTTTGTAAACAGCAAAATTTAAACAAGCGAAAGAAACCATAAAACCATGTTTATATGTTTGATACATTCTTTTAAACAAAGACTATCCAGAACTTATGTCACACTTCACAGACGGTCTAGGAATACTACAAACAAAGTCTGAAAAATAAGTAATACACTATTTCTGAAATACGTAAATGAAATAGGATGAAGGGATAGAGGGAGACGCCAGGGCCTGCGGACACCTGTAGGACTACCTTGGATCTTCGTGTGGATTGAAGGCAGCCACCCAAGCTAAGGTCCAAAAGCTGCTGCGCCAGGATCTGCACACAGTGCAGAGTGTAGTATCAGCACAACCAACCCCATGTGTTGGTAAGTGCCTAGCCTAACCTCGGCGAAGTAGTGAGGAGGCTAGGACAAGACTATAAAATAAACCTGTGCAATTAAATCATATACAGCGAAAAGTAGAAATCGAAATGTACAGTTAATAACGGGAGGGAGAAACATCAATTATGAATAAGAAGGCAGCAAGCAAATATGAGGAACACCATATCTAAATTTTCAACAAGAACCAGGAATCAAACAAGTGCACGGCATAACCCTTCATGCTTTTACCCTCATCATCACCATACGAATCAATATAAATTGCACGACATCATCCTTCGTGCTTTTACTCTCGTCCTCACCATAGAATCAATATAATCGGCACATAATTGCACATCGTGCGGTACGGCATCACCCTTCGCGCTTTAACACTCTCTCACCAAAACAATACACGCCTTTCGTGCTTTAACACTCTTCCTCACCCAAACAATCACAAGCAATAAGGCAAGGAAATAAACAAAATTGCAATAAAATCCCGGCAAGAGAACAATATCAAAAGAATCAACATCCCGGCAAGGGAGATAGCATTAAAAGCAACAACATCCCGACAAGGGAGATAATATAATAATTCTCTTCTCTTTTTCACTTTTACTTCACAACTCACTTCACAACTTGAGTCAATGCTCTATAAGGTTTAAATGCCAATTATACTTCCACAATTCATTATACGACTTGAGCCAACGCTCTTCAATACTCAAATACCATTATTACTTCCACAAACTTTACTCAGCAATTGAAATCATCACAAAAGGCATGAACAATACAAACGGAGTCATAATAATCATAATATAAGACACACAGGCATGCTTGACACCAACATATAGATACTCGTCACCATGCCTATACGTCGTACTCAACAAATAACACGTAGCAAATAGAACAAAACTCCTAATCCCTCAAGCTAAGGTTAGACCAAATACTTACCTCGATCCCACGAACGTAATTCAAGTCTCAACTATCAATTTACCTCTTGATTCCACCACCAATTCCCTCGTATCTAGCCACAAATTACTTAATTACATCAATAAATGCTAAATGAATCAATTATAATGCATGAAAACAAGTTTCCTAAAGTTTTTTCCAAAACGTCAAAAATCGCCCCGGGCCCACATGGTCAAAACCCGAGGATTGAACCAAAACCCGATTACCCATTCCCCCACGGACCCAAATATATAATTTATTTTGAAATCGGACCTCAAATCGAGGTCCAAATCCACAAAATTTAAAAAACCTAAGTTTAACCCAAAACACTCAATTTCCCCCATGAAAACCTTTGATTTTGAGTTGAAATCATGTGAAAAGATGTTAAAGATTGAAGAAAACGAGTTAGAAACGACTTACAATTGATTTGGAGAAGAAATTTTCTTTGAAAAAATCGCCCAACAGAGTTTATGTTTTGAGAAGAGGTGAAAAATGGCTGAAAATGCGTCTAAGTGTTAATTAACTGGTCTCAGATGTCGCAATTGCGACTAATTGTGAACCCCTCAGAAATCTGTTGTTGTCTCATTTGCAACTAAGTATCGCAATTGCAAAGTCGCTTTTGCGACCGGATTGTCGCATTTGCGACCAAGGGGAATTCTAGGCCACTTTGCAAATGTGATGGGCCTTTCGCATTTGCGAGATCGCTTTAGCGATCACTACGTCGCATTTGCGACCCTAAGGCAGACCAGATCCTTTCACATTTGCGGCGATTTTCTTGCATTTGCGAGCTTGCATTTGCGAGCCAATGCGAAGCCTGCAGACCTGCAACAACCCAGCAAATTCCTAAGTTAAAATTCCACTCTGTGGCCAATCGAAAACTCACCCGAGCCCTCGGAGCTCCAAACCAAACATGCACACCAACTTAAAAACATCATACGGACTTGCTCGTGCATTCAAATCACCAAAATAACATCAACAACGATGAATTTAGCACCAAAATCATGAAATCACTTAAGAATATCAAATTTTCCAATTTTCTCAAATAAGGTCCGATTCAAGTTCGCTTCTTACCAAATTTCACAGACTCAACTTAAATCGCATATAAGACTTGCACCGGGCTCCAAAAGCAGAATACTGGCCCGATACCACCAAATTTCAAACACATTTCTTTTCAGAAAACTCATAAATATTCGAGAAAATAATTTTCTTCAAAAATTCATTTCTCGGACTTGGGACCTCAGAATTCGATTCCGGGCATACTTCCAAGTCCCATATTTTCTTACGGACCCTCCGAGACTGTCAAATCACGGGTCTGGGTCCGTTTACATAAAATGTTGAATGAAGTCAACTTAAATTCATTTTAGCGGCAAAATTTATCATTTTTCACAGATTTTCACATAATGGCTTTCCGGCTACGTGCCCGGACTGCGCACGTAAATCGAGGTGAGACAGAAAGAGGTTTTTAAGGCCTCGGATAACAAAATTTATTTCTAAAATAAGTGATGACCTTTTCGGTAATTACACCTTACAAATTAGCAACTTTGTTCATAAATCTTAAAATGGAATACTAGATTTGCAAAGTAACGAGCAAACTTAGTACATTCATTTGAAACTTCAAAGTGTGAGATTTGCGATTCTAAGAAAGTACGGTGCAATCTTTCTCAGGAATATTATACGGATTTTTCCCTACTTTGATATGTCATTATGTGTTTTTTGCAAAAGGCATGTGTTAGAGGGATTGTCAAGAAAATTGGCTCAGGTATGCTAAGGCTATCTCTTATTTTCTTTTGGCCGGTGTCCGTGTATTGTATGCACATTGAATGTGTGAGCCTTTCCTTGTTTATCCTGGTTATGAGTTAATCGGTAGCATACATGGTGAGGTTTCAGGATGCATGATAGTTGCACATGATAGTGTCATTTAACAAAATTAGTCCAAAGCAGCTCGATGGTGAAACACTTAGCAAGGTTCTGGAATAAGTGGAAACAAGACACTATCCAGGCAATGAAAGTTTACTCCGCCTAAAAAGTCTTAAGGTGAAATGATATTAGATTATTATGGTTCCTAAATGCTGGCAGTCAAGTTAGTTAAGCTCAAACCTTCCAAGAGAATAGAGAAAAATCGTGGTAGATGAGGAAGGAACGCATAGAACTAAAATATGCTGGTTGACATGAAAGAGTGTTGCATGAGTGTTATTAAACCGAAAGATTCCTAGAGAATTGAAATATAAGTTAGTATAACGGTTGTGAGACCAGCAATAATATGTGAGAGTGAACATTACATTTCCGGTAATTGAATATCATAAAAATGCAGATGTTAATGTTTATAATATTTTAATAGATGCATCTTCATGCATATGCATTTACCACTGAGCTGCGGCCGGTTGGGCAGTCATGTATATTTATTTACGATTCGTGCTATGGCCGGTTGGGCAGTCATGCATTTTCAGTTACCACCGTGCTACAGTCGATCGGGCAGTCATGTATTTACCATCAAGCTACGGCCGGTCGGACAGTTACCACCGGTTGGATAGTTACATATTTACCACTGTGCTACGGCCGGTTGGGCAGTTATGCATATTCATTTACCACTGTGCTATAGCCGGTTGAGTAGTCACGAATCTTCAGTTACCACCGTGCTACGACCGGTCGGGCAGCCATGTATTTACCACCGAGCTACGGTCGGTCGGGCGGTTGCCACCGGTTGGGCAGTTATGTATAATTATTTACCACTGTTTGGGCAGTCAGGTATATTCATTTACCACTGAGCTGCAGCCGCTCGGGCAGTCATACATTTACCATCGCGCTACGGCTGGTCGGGCAGTTACCACTGATCAATTAGGCAGTCATGCATCATACGATGTGGATAATAGAAATAGTCTCAAGGGAAAGGCATTATATATGTAAGTATAATAAGTACGCATATACGGTGGCACTTTAGAGATTCAGGTGATTCTTATATGTCTTTAATTAATGTTGACCTATTATTATGTTTCAGTTTTGCCTTACATACTTAGTACATTATTCGTACTGACGTTCTTTTTTTGGGGATGCTGCATTCATGCCTGCAGGTATAGGTAAACAGTTTAACGAGCCCTCGTAGGTGACGAAATTGGCATTCAGCGAAGAATCGGTAAGAATCCACCTCATTCGGAGTGCAGCCGAGTCTATGAGTCATCGTGTCAGAGTTTTTCTACAGACTATAGATAGGCTGGTACCCTGTCTCATTTGATGTCGTATAAGCTTAGAGGCTCTGTAGACAGAGGTTCATTTTGTACAGTATGTCAGAGGCCTTGATGGCCCATATGTATTTATATTTTAAGAACGATGGTTCTATACCCGCTTTTTGTGTCACGTTTTAACTTGTGCCCCCTTTGCAAAAAGAAATTGCAAGCATACCCGCTTTTTCACATAACTTCAGCATACAGGGCTGAAGTAGCAAAGGTAATCACGCAAAACTTCAGTATTCTAGTAGCCGGGCCTATAGTTCAGCTCTAGAGCTGAAGTTTTTATTTTGTAACTGTCGAACTTCAGCTCTAGAGCTGAAGTTTTTGTTTGTAAGCTTCAGCTCTAGAGCTGAAGTTTTTGTTTTTTAACTATCGAACTTCAGTTCTAGAGCTGAAGTTTTTGTTTGTAAGCTTCAGCTCTAGAGCTGAAGTTTTTGTTTTGTAAGCTTCAGCTCTAGAGCTGAAGTTTTTGTTTTTTAACTATCGAACTTCAGCTCTAGAGCTGAAGTTTTTGTTTGTAAGTTTCAGCTCTAGAGCTGGTAGCCGGTGGAACTAAATAGCAACTTCACGATCCATAATATACGTAATCTAGAAATGTAAATTCCGAATAACAAGTAGCAACACCTAATAAAATGAACATTAACAGTAGTTCAGTTTATTTACACATATACACAATGTAGCAGGTAGTGGGAGGAATTAAAAAAGCAATTTCACGATATACAATATACATAAACTAGATATGTAAATTTCGAGTAACAAGTAGCAATTCTTAATAAAATGAACATCAAAAGTAGTTCACTTTATCTATACAAATGCACAACGTAAAATTTATATATAAGTATGGAATTTGAGAGTGTGTGCATGTTACCTGGCTAGAACAGAAAGACGGGAACCCCCTTTCACTGAAGTTTTTGTTTTGTAAGCTTCAGCTCTAGAGCTGAAGTTTTTGTTTTTAAACTATCGAACTTCAGCTCTAGAGCTGAAGTTATTGTTTGTAAGCTTCAGCTCTAGAGCGTAAGTTTTTGTTTGTAACTGGCGAACTTCAGCTCTAGAGCTGAAGTTTTTTCTGGAAAAATAAGCTTTTTATGTTATCGTCCGCTTTAAATGCAGCAACCTCATTTCGTCTAACCCACACTCAGCTTTTCTCAGCCATTTTTATTGCTAAGCAACTGATATTCGAAAATACAAAACAATTAGGAAATCCTTATGAGGATTTATCTTTATGATATGTTGGAGTCGAAGTCTGGCTTATAGGTTCAGTTACAGCTTTAAAATAAGAGAATGACAATAATTAAGGGTAATGGCATGTAATTCAGTAAAAGAGAAGCAACACAGAAAAAGCATTCCACTTTGAAATGAAAACAACAAAGACTCAAACTACCAAGAACAGTAATGATTCCTAAGATGACATATTCAAAAGATTCAGTAGCTCCACCACACTGTACAATCTCAGACAACCACCAAGGAACTTTCATTCACAGATTATATACATAGCCGTAACATATTTCTTGCAAAAAAGGGAGAAGGAGAAGTTTGAGAAAGAAGAGGCGGATATAACTTTGAGGAGGAGAAGGAGGAGGAGAAAGAGGGTTGAAGTTGTTTAAAAAGTGGGTACAAGTTAAAAGTTTTAAAAAAATGGGTATAGGTTAAATGGGGGCGACCAAATAGGGCGCCCCATGCAATTTTTACGATACAACGCTTGCCCACAGATAGTTGTACATTACATTTTGTGGCTATGTTGCCCATGATAGTTAGGAAACAAAAATGAGTTACACAGTGGTTCGCTCGGGCCAGCACGGCACCGGGTGCCAGCCACGCCTTCCCAGGTTTGGGGCATGACAAAGTGGTATCAAAGCAGGTTGTGTCCTAGGATGTGTCCTAGGAAGTCTACAAAGCCGTGCTTAGTAGCGTCTCACTTATGAATGTGTTGCGCGCCATATTTATAAATGAGAGGCTATAGGGCATTTAAGAAATGTTACTCTTCTTTGTTTCTAGATCTTACCATAGAGCTAAGTCGTAAAAAGTCAGTATAAAATTTCCACCGAATTTTGTATGCACTAGAGGTGCTATCACAATAGAGCTTTAGGGCGTATATGTAATTTCTACTTATGCTGAAGGGAAGTTATGAAAGAAACAGAAGATACGATGCAAGATTGAAAGGTAAGTAAGGTAAAGGTGAAGAAGATACGAGATACTCAAGTACAAAAGGTTGTGAATAGTCCATAGCTCAAATAGAGGTTTGGTTTTAGTTTAATATACAGAGGAGACCCTAGTGAGAGTTTTGAAAATCTCAAAGAGTGGACGAATGTTTCTAAAGGGGGAAGGGTGTTACATCCCGTACCTTAGTATTAGAATGTGCCATAGTAAATCCACATGAGTTCGAAGGAATTATGTCTATTAGGAGGTTATAGAGGGTTTAAGACATTATTATTATTATTATGAGACCCTGTAAGTTTACAACCTTAATACCGTTAGATGTTATGTTAGTGTGGTATTTTCTTTTAAGTGGAGTATTTTAGTAATAATTTTATAAGTATAATTTTGGATAGTTACCATTATTAATACTTTCGGATATGATAAATTATACACATAATATGAGAAAGTTTATAAATAAAATTTTCTTTATTGTAAAAAAAAATAGAATAGAAGTTATTTTCTCACAAAAGTAGGTTACGTTTTTACTATTTTTAGAACTAAACGTACGAAAATTTGTACTCTTTATACGAGATTAGCAAAATTAAAAGTTGAAAAATATATGTATTGTTACATGGATATTTTAACAAAAAAATAATGTATGTATTGATTTCATATGGTACCACGATTTATTATTGTAATATTGTAATAGTAGTACTTTAGGATGAGGACAAGACTATCTTTGAGGTTATAAGTGCTTATGATAATTATAACAAGCGATAAGTAAAGTCGTGAAGGTGAGAGGGTCAACGAGTTGGAGAAAATGAGGTTGGTGGAAGTTTGATATTTGGAGATAAAATACGGTTCAAACTATAATACCCCGTATTTATGGACTAGTAATATACCACATGACCATTATAGCAAGATGTATAAAGTGTGTTAAAAGTAAGTAGTATGATAAGCAATTTGAGATAATTTTTAATTATATGGATAATTAAGTAATTATTGATTTTAGTGGGAGATTAACTAATTAATTAATATATTTGGATAAGAATTCTAACGTGTCAAGTAACATGTGATCCACTAAGTGACTATTAAATTACTTTGCAAGGTGGCAAAGTTACCTTTATCTCATTTGATTGAGAAAACACCAACAACAAAAAAAAAAGAACAAGAAAAGGAAAATATTATAATAGCTGATTTGCTCAGATAGCCATTCTCGTCAACAAAAAAGGTTTTCTCCGTCATTTTGGTTCTTGACTCTATAGAACCTTTTGCAAAGTCTTAAAATTAGCAACTTTTCTTGTTAATTTATAGAGTCAAGAACCAAAATGACGGAGAAAACCTTTTTTTGTTGACGAGAATGGCTATCTGAACCTTTTGCAAAGTCTTAAAATTAGCAACTTTGTTCATAAGTCTTAAAATGGGATACTAGATTTGCAAAGTAACGATCAAACTTATTACATTCAATTGAAACTTCAAAGTGTGAGATTTGCGATTCTAAGAGAGTACGGTGCAATCTTTTTCAAGAATATTATGCGGATTTTTTCCTACTTTGATCCGCCATTATGTGTTTTTCGCAAAAGACATGTGTCAGAGGGATTGTCAAGAAAATCGACTCAAATATGTTAAGGTTATCTCTCCTTTTCTTTTGGCCCATGTACGTGTATTGTATGCTCATTGAATGTGTGATCCTTTCCTTGTTTATCCTGGTTATGAGTTAATCGGTAGCATACATGGTGAGGTTTCAGGATGCATGATAGTTGTAGATGATAGTGTCATTTACCAAAATTAGTCAAAAGCAGCTCCATGGTGAAACACTTAGCAAGGTTCTGGAATAAGTGGAAACAAGATACTATCCAGGCAATGCAAGTTTACTCCGCCTAAAAAGTCTTAAGGTGAAATGATATTAGATTATTATGGTTCCTAAATGCTGGCAGTCAAGTTATTTAAGCTCAAATCTTCCAGGAGAATAGAGAAATGTCGTGGTAGATGAGGAAGGAACACATAGAACTAAAATATGCTGGTTGACATGAAAGAGTCTTGCATGAGTGTTATTAGACAGAAAGATTCCTAGTAAATTGACATATAAGTTAGTATAACGGTTGTGAGAGCAGCAATAATATGTGAGAGTGACATTACATTTCCGGTAATTGAATATCATAAAAATGCAGATGTTAATGTTTATAATATTTTAATATATGCATCTTCATGCACATGCATTTACCACCGAGCTACGGTCGGTTGGGCAGTAATGCATATTCATTTACCATCGTGCTACGGCCAGTTGGGCATTCATGCATCTTCAGTTACCACCTTGCTACAGTCGGTCGGGCGGTCATGTATTTACTACCAAGCTACAGTCGGTCGGGCAGTTACCACCGGTTGGGCAGTTACATATTTACCATCGTGCTACGGTCGGTTGAGCAGTCATGCATATTCATTTACCACCGTGCTACGGCCGGTTGGGCAGTCATGCATCTTCAGTCACCACCGTGCTACGGTCGCTAGGGTAGTCATGTGTTTACCACTGAGCTACGGGCGGTCGGGCAGTTACCACCGATTGGGCAGTTATGTATCATTATTTACCATCGGTTGGGCAGTCATGTATATTCATTTACCATCGAGCTACAGCCGGTTGGGCAGTCATGCATTTATCATCGTGCTGCGGCCGGTCGGGCAGTTACCATTGATCAATTGGGCAGTCATGCATCATACGATGTGGATAATAGAAATAGTCTCAAGGAGAAGCATTATATATGTAAGTATAGCAAGTACGCATATATAGTGGCACTTCAGAGATTCAGATTGATTCTTATATGTCTTTAATTAATGTTGACCTATTATTATGTTTCAGTTCTGCCTTACATACTTAGTACATTATTTGTATTGACGTCCTTTTGTTGGGGACGCTGCATTCATGCCTGCAAGTACAGATAAACAGTTTGACGAGCCCCCATAGTTGACGAGATTGGCATTCAACGAATATTCGGTAAGACTCCACCTCATTCGGAGTGCAACCGAGTCTATGAGTCATCGTGTCAGATTTTTGCTAAAGACTATGGGTAGGCTGGCACCCTGTCCCATTTGATGTCGCGTAATCTTATAGGCTTTGTAGACAGAGGTTTATTTTGTACATTATGTCAGAGGCCTTGATGTCCTATATGTAATCATGTTTTAAGAACGATAGTTTATTAATACAACACTTGCCCACTTATAGTTGTACATAACAAATTGTGGCCATGTTGGCCCATGATAGTTAGAAAACAAAAATGAGTTACACAGTGGTTCGCTCGGGCCAGCACGGCACTGGGTCCAGGTTTGGGGCATTACATGAGGTATCACAATCTACCACATAACCTTCTGTTCCTTCTGGGAGAGTGAGCACTAGCGTGGATGTCAATCGATTCTTTAGCTACTAAAAACTTCATTCACAAGCTCAGACCATTGGAACTTAGTAGCTTTCTGTGTTAACTTATTAAATGGTGCTGATATAGAGGAAAACCCTTCTACAAATCACCTATAATATCCTGCTAGCCCTAGGAAGCTGCGGACTTCTTATGGTGTTGTAGGTCTCGACCAATTCTTTACTGCATCAATCTTCTGAGTGTCGACACTAATACCCTCGTCAGATATCACATAGCCAAGGAATGCTACTGAGTTCAGCCAGAATTCACATTTAGAGAGCTTAACATATAACTTACGATCCTGAAGCATCTGTAATACTATCCACAAGTGGCCAGCATGTTCCGCCTCCTAATGAGAATATACCAGAATGTCATCAATGAATACAATCAGGAACACATCAAGATAGGGCCTGAATACAGTATTCATGAGATCCATAAAATCTGTTGGGGCATTTGTTAGCCCGAATAACATCACCAAGAACTCAAAGTGCCCATATCTTGTCCGGAAGGCCGTCTTTGGAATATCCTTCTCCTTAACCCTCACCTGATGATACCCTGAACGTAAGTCAATCTTGGAGACTTGGCACCCTGGAGTTGGTCAAACATGTCATTAATCCTTGGAAGTGGATACTTGTTCTTTATAGTAAACTTATTCAACTGTCGATAATCGATACACATCTTTAACGACCCGTCTTTCTTCCGCACGAACAAAACAGGCACACCCCAAGGTGAAGTGCTAGGCCTAATGAAGCCCTTATCTAGAAAGTACTTCAACTGCACCTTCAACTCTCGCAACTCTGCCGGGGCCATCTTGTATGGAGGAGTAGATATGGGTTGAGTGTCAGGGAACACATCAATGCTAAAATCAATCTCCCTTTCAGGAGTAAGGCCTGGGAGTTCATTTGGGAAAACATCTGGAAATTCATTGTCCATGGGGATTAACTGTAGAGTAGGTGGCTTAACCTCTGCATCCCTCACTCGAATGAGATGATAAATGTAATCTTTTGAGATCATCTTCCTTGCCTTAAGATAGGAAATAAACCTACCTTTTGGCATAGCAATGTTCCCCTTCAATTTAATGGCGAATTCGCCAGGAAACTGAAACCTAACCATTTTCGTACGACAGTCAACATTGCATAGCATGAGGCCAACCAGTTCATTCCCATTATCATATTGAAATCAACCATTTCTAACTCAAATAAATTCGCCGAGGTTTAACGACTACAAATTAACACTGTGCAACCTCTATATACCCTTCTAGCAATCACAGAATCTCTTATCGGAGTAGATACCATAAGTGGTTTACTTATCAATTCAGGATCAACGCCAAACTTATTAGCCACAAAGGGTGTAACATATGATAATGTAGATACCGGATCAATCATCACATATACATCATAAGAAAACACAGACAATATACCGGTAACAACATCCGGAGACGACTCGAGATCCTGTCGACCTACTAGAGCATAGGTTCGATTTTGAGCACCACTCAAACTTGGCACTGCACCTCTACCTTTACCACGACCTATCGACTGCTGAAAACCTCGTACTAGAAGTCGAACTAATTAGGAAGAACCAGACACAGATCCAGTTAGCTGAGCCATACCACCACCTCCTCTATTAGGACAATCCCGCATCATATGGCCAGGCTATCTGCAAGAATAGCACGCATCAGAACTTGACGGCACAGTCCAAAGTAGGACTTGTCGCACTGATCACAACGTGATGTTGGGGGTCTCGGCTAACTAGTATCCATGTCATATTGTGAGCCTGATGCCCGCGAACTCTGACCTTGACTAGAATAGGTAAATCAATCATATCGAGGCCTTTAAAACTATAGAGGAGCACTATCTACTGGTGGTGCCGAACTCCTCGAAGACTGGGGCTTAACACTGCCTCTAAAGTCTTTAGAATACCCTGAAAATCTCGCCCTCTTATGCTGACCCCTATCCTGCTCCCTATCTGCTCTTTGCTGCCGCTTACGATCCTCTAGGGCCTTGGAATAAGCCTGAATACGGGAAATATCCATGCCCTCAACCAAGGATATTGTCGTGCACTCATTTATTAGATGTGGTCCTAACCCGTTCACGAACAAATGCACCCTATCGCTCATCTCGGCCACCATATGGAGAGCATACCTTGCTAAAGAATCAAACTGCATATTATACTCTCGCATATTCATATTACCTTGTCGAATGTTCAAGAACTTATCAGCTCTAGCTCGTCGTATCTCAACTGGCAAATAGTGATGAAGAAAGGCCTCAGAAAATTCCTTCCACACAGTTGGAGGAGCGTTCAGACCCCTAGATCTCTCGCAACTATCATACCAGAAAACTGCTAAATCTCGTAACCGATAAGAAGCCAACTCTACTGCCTCTGTATCACTAGCATGCATAACCCGCAATGTACGATGAACCTGATCAATAAAAGTGTGTGGGTACTCCTTGGGGTCTGATCCGGTAAACACTGGAGGGTCTAGATTAATAAAATCACAAACTCTCATACTAACTGGTTTATCAATAGCATCGGTATTCTGCCTCTGAGCCTGAGAAGCTACCAAGCTAGTCAACAACTGCACCACACTCCGCATATCCTGATCTGTAGTGCTAGACGGAGGAACTGGTGGTGTTGGGTGCCTCCTAATATCCTCTGGAGGAGACGGAGTAGATGAGGTATGAGACGGCATCTCACTTTGAGCCTCACTTTGGCCTGCTCTGGCTTGGGGCACCTGACTGGTACCCTCTCTCGCAGTTGTATCAAGCCGTCTACTAATCGTTTGCTTCCTAGTCAAAGGCATCGCTAAAAGAAAACAAGGTGAATATTAGAGACAAACACGTACGACTCAACTCTATGCACGATCTAGATTCAGGAAGAAGGTAACAACCCTAGATGTCATGTAGCCTCCTGATTATAAATGTGGCGTGCTACACATCTATCATCAAGACTCTACTAGACACGGCTTATAGAGAACCCTTAGGACAGACATGCTCTGATACCAAGTTTGTCACGACCCAAACTGAAGGGTCATGACTAGCACTCAGGCCATATTTGTCGAGCACCAACGTACATTTTATCTAACCTTCCTTATTATCTTTAAGGGACAACGAGATCAATATAAATGGTAGACATAGATCATGAACAACCAACAATGAAAGATAATGGCATGAATATACATAACATAGGATGATCAGACAGTTAATAAACTATATATAAGGTACGAGCTACCACGCTGCCATGAAAGACTATACAATAAAAATCAGCCAACAAGGCATACCAAACTATACATGAGTCGACACCTGTCTATGAGCCTCTAAAGGAACATAAGTGTTGCAACATTGTCGGAACACGGCCCCGACATACCCATATTGTCTATAACAAAAATGCATACCAAGGCCAATGCAAGTCAGAGAATGGATCTCGGTAATAACCGCTGAACTGGGTAGCCTACTATGGTTGGGGAGTTGTGGCTACTCGTCTATTAGGACATGTATCACGACATGCAACGTCCACAAATAAAAAGGACGTCAGTATGAATAAAGTACTGAGTATGCAAGGCAGGAAATCATAAGTATAAATAGCAATGTAAATAGGGACTGAGAATATACAACGTATAATATCTGGGTACCTCTGAGGGCTACTAACATGAAATGCATGATATAGACATTTATATACATAAACTTTTAAAACATACGCCTTTGTGAGCATCATCATCATCATATCGTACCCGGCCGTAATAGGCTCGGTATAAATGTACCTGGCCATCAAAAGGCTCGGTAGAATCGTACTTGACCACGTGGAGCTCGGTAAAAACCCAACTGATCAGTGGTTGCAAAATAGGTGTCGTACCCGGCCGTCTCTAGCGCAAATCAGTAGAGTAATATATATATATATATATATATATATATATATATATATATATATATATATATATATATATATATATAATGCATGCTGGACTCATTGGAATAATATTCTGAACCTTTTAAAGTGACGTAAGATCGGTATCCTCTGTACATGTTATTAGGACTAACACTTCATCATGAATCTTATAAGAATAAGGAAGTACCAACAACATTGCTAACATAAGAATAAGAGAAGCAACATCAACATCAATCGCTCCATAAGAAGGGAAACAATGTAAGTACTGCTAGCTTCTAAGAGTAGAGTATCTTTGGAAGCTCATTCATCACATTATATACAATCAGAATCGTGCCAAAGAAGGAAAGGGATAGCCTCACATACCTTATATATATTGCCCAACCTAAATCTATGCGAATGTCATGGCTCCTTAGTCTACAATAGGAGAAATGACAGTGTCGTTACTGTTTAAGCATCGTAACAATTATGTATCGACCGCAACCTATTTTACGATGAAACGGACATCACCTCCCCTATTTATATGACTTCCCACAAATCAAAACAATCACCAAACAGCCAAAAATAAGAATCATATTGAGCCTCTCAAAACAGTCCACCAACCAACAACATTACTCCCAAGCCTTTCGATATATATTTTACACGTTCTAGCTTCAATGACTTAGCCGCAGCTTGGATAATCTTAAATACATGTAGAGTAAGAGGTTCCTTACCTTTAATCAAAAATAACAACTCCAATTTGACCTTAATTGTCCACGACATATCCCTCCAATGCTGCCACAAGAACAAGGAAGCGAAACTAGCAATCAATTAGGGTTTTTCGGCACTAGAATCACTTTAGAAGACTTGAAATCACCTAGGGTTGATATTAAAAACACGAGGGAGTATGTACTGAACATAAACCACTTAAAACAACCTCCCAAACAAGCTGGAACAACACAAAAATGAGCAACAACAAGAAGAATAAGAAACTTACTAGCGCCACGAGATTCCCGATACTTGATTTGTATTGTTTGCCCTTTGTTTGGGTCTTGGATCATGAGAGAAACTTGAGAGAATGTTTTTAGGGCTATAAGGTCTGGATACACTGAAAAATAATGACTTAAAACGGGTTTGAGGCATCTTATATATACCCATATGTCTTAAACCACCAATGTGGGCCCCACAGAGAGCTGTTTGGCGCAATCTTGCAAAAATGCGAATGTCTCTCTACTCCAAGATCATATTGATAAACGTTTTAGTGTGTTTGAAACAAGACTCATAGATATTCAATTTTGTGGGTATATCACCTCGTAATTCCAGGTAAATTGGGAGAAAAACTTAGTAATATTTGATCTAAAGTTTATGTAAAACTATGAACCTAAGTTGCGACAACTTTTGTCGACTTTTGTTTCATAACTCGTTTGACTTCAAGACTTATGATACGGCTATTATATGATTCAAATACCTTAAAGCACGATCTTTTGAGTATATTAAGCACCTCTAGGTTTACCCAAAAATATGGGTTACAACATCCTTGATTCGTTTAACTTCTAATACTTTTTAACCACTCTTATACACCCTTGTATCATTTAAGACCAATAGGATTAACTTATTATCATCTTAAAGATAATATCTTCATGTATTTACATCGAATACCTTATGGCATGAACTAACATACGTGAATATGGGTTGTAATAATCTAACCCCGATCAAAATATCCACTTCTGATCAAACTTCTCAAAAACCTTCAAATTTCTAAGTTTCGCCAAATGACCCCAAAATGACCTATGAACCTCCGAATCCACTTTCGGACGTGCGCCCAATACTAGAATAACAATATGGAGCTATTCCCAAACTCGGAATTCCAAATGAACATCCATAACATTGAAATGCACTTCAACTCAAATTTATAAATTTTTTCCAAAATGCCAACTTCCACAATAGGCGCCAAAACGCTCTCGGATCATCCAAAACCCAATCCCGACAAACGCCCAAGTCAAAAATCATCATGTCAACCTGTTGTAACATTTGAATTCCGATTCTGAGGTCGTTTACCAAAAAACCTAACCTTAGTCAATTCTTCTAACTTAAAGCTTCTGAAATGAGAATTTTCTTTCCAAATCAACTCTAAACTTCTGAAATTCCAATTCCAACCACGCGTACAAGTCAAAATACCTAAAGTGAAGCTACTCATGGCCTCAAACAGCTGAACGACGTGCTAGAGCTCAAAACGATCGGTCGGGTCGTTACAATGACTCTAATAGAAAAGAAGCCACGTGAAGCGCACGCTTCCCAGAAGATTTAGAAGACTAAGAGAGAAGAAAGGTTTTGAATAGTTTATATACAGTTCACACAATATCAAAGTGGTAAAAAACAACATTTAGCATATTAGGCTCAAACACGTAAAAAAATCATATAATAAATAAAAGTCAAGTACAACAGTTATTGTAAGCTCGAATTCTTTACCATGAACCAGAGATTCTGGGTTCGTTCTCCAGCAGAGTCGCTAGAGCTGTCACAACTCCTTTTTCCTGAGGAATAGGGAGTTTTGCCAATTAAAGTGACATTAAACGAAATGAGATTATTTATATAATTTAGAGTCGCCACTTGGAATAATTTATGGTATCCCAAGTCATCGATTTATTTTAAATCCCTAATCAAGAAAATTTGACTTTGTTTTAAAGTTCGCGAAACCAGAAGACTAGGTAAGGAATTCTTTTAACTCGGGAGAATGTGTGAGGCACTCCCGAGTTCTATGGTTTTAGCACAGTTGCTCAACTATTAATAATTGACCTAATTATCTAACTTAATGCATGTTCAAAATCTATTGTGTATTTTTAACTTGGCAGAATACATCGGCAGGCCATTAAACTTGTCCTCACTTTTTACTTTAACACTTCATTTTAGTTCTGTTCTATTTGAGCACTCCAACTACATCTCAAATGTGTCATTTAGACACAAAATTTATAGGCGTCCAAACATAATAGATGCGTGGAATTCACATGCCAATGTAACCAATAAGATGGAGACACATGAGTTTATTAAAAATTAAAGAAAGACTTTTAAGAAAATAAAAAGAATAAAAGAAAAAAAAGAAACCCAACCCACCCCTCCCCTCCATCATCTTCCCAAACGACCCTGACCCCTCTTCCTTTCCATCTTCTTCATCAAAACTAAAGAACAAAGTACTTCCATAACCATGGCTTGGCTCAATTCTAGGCCAAATTGCCGGAAAATGGAGTTTCAGGGTTCCAAATCGAACAAGAATGAAATGCGCTGGGTCGTTTGAAAATTAGGGTTCGAAGTTGGCTGGGTGTTCGAGATTTTGGTTGTAAACGATGATACAAGGTGAAGTCTGAAGATTTGAGCTCGATTTGAACTGATTTTCTAGGGTTTTGGGTTTGAAACTTGAACTGATTTTTCGACGAAGAAGACGAACTTAGGTCTTCTGATTTTGCGGTTATTTGTTCAAATTGATCACTAGGGCTTGGTATTAATGTTGATTACAATTCTCATTTCAAGTTTTAAATCGTTTGGTAAAGATTTGGCTGATATTGGTTTATTTTGAGTCTGTTGAAGCACGATGAAACACTTCGAGTTCTTCAGTCGACAAACTTAGAAGAAGTTGCAATTCTGGGTTCAAAATTTGGTAGGATTTGGTAGTAATCCTGGGAACAAATCTGAAAATTTAAAAAGAGAAGTTCACCGGAAAAAATTTCTGACATAAACTATTCATTTACCGGTAATAAATATGTGGTATTTGTTTTTTTGATGATTTCACGCGCTTGAAAAATATGAGAAACACTTGCCTTGCCATGTCAGCATTTTGTGTCTAAATGACACAGTAAAGGCCTAGTTAAAGTATTCAAGTGAAACATACTTAAGATAGAGTGTCTAAGTGAAAAGTGAGGACAAGTTTAATGGCCTGCGATGTATTCTGCCTTTTAACTTTCTAACCGCTTTATGTTATTCAACCGCTTTTAGTGTTATGGAATTTATTTGAACGAGTCACGATGTCGTGCACCCGTTGTTTTTGTACATATTGCGAATCGCATCACGTGAAATGCACCCACGATTTATAACATGTTTATTTTATTGTTATTTGAAGTGATGGTCGAGTCATGTGAAATGCACACTCGAATTGGGGTTATGTATCATGACTATGCTATGGGAACCGTACCCATAGTCACGATGATTTATTATTACAACGACAACGACCCAGTATAATCCCACAAGTACAATGATTTATTATTAATCGCGCCTAAAAGGAAATTAGCGATGTTTATGAAGTAATTACTTTCCTAAACTTTTAGAAATTACTGTGAAAGTCTATGGATTTATGAAATCTATTTGTGATTAGAATTATAGGAACAAGAATCTTAAAGAATATATAAAGACTAATCGTAATAGTTGAAGCGCACAGAAATGATAACATGATCCAATTAGACATGGATTCGAATTAGATCCTTAAGTGATAGTAAGAAACTACGTCCAACAAGCTTGAATATTTCCTCTTAATTAACTGATTCACATATGGATTGCAACATGAATAAATAATATAAAGAGCTGCGTTTGGTTAAGGAACTATACCGGACCTACCACAGGTCCAGTAAAGTAAGAATGGGCCAATTAAAGCCCAAAAACACAGCCCTTAGAGTGGTCAATCTTTCAGTGGACCAACTTATATGGGCCTCAAAACTGTTGGGCCATATAGCTGTAGAGTCCAGTGGACTCCAAATCCATACACAGGCTCAAGTTGAAATTCAGGGGTTGAAAAATCAAAATACGTTTCAACCACAAATCTTAATAAAATAATTGAACTACTTATATGAGTGAATGAGCCATCACCTTTATGTAAGGGAACTTTAACAAATAGATGCTAAATTCAAACAACGCAACCAAATCCTACTTAATAACTCCAATGAGACATGCTTACAGAATTAGGAGTTAATAGAGGGAGGAACTCAAACTAGTTTGATGATTAAACATACTGAATCTCAAAATCAGGCAGAAAACGACCAACTCAAATGTTATTCATGATTCAGTAAAGCAGTGAAGGCGTATGAACATAACTATTAGCTGGTAAACAACCGGTAATTGACCAAATAAAGGTCACAATTGAAGACTAAGGTTCAGCAAGAACAGAAGAAAGCAAATCAACAGCTAACTCAATCCTTCAGATTCCCAGAGAGTGTGTAGCAGACGGGTAGCTGTTTTAAAGATCTTTGCAATCCCTTTTTTTGTTTCGTTTTTGTATTGGAGCTTTCAAACTCTTCAGTTGCAAAAAAAAAAAAAAAATTGCTTTCTGTTTCTTTACGCGAGGGGTGCGTGTATGTTTTGCTGATGAATCCTTAACTGGGAGAGGTGAGAGATGAGTGAGATGAGAGATGGGAGGTTTTTGAAGGCGGCTAGGGTTCTGTAAAGGGGGGGGGGGGATCCGTTTTCTCTAAGGGGATTTGGGGGAGATGAGTGTTTTAATGAGTGAGGGGAAGGGAACTACATCATTCTGGTGCTGAATGGTATCGTTTGGGAGCTGAAAGGGGATTAGGTCGGGTATGGCTTTGGACTAGGGGAGGATGTTTGGCAATTGGGCCGTTGAAATTCTGGGCTCAATAAGCAGACCTATTTTCCTTTGCAAGATTAACCCAATTCAAAAAAAACTATTAAATCCTCCTCTTATTTTTTTAAATTTAGCCACTTAATTTAATACTCCAATTTTGAAACCAATCTTTGCAAAATCAAACCAATTATTCATTTTAAAATTACCAAAAAAATAATTAACTATATTAAAAGTAATTAATTAAGACTAAGAATGCAACAAAGATGCCAAAAATAACTAATGTATATTTTTTGTGACTTTATTTTAACCATGCTTTTAACCTATGATTAATTCCTAAATGCAATTAACACACAAAATGAAAGATAAAATATTTTGATGATTTTTATGATTTAAAACAATTCTAAATATACATGAATCGTGCAAAAAATAAAAGAAAAACTTGTAAAATTCCCTTAAAATAATTAAAATTTATTTTTGGACTATTTTTAGGAGTAATTTTCCATGTAGGGCAAAAATTAGGCGTTATCAACACACATAAAATACGTAACAAATAGACCAACAATTCTCAATCCCTTAAGTCAAGATTAACCACGATACTTACCTCACTTCGCAACCAAATCAATGCTCAATTGTAACTTTTTCTCTAGAATTAGCATCCATTCCAATAAAATCTAACAAAATATAGTCCAAATAATTCAAAATAAGCTTTAGAAGTTGGTATAAGATCAACATTGATGGTGCCTTTAGGAGCAATTGTCTTCAAGGAGGAATTAGCGAAGCCATACGTGACAACAAAGGTCAATGGAGAATGAGTTATATCAAAAAAATACGAGAATGAGTTATATCAAAAAAATACATGCAACAGCACCAATCCAAGCGGAACTACAAGCATTACAGCATGCACTTCAACTAATTATCAGGGAAAAAATCCTTCCAGTTGAAGTAGAAACAGATGCCACAGAGGTCATACATTTTTTTCGCGATGATTATCCAACTTACAATGATTTAATCTATGAATGCATGTGGTAATGGAGAAGCCAACGCTACAAGGGGAGATCACAATGAAGCATAGCTTCCGCGAGGGGAACATGGTAGCACATCTTTAGGCAAAAGCAGCTCTTATGCAAACTAGCTATAATAAGTTATGCTCCGTTGTTTTACCACCTGAATTTGTAATAGATGCCTATCACAAAGATCAGGATGGTTTTATCTATGTAAGGAAATGTTCAACTAAAATGTGTTGTAATATGGCTTGTTTAGGTAATGACAATTCCTTAGAAGGCATAACTTTAGCCCATCGTGGCATGTGTAACAACAACAGTGCAACGTGTCACGTACCCTAGTTATTATTAATATAAGTACCTTTTATGTTTTAAAAAAACTACCCACGAGTGAAAAAGATTCAATGTTTAATATTTTTGAAAAAAAGTCAACAAAAGTCAATCGCAGGCCCGCTTGGTCAAAACCCGAGATTCGGACCAAAACCTAATTACCCATTCACCCCCGAGCCCGGTTGTGTAATTATTTTTGTAATCCGATCTCAATTGGAGGTCTAAATCTCAATTTCTCAAAATCTCCAATTTCTACCAAATCCCTAATTTCTACCATAAAAAGCATAGATTAAAGGTTAAAATCGTTGGGTGTTTATAAAATGTAAGGAAACAAGTTAAAATATACTAACCTATGAAGTTGGGATGAAACCTCTTCAAAATCACTCTAGTCCGAGCTCGAACTTGAAAACGGTGAAAAATGGGATAATTTCCGATTCTTAGAAGCTTTAAAGACTAGGCGTTAGGTGTTCATCGTGTTCGTAAGATACCTGACGCGATCGTGAATCATTATGGCCTAACTGCCCTTCGCGTTCGTGAGATGCTATACGCATCCGCGATAGCCTGTCCCTGCTGGCCTTTGCGTTCGTGAGCCTAGGCTCACGCTCGCGTAAAGCAACTGACCAGCTCCCCTAGGTCCCTCCCTAACACTTTGTGAGAGGAAGGTCACGTTCGCGAAGGGTAAACTCCCCCTACTACTTTATTTTTACAACCAGCTCCTCATGTTCACGATGAATGAATTCCTCCCTCGCCCAGATTCCCTTACGCAATCACAAGAGTACCTTCACAACCGCGAAGCACAAAACCTCAGACACCAGCAACAGCTGAACCAACAGATTCCTAAAGTCCAAAAATGATGTGTAGCCTATTCGAAACTCACTCGAGCCCATTGGGCTCCAAAACAAACATGCACACATGTGTAATAGCATCATACAAACTCGCTTGTGCGATCAAAACAAAAAATAACACCTAGAACTACGAATCAGACATCAAAATGGATGAAATTTTCAAAGAAACTCAAGAATTTTAAGTCTGAATCCAACCAAATCAACTCCATTTTGCACCAAAATTTGCAAACAAATCTTAAATAGTAAAATATCTTAACCAAAATCCGAACTCGCTAGCCATAAAGTCAACCTACGGTTAAACTTCGGAAATCTTTAAACCTTCAAATTACTAGTCCTCAACAAATCATGTCAAATCAATTTAGGGACTTTCAAATTTATTGTTGGGTATACGCCCAAGTCTAAACTCACGATACGGACCGACCGGAATCTTAAAAATACCGATCTGGTCGTCTACACAAAAATGTTGACCGCAATTAACTCAAATTATTTTTAAAGCTACAATTCATATTTCCTTCAATTTTTCATATAAAAACTTTCCGAAAAAAGACACGAATTATGTACGCAAATTGAGAAATACTAAACGGAGTTAATCGAGGTCTCGAAATTCTAAACGGAGCTAATCGAGACTCCATCTCCTGTTCCATTCGGGCTTGTTCACCATCTCAATTATCATCCTTTCTTCCCGATCCCCCTGCATTATGCTACCATAAGAGAAAATTAAAAGTCAGTTTCAAGGATTGCACAAATATAAACACATAGAACAGTTAGTTCACGTATTCAGACAAGCATGTTTCCCTGAGATACGTAAGGACCTCTGTTTGTTAGATGTAGGCCTATATCGCGAGCGTTTGACAAACATTCAGATTTTGACACATTCAGATCCGAAGCAAGCGTTAATATCATTGATAGGATATGCGGGTTACAATAAGGCTTCATCATTGATACAAGATGGGGAAAATTGTTAACATGTTTCTCAAAAGTTTACAAAAGATTGCATCGGCTTATAGATCCGGCCGTAGGGAATGAAAAAATATATGAAAGGGAAATTAACTAGCAACTAAATAATCATCCCATAGTCTCCTCCCAAGCTTTCTTCTTCCGGTTCTTCCTCGGGGTCCTCTTCAAGCTCATGTTCTTCCTCATCATTGTTGTATTTTGATTACTTCTTTGGATGCTCTTCTGCATCAATTTCTGACTCGATTTATATGTATTCAATCACTTGGTTATCATCATCTGGAGGTGGCAGCATGTGGTCAACCAATCCAGGAACTACTTGTCAATGCATGAAGGCGATGACAAGATAGTGGGGTACAATCTCGTGGTATATTTGCAAAGCTGCTATTGAATCCTCCAATCTGGTTAGTCCATCTCTAATGGGCCTATAAAACTCGTCATGTTCATTAATACATGAAAAGTACTCAGGCGTACACCAGGGATTTTTTCCCATTACCATTGTGATCAAGTCGTTCCATTCATTTTGGACCTCCTCACCCTCAATATCGAGATCTGCCCTTTGTAATCATCCTTATACAAAGTTGTACTTATCCAGAGAGGCACGTCTTGGATTAGATCAAATTACCTTAGAACCCTCAGAGGTGCATATGACTGAATCCCTTCCAGTCCTACCAACTCGATGAAGTGCTTGCCCGGGCTTCTCAAGACTGCTCTACCACTCTACTAGGAAAGTTTCCAATTTATGAATGCTCCACTCAGATGGGTCAACATTTTCCTCCACTCCTCCTGGCCATGTGGTGTAGTCCAAAGCCTCATCCTTTCATTATGGCTGCAGATCATGTTACTAATGTCAACAACGTAGTCTACGGTTGCCTCCCTTTGGAAGAAGTGCTCTATAGGCCATATTTGTAGTAACAAATTGCAGCCTCTGAAGAAAACATATCCTCTTGAGCACTCTGACAGTGTTGGAAATGTTTCTTCCATTACCATAGAAATGAGGGTAACTTGCAAATTTCCTCAGAAGGTCGCTCAAACTAGCGGCAGCAAGTTGATATTGATTATCCCCTTTCTTTATGGGAAAACCAGCAGTCCCAATAGTGCTAGAGAAAAGGTTAAGGGGCGGAGGCTCTCCCATGCTTCTTGATCGCACTAGAATTTTTCAAGATGCCACTCATAGCTCTCCCGATGTCTGAATCTGTCAAATAGCTGGTCCAAACTCAGCCATCCATCTTTGACATTTCTTAAGTTCTTGTTGCTTGTCATACCCAGTGTATGGAGAAACTTGTGGCCTGGCATGACAATTGGTAGTATCAGTTTTTGCCTCGCGAATGGTAACTCCGTGAAGCTGGTAATTTCCTCTTGTGTCGGCATCAATCACAATCAACAAATTTGAAGACCACCTTAGTTGCGTCCCAAAACTCTACCAATATCCTAGTAAGTACTTTTATGACTCAGATGCTCATCAGGGTAGTTAGTGCTCCCAGGTGTGTTCTAATCTTGTTCCTGTGCTCCCGTAGAATGTTCCTCCATCGCTACTTCAATTTGCGAGATGCACCTATGACCATGTTAATCTCGGGGACATTGTGGTTGATTTCCATCTAAAGAGGTGAAAGGTTTTGCAAGTATTTCTTCGAATCTTTAGTGTTTTATCTTGATTGGTTCGTCGTTTGCTACGAGTAGAGTGTTTCCTAAATTTTGAGTTGGGCTTAATAACTGCGAGACATTATGTCAGTTGGCCAGATAAAGTTATTCTCTAAAACTAAAGAGTTTTGATAAAAAGGTTCGGAGGGCTATAAAAGACAACCCTTGCGTGTCATTTGTGTGTGATTAAGTGCGGACAAGACTCGATAGGAAAGATGTGATGACACTATATAAAAACAGATAATTGGGGTAAAATGGTCTTATAATTAAACAGTTACGCATGTATCAGCATGTTGAAAGTGTAAAAAAGTAAAATAAAAAAAGGAGTAACATGTATTTGCAGGTTAAGCACAATTAAAGCAGAAAATAACAAAGCGTCCTCAAAGTTTAAGTCTAGCCTAAGTCTGCTAAGGTCAGAACCTAAGTGTAAATGATTCCCTAGCAGAGTCGTCATGTTGTTGCACCCTATTTTGCACTAGTCAAAATAAAATACAACTAATGATTCTTCTGAAGTTGATAAAAGAGAATCATCACCTAATATTTTAAGGTATATTAGGGTACCTATGGGTTTGTGAGATTATTATCCTAATGGTTTGCTAACCGGTGAGATTTGGGTAAGGGTTCCAGTTATTCTAAGGGGAAGTTATTAGGCACCTCTCAAAATCTACCTAAGGTAGCTCCTTAGGCTTAGGCTAGGTTGAGGAAAAGAAATATCTATATTCTTCTTAATCCTATGTCTAAAGTCTATAAAATACTCTAACTCTTATCTAAGAAGTTACTACTTTGAGAAAGTTGTATATATATTTTGAAAAGAGAAGATATTGTTTGTGAGTTCCTAAAATAGGATATCATGTGTATATTTATTGAATACTAGATATGCTTTGGTCTTTGAGGAAGATCTTTAAACCACTTTGTTTTGAAAAAAGTTGAATGTATGTTTCAAAGAAAAGGTGGTTACTTATTTGTAACTTAGCATAGTAGAGATTTTTTTTTTTGAAAATATACCTTTGAGGTGAGTATGCTTTATTTAAGAAATTAGTTGCCACGAGAAAGTCTTGTATTTAAACCTGTGCGGTTCATTATTTTGAAAACTTGATCATGTTTGTCATTTGCCTTTTGAAGATAACTTCTTGTATTGCTCTTGCGATCTATTTTTCCAACGAGAGTTTGTTATTACTTTTGAATATGCCATAATTTAAAACCTTTCTGAAAATTCGTTAGTGATGACAAGATAAAGTCTTTCATTTTGTTAAGAAAATAAATCGAGATTGATTAGTTATCAAACATTAAAGGAATTAAAACAAGTAGGATTTCTAATTTAGCTTTTACCTACGAGTCATGGTTTGCCTATGTTCCTAAACAGTCAAAGTATAAAAATTATCTGATAATAAAGCTAGTCATTCATAGATATACATATGAAATAATAAACATCAACAAATATGGTTTAAAATAAATAGGGGAGAGGGGTCGCACTCTTGATATGGGCCAGCAGATGTTCAAGACCAATATAATATGCACGAGTAGAGAACTCAACAGGAACGAGGCATCCTGGATCTAGAAATTGGGTTTGAGCTCCAAGTGGGCTCAACATACCCAATTTGAATTCATGCATAAAAAGAGGGGAGAATAATTAGAATACCCATGTGAAACAGAAATACACAACATCATGACAAAACACAAGAGCTGAAGAACACACTGGAGTCATTTCCTCTTTTTGTGTTAATCCAATGAGGATTAATAAGAGTTAATGACCAAAAGACTTGGCATAAATCCCCATTTATGGATATATTTCCCCTTTTGAACCCTTAACACTTCAGAGTTCATAAGGGTCTCACAGACCCCGAGCAGTGCTTCTGTCAAGGAGGGCTGACATAACTATAAAGAAGTGTTCTCATCCAAATAGCTTCAGACACTCACTATTAATCTTCCCCACAGGTTTAAGCACAAATAAAGGGATCAACAACGTAATTTCATATTTCCAAGGTACAAATAGTAAACGTAAAAGTCACAGTAAACCCTTTAATGTTTGATAATGAACTCACCCCTACTTTTATGCTTTCCTCTACTGCAAGTGTGACTTATAACTACCTTGTACCTCATGTCAATGACCTGTATAACCACTAATAACTATCCTTGTGTGTCAACAAACAATGGTACGATCAAGAGTAAGGCAGAGACTTTAAAAGACCGGAGTAACCAAGGAAAAGGCAGAGGTAGAGGTGCCTTGCCACCTAGTGTACAGAAAATGAATGCTAAGAAGTAAAAATCTGGCCAGGGGAGAGGAAGAAGCTTATCAGACTCTGATTCATATGTCCCATCTTGGGAGGCCTTTGAAGGCAACTCATTGCCTCAATTTGAAGAGCATAATGAGGAGCAATCTCAACCACAGGAGAAGTCTGATCCCCGAGACGAGCCTTCCACATCTCAGCACACATCCCAAGGCATATCCAACACTATCCATGAGTCCAATGCATCTGCACCTGACTCTGATTCTGATGATGCCTTCAACGATGGAAAAGGAGGAAAGGTTGAAAGTATGAGAAAGAGAGGACCAAAAAGAATATGGTCTGGGAAGACAGGTTCTTGAGCTACAATTCATCTGATGACTTCAAAAAGGGATGGCAAGAAAGGTCTCTAACTCATGAGTAAAGATTCCACGCAAAAGATCTAGATAAGTACAATCTGATAGTCTTAGAGCAGTTTACAAAAAGAAAAGGCTAGATGCAGTTCACAAAAGAGCTGGTTGATGTCAATGAGCATCTTTTTCGGGAGTTCTACACCAACACATCGCACATTGTCAAGGGGACCAAGGTTACCAAAGTGCGCAATCTCAAGGTTAAACTTGATTAGGAAATATTGAATGCATATCTGGTACTTGAGGATGTTGAGCCCAAGGAATACCTGGCCAAGATAGCTGAGAAGGAGGAAGTCCGACCTTGGCTTGTTATTAGCTCCAACCCTACACCACTATATAATGGCGAGGAGTGGTCGATGCAACTTTTACCAGAAGAGTCGGGATCGATTTTCACAGGAAGTTAATATCGGTTGGGAATTGGGTTTCTATCTATCTAGCTATGTGTGTTGTTCTTAATTGCAGCTTTTACCCGAAGGGTCGGGATCGATTTCTACAGAGAGTTAATATTGGTTGGGAATTGGGTTTCTATCTATCTACCTATGTGTGTTGTTCTTAATTGCACTTCTAAACATATTGGATTTGTTTCTATACTACTTTTAATTCTACTGATTACTGAAAATAAACTAAATACAATATTTTTGTAAAGTTTTCTCAAGTGATAAAAAGCACTAGGGAAGTGACTTACACCTAGGCGAGTATCTAATGGGATCTAAAATTTAGGACAAGCTTGTTATATTTGGGGTCGTGATATAACCTTTTCACAAAATTACTCACTCTATACCTCTCGGTAGTTTGAGTGACTTTGCCCTAATTAGCTTTCTCAAACCCAATTGGGTGTTCAAATAATACAAGTAAAATTGGCTCAAGTCGGATATTACTATCTCTAGGTTTAACCCTTTAATTGGGACTATCAAGTCTCTTGAATGTACCCCAATTCCTTGTTAGCCTGAATTTCCTAGACTTAGTCCCCCTTTCTCAAGAAGAGTCTAAGTCATTAAGGCATGAATCAGTATTTGCAACCACCAATTCTACACTTAAAGCATGAAACAAGCTAAATATCACTAACCCATAAATAATTAAGCCCTAAAATAGAAGACCCATTAAATACCTACACTAGGGTTGGGTCATAACCCTAGATAATGGGTTTAGCTACTCATAATCAAAGTAGAAATCAAAGATGAAGATGAAATATAATCCATAAAAGTTAATTACAAGAAGAAAATCTAAGATTAATAGCTAAAGTTGAACTAAAATTACTCTAAGTAGTAAAATACGGTTGTTCACGAGCTCTTCAGTACAAAAGATAACCTAAAAATCTGAAGAAGATCTATTTATACACAGCTAAAATTACAGGACAAAAATACCCCTACGGAGATTCCACTGTCAGCGCAGTACTGAGCGCCTCAGTGCTTGGACTTCCACGGCCGCACAAAAGCAAACACGGACCGCATTTCTTCTCTTCTGAGCTTGGTCTAGACTTGATTCCGCTGGGAGCGTAAAAATGACCACCACAGCGTTGGCTTCAATCGCGGCCGCGTAAAATATTCGCGGACCTCGCTCTCCATTTGAGCTCAATTTTCCAGGCCTTTAAATCTAACTTTCACCCTCAGCAAAATAAACACCGTAGTCGCGTCAAGTAATTCCGCTGCTGCACTATTTTACCGCGGTCAGCTGTCCCTATCTACCTTTAAAACACCTCTCTGAACCTCAATTCCACTGTCAGTGTAATTGTGGCCGCCCCAGCGGTCTGCACTATTTTATCGATGTCAGCGCTTTTTCTCTCAGCTTTGAACTTGTGCAGATTTAACTCATTTATGAGCTGGTTATGACTTTCTTGCTTCATTTTGACCAAATCCTGCAAACAAGCACAATAAGTCAGTTTTCGAGAATACTTTTACACATTTTTTTTATCCAAAACCTAAGAGAAAGAGAGCATAAGATAGGCTAGAATCCATAGTTATCAACTCCCCCAAATTTAAGCTTTTGCTTGTCCTCAAGCAAATAAAGTAATTCCCACCTCCACAATGTAAAAGGAAAGAGGAATTTCAGTTGTTCTAAGGTGACTTCAACAAGCATTAATTGGGACTAACAATTACCCTCAACACAAATGTATTATCAACAGCACACAACCTTTTTACCACCAAGGCTCTAGTGCGACACAAGAGCTTCAAGAGTTGACTTAACTCATCAAGGAAGCTCGTTCTACTACATAGGTCGTTGTGGAACCCAAACTCTTTCTCCTCTGCTCTCCATAAGCAAATTTCACTTTAGATTATACCACTCAGAACAAGGATTGTGGAAAAATACACTCATCTCTCTCAAAGGAAGGTCATAAGTCTGGCTCTAAGTACCATATGCTTGCCCCTAATGTGAATCACCACTAATGTAAGCTCACTCAACCTGAAATCATATAGGGCTTATGCGGGAATGTAATAAAGGCTTTTGGTTCAAGGTAGGATATATTGGTCTATGAAGGTTTCATCTTCCCTTAAGCACTTTATTTTCTCATTTCGGCTCACACATTCTTGACTCTTTGAGTCATTTTTCTTCTTCCCTAGGGGACTATAGAGACACACTGTCACTCTTTCTTGTTCATGACAATCATTTTTCTCCTTTCTTGTCATTCCAAGCCTTTCATCATTGTTTTTATTGAATCCCTTTATTTTTTTATATTATTCACTTTCTTTTTGACTTTTTGGCTTTTCTTTCTTTTTCTTTCCGCCTTCCCTTTTTTTCATTTTGTACCTTTTGTCACTTTTGCATTCCTCATCTCTCCCCCCAACCTTATTCTTTTGCCAATTGTGCAAAGGAAAGATCGGTTGCCAAGAGAGGGTCATTTTAGAACGGATAAAGGCTTGTATCATGGTTATTGAAAGAACAAGGGCTTCAGCTCAACGGGGTTGACTAGGGATATCATATTTGGTGGGTTATGGATGATTTTGAGTTTTAATTTGGAACAAGGAGAGCCTATAATCATTTCTAAAGTCGAGCTTCACTTAGAATTTTGCCTAGACAAGCATTTGGGGCAAGTTCTAGACTTATTGGCACGGGACTTGGACTTGTAAATAAACACCTTACCTCACAAGCTATTGGATTGCTAAAGAGAATAAAGTCGAGGGCCCACAACAACTTTATCTAAGATTGAGAAACACAAATGGCTCCTAAAAACCACTCGATGATTGTTTAGTCAACACAAGAGTCTAAAGGTCAGAACTAGCACCATTCTTTTCAAATCAACTTGTTTCTAACCATAAGGTCAAAGGTAAATGTGTTAGGCCCAAGTGAAGCTTTGCCTAAGACACTTTTATTCTTTACGACTATTAACACAAAATCATAAAGAAAATGGACTCAAACCCTTACGAAGGTTGTCATGCCATCCATCATCGGGAAGAGCCACCCGGTTCACATAAATTCCACCTTTGGAAAGAACCGTGGCATTAAGAAAACCAAAGGCTTATTGATCACAAAAACTTGTAAAAGTAAGAAGCTACAAATTGAAAAAGAAACTACTAAATGAAATAAGAAGCTATGCTATTAAGGAAAATTTCAAAAGAAGTCATAAAGTAAAATACAGAAAGTAAACTAAATATGTACAATAGGGGATTGAGACGAATATACATAAAAGGGGAATGAATATATACATGGAAAGGTAACTTTATATACATACCGAAATTGAAAAAATAACGAAAAGTGAAAAATAAATGACAAAGTTATATACATACCAAAAGTGATAAATAACAATAATGAAAATAAGTATCATAATTACATTCTAGTATCAATCAAAATTGGACCCCCCCCCCCCTTAAATTAAAAAATAGCATTGTCCTCAATGCTAAAAGCAAAATAAGATCAAGGAGAGTTAGAGAGTAAAGAAAACTCCATATGGTTCCTCTGCCTACATGGGGTCACTGGCTGGGTCTTGTGGCTGGGTCCCTAGGTCACCTCTCTCGGGATCCTCCAACTGAATCTCCAAGTCATCTGTCTGGGGAATCACCCCTCTCCTCATAGGCTCTCTGTCAGCCTCCTACTCTGGTACATGTGATGCCTGAGCTGCTAGAACTGGTTCCTTCATTAATAACTCTAATGGGATGTCGCCAGCTGATCTAATCTTGTCCACCTCCATCCTCAGCAACTTTACTGACTCCTTAGAAACCTGATTTTTCTTCATTTTCTTTATTTGCTTGCTCAAGTCTGTGATTGCCTTTCCCTGTGCCTCCAAAGTAGCCATAATCAGCTTCTTGTTGACTAGGAGCTTCTTCTGGTTGTCCAGAAGCTCCTTTAGTGATTCCTCTACGGAAGTTGGCACTTGAGGCTGTATCGGAGCTTATTGAGCTGCCACTGTGCTGGATATGACAAACAACTTTGATGTCACTACTTGCATCCAGTTGTTGATACTGGATAGAGTTTGGTTAACCCTTAGTGCAGTGAGAGGGTAAGTTGATGAAGAAGGCACCGAAGTAGGCATGGAAGTAGATGGTCCGCAAGGAGGTTGTGGTATGGAAGTAGGAGGCTAGGAACCGGTGGCCACCACTCCTGGCTCTTCAGATTGGATAGATAAAGTGAAGGCTTTGCCCTTTGAGAACCTTGTAGGCTGTACCAGGAGAATGGTCTCTTTGGTTTCACTTTTGTATCAAAGTCCCTTCCCTCGACTTCCTGATCCTCCATGTCCATGGTGAGGAAGTTCGGGAAAGGGTATGAGCTCTCTCATTATTGTTGACCACTCTGGTGATCACCCTGGACATAATGTTCCCCATATAGATCGGGTACCCCACCATGATATCCCCCACTATAATATCCGGGAGACCGGCATATCACTGTCATGAGTAGTGGGGTCTAACCAGCTGCACACGAATGTCTCATAACACTTCACCTTAAAGCTCAATGTGTTCCTATAGATTGGAACCCCAAGTGTCAGCCAAGCTGGAGTAGTCCCTGGTAGAGCAATCACTGATGCCAGACACGGGCGAGCCAACTCATCCATGGCCACCTTCTCCAAATACAAGGACTCATCCTCATCATTAAACCCAACATAGTTATTCAGCATCTTGCCATCAAATCTGATCTTCTAGTTCCGCACCTTGGTCACAAAGGTGCCCCTTTTGATATGGGCTACGTTGGCATAGAACATAACTCTTTCACTAAATTCTCATTGGCCTCCGACAACTTTCTTGTGAAGAATTTCCACCCCACTCTTTCATCAAATTGCTTCTTCACATTGGGGTTGTGGGGTAGAAGATCCTTTTTTATAAAATTCCTCTCATATGTGAGTGACCTCTGAGGCCACCATTCCTGAAATATATGGTAGGCTTTCTTACTGACAAATCTTTCATGCCATACCACTGGGTTCCTCGTTCTCTCTAACCCACCTGTTTGGGTGTCACCACCCCTCCCATCGTCAGGGATATCGGCATCTACATCAATTGGTTCCTATCTAGGTGGAGAAATTGTAGGAGATGCTGATGCTGAAGACTCACTACTTTCCTCTGAGCCACCAGACGACTCAGAAGAAGCAGGAGAAGTAGGGGAAGTTAGAGGTGTAGGCTCGTCTCTCAATTGGAATCTCCCCTAGAAGTCTGCGAGAATATGGGTTGGCACTGGACTCCCTTCTGAAGCTTCCTGGGAAGGGACATAATCACTACCCTCTAAATAGGATGCAACTCTATTCACAGCTTTGATTGTTTTCCTCAACTTCCCTATTGATTTCTGGAACGCTAAGGGTAATTTGTTCCTTCCTTGACCTCCTCTTCCCCTGCCTCGGGAGGATTCAGCCCTCCTTTTTTGTGCATCACCGGCACCTCTAGATCGTACCATTGTCTGTAGATAAAATCAATGAAAGATCATTAGTATTGGTGCTAAAAGAATCATTAAAGAAAAATAGAGGAAAAGTTGACAGTGTTTCACAAGCAGAGGTCCGCTGACAGCAGAAAAAGGAGGGCAGCCGCAGAATAGGTACTGCTGACAGCAGAAAAAGGGTCGCTGCTGAAAAAGACTGGGGATTAAACTACCTAGCCTCTAAATCTGAGGTCTGCTGAGAGCAGAATTTTGGGCGCGGCCGCGAAAATTTAACCGTTGTCCGCAGAAAAACAAACGCGGTCGCGGACCCAATTTGACAATTCTCTGAACTTAAATTTCACTGTTCGCAAAAAATAAATTGCGGCCGTGTAAAGGAGGCCAATGTCAGTGGAATTTCCACCACTGATGCAGAAAACAGACCATTTTTAACTCAAGCTTCACACGAACGCTGACTGCGGAATCACAGCCGCGACCGCTGATTTCAAATATTAAACGGGCAACTGTAGGGTTCTTACTAGCATACAAATTAGGTTATCAATTTCTAAAATGAACAACCCTACCCCTCATTAAGCCTACTCAACAAGTGTCCGCATGAATTTTTAATCTCAACGCCCATATTATATGGATTAATCAAACCCTAATAATAAGCTAAGAAGAAGCTAAACTAAGAGAAAAGAAAAGCACAAAATTAAAAAACAATTTGATGATTTGAGTATACCAATAGTTTGATGAGTGTTGGAAATTGACTTCTAATTGGTGTTGTGCAGATTATGGCTCAGAGTAGGATGATGAACAGTAGAAATTTTCTTTTGAGAGAGCAAGGAGCGAAAAGGGTAAAAGGTATGATGACCTTCTATTTATGCTAAAAAGCCCAAGGGCCCACAGACTTTACCTAGCGCGGCCGCTGAATTCCACTGCGGTCCGCGCTTTGACTGTTCTGAAGAGCTGCAGAATCATCCTTATCGCTGAGAGCAAAAAAGTGGTCGTGGCTGCGGAAAGGGTTAGTTGACCGTGAAAAATCCACCGCAGACGCAGTTCAAACTTTAGAGAGTTCACATTTTAGCCTTTTCAAGCCTGTGTCCGCTACCAAATAATGCCCCCCGAAAAAGCTTCCGCTGACCGCGGAATTTTTAGCTCAGTCAGCAGTCCAATTACAGACTTAGCCAAATTTTTCCAGTATTGTCCTGCACTGCATCAAACATTCCTACACACATCTCACAAACAGTTAGTCCAAAACAAATCCTACACTAGCATGAAAATCAAAAAGAAGAAAAATACATGGGTTGCCTCCCAAGAAGTGCCTGATTTAACGTTGCGGCACGACTCATGTTACCATCATCATTTGAAGTTAATCAAGGCCTCCACATGTCTATCATCAAATTTTCCTAGGTAGTGTTTGACTCGGTACCTATTAACTCTGAAAACTTTACCATTTTTATTTTTCAAATCAAGAGCACCAAATGGAGTCACATGTACCACTTCAAAAGGGCCACTCCATTTTGACTTGAGCTTTCCCGAAAAATAGTCGTAACTGAGAGTTGAATAAAAGAACCAAGTCACCCTCCTTGAATTCCTTGCTCTGGGCATATTTGTCATGTAAGTACTTCATCTTGTCCTTATACAAGGACAGTCTAGAATAGGTATGAAACCTAAACTCATCAAGTTCATTGAGTTGCTCTACCCGGAGATTTGCTGCAACATCCCACTCAAGATTTAACCTTCTCAGTGCCCACATGGCCTAGTGCTCTAACTCAACCAGAAAATGGAACGCCTTCCCAAATACCAACCAGTACAGATACATACCAATTAGAGTCTTATAGGCAGTCTTGTAGGCCCACAAAACATCATCCAATTTCCTTGACCAGTCAATTCTATTTGCATTAACAGCCTTTGACAATATGCTATTTATCTCCCTATTGGAGACCTCAACTTGTCCACTAGCCTGAGGATGATAAGGGGTTGATACCTTGTGATTGACACCATATTTTGCAAGCAAAGTGTCAAATGCCCTATTGCAGAAATGAGAACCCCCATCACTGATGATTGCCCAAGGAGTGCCAAACCAAGTAAAGATATTCTTCTTAAGAAATGCCACCACACTCCGGGCTTCGTTGTTGGAAAAAGCCATGGCCTCAACCCACTGGGAAACATAATCAACGGCCACCAGAATGTAAGTATTTCTACATGAACTAACAAAAGGCCCCATAAAGTCTATTCCCCACACGTCAAAAATATCAACCTCAAGAATAGTGGTGAGAGGCATTTTATATTTCTTGGAAATTCCACCTGCTCTCTGACACTCATCACATCTTTTGACAAGATCACTAGCATCTTTATACAGAGTAGGCCAATAAAAACCACAACTAAGAACCTTTGAAGCAGTTCTTGCCCCACCATGATAACACTATAGGGCGAGGAATGGCAAGCATCAAGAATACTCATTTGCTCTTCTTCCAGAACACATCTCCGGATCACACAATCATTACAAATCTTGAAGAGATATGGTTCATCCCAGTAATAATCCAAGCTGTCCCATTTGAGATTCTTCCTTGGTTAGAAGAGAGCTCACTCGGAACAATGCCGGTCACAAGAAAATTGTCCACACCGGCTAACCAAGGAATACTATTTATAGAAACTAAGAGGAGTTGTTCATCCGAGAATGCATCATTAATTTTGAGACCATATTTGGGTCTCCCCTCTTCTTCCAAGCGGGACAAGTGGTCCGCCACTTGGTTTTCACTTCCTTTCCGATCAACAATCTCTAGGTCAAATTCTTGAAGCAGCAAAACCTATCTCATCAATCTCACTTTAGATTCCATTTTGGTCATCAAGTAACGGAGTGCCGCGTGATCGGTGTGAACAATCACTTTGGCAACCCATGAGATAAGGCCTAAACTTCTCCATTGCAAACACAATTGCTAGCAACTCTTTCTCCGTCACAGTATAATTAACTTGGGCATCATTCATAGTTTTGCTTGTATAGTACACCGGATGGAACATCTTGTTCACCCTTTGCCCTAAGACCGCTCCAACCACAACGTCACTAGCATCACACATGAGCTCAAATAGCAAGCTCCAATTAGGTGCGGTGATGATGGGAGTGGTAGTCAATCTATACCTGAGAAGCTCAAAATCTTTCATGCACCCATCATTAAACACAAACTTTGCATCATTTTCCAATAATTTGCACAAGGGATTCACCATCTTGGAAAAGTCCTTGATAAACCTTCAGTTGAACCCCGCATGCCCAAGAAAGCTCCTCTCTCCTTTGACGGAAGTAGGAGGAGGGAGTTTTGAAATCACTTCAATCTTCGCTTTGTCCACTTCGATATCGTTCTTTGAGATCTTATGGCCGAGGACAATGCCATCCTCGGCCATAAAGTGGCATTTTTCCCAATTAAGCAATAGATTTGTCTCCTCACATCGGGCCAACACTTTGTCAAGATTACCCAAACATTCTTCAAAAGAGTCACCCACAATACTAAAATCATCGATGAACACTTCCAAGAAGTCCTCCACCATGTTGATAAATATAGCCATCATACACTGTTGAAAGGTAGCTGGTGCATTACACAAACCAAATGGCATCCGAGAAAATGCAAAGGTGCCATACGGACATGTGAAGGTGGTTTTCTCCTGGTCCTCTGGTGCAATCATAATCTGGTTGTAGCCTGAGTACCCATCCAAAAAGCAATAGTAGGATCACCCAGCAAGTCTATCCAGCATTTGGTCAAGAAAGGGCAATGGGAAATGATCTTTGTGGGTCATTTTATTCAACTTCTGGTAGTCCATGCATACCCTCCATCCGGTGACAATCCTAGTGGGGATCAACTCATTCTGCTCATTTGTGACCACAGTCATACCCTCCTTTTTTGGCACACATTGTATCGATGAAGTCCATGAACTATCTGATATGGGGTACACAACCCCTACATCTAGCCACTTAATAACTTCCTTATTGACGACCTCTTGCATAGCCTCGTTCCACCTCCTTTGATGTTCCACGGAGGGTTTGGCATCATCCTCAAGTATAATTGTATGCATGCAAAAGGCGGGGCTTATACCCTGAATATCAGCTAGAGTCCATCCAATTACCTTCTTCTTTCTTTGAAGCACCTCAAGGGTGGCATCTACCTGCACATTAGTAAGGGAAGAGGAAAGAATAATAGGTAAAGTTGAACAAGGGCCCAAGAATTCATACCTGAGGTGTGGAGGCAAAGGTTTCAACTCCAATACGGGAGGTTCCTCGATTGAGGGCTTTGTTGGTGGAGTTTTTCTATTTTTAAGATCCAAGGAGAGTTTACGGAGCTCATAGGAGTAAGAACCCCTTCCTTGCAAGGCATTGATATACTCTACCAAGCCCTCATCCTCGGTCACATCATGGTTCAACAATACAGCTTCCAAAGGATCCTCCACGTTGATCATAGAACTCGTGTCATCAACTATCACCTCCGTCACGAGGTCCACAAAAGAACAAACCTCAGTGCTATTTGGCTGCCTCATTGATTTGCAGACATAGAAGACAACTTTTTCGTCACCCACCCGGAAGGTGAGCTCTCCTGCTTCCACATTAACCAATGCCTTCCCTATTTCGAGGAAAGGACTTCCTAATATTATCGGCACCTCATAGTCGACTTCACAGTCCAGAATCACAAAATTAGCAGGCAAAATAAACTTGTCCACCCGGACAAGAACATTGTCAATAATACCAAGCGGCCTCTTCATTATTCTATCAGCCATTTGCAATCTCATTGAAGTAGGCCTCGGTTGACCAATACCCAAAGTTTTGAATACGGAGTAAGGCATTAAATTTATACTTGCTCCCAAATCACACAAGGCCTTTGTAAAATCCGCACTCCCAATGGTACATGGAATGGTAAATGCGCCAGGATCTTCAAGCTTTGGAGCCATCAAGTGCACAATGGAACTCACTTGATGAGTCATTTTGATGGTCTCACAATCTATAGATCTCTTTTTAGTTACCAAGTCTTTCATAAACTATCACGACCCAAACCGATGGGCCGCAATGGGCACCTGGTACCTTACTCAACCGAGTACCAACGTAACGTATCTTTCTTATTACATCATCATATACAAGTGACATACTGGCCTAATAGGCCAACATAATCATTTATAAATTCAAAACATAGGCAAACAAGGCCGTACAATCTTTCACGTACATGAAATATGTCTACAAGCCTCTAAGAGTACATAAATGTCATAAAGGTTGGGACAGAGTCCCGCCATACCACACAATACGCATCTAAATCATACTAACCCAACAAGCAACTCCGAAGCAAATAGAGCGCACCAACATCTTCCGCTGAGCTGATAGCCTACTTGGAGGGCTCTCGACTTGTCTATCGGGACCTATAGGCATGAAACACAGCGTCCCTAGGAAAAAGGGACATCAGTACGAATAATGTACCGAGTATGTAAGGCACATAAATAAGTACATAACAGACATAGAAGAGATATAGAGTAATTGACTCAACTTGTAAGTCTGGATAACTCTGTAAATCATAAATCACTTTTAGGGTCATGCATATGCGTATGAATGTCATGTCGTGCATAGGTACATGTTTTATAACATCATCAGCCTCTAAGGGCATCCCATCATATCATATCGGCTACTGTGGGCAAAATCATCAACGTATATCAGTTGATCAGGTGGTGGTGCGTATATAACGACATAACCTTTCTCATATCCCATATACATATATATACACACGTATATACACATATATAACGCTATCTGGTCATGGATCAATGTACATAAATGCAATGCATAAGAAGTACGTTAATAAAATCTGTCGGAATGCCATAAGACCATTTTGCCTTTGAGTAATATCATAAAGTAAACTCTTTTCAACTTTAGTATTTTTTCTGAGACCCATGAACAGATGATAAAATATTATGACACATGGAAATTTAAGAACATAGATATCTCTAATACTTCTATGAATAGAGTCATTCATGAAATTTGTACATTTCCACATTTCGTTCATATTGTATGGATCATGCCAAAAGAAAGAAGGGATAGCTTAAACATACCTGAGTCGATTCTCTTGACAATTAATCTAACATACGTCAATTTCAATAAAAACATAACGGCAGATCAAAGTAGGGAAAAATTCATATGATATTCTTGCGAAAGATTGCACCGTACTCCTTAAGAATTGCAAAATCCCGTTGCTATAATACTATGTAGTATCGTATAAATTTTGCTCTAAGAAAATCACGTACTACTTATTCAAGTGATTGGATGAATTTGTTGAAGCAATGCTTCAAATATTTTGGATGGACTTTCTGATGCAATACACAATTTCTTATGGAATATCACGTTACTTATCCTTAACTAATGACTAAGCCCCAAGCTTCTCTTAGTATTCCGCCTTGGAATGTGACATTATGAGTCACTTAATTGATCACTGCATGGCTGCCACGTTATGGGGGTGGGGTTTAATCTTATCCAAATATATCCCTAATTAATTAGGTAATGTCCCGTTACCCAGTAATTAATTAATTACCCGCAAAATTAATAACTATTCCCACTTACTTAAAATATTACTCACTTTTCACATACCTTATAAACCTTACTATTATGGTCATGTGGTACCTTGTATGGTACTAGTCCATAAATACCGAGTATTTTAGCTTGAGCCGTATTTTATCCCAACATGCCAAACTTGGACGAAAATTCATTTTCTTTGACTTGCTTCCCCTTTCACCTTTCTTGTTTGAAATAACATAATCCTTATAATCTCTAAATAATCTTTTTCTTGGACTGATGTCAGTTACCTTATGACAAATTCAACATACAACACTACAGGGTGCAACATCGTCATAATGTAGTACTACAAGACGTGACATCTCACTTCCGGGCTCTCATTAATTTATTTATGGCATATTTTCATGTACAAAAATATGAGGTGTAACATCATTCCCCCCTTTGTAACATTCGTCCTCGGATGTTGACTGATGCGCTTATAGTTCTCATATCATATAGCTCTTGCGAATACTTTAGTAGTCCTTTTGCCATCTAGACAACTGTTCTGTGAATAAGTCCAAAGGCCAGGGCATTCCCCCCTTTAGGCCTCTTTCCCACTCCATGACTTGTGATCGAATTCCTTTTAATCTCATAATTGTTGCTACCTTCCATTATGCAGCTTCTACGATACTGACCTTGTAAGTATGCCTATGCTACTCTCCTCTCCTTTTTCCTCCAACTTTTAGTGAATCCTGAAGTTCTTCACTTGGTATTTGTCGAATTTATGAATATTGCTATATCTTATTTTATAGATCTATTTATCCATCCGTATGACTTTACTACATCTACATAGGTCATACTATACCATAACTCTTACCTCGATTTCTCGTTACTAAGTTCTGCTACCAAATCTCATATTACTTTTGTTGCTTATCTCATACGTATAAATCTATGTCCTCTAATACCTCCACAAGTCAGTTCATCTTTAAGAATGACGGCCTAATCTCCTCTCATACTTTATAACTTTTATCCATCCATTGTTGATTGACCTCAATTTTGATCCATAATCTACCCCTGATAACTTAACCTTTTATGTAATATTGCTACTAGGATTCATGTTTTATCGGCGAACATCTAAAATGATTAGATTGATCCACCTGGGGCGATACCCTTCTTTCATAATCGTATCTCACGGCATCCCAATGTGATTCACATTGCGTGGGTATTTTAATCATGTCCAATTCATGAGATCCCTTTCTTTTATTCATCAAATCATTACTCAATCTAAGGTCCAAACATCATTTTTTTTTCTAAAATAACTACACCCTCATTTTATTAACAGGGCAACATTCCATCGCTTCTAAATGTTATTAGTCTTAGACTCCTTTGAGTTCATTCAGGTTATACTGAACTTTCTATAACTTAGAGAAACCATTAGCTTTCTTGTTTTCATAGGTCCTAATCCCGATGACTTATCCGTTCTCGTCACCATCTCACTCGCCCTTTCTCGTTCTTACTCCTGCCATAAAACTTTGTCGCTTTACTATACTTTAGTTTGGGACACATACATATCTATTTATATTATCCTTCAACTTGCTTGAACCATAGATTTCCTTATGTTGTTCTGGAACATCAAGCGAGACATCACATTGTCTCCAACTATTCTTTACTCTCATAATCAGGCTTTTCGATACCTAGACCATAGGCTAGAAGATATGCTACTGACGCTGCTGCTATCATTCCTAGATATAGAATCCCCGCACTTCTAGCCTTCTATCCCAAGTATGGAATATTCACAACTCTCTGCTTTTGAGTATCTTGTTCATTGTTCACATTTACCTTACTTTCCTTAAAGCCTCACATCACATCTTCTATCTCTTTCATGACCTTCCCTCCACATGGATATAATTCACATCCATGTCTTGAACTTCTATTATAATGCATGCACCTTTTTACACAATCTCGTGAGAGCTTCATACTAAATTCTTATGAGGTTGGGGCACCTCTAACTAGCTTTATCGTAGAGCCATTATAGAATATAGCGACTACATTATCTTTCTTGTACCTTTGATAGTAAGAGTGATTCTGCAATGTTTTTAATCACGATTTTTATAATTTTCAGGGTCCAATAATCAGATTCCTGATTTACTTCATTGATGTAATTCTTTAGTTTCCTCTTCCTTCTGATTAGCCTTTACATAGGGTTAAGCTATCTTCCGATCTGTGGCTCATGGTATCAGTTATTACCTTAGCCTTTTATGGGCGTTATGGAATGTCCATGATATTATCTTCTAACAATTCAATCCTTTGTCTATGCCCTGGACTTAATTCTTTCTATTAACTTATACCAGAGTCTTCTATGGATGTATGATTGTCAACAAATATGTTGCCTGGATAACGATCCAAAATCTTGAGTGTATCTATAACGTACTAACTCTGGATCATTGATCTAATAATTCTTCCGTTCCATCTTAGCTTTCTTTTAACGTAAGCCATTACTTTTCCTGGTCTTTCTGCCCCCATGTTGTGTCCATACTTAGCTTATCTTAGTGCCCACACTTGCTAGAGTTTTCGTGCAACTCATATGATCTCGAATATTACTTTTAATTTTACTTCATGTTTACTAGCCACGGTAGGTTCCTTTTTCTTATAGAGGACGTACAATGTTGTTGTGAAACTGTTGTTACAAGACCATTTCCTCTTTAGGTCGCTGAGTTCAGGTTGCAGCTTTATTCCTTATTTTCCTTAACTTGACTTCCATTGTAGTACTTGGGGAGGACTCTCTGACTCTTGTAAAGATGTGAGCTTATTACATTGTACACTCGACGGACCTTTCGATGTCCTTCCTTGCCTATAAATATCTGTAGTTACTTATCTCCACGCCCTTGTGCTTGTGGGGTTGCTTCTAGACTGATATTTTAACTGTCTTCCTAGTGGAACTCTCTTTTATTTCCGTAACACTCATACGGTACCTTTTTAACTTATCCAACTCCTATATGAATATATCTCAAGTATTACAATGTCATAATTGCGGGGCTGAATTTACTATATTGGGTTTTACTATCTTTATCTTGCACAACCTGCTGTCTTGTTTGTATCCTCTTGACTAGCCATAACTAGGCTCTTCCTGAATCAACTACTAACTACTCGTTGGCCCATTCTTATGCCAATATTCCACAAAATCTTTCTTGGGTTATTTCCTTTGTCTTAATTTCTGTCTCGCACTGACTTCTTATCTATCAATAACTTCTCGGGCAGGGACCCTTACTTCCTCTCATTGACGTTGTATTTGCATAATGTTCTAGAATTGTAGCATATACGTAGGAGCTGAATAAGTGTAATCTCATTCCTTTTTCGTGTTTACCGCATTTTTCATTTACCATTCCATGATTACTAGAACTACTTAATTCTGACTTTATGCCACATCACTCCATATTCCCCCCTTTAGGGGAGTACTAAGATTTAACACTACGATGATCTACCTGTAGATGTTTTACCTCTTCAGCCTTGGCATCTTCTCACATCATCGACGACCCTTACTCGCCTTGCGGTAATCCTTCTGTACCAAGAAAATGAAATTTCTTACTCGCGAGGGTGCCACTTAGTGTAACTGGAACATATAGTCCCTTAAGCTTAACTTTGCGCACATTGCTTGTTTTAGGAAAGCATCTTCCTGAATGACCATTTTCTAAATTTCTCCTGAATCTTCTTCTGTTATCCATTCTACTATCGCCGGAACGAAATCTGAAATTCTCATGATGCCGACTATTATCAAATCACTCAGTCCCTAATTCACGTTTAGTTTATCTTGTTCAACCAGCCCATACTAATTTTTATTACTCTAGGGTCTAAATTTTCCTCTTGGTAATCGCGCTAGAGTTGCGAATTTATTTCTTGAAATGAGGACATGACTGTATGGCCTATACTCTTTTGTTGTCCTAAGGCCTGTCACCTCTCGTCTCTTCCTTCACTTGACTATAGATTTTGTAATATTATCATCTTTTGATCTACCGTTGTCATCAATGTACCACATCTTACTCATAATGCTTCATTAACTCTTTTGTTATTTCCGCTAACATTTATGCCTATCACTTTATTCTGAAAACTCGAACAAAACATTATTTTGCTTTTAGCTTCCCTTTGCTCCATCCAGTGGCTCTTCAAGTTGCTTAACGTTCTTGCTTTACTAGGGAGCAACACTAAGGTAATATGTATCCCTTCAAGGTTTATAGTGCATGTCTTTGTACTACTCATATCTGGTTGCACTATTTTAGAGTGTACCATCTGGGTGTCTCACAAGGAGATCTACTAGCACACTTGCAATTTCCTTCGGAAATGTCAACTAACACAAACAATCCATTCACCATTTTGGTTTACTCTAACCCCAGCTAGATCCTGATGTTCCGTCCTTTTCTTAAACTACACCCGTTAGCCCCCATAGGGCATAATTGAGATGGGTACGGCCAATTGTACATACCTCTATTACTGTTGAAGGTAATTCTTAATGCTTATATTTTTCTGCCGGAACTGTAACACTAATAATCTTCATTAGTTGGGCGCCTCGTACCCTTCTTCACTTTGCTTCTTTTACTTCTTGAAAGCATTGTCTTTCACCATAAAGGTGGATAAATATTCTTGCCTTAAGGTTCCTTATCAAGAGGCTTACACCTTTCACCATAAGGTTCCTTATCAAAAGGTGGATAAATATTCTTCCATAGCCATGTCTTTTACCGACCGTCTTTGTAGATGTAGGTATCGTCTTTTTACGAGTAAAATAGAATTTAGGAATTTGAATTCTTATAACTGAGCTCTACCACACGATCTAGAGTAAGAGAAAAGAGTGACAGTCCTAAATGCCCTGTAGCCTCTTACTTATAAGTGTGGTGCACTACACACCCATAAACAAGACTCTACTAGACACAGCTTACAGACTCCCTAGGACAGAACTGCTCTGATACCACTTTTGTCACAACCCAAACCGATAGGCCGCAATGGGCACCCGGTACCTTACTCAACCGAGTACCAATGTAACGTATCTTTCTTATTACATCATCATATACACGTGATATATGGGCCTAATAGGCCAACATAATCACTTATAAACTCAAAACATAGGCCGACAAGGCCGTACAATCTTTCACGTATACGACATATGTCTACAAGCCTCTAAGTGTACATAAATGTCATAAAGGTCGGGACAAAGTCCCGCCATATCAAACAATACACTTCTAAATCATACTAACCCAACAAGCAAATCCGAAGCAAATGGAGCGCACCAACATCTTCCGTTGAGCTGATAGCCTACTTGGAGGGCTCTCGACCTATCTATTGGGTCCTGCGGGCATGAAACACAGCATCTCCAGGAAATAGGGACATCAATACGAAAAATGTACCGAGTATGTAAGGCACATAAATAAGTACATAACAGACATGAAAGAGATATAGAGTAATTGACTCAACCTGTAAGTCTGGATAACTCTATAAATCATAAATTACTTTTAGCATCATGCATATGCATATGAATGTCATGTTGTGCATAAGTACATGTTTTATAACATCATCAGCCTCTAAGGGCATCCTTCATATCATATCGACCACTATGGGCAAAATCATCAACGTATACCAGCTGATCAGGTGGTGGTGCGTATATAAAGCCATAACCTTTCCCATATCCCATATACATATATATACATACATATATACGTGTATATAACGCCATCTGGTCATGAGTCAATGTACATGAATGCAATGCATGAGAAGTATGTTAATAAAATCTTTCGGAATGTCATAAGACCATTTTGCCTTTGAGTAATACTATAAAGTAAACTCTTTTTAACTTTCGTATTTTTTTCTGAGACCCATGAATAGATGATAAAATATTGTGACCCATGGAAATTCAAGAACATAGATATCTCTAATACTTCTATGAATAGAGTCATTCATGGAATTTGTGCATTTGCACGTTTCGTTCATATCATATGGATCATGCCAAAAGAAAGAAGGGATAGACTTAACATACCTGAGCCAATTCTCTTGACAATCCCTCTAACATACGTCAATTTCAACAAAAATATAACGGCGGATCGAAGTAGGGAAAAATCCATATAATATTCTTGCGAGAGATTGCACTGTACTCCTTAAGAATTGCAAAATCCCGTTGCTATAATACTATGTAGTCTCGTATAAATTTTGCTCTAAGAAAATCACGTACTTCTTATTCAAGTGATTGGATGAATTTGTTGAAGCAATGCTTCAAATATTTTGGATGGACTTTCTGATGCAATACACATTCCTTATGGAATGTCACGTTACTTATCCTTAACTAATGACTAAGCCCCAAGCTTCTCTTAGTATGCCACCTTGGAATGTGACATTATGAGTCACTTAATTGATCATTGCATGGCTGCCATGTTATGTGGGGGTGGGGTTTAATCTTATCCAAATTTATCCCCAATTAATTAGGTAATATCCCGTTACCGGGTAATTTATCAATTACCCGCAAAATTGGTAATTATTCCCACTTACTTAAAATATTACTCACTTTTCACATACCTTATATATCTAACTATTATGGTCATGTGGTACCTTGTATGGTACTAGTCCATAAATACCGAGTATTTTAGCTTGAGCCGTATTTTATCCCAACATGCCAAACTTGGACGAAAATTCATTTTCTTTGGCTTGCTTCCCCTTTCACCTTTACGAATTTACTTATTACTTGTTTGAAATAGCATAATCCTGATAATCTCCAAATAATCTTTTTCTTGGACTGATGTCAGTTACCTTATGACAAATTCAACATGCAACACTACAGGGTGCAACATCGTCGTAATGTAGTACTGCAGGACGTGACATCTCACTTCCGGGCTCTCATTAATTTAATTATGGCATATTTTCATGTACGAAAATATGGGGTGTAACATAAACTTGGCATATCCCGGCATTTGCTCAAGAGCTTCCACCAAGGGCACATTGATCGACAAACTTTTTATCATCTCAATAAACTTCTTGAACTGATTTTCATTCTTCTGCTTTGCAAGCCTTTGAGGGTAAGGTGGGGGAGGCCTTGGCAAGGGAGCCTTGTCTTAGGCATTACCGTTTCCAGCATGTCTGTCACATTTTCCCTAGACGGGTTCACGTTATTTTGAGTCTCCTCCTCATTGTCATGAATATCAATTCTCACCCCACCATTCACATTCTCTTCACTCACTTGCTCAACTAACTATAGGATCATCTTTATTTTGCACTTCAACATCATCACTCACAACTTCCTTTTGCTTGGAGGTACTTGCTTCACCACCTCTACTGCTACTTATGGCCACCGCCATTGCATGGCCGGTATTGTTCCTACCCTTTGGGTTTACTACCGTATCACTAGGTAGCACACCCCTAGGGCGAGTGTTTAAAGCTTGTGAAATATGACCAAGTTGGACTTTGAGATTGCGGATAGAAGTATTATGGGACGCAAATTGGGCATCGGAGTCGGTGTTCTTCTTCATCATTTGTTCAAACATTGACTCAATCCATCCCATCTCATTGTTGGACGATCTAGGATCTTGGGAGGGAAATGGAGGCAGATTGTTTGGTTGTTGAAACATTGGAAGCCTTTGAAAACCCGGCACCCTATTACCTTGATTACCATTATTCCAACCTCTTTGGTTGTTGTTGCCATCCCAATTGCTATTGTTCACCCAATTATTAGAGTTGTTGTTGTTATTGTTCCAATTTCCTTGGCCTTGGTTTCTCCAATTCTGATTATTCCCTTGCGATCTCCATGTTGATTTGGAGCATTACCTCATTGTCCTTGATAGTTGTTGGCGTACAAAACCTCTTCACTTTTCTCATAATACCCATCATCTTGGTTGTAACCACTACTACCTTGCTCATATTGATCTTGATTGTCTTGCATTTGTTGCCTATGATGTCTCCTCTTTTTTACTAATAGATTAACGCCTTCCATTGAGTTCACTTGCTTTGGTCCCTGAATCTGCTGAAGTTGTGCTTTGGCTAACTGGTTCATGGTTGTTGTCAACTCAGTTATGGCTTGTATGTGGTCTTGAAGTTCCTTGTGAAGGTCTATGACATGAGGGTCCCCTTGAGGAACATTTTCCCGACTTTGCCAGGCTGAGGAAGTGTCAGCCATCTCATCAAGAATCTCATAGGCCTCAGCATAAGGCAGCTTCATAAAATTAGCCCCTGCTAGCTAGTTCACCACACATTGATTGGTCGTGTTTACACCCCGATAAAATGTCTGTTGGATCATTGCTTCAGTCATGTCATTGTTGGGGCATTCCTTGAACATAGTTCTATATCTATCATAGATCTCATGAAGGGGTTCATTTGGTTCTTGTTTAAATGTTAAGATCTCATCCCTTAAGGCAGCCATATGTCCCGGTGAGAAAAACTTGGTTATAAACTTGTCGACCAACTCATCCCACGTAGTGATGGAATGGTTGGGGAGTCTTTTGAGCCAGTCCAAAGCTTCACCTCTTAGTGAAAAAGGGAACAATCTCAGTCTCAATGCATCCTCCGACACAGTTGTTTGTTTGCTACCCCAGCAGGTATCCACAAAGCCCTTTAGATGTTTATATGCATTCTGATGCAGAGCACCTATGAAGTACCCTCGTTGCTCCAATAAGGTCAACATGACATCTATAATCTGGTAATTGCCCGCCCGGACACTAGGGTTGGGTCACAACCCTAGATAATGAGTTTAGCTACTCATAATAAAAGTAAAGATCAAAGATGAAGATGAAACATAAGCCATAAAAGTTAATTATAAGAATAAAATCTAAGATTAATAGCTAAAGTTGTTCTAAAATTACTCTAAGTAGTAAAATGCGGTTGTTCACGAGCTCCTCAGTATAAAGATAACCTAAAAATCTGAAAAAAAAATCTATTTATACACAGTTGAAGTTACTGGACAAAAATACCCCTACAGAGGTTCCGCTGTTAGCACAATACTGAGCGCTTCAGCGCTTGGACTTTTGCGGATGCACAAAAGCAAACGTGGACCGCGTTTCTTCTCTTCTGAGCTTGGTCTGGACTTGATTCCACTGGGAGCATAAAAGGGACCGCCTCACCGTTGGCTTTAATTGCGGCTGAGTAAAATGTTTGCAGACCACGCTCTTCATTTGAGCTTAATTTTCCAGGCCTCCGAATCTAACTTTCACCCTCAGCAGAATAAACACCATAGTCGCATCAAGTAATTCCGTTGCCGTGCTATTTCACCACGGTCAGCGGTCCCTGTCTACCTTCAAAACACCTCTCCGAACCTTAATTTTGTTGTTAGTGTAATTGTGGCTGCCCCAGCAGTTGTCCTTCCGCGGCCGCACTATTTCATTGTTGTCAACACTTTTTCTCTCAGCTTTGAACTTTTGTAGATTTAACTCCTTTATGAGTTGGTTATGACTTTCTTGCTTTATTTTGACCAAATCGTGCAAATAAGCACAATAAGTCAGTTTTCGGGAATACTTTTACACATTTTTATCCAAAACCTACGCAAAAAGAGCATAAGATAGGCTAGAATCCATAGTTAGAAGCTTGCTGAGATTCTTGCATCGAGGCCTACTCCTCCTTGGATAGGTGCTAGAATTCCAATTCCGCAAGACCTTGAGCTTCGAGGCGAAGGGAAAACATTTATGTGTACCGGACTTGACCCATGCTTGAATGAAAACCATCCACCTTTGGAGAGGGCAGTGCTAGTGGCATCCATCATGGTCGGGTACCCAATTATATAGGTACCTTGATGTTAACCAACACTACTTTGGTAGCACAATGGGCAAACACCTCCTTTTCGTACTCCAGCACTATCACTGAGCATTTGAAAGATGCAAAGGTGGAGTCCAGACCATTCGACACCAAAATAAAGCCAACTAGCCCCTTTGACCTATACAAATTGAAAAATCCTAGAAACCCCAAGTCAAAGAAGAGTAGCCAGCATCCCCTACTACTAGCAAGTCTGATGAGCCTGTAGTAGCAGTTTCTGGTCCATCTCATATCCTCTCATCTTTAGCTGAGCCTTTTACCTTTGACATGGATATTGATTCTGGGCCACAAACAGCTCATGCTCCACTACCTACACCAGCTCTGAGGCTTGTTCCTATGCCTACTGGCCCATTATCTACCTTGCAAGTTTCTTATTAGTGAGTCTCAATAACTAGGTGTAGACAACTACATCAAAATTGTCTGAACTATCTTGTGCAATTTCTAGGCAACCCTTTACACAGACAAACACTTCTAACACTTCTGAGAAGCTTACAAATATCTTGGACAACCAGAAGGTGATCATGGACACCTTGGTTTAGCATGGTGCAGTGATCGAGAGGTTGATTAAGTAGATGAAGAAGATGAGGAAGACTCACGCCAGAAAGAAGTTAGTTGAGCCATTGCATGTTGAAATGAGACAGATAGGTGAGACATGCAACTTTCCCTTTGACATACTAGACCCCGCCCAGCTCAAATCTCTCAAGATTCCGCACTACCCACACTGAGGAGCCCTTCCTTGCATCCAGCAATGCTGCTGCAGTTTGTGACATGTTCACATCTTAGCCAGCTCCCATGGATGATGATACAATCCAGTTAGTTGAGCCAGCTCGAACTAACCTACCTGGTGATACCCTGGTGGCTGGGGATGTTTAGGGAGATTCTTATCCCCTTTCTATTCTTTAGTTCTGTTTTGTTAAGCATTGGGGACAATGCTTACTTTTATTTGGGGTGGTGAAAATTTTGATTTGATTTAATAAATTTGATAAAATTAGGATGTAATAATTGGATGATACATTTTGTAAGTCTTTAGTAGTTTGATACATTCAGTAGTAACCAATAGTTATGGTAGTGTAAATATCTATGATTTTATTTCTTGTTATTGTTAAAAAACCTTTGGTTTTCTTAATGCTATAATTCTTTCTAAAGATGGCCTCTTATGTGAACCAGGTGACTTTTTTCGAGGATGGATAGTGTGACAACTTTCTTAAGGAAATTAGTCTGTTACATATTTAGGGTAATAGTAGTAGTAAGTAGTAATGAATAAAATTCCTAATTAAGCTCTCCAATGAAAGCATGTTATTTATGCTTCATGACTCTAGTAAAGTGACTTTGAGGCTCTTGAGTTGTCTTTGATAATCATTAGGTGGCTGAGTATACCATAGAGATCTTTGAACTTGATTGGGATTGTGGTGGTTTTTCAACTCTATCTTCTTTTACAGTCTATTTGCATGAGAGGTGAGGTGAAATTTTGTCGCTAGTCCAGTGCTTGAGTGGATACTCTAGACTTGCCCCGAATGTGCTTGAAGGCAAAATTTTGAGTTTTTATGGTTTGAAAATAATTGTAGGCTTTTCTTGGTCCGTTTGAGCTTTCAATTTCCACCCTATGATCATTATCCCTAGTCAACCCCCTGTGAGTTTTTAGCCTTTTTATTTTGGTAACCTTGTTTCTAGCCTTTCACGTTGTGATCATAATCTCCTCATGGTACCCAAACCTTTCCAATCACTCATATTTAGTATGTGGCTTAAAGCTTAAGGGGAGAGTAGAGAAATCTAAAAGAGATACCAAGGCGTCAAAAAGAGAGAAAGGACATGATCTTCATGAAAGAAAAAGAAAGAAAAGCAAGTAATGTGAACAAAAGAATCCCAAAAAGGGCAAAATGGGAGATCAATGAAATGGAGTGAGCTAACTATTTCTAGCATAAAAATAAAAGGAAGAAAATGAATGAAGTGATGTCAAGTCTCTCTAACCTCCAAGAAGAAGAAATACTACCGAGGGTTCTATCTATAATATTTTATGGCAAATGTGAGCCAAGGAATGATAAGTGAAGTGCTTAAGGAAAGGTGTAACCACTTGCATCCCATATAGTATCCTACCTAAACCAAAAACCTTCATTACAACCGGAAAGAAGTCTTATTTGATTTCAAATCGAGTACACTTACATTAGTAGAGATGAACATGAGTGGAAAGCCTATGGTACTTGAAGCTTAATTTGTGACCATTCTTTGTGAGAGAATAGTGAAACTTTTGAGCCACTAGAAATTGAGTGTTGAATCTTGAAGTGAGCAATGCAAATGGAATCTATAAGAGGAAGAGCTTGGATTCTACAATGATTAGCATGAAAGAACAAGAGTCCTTGATGAATAAAGTTAACTCTTGAGGCTCAAATGTCACACTAGAATTACATGAGATGAGAAAAATTGCACTTTTTTGAAAACATTGACACCTTGTTTAGAACTCATGAGTATTGTAGGCAATTTTTGATCCCAACTGAGTATAAATAACTTGTGGGTGACTCCTTGAAATAACCATATAGTGTGGGAATGGGGGTGCTAATTTAGTTGCTTGAGGACAAACAAAGACTTAAGTTTGAGGGAGTTGATAAGTGTAGATTTTAACCACTTATTAGTACCTTCTTGCTAAAGTTTTTAGTCTAAAAGTACTACTTTTATCCCCTAATCTAATGAAAATGGTTGAATTCTAGGTGTGCTGAAAAGTATAAGTTCAATGAAGAAAAATGACTCAAAAAAGAGATGTTCTAGCAAAATTCAGTGAAGAGGAGAAGTGTTGAGAAAAGTGTGGTCTACAGAATTTCAATAGCAGCTGCAAAATCTGCAAAAGAAGAAATATAGCAGCAAAAGAAGAACTGAAGCTTCAAAAAATTTAGGTAAAAGTCCGGTCCATAGAAGAAAATATGCGGTCGCACTTGGTCCGCAAAATAGGTTCGCACTGACAAGTAAAGATCAGAGAATGAGCAGTTGGACAATTCTGAAGCCTCCTCAATTGCAGTTCGCAGAACTTAAAGTGCAGCCGGAAAAGCTGATGTGTAGTCACAAAAGCTGAAGTGCGACCACAGAACTTCCCTTACTGAAAGAACAAGCAATGTCAGTCCAGCAAAGTTCGGGCCGCAAAAGTGATATGCGACCACAGAACCCTCTGAAGGGCATTTTTGTCAAAAATTTTAGGAGCCCTATAAATAGAACTTTATGAATTTTTAGGGCATCTTTTCACTGTAGCAGCTAGAAGTTAGTTACTTTTAGCTATTTTGAGCAAGTGTGAGCTACAATTGGATAAGATCATCCAGTCTTTCTTTTATTTTTGGTTTTATGTCTTTGAATTCTTCTTATTTTCATCTTCCCATGTCTTTTATTATGAGTAGCTAGATTTTTATCTAGGATTGTGATCTAACCCTAGTGTGTAAATCTTATGAGTTATTAATATTATGCTTGTTATTGATTGTGTTAGTGTTATTTAGCCTTGTTTATGCTTTAAAGTTAGAATTGATGGTTGTAAATACTGATTCGTGCCTTTTTTACCTTGTTCTTACTTGAGAAAGAGGAACTTAGTCTAGGAAAACTTGGCTAACAAGAAATTAAACTAGTTGAGTTATTGATTAGTTTAATTAACGGATTTGAACTACAGATAGTGATAATATAACTTGGGTTTATATCCAATTGCACTTATAGCTATCCATATGGACTTGAGAAAGCTAAATTGGGCATAATTACTCCTTAATCAAGAGGTATTGAGTGATTACTTGAGTATTGAGAGTCATAACAACCCCGATCTATCTAGCACGCATAATTGACCCTATCCATTAGGATTGCACCTAGGTTAAAATTACAACCCTAGGCTTTTCTTCATTTGTTAAAACTTCATAAACATTTTGCTTATTATGTGTTTACTAGCTTAGTTCACACAGCATACTAGTTTAATTAGTAAAATTGATACACCACTTTTGTTTGAGAATAAATTGAGTTATATCAAGTTTCTCGCTTAGGTGATTACCGTAAGACCCATATTAAACTCCCTCAGGTTCAACCCCAACTCGCATTGGGTAATTATTATTACAAATGACCGTTTCATATCCCTTATTAGGGTGTGACTTGGACGTGATCAGTAGCCAGCCAATGCAAGCTAGACCTCGCATTTCGCATTCCCCTGTTCACACCTCCTCGCACGAGGGCGATCCAAGTAGTAAAACATGGTGAATCCTAAATCTTAGGCTAAGGCCCCACCTACGGCAAACACCCGGACTAAGTCCAATGACTCATTTAAGGGTAAAACTACCTTGTCCGCGCCTCCACCCAAGAAGAGAAATAGAAGTGAGGTTGTTACTAGTATCCAAAGCAAATGAAGGCAAGCTTATCATCTCAATTTGGCAGTGGAGGAGCATAGGTTGAGGTCGAGCCACCCTCAAATTTGGCAAGTTGTACATGACTTGGGTTTAGGCTTTGTGTTTAATAACCTAGGAGATGCCAATATCAACTTGATTGGGGAGCTCTATGCTAGATGGGATCTTGGAGATGAAGAGCAGTCGGTGCCTATTTGTGGGAGGTTTATTGACATTTCAGCTAATGCACTTTCCAACCATTTGAAGGCACCTGATGTTCCACATGCTCCACTGGCCAATTTCATTACCCAGCCCTCATACGGAGATATTAGACATACTTTGTGGTGTCAATTAAAATGTTACCTGAACTCCGGAAAGAGAACTCACAACCGCATTACACTACCAAAGCAGAAGTTCAACAAGGTTTCCAAAATTTGAGTAAGGCTAGTGAAGATGATCACGTCCAATTCACAGCTAATTAACGAGTATGAAACGGTCGCTGCAATTGTAAAATCCAAGGCAAGTCGGGGTCGAATCTAGATAGATTTTTGATTGATGCTAAGGTAAACATTTAAGAGAAGAACTCGAAATAACTAGATTTAACTTCTAAACAACAATGGTAAATTGTTATCTAAATTGACTTCTAAGAGATTGAACTAACTAGCGAAATATATTTGGTGTTTTTATCAAATAAGTAAAAAGCATAGGGATGTAACTTTCACCTAGTTGTAAACCTAATGAAGGGAGTAAATCTCTACTTGTTTGGTAGATCGGGGTATGTCATGGCTCTCAATGCTCAAGTACCCACTCAATGCCTCTCGGACAAAGAGTGATTATGCCGAAATTGGCTTTCTCAAGACCAAATAGGTAACAAATAAACAATTGATTTGAGTCCAAGTGGAATTATCCGTATCTCTAGTACAAATCCTTTAATCAAATTAATCAAAACTTCAACTAGTTCAATTTTTTGTTAGCCAAGTTTTCCTAGACTAGGTTCCTCTTTCTCAAGTAAGAACTGAGTCAAATAGACATGAATCAATATTTGCAACCATCAATTCTGGATATAAAGTATAAACAAGGCTAAATAATATACATCCCAATCAATAACAAGCATTAATATTAAATACCATATGTTTTATACACTAGGGTTGAGTCACAACCTTAGATAAAATTTAGATACTCATAATCATATACATAGTAAATGAAAGAAGAAGTAATTAAAGACATAAAACTAAAATACCCGTGTTTGTCTAATTGTATTCACAAATTGCCCAAAATGGCTAAGTCTAACCACTACCAACTGCTACAGTACAAACGTTGCCCTAAAAAGTATTTCTCATCTATTTATTGTGCTCTGAAATTCACTAACAAAAATGCCCTTCGGAGGTTTTGTAGACGCATAACTGTAGTCTGCACTTTCGACTGATGCTCTTCTAGTAGAAGGGATTTTGTGGATGCCCAATAACTTCTGCGACCGCATTTCAGGTTCTGCAGATAGACAATTTGGCTATGGACCGTGCTTCAAGGAGGCTTCATACTTGGTCTTTTGCATTTTCTCTAATCTTTCACGCTTGTCAGTGTGAACAGCTTATGCAGCCACACAATTTGGTATGCGGACCGCGTTGCTAATAAGATGCTTTAAAGTTTCAAGGGTTAGTCTATAGCCGTACTATTCTTTCTGCGGGTCGCATCTGCGTATTTTGCGGGCCGCACAACTCTTTGCACTTCTCCTCTTTGACTATTTGAGCTAGGACATCTCCTTTCTGAGTTAGATTTCTTCATTGAGCTCACATCCTCCAGCATGTCTGCAATTCACACATTTTTATTAGATTCGAAAATAAAAATTACTACTTACGGACTAAAAACTAAAGCAAAAAGGTACTAATAAATGGTTTAAATCCACACTTATCAGAACACAAGTCTACTACCATGTGACCACGACATATAAATTGGTCGGGACAGAGTTTTCCTGGTGTAATTTTTTATGACAGGACAACGAGTTAATATGGGACATCTGATACGCCACTAGTATTCAGGGAAAAGAGAAGGAGGATAGGGTGACGTTGACTACTACCGAGTATCAAGCTAGTGATGATTGCTTTTTGACCATTTTTACGGGATGCTAGATTTGCAACTACAGATTGGTGGTAGACCTGCTACTCCAGAGGAGCGCACACAGTTAAATTAGCATTTTTCGCTCAACACGTATGCACAATGTTTAGTTGGGATTGTTGATGGTCAGGGTTACCCTCTATTGAGTATATCAACACACCCGAACATTCTGTGCAAGGCGAGGAGGAGCAAGTTGAAGCAGACGCTAAGGATGTAGATGAGGATCTTGGCGAGGATGCCGATGATTGGGAGGAGGCAGACATAACCTTTTTCACTGAGGATGACATTGATGATTGTCGACGCCCCCTTTTTCTCTAACCGTGGGGTCAGAAATCGGGTATACGACATTGGGAGGACAACCCTATTCCCTTTCGAGAATTGGGTTTAGAAGTTGAAGAGTCGCCACCTAATGATTATAGTGCATTAGGACACTTTTTTAGAAGAGTTTGAGTTGGAAAACCAGAGTTCGGGTAAGGGCTAGAAATTATCTCGAGAGGAAGGTGTTAGGCACCCCTCAAGATCCACTAGTGTGGTTTCCGGCCATGTTACAATTGTGACTTTACAAGTAAACAATCAAGACTCAAATAAGGACTTGCATACAACATTGCAATTAGGTTGAAAACTTATGAAAGTAAGTAGAAAGAGAGCAAGGATTTGAAAAGTTTAAACAATTATAAAGGAAGCAAATAAAGAAAAGGGGTCCTAGGTTTGTGATTAATATGGATCACTTCGATGCAATACTCAGCAATCACTCCTCAAAAGAGGGGTCGCACGTGATATTAGCGCATCGGTCATCATCTCCATATCCTACCCTTCCCACTCCGTAAAGGTTATTTAAACGCATGATTGGGTCACGAAATCTTATTGTGTGTTGTACCCGTCCCATCCTATAAGTCCTAGAGGGTATTTAGGACCACTATTCCTACAAGGTAAGGACTAGGCTGAACCCTTAGGTTTAAAGGACAAAAATGCTAGGCGACATACATAACAAGTAGGACTAGACATAAAGGAAACATACAAAGGCAAATAAGGGGCTCACAAATCCCTCCACAAGTAAGCATGTAGTTAGCACGTCTCTTAACACATTTAAGGTCCCAAAGACAAGAATTTAAAGGCAGGAATGTCGGAAAAACATAAGTTTCAGTGAAAGCAGAAAGTTTAATAAAAAAACTGAGTGACCCGAAGAATGCTTGATTTTCATAAATATGACCAAAGATGGTAGTTAGTATATAGCAATTTAGGAATTAGTAAAAGTATAGATAGACTTGTTAAGACACCCTTTGAAAATATAGTAGAGGCATTAAAGATGCAGTATCCTGATAAGTCGTAGAAAAAGTAGCACGATTCTGGACAGGAAAGATAACCCAGCGGAAAACATGATAGAACAGATGCACGATTCTGAGATTATCTCAAAATAGGGCGGAAGTTTTAGTAGAAAAACAGAGCAAACTTCAGAGAGGCAACAGAGTTCAGAAAGTTTAAAGAGGCTGAGTAGTCTGAAACTGGTAAAACATGATTAATCGATTTTTATTGGGCCTAAAGCTTGCCAAGGCGTTATATGTATTACCTAATTATCTTAAAGGTGAGCATGCATATTATTCCCAGTTTTAAAAGAATGCAGTTAACCAGACTTGTACTATTAGATTAAACATATTGGCAAGGCGTTCAGCAAATTGCAACTCGGACAAAAATAAAGACCCTAAGTAACATGGTGTCTAATGCACATAAAAGTCCTAAAACATGGTCTCTAAATGCCAGTGAGAATGCACCAGTTATTTTAACAGTTATTCGTTAGTTATTAGCTAGTCGTGATTACGAAATGAGTATGACAACAAGCTGAAAGTAAAGAGTCTAAAACAGGATTACTACTATATGAGATGCATGTCCTATACATGATATCTATTGCACAAACAAGTAAGTAAAGTCCTATAAGCATGTTTTCTAACCATTATTTAAACTAAGCATGCATAACCCCTCCCAATTTCACTATAACCCCAATCAGTTGTTTACAAGTCATTACAAACCGAGATAGCTGAATTACAGTAATGAAAAATAAAATAAGAAGTTATCCTATAGGGAGCCTTCAACCAGGCCCAATCCTCCAACCTTACTTCTTTCGAGCTTCACAACCATGGTCTGGGTGCGGCAAAGCTCCCTAGGGCCCCATTGGGCCCCTGACCAATACTAGCACCCAAACATTTACTAAAATGTTGAACACGTGTAGTGTGGAATTACCAGCCTTGTTTGTGCATCAAAGTTCAGTGATCACTCAAAAGGTACCCAAAGCAATACTTACACTAAGGGGATAAGACCTAATCTCTAAGAGTAGTGAGAGTGTGTGATAGAGTTTTTAAAGAAATTGAGTTGAGAGGAGAAAACAGTTTGACATGATCCATATAGGATCAGTTCTTAAAAAAATAGAAGAGTATGATAGTTTTTGTAAGGAGATGAGTAAGACAATCTCAGAATCAAAATATCACACATAGTTCAGGGAAACAAACACAAACAGGGGACAGGGTCATGGGGACAAGTAGTTTACATGTAAGAGCATAGTTGCACATACATAGTCATCAGAGAAAAGCATTTCAGAACTTAGGTAGTCACAATATTTTTTACCAAATAGGTTCAGGGTTACATGCTGATAATCGTACTAGGGTAAGGAAGAACATGCATTAGACAAATAAAGGAAGTAGTAGGCATGCTGAATTAAGGGAAAGATAGACACATCAATTAACACAGAGGCATGCTAATTGCAATGAGAATAACAAACCATAAGTACAAGCATAAAAAGAAACAAGAGGAAGTGCAACACACATAAAAACATGTTGTTTTGGAAACTGTAAATTAAATAGGAGACATACCAATCAAGAGTAAGATAATATAGAGCAGTGGTGTGCAGGGAAGTATAGCAGGAGTGTATGCAGACCAAGAGAAGCAGAGCAATTTAGCAGTAGAGTAACAAGCTACTCAATCTTGGCTTTCAGCCGACTGGGTAACCAGTGGAAGTGTAGAAAAAATAAGAGAGAGAGAGCAGTGAAGATGCTTATGTGTGTAAGAGAGAGTTCAGAACAGTGATTGTTCGTGTCTTATGCCAAAGAGAGGGTAGACTATTTATAGTTTTTGAAAACAAGTGGAAAATAAGGTAACACGTATTGACTGATCATAGTTATGGAAATAATGCCTATTAGAATCAATTAAAGCCTCAGACTCCCTTCAATTAGGGAGTCATAGCTCAAATGGGTACAAATTGTATCAAATAAAAAAATTATTAGCTACAAGACTGGTATTTCCATAATAGGAGTAGTAAAGGTATGATGCATGTGATAAGGACTGAATACAGAATATTTCAAGTAAGGAAAGTATAAGGACAGCATATTGTGCATACAAATTAGTTCAAAGAATCACGGATGAAATTGAAAGTCACAGGGAATTAGTACTAAGTAAGGAGAGCATTTCATGAATAAGGAAGTGATTCAAAAATCAGTGTAAAACTTCTAAGGAAAACATATACAAATCAGGGATTCGAAGAGATGCACAAAATCAGCAGAATATTTGGTAAACGATGAACAATTAGACCTATAAAACACAATAGGCATGAAAATCAGAGAACCCTAAGCAAGAAATCACAGAAACAGTAGAAGGTTGGAACCCTAACAACAAAAATTAAAGCATAGAACTCATAGAACAACCCAGAAGATCCCACAAACCAGCAAATAATACAGACACAAACATATAGTACTCCAAATCAAAAAGATAAAGTGATTTCGAAAAGGGGTTCAGAAACCCTAGTTTGAAAAAGGGAACGAAAACGTTTAAAACTTGAACAATCGTAAAGATCGAGTAGAGAGTAGTGTAAAACATAAAGGTGTGAGTTAAAAATTGTTAAAAATACAGAGATTCAAGGGGTTTGGGTCGAGATTAGGGTTTCGTAAGAAACTAGTGAGAGATAAGAGAAACCTGGCTGTGCAACTCAACAATAATGGTGTCTATAGCACCATTGGACCAAAACCCATCGGAGAAAGGCCGGTGACAAACCAGGCCAAGCCTTCAGTGACCATCTCGTATGGCGGAGGCTTCTGGGGTCTCACCGATAGAGGGAATCAATGAGGTAAGGTTTCACGGCGACTGGTGGTCGAAGGGTGTAAGGCTGGAGGTGGTCGGAGTGGCGGTGAGTTCATCGGAGAAGAAGAGAGAACTAGAAGGTTCTAGAGAGAAGGGAGAGTGAGAGACAATATAGAGAGAGATAGAGAATCTCGTGGAAATGAAGGGTCTGGGGGGGTAATTGGATTTAATTAAGGCAAGCAAATCTGGGCCGTTGATCTCATTTGATCAATGGCTCAGATTAAATCGAAGCTGGGCCGGGTTGAAAATATAGGTCGGTCCAATTGGGGTTAGGACTGGGTAAATTGAGGGCTAAAATTGAAATCTGAATAGCTATAATTGCAATGAGATGAGGCTAAATGTCAAATAGCAAGTTTTCCCTTTTTATTTATAAAAAATAGTAAAATAATTTTTTAAAACAAATTAAAAGTACTGTGCTAATTAATAATATATAAACATTTATCTAAAAATACTTGAAATGATTTTATGCTTGCAAAACGCTATTACTTGTAATATAGGCTATAATTGCAATTTTATGCAATTTAGTTTAAAAATATCAAATAGATTTGTAAAAATATGCAAAAATCACCTTAATTATATTTTGGTGTAAATACGAGGATATAATAAATTATTCACCAAAAATGATGATTTTGTGAATAATTATGGATTTTGTACTGCTAAAATAGACAATAAATTGGTTTTAAAAAATCTTAAAAAACAAAATTTGCGAAAAATACCAAAACACTTGGGCATGCTTATGTATGCACATATATGTTATTTTGAAAGTATTTTGAGTGTAAAAAAACTTAGGGAAAAATTGGGTATTAACAGCTGCCCATCTTTACCCAAGGAGGATGAAAGAGTTGTCGGGTAAAGATAAGATGGCCAATTTTGACCGGAAGTGGCGATTTGAAAGGAGTTTTGACCGAGCTCTGGTTTCTGAGCCGCCTACATATCCCTGGTCTTACAGGAATCAGGCCATATGTAGTTCAGGAACCATTGACGGAATATGCCGATGAAGATTTGAAACGAACGAACACGATGTTTAGATTGAGAGAGGTTTCTGAAAATCGATAGACTGCGGGAACCGGAGCGGGATCGCTCATGCTGAGATGGCCATTGCCAGCTGGTGTACCTACAAGTAAGCAATACGAGCGCATATTGTGCGTAAATTTAAACGTGATGCAAATTCCCATTGGACCATGAATGCTGTCCTCGGACGGTTAGGATGACGTCCTCGAACCATGACGTCCTGGGCCATGAGGCGTATGGTAAAGGATTCGCAGGCTATGAAATGATGTTCTTGGGCTATGAGAATGGTGCCTCTGAACCATGATGCCTTTGAATAATGATATGCAAAAGATAAAATGGGTCCTCAGGCCATGGCATGGCGTTCTCGGTCTATGAAAATGGTGCCTCTGAACAACGACGCCTTTGGCCAATTTGGCGATCTTTCAGCCCATGAAATGCAAAAGGTGGCGATATTTTAGCCATGCAAGAAAATAAAGTGGCGATATTTCAGCCATGCAAGAAAATAAAGTGGCGATATTTCAGCCATGCAGGACGGAGATAGAGCTTAGTCTCGGAAGGCAGAAAGGCAGCCATATGCAGATGATGATGGAGGTAGATCTTAACCTCAAAAGGCAGAAAAGTAGCCTTATGCAATGCAAAAAATGCAGATGGAGACAATGCTTAGTCTCGGAAGGCAAAAAGGTAGCCTTATGCAGAATACAGATGGAGACAGAGCTTAGTCTCGAAAGGCAGAAAGGTAGCCTTATGCAACGCAAGAAATGCAGATGGAGGTAGAGCTTAACCTCGGAAGGCAGAAAGGTAGCCTTATGCAATGTAGAGAAATGCAGATGGAGGTAGAGCTTAACCTTGGAAGGCAGAAAGCTAGCCTTGTGCAGTGCAAGAATGTAAAAGGACGGTTAGTAGTAAGATCTCTTAGCTGATTACGACAATATGACTGCTGGGGAGATTGTATACGGATAGCAATTGCGGACAAGTGATGATTCTGAGAAGTTGTATTCTTGAGAGTGCATAAATATACCTAATGATATTGCGAATTGAGTGCTTGCATCCAAAGAAAAATCATGAGTTCTGTAAGGGGAAAGGTTAGTTCGTCTTCCCCAGGCTTTTGACGTTGTGTGTCATTGGGGTAGCGTCGCTAAACAACAGCAATCCGGATAATAGTTATGCATGCTTTAGTAAATATATAATCGAAAATAGTTTTCTTTAGATGAACCAACGACTGCGACGTGGTTCAAGACATTGCAGCCTCTTTTTCTCCGGAATTTGAGGGTCCTCCTCAAAATTCTGCCCTAGTTTGCTGAGCGGACATTTTTGACGGCTGTGCTGAATGACTAAAAAACATCTTTGGAATTTTGAGGGTCCTTCTCAAAATTCTGCCCTAGTTTACTGGGCTGGCGCTTCTGGCGATGCATGAACTAAAATTAACTTCGGAATTTTGAGGGTCCTCCTCAAAATTCTGCCCCAGTTCCAATAGCGGGGAAAAATTGAATTTTTATTAAATTATGACCGAACCCATAGGGCTGCCTACGTATCCCCTCTTAAACGGGAATCAGGTCAGGCGTAGTTCAAATTACATCATAGAGGGAATCATAAGTGGTTGCACATAATATCGTTTTACTGCATCTGAATTGATTGGCTTTGGCCAGACTTCTCCATCCATCTCTGCAAGAATAAGGGCTCCTCCAGTTAGAACCCGGTGAACCATGTACGGACCCTGCCAATTGGGAGAGAACTTCCCCTTGGCTTCATCTTGATGTGGGAATATTTTCTTCAACACCAGCTGCCCCGGTGTAAACTTCCTTGGCTTAACCCTTTTGTTGAAGGCTCTGGACATTCTGTTCTGATACAACTGACCGTGGCAAACTGCATTCATCCTTTTCCCATCTATAAGGGCTAACTGCTCGTAGCGACCTTTTACCCATTCTGCATCATCCAATTCTACTTCTTGTATGATCCTTAAGGAGGGAATTTTTACCTCGGCGGGGATGGCCGCCTCTATACCATAAACCAACATGTAGGGAGTTCCTCCGGTCGATGTGCAGACCGTAATGCGGTATCCCAATAAGGCAAATGATAACTTCTCATGCCATTGTTTGTGCCTTTCGACCATCTTCCTTAGTATCTTCTTGATATTCTTGTTGGCTGCTTCCACAGCTCCATTCCTCTGAGGCCTGTAGACTGTAGAGTTCTTGTGTTTGATCTTGAAAATTTCACACATTGCTTTTATCAAGTTGCTGTTGAGATTGGAACCATTATCGGTGATGATTGATTCCAGAACTACGAATCGACAAACAATGCGGTCGCAGACGAAACCCGCCACAACCTTCTTAGTGACCGCCTTGTATGATGCTGCTTCAACCCATTTGGTAAAATAATCAATTGCCACTAAGATGAACCTGTGCCCATTTGATGCGGCAGGCTCGATAGGTCCGATAACATCCATTCCGAAGCGGCGAATGGCCATGGTGAGCTTGTCGTAGTAAGCTCATTTGTAGGTGCCTTTATCATATCTGCATGTATCTGACAACGATGGCATTTGCGAACATACTAGATACAGTCTGTTTCCATAGTCATCCAAAAATACCCTGCTCGGAGTATCTTCTTTGCTAAGACAAAACCATTCATGTACGGCCCGCAGGTCCCTGCATGCACTTCATCCAATAGCCTGGATGCTTCTTTCGCTTCGACATACCTTAGTAAACCCAAATCGGGAGTCCTCCTGTATAGGGTTCCTCCACTGTGAAAAAAGTTGCTGGATAGCCTACAAAGTGTGCGCTTCTGAGTAGCGTTGGCAAGTCCTGGATATTCCCCTGTTGTCAAGTACTCCTTGATGTCATGGAACTATGGTTTTCCATTCGCTTCTTCCTCAATGTGGGCACAATAAGCTGGCTGATCATGAATCTTTACTGGAATGGGATCAATGAAATTTGTATCTGGATGCTGGATCATGGACGACAAAGTAGCCAATGCATCAGCAAACTCGTTCTGGACTCTGGAGACGTGCTGAAATTCTGTCTTTGTGAACCTTTTCCTCAACTCCTGTATATGATGCAAGTAGGGAAGTATCTTAGAGTTCTTGGTTGTCCACTCTCCTCGAACCTGATGTATAAGCAAGTTTGAATCCGATCATTAGCAACTCCTGAACATTCATGTCAATGGCCATTTTGAGCCCTAAGATGCAGGTTTCATATTCGGCCATATTATTGGTGCAAGGGAACCTGAGCTTGGCGGATACCGGGTAGTGCTGGTCGGTTTCTGATACTAGGACTACTCCTATGCCAACTCCTTTGAAATTTGCAGCTCCGTCAAAAAACAACCTCCAACCATCATATGATTCTGCAATATCTTCTCCTATGAAAGATACCTCTTCATTGGGAAAATACATTTTTAGGGGCTCGTATTCTCCGTCCACGGGATTCTTGGCGAGATGGTCCGCCAAGGCTTTCCCTTTGATTGCTTTCTGGGTCACGTAAACAATGTCGAATTCACTTAGCAGGATCTGCCACTTGGCGAGCTTGCCAATGGGCATGGGCTTCTGGAAGATATACTTTAGAGGGTCCATTCTGGATATGAATAAGTAGTGTAAGCACAAAAGTAATGCCTTAACTTCTACGCGACCCAAGTCAGAGCATAGCAAGTGCGTTCTAAAAGAGAATACCGGGCCTCGTACTGTGTGAACTTCTTACTGAGATAGTAGATGGCTTGCTCCTTTCTCCCTGTTTTATCATGTTGTCCTAGAACACAACCGAATGCTCTATCCGATACCGCAAGGTAAAGTAATAGGTGTCTTCCCGACTCAGGCGGAACCAAGACCGGCGGCGTTGACAGGTATTCCTTAATTCTGTCAAAAGCTTTCTGACAATCATTAGTCCATTTGGTAGCAGCGTCCTTCTTCAACATTTTGAAGATAGGTTCACAAATGACCGTGGATTAAGCTATGAACCGGCTGATATAGTTGAGTCTTCCCAGGAAACTCGTCACGTCCTTCTTGTTCTTTGGCGGCGGCAATTATTGGATAGCTTTGACCTTTGATGGATCCAATTCTATTCCTCGACGACTCACGATGAAACCCAATAATTTTCCAGTAGGAACCCCGAATGCACACTTGGCGGGATTTAGTTTCAGATTGTACCTCCTCAGTCTGTTGAAGAACTTTCTTAGGTCTTCCATGTGATCCCTAGCTTTCTTGGATTTGATGATGATGTCATCCACATATACCTCGATCTCCTTGTGTGTCATGTCATGAAAGATGGCAGTCATGGCTCTCATGTAGGTGGCACCAGTGTTCTTCAAACCGAATGGCATCATTTTGTAACAGTACATTCCCCACGGTGTGATGAAAGCCATTTTCTCTGCATCTTCCTCATCCATCCATATCTGATGATACCCAGCGAAATAATCAACAAAAGACTTCAACTCATGCATGGCACAGCTGTCGATAAGAATGTGTATGTTAGGCAAGGGGAAGTCATCTTTGGGACTGGCTCGATTAAGATCCAGGTAGTCAACACAAACTCTAACTTTCCCATCCTTTTTTGGAACTGGCACGATGTTGGATAACCATGTCGGATAGTCTACTACCCTGAGAACCTTGGCTTTGACTTGCTTGGTAACCTCTTCTTTGATTTTCAAACTCATGTCGGGTTTGAATTTCCTGAGCTTCTGCTTTACCGGCAGGCATGCTGGATCTGTTGGCAGTTTGTGAGCTGCAATGGATATGCTGAGACCAGTCATATCATCATATGACCAGGCGAATATGTCTTCATATTCCTTCAGGAACTCCGTGTACTCTTTCTTTTCTGATGGTGACAGGTGAATACTGATGCGTGTTTCTTTGACATTCCCTGTATCTCCCAGATTAACGACCTCAGTTTTGTCCAAGTTAGACTTAGGCCTATTTTCAAAATTCTCAACTCCTCTGACGACCTCTTCTGGTATATCATCCTCTTCTGAGTCCGTATCCGTTTGTTGCGTCGTCTCGTTGCAAGTTACAATTGTTGGTTCATCGTCAAGGCAAGTAATAGTAATGCTGTGTAAAATAAAGTGAATGATAGAAAAATAATAAGAGCGAGATATATAATAAACTAAAATGCTTCGATTAAATTCGTAATTGTTTTGAGTATCAGAGCTCTTTTCAGAATTAAAGACAATGCGAAAATAAAATCAGCTAGTAAAAAGTAAAGTGTGATACATGGTGCTTTTGTTTAGCCTTGCTACCCTGAAGCTTTCCGGGCCCTGGTGGTTCTGATTGACCAATTGATGAGGCGCTCTCCTCGGTTCACAACTTGTATAGAAGGGCCTTCCTCCCCTTCCTCCTCGAAAATAACACAACAATCCATATCATCATCCTCCAGGAACAGATTCTTCACGGCTGCCAATGCTTCATCTTCCTCTGACCCATATATAATATCTGTCGGCTGGAAAGTCTGCTCTAGGTGAGGTATCGGATGCTCCAGTGGGTAGTAGGGACCGCGCCATGGTGGAGACCAGTGATTGAACTCCTCTCAAGTGTACTCATACCCCAAACCAAATGTAGTGCCATGTTTCTTCAGCTTGATGGGTTTGGCGATTCCCTGGAGGTTTTTGCCGAGTCCCTTTCCAGGTTCGTATCCACACCAATTCAGGATACTTTCAATCTTGTTATCCCACCATTTATCTTTGTCTACAGCGTTGACTCTTTCAATGTGGTGGTAAGTTTCTCCACCTATTCTCTTTCTGCCTCCAATCATCGGGATGGTCTGGCGACTATATATGGGGTTGCTACCATCGCCATGAATGATCACCTCTTGTGATTCCATTCAAACTTCACTGCCTGATGCAAGGTCGATGCTACAGCTCCAGCGGCATGGATCCATGGTCGTCCCAACAACAAATTGTAAGATGCTGGGACATCTATCACTTGAAAGTCAATATCGAACCAGGTTGGCCCCATTTGCAAACATAGGCTGATCTCTCTGATAGTAGACCTTTGGGACCCATCGAAGGCTTTGACATTGATGGCCCCCTCTTTGATCTCGTGCAGGCTCTTTCCCAATGTTCTGAGAGTTATCAACGGACAGATGTTGAGGCTGGAGCCTCCATCGATTAAGACTCTAGTGACGAAGTAATCCTCGCATTGCACCATATTTGCCATTTTGCCCCCGGTTATGTTGCTGGGCACATAAGCTTCGCTCAATATCTTCATCAAGGCATTTTTGTATGTGTCAGAGCTCTGTAGAAGAGCTAGGATGGAGATCTGTGCTGGTGTTTTGTTCAACTGTTCAACGACCGAATACTCATTAGCTTGTATTTTCCTCCAAAAATCATCGGGACCAGTTTCAGTAGTCCGTCCCGAGGCTTGCTTACCGGACTCAGCTAGGTGCTCTGGAGTGTAAACCCTGCCTGTTCTGGTCATACCCTACGCAGCAATTGCTTCTCTCGTCTTGGTCTTTCCTTTCCTCCTTGCTTCAGTTGTGTAATCCCATGGTATGGCATTTGAGTGGAACAGTGTTATGTCTGAAATTGCTACAGGAATGGGTACCCTCGGTGGTAACACAACAACTTTAAAGAGTACAGGTGCCTTTGGAGCCCCAAACTCAACCTCAATTGGCCCAACCACCTTCGCAGAAGAAGGTCCTTCAAATTCGAGAGGTATAGACATATTGACTTCATCGCCCCTGGAGGGCTGGTTCTAGACAACAATCGAGTTAAGTGTGACCGCCGGTTTCTTTAGCTCATCATCCTCAGCAATCAATCCTATCAATCCTTTAGGGTCCCAGTCATCTTCGATCTCGATCATGTGAATGTCCCCACCTCTGTGATCAGGTAGAGGATTGTTGCGGACATTGGGAGTAGGCTCCTTTGCTACGATAACCTTATTATCGATCAGAGTTTGAATCTTGTCCTTCAGCGAGCGGCACTCATCAATAGTATGTCCCTTCATGCCAGAGTGGTACGCACAGGTCTTATTAGGGTTGACCCACTGGGAAGGATTTTCTGGAGTTATGGCGGGGATAGGGGAGACGTAACCAACAACTTTAAGTTTCTCATACAGCTGGTCAATTGGTTCAGTGATGGTTGTATATTGTCTGGGAGGTCTGCAGTCAAAATTCGGTCTGGGTCTAGGGAAATTTTGGCGAGTAGGAGGTGATTGGTAGTGAGAGGGTTGGGCATTATAAGCTTGGTAAATAGGTGCAGGTTGAGAGTATCTGGGTGAAGTGGGTTGATATGCGGGAGGTGGAGATGATTGGTAAACGGGTGGTGGATTTTGGTAAGAGGGTGTGGGTGCTTGGTAATTCGGGATAGGTTGATATGTAAGTGGAGGTGACGGGTAAGTATGGTATTTTAGTGGTGATTTGGCTCCCTGTGTGACCATTACGGCATTGACATCCTTCTTCTTAGACGTGCCACCAGACTGTAAAGCCTTGTTGGTGGCCTGCAATGCTTCAAGATTAGTAACCATACCATTCTTAATGCCTTCCTCAATTCTTTCTCCCAGCTTGATGATATCGGAAAATTTCTGGCCCTCGATCAGCATCAACCTCTCATAATATTGTGGGTCCTGAGCCCGGACGAAGAATCTATTCATTTGTTCCTCTTCTAGGGCCGGCCTGACCTTAGAAGCCTCCGATCTCCAACGAGTAGCATACTCACGGAATGTCTCTGTAGGCTTCTTCTTCAGATTTTGGATGTAGAATACATTCGGTGCATTCTATGTATTGAATCGGAACCTATCCATGAAATTCGATGCCATACCTACCCAGCTTGTCCATTTCTTAGAGTCCTGACTGATGTACCAGGATAAAGCATCCCCCTTCAGGCTTCTCATGAAAAGTTTCATACGGATTTTCTCATTCCTTCCGACTCCGACCAACGTATCACAATATGTCCTCAAATGGACTCTGGGATCTCCCGTGCCATCAAACATTTTGAACTTGGGAGGTTTGTATCCCTCCGGAAGTTCAACATCTGGCTGAATGCAGAGGTCCTCATAATTTAGCCCCTCTATGCCTTTGTTTCCTTCCATGCCCTGGACTCGGCTGGTCAACTTCTTGAGTTCTGCTTCCAAGTTTCTGATAAGAGAGTCTTTGTCATTAGACTCAGGTGCACTTGAGATTGGTTGAGTGTGGGGGGGTATGGTATCTATGTAGATGGGAGTGTTGTGGGGGTGGTCGTTTGTGGTGTTCAGTGGTTCAGGAATGAGTAGTGAAGTGTGGCATGTGTTGCGGTGTTGAACATGAGTGGGTTGCATCTGTGGTTGTGGGGTGTTCTATGGAGGTGCGAGATTTTGAGCATTTGAAAAGTTGACATCAGGAGAGGTGAGAGTGAATGATAAATTTGCCAAGTTCCGAACTTGATCCAGTTCTTCTCGGAACTTCAACAGTTTCTGCTCAAGTTGGGCTGCAGTTTCCTTAGCAACCGGGGTGCCCTGAGGAATCTCAATTCTTTCAATTTCCTTTCTGGCGCATGAATCTCACATTCTACCTTTGTTCTTGTTCTGGATAGGACTCGGAGGAGGAGGAGGTGGAGGGCCCTTGGATCTCGTACTGTATGATGATGGTGCCAGAATGCACGAACTAACCTTTGGGGAGGGGAATAAAAATAAACAAAAAAAGGTAACAAGTTAGTGCGGGTTATGAGAAGGAAATGTTGCAATATTTAAGCACATTGTGCAAGAATATAAATCTTGTCCTAATTTGGGTGCTTCGTTGTGCCCGAGGTAGGCCTAGCGACAAATTAATTTGGAGAACTTATAATGCTAAATGCCTCATTTTATTGATAAAAATAAGACGAATCCCAAAACAACACTAAAATAGCGGAAAGTAAAAATGTCACTAATGGCCATTGGCCTTATTACATTAAAAGTGAAAAGAAAGACTCCTAACTACTTGGTCCCAGAAGGACCCTCTTCAGGTTGAATGTTCTCGTTCATCAAGTCTTCTAGCTCGTGCAGATTTTCCAATAAAAATGCTATCACCAGACGTTCTCCTTTGCCTTCCTTAGCATTTTGACAGTCGATGACTCTTTTCCTCACTTTCCCTTCCAATTCCAGCAAGTTGTACTCCAGGTATTCTAGCTTCTCACTAGCCTTGGTGACTCTCTCTTTCCATTCATTGATTTGGTTGCTCGATGGGAGGTTTCTCCACCAAGTCTGCAAGAGTGAAGGTATGTTTACCATACCAAAGTCAGGAACTTTGTCATTCATTTTCTGCAAAACAAAAAGGTTAGGACCTCACCCTCATCGGACTCGACTATTTAATACCAATAATCAGCATAACAAGAAGTTAGTTCTCCAAATAAATGCATATAACATGTAGGTGTCTGTTTGGATTTCAAGGAAACCTGATGGACTTTGGACAAGGCTATCTTAATGAGTCATTATGCGGACAACATAACTGACTCGGCTAGGTTTGACCATGATGCATGCACAATTAAACAGAGTAAGGTTCCTGTTGGGGTATTAGACCGGTACCCTTGAGCGGACAACTCAAGAGGGAAAGGCACGGAATCGTCGACTGCACCGCTGATCGACTGGTTTTACCGCAAATACGCCTTTGCCAAATTTAAAGGGTGATAATATTGGAAGAGCGCAACCACTCATTATAAGAGTTGCTATGGTATTTGTTTGGCACGAGTGGAATATGATGTTGAAGATGCAGTTTGCAAGAATGAAACAAATTGACATGTATTTTCACGTTCATAAGATAAATGATTACAATAATTGCAGTAATTACAACAGTATTGAAATAAAGCAGTAAAGGAAAGCAACTAAAGGAAAGAAAAGACATGAAGAGCCAAGTCAGTTTCGTAGCGATTAAAAGATAGTAAATAAAGCAATTAACGAGATAGTAAAGTCACAAGCAACATGCAATGGTAAAAGCCTAAAGAAAATCCCCAGAAGAGTCGCCATGCTGTCGACGCCCCCTTTTCTCTAACCGTGGGGTCAGAAATCGGGTATACGACATTGGGAGGACAACTCTATTCCCTTTCGAGAATTGGGTTTAGAAGTTGAAGAGTCGCCACCTAATGATTATAGTGCATTAGGACACTTTAAGAAGGGTTTGAGATTGGAAAACCAGAGTTCGGGTAAGGGCTAGAAATTATCTCGAGAGGAAGGTGTTAGGCACCCCTCAAGATCCACTAGTGTGGTTCCCGGCCATGTTACAATTGTGACTTTACAAGTAAACAATCAAGACTCAAATAAGGACTTGCATACAACATTGCAATTAGATTGAAAACCTATGAAAGTAAGTAGAAAGAGAGCAAGGATTTGAAAAGTTTAAACAATTCTAAAGGAAGCAAATAAAGAAAATGGGTCCTAGGTTTGTGATTAATATGGATCACTTCGATGCAATACCCAGTAATCACTCCTCAAAATAGGGGTCGCGCGTGATATTAGCGCATCGGTCATCATCTCCATATCCTACCCTTCCCACTCCGTAAAGGTTATTTAAACGCATGATTGGGTCACGAAAGCTTATTGCGTGTTGTACCCATCCCATCCTATAAGTCCTAGAGGGCATTTAGGACCACTATTCCTACAGGGCAAGGACTAGGCTGAACCCTTAGGTTTAAAGGACAAAAATGCTAGGCGACATACATAACAAGTAGGACAACACATAAAGGAAATATACAAAGGCAAATAAGGGCTCACAAATCCCTCCACAAGTAAGCATGTAGTTAGCACGTCTCTTAACACATTTAAGGTCCCAAAGACAAGAATTTAAAGGCAGGAATGTTGGAAAAAGATAAGTTTCAGTGAAAGTAGAAGGTTTAATCAAAAAACTGAGTAACCCGAAGAATGTTTGATTTTCATAAATATGACCAAAGATGGCAGTTAGTATACAGCAGTTTAGGAATTAGTAAAAGTATAGATAAACTTGTTAAGACACCATTTGAAAATATAGTAGAGGCATTAAAGATGCAGTATCCTGATAAGTCGTAGAAAAAGTAGCACGATTCTGGACAGGAAAGATAACCCAGTGGAAAACATGATAGAACAGATGCACGATTCTGAGATTACCTCAAAATAGGGCGGAAGTTTTAGTAGAAAAACAGAGCAAACTTCATAGAAGCGACAGAGTTCAGAAAGTTTAAAGAGGCTGAGTAGTCTGAAACTGGTAAAACATGATTAATCGATTTTTATTGGTCCTAAAGCTTGCCTAGGCGTTGTATGTATTGCCTACTTATCTTAAAGGTGAGCATGCATATTAATCCCAGTTTTAAAAGAACGCAGTTAACCAGACTTGTATTATTAGATTAAACATATTGGCAAGGCGTTCAGCAAATTGCAACTCGGACAAAAATAAAGACCCTAAGTAACATGGTTTCTAATGCACATAAAAGTCCTAAAACATGGTCTCTAAATGCCAGTGAGAATGCACCAGTTATTTTAACAGTTATTCGTTAGTTATTAGCTAGTCGTGATTACAAAATGAGTATGACAACAAGCTGAAAGTAAAGAGTCTAAAACAGGATTACTACTATATGAGATGCATGTCCTATACATGATATCTATTGCACAAACAAGTAAGTAAAGTCGTATAAGCATGTTTTCTAACCATTATTTAAACTAAGCATTCATAACCCCTCCCAATTTCACTATAACCCCAATCAGTTGTTTACAAGTCATTACAAACTGAGATAGTTGAATTACAGTAATGAAAAATAAAATAAGAAGTTATCCTATAGGGAGCCTTCAACCAGGCTCAATCCTCCAACCTTACTTCTTTCGAGCTTCACAACCATGGTCTGGGTGCGGCAAAGCTCCCTAGGGCCCCATTGGGCCCCTGGCCAATACCTTCACCCAAACATTTACTAAAATGTTGAACACGTATAGTGTGGAATTACCAGCCTTATGCATCAAAGTTTAGTGATTACTCAAAAGGTACCCAAAGCAATGCTTACACTAAGGGGATAAGACCTAATCTCTAAGAGTAGTGAGAGTGTGTGATAGAGTTTTTAAAGAAATTGAGTTGAGAGGAGAAAACAGTTTGACATGATCCATATAGGATTAGTTCTTGAAAAAAATAGAAGAGTATGACAGTTTTTGTAAGGAGATGAGTAAGACAATCTCAGAATCAAAACATCACACATAGTTCAGGGAAACAAACACAAACAGGGGACATTGGGCATGGGGACAAGTAGTTCACATGTAAGAGCACAGTTGCACATACATAGTCATTAGAGAAAAGCATTTCAGAACTTAGGTAGTCACAACATTTTTTACCAAAGAGGTTTAGGGTTACATGCTGATAATTGTACTGGGGTAAGGAAGAACATGCATTAGACAAATAAAGGAAGTAGTAGGCATGCTGAATTAAGGGAAAGATAGACACATCAATTAACACATAGGCATGCTAATTGCAATGAGAATAGTAGAAACATAAGTAGAAGCACAAAAAGAAACAAGAGGAAGTGCAACACACATAAAAACATGTTGTTTTGGAAACTGTAAATCAAATAGGAGACATACTAGTGAAGTGTAAGATAATATAGAACAGTGGTGTGCAGGGAAGTAGAGCAGGAGTGTATGCAGACCAAGAGAAGCAGAGCAATTCAGCAGTAGAGTAACAAACTACTCAATCTTGGCTTTCAACCGACTGGGTAACCAGTAGAAGTGAGAGAATGTGTAGAAAAAATAATATAGAGAGTGCAGTGAAGATGCTTATGTGTGTAAGAGAGAGTTCAGAACAGTGATTGTTCGTGTCTTATGCCAAAGAGAGGGTAGACTATTTATAGTTTTTGAAAACAAGTGGAAAATAAGGTAACACGTATAGACTGATCATAGTTATGGAAATAATGCCTATTAGAATCAATTAAAGCCTCGGACTCCCTTCCATTAGGGAGTCATAGCTCAAATGGGTACAAATTATATCAAATAAGGAAATTATTATCTGCAAGATTGGTATTTCCATAATAAGAGTAGTAAGGGTATGATGCATGTGATAAGGACTGAATACAGAATATTTCAAATAAGAAAAGTATAAGGACAGCATATTGTGCATACAAACTAGTTCAAAGAATCACGGATGAAATTGAAAGTCACAGGGAATCAGTACTAAGTAAGGAGAGCATTTCACGAATAAGGAAGTGATTCAAAAATCAGTGTAAAACTTCTAAGGAAAACATATACAAATCAGGGATTCGAAGAAATGCACAAAATCAGCAGAATATTTGGTAAACGATGAACAAATAGACCTATAAAATACAATAGGCATAAAAATCAGAGAACCTTAAGCAAGAAATCACAGAAACAGTAGAAGGTTGGAACCCTAACAACAAAAATTAAAGCATAGAACTCAGAGAACAACCCAGAAGATCCCACAAACCAGCAAATAATACAAACACAAACATATAGTACTCAAAATCAGAAAGATAAAGTGATTTCGAAAAGGGGTTCAGAAACCCTAGTTTGAAAAAGGGAACGAAAACGTTTAAAACTTGAACAATCGTAAAAATTGATTAGAGAGTAGTGTAAAACATAAAGGTGTGAGTTAAAAATTGTTAAAAATACAAAGATTCAAGGGGTTTGGGTCGAGATTAGGGTTTCGTAAGAAACCAGTGAGAGATAAGAGAAACCTGGCTTGCAACTCAACAATAATGGTGTCCATAGCACCATCGGACCAAAACCCATCGGAGAAAGGCCGGAGACAAACCAGACCAAGCCTTCAGTGACCATCTCGTATAGCGGAGGCTTCTGGGGTCTCACCGATAGAGGGAATCAATGAGGTAAGGTTTCACGACGACTGGTGGTCGAAGGGTGTAAGGTTGGAGGTGGTCGGAGAGGCGGTGAGTTCATCGGAGAAGAAGAGAGAACCTGAAGGTTCTAGAGAGAAGGGAGAGTGAGAGACGATATAGAGAGAGATAGAGAATCTCGTGGAAATGAAGGGTCTGGGAGGGGGGTAATTGGATTTAATTAAGGCAAGCAAATCTGGGCCGTTGATCTCATTTGATCAATGGCTCAGATTAAATCGGAGCTGGGCTGGGTTGAAAATATGGGTCGGTCCAATTGGGGTTAGGACCGGGTAAATTGAGGGCTAAAATTGAAATCTGAATGGGCTATAATTGCAATGAGATGAGGCTAAATGTCAAATAGCTAGTTTTCCCTTTTTATTTATAAAAAATAGTAAGAAAATTTTTTTAAATAAATTAAAAGCACTGAGCTAATTAATAATATGTAAACATTAATCTAAAATACTGAAAATGATTTTATGCTTGCAAAACGCTATTACTCGTAATATTGGCTATAATTGCAATTTTATGCAATTTAGTTTAAAAATATCAAATAGATTTGTAAAAATATGAAAAAATCACCTTGATTATATTTTGGTGTACATACGAGGATAAAATAAATTATTCACCAAAAATGATGATTTTGTGAATAATTATGGATTTTGTACTGCTAAAATAGACGATAAATTGGTTTTAAAAAATAATTGGAAAAAATACCAAAACACTTGGGCATGCTTATGTATGCACATATATGTTATTTTGAAAGTATTTTGAGTGTAAAAAAAACTTAGGGAAAAATTGGGTATCAACAATGATTGACCTAGGAGTTTCTTATCCACCCTTCCTAGTTTTGATTTGATTATGCATTAAGGACGCTGCATCTATTTAAGCGTGGGGTGAATGATTCTCTTTGGTTTGTAGCAGTATTGTAGTAGTATAATGTTAGCTTCATATATTTGATTTGTAGCTTCTTTTTTTCTTTTTTTTAGAGTGGTACAACAATTAGTGTAATATTTAGTAAGGCGGTGTTTTAAGTAGGAGCTATTTATATATATATATAAAGAGAGAGAAATATTAGACTTTGCCCAACGATGGATCTCCTAGACGTTTTTCTCGAAGGATTAAAATCTAAATTAAAAAAATACAAAACAAAAAATACAAAAATATGTCTTTTGGTTTTACTTAGGTAGTAATAATCTCTCGTAGTTTTTTTTTGTGCCTCGGTTCTTTTTCATGGGATATAACTTAACTGGGTAGTTTTTCTTTTTAGAGTAGAATGCAGGGAATAAAAAAAGAAGAGGAATGTAAGGCTTATGTGTCGTTTGACTTGTTTGATGGTAGCATACTTAGGTTTTTGCATGTGTTTCACCTTTCCTTTGTCTTATATATATGACGATGCTATGATAAAAATGGATAGCATGTGATATGAATCCTATGGTTCATTTGTTTTACTCGTGTCCACTTTATGCTTAATGATTAATATATTTCTTGGCTTTATGAATAATTATTTGATTTGAGAGTCGAAATGAGACCGTCCTTAATGAGCATGTGCCATGTGTGAAGTGAGTTTTCAGTATAGTCTATGTATTTTATTTAAGTCTAGAACTTGCCCGGAATGAGAATTGAAGCAAAGTTCTAGGTATTGCTTGGTTTGAAAAATGATATTAGGCGCTCTTTGATCTTCTTGAGCCTTATCAATTTTCACAGAAATCATCCCTAGTAACCCTTTTAAACTATATGCCTTTCTTTTGAAACAAGCATTACAAGTCTATACCCTTTTTGTTCTTAAATGAATTGTTTCAATCCTTTTACCTTTTAGAGCACTTGAATTGTAAAAATAGCTCTAGAGAGAAGTAATGAAAGAACTTGGGACAAATTTTGAGTGAAACCAATGGAAAGAAGAAAGGGGTAGTAGTATCTTTAAGAAAAGAAAGGTAGACAAATAAAATTGAAAAAAAGAAGAAAAAAATTATTATGTGGCAATAGAAATAAATACATTAGGCCCATGCTAGTGAGTGTGAATTATAGTAGTGCATAAAGAAGGAGGAAACATGTTTTGGGTGATCTTGATTGTGATGTTTGAAGTGAATTGAAGAAATTTTATGCTTAAAGTTAACTATGTGATATATTAAAGTGCTTAGGAGGGTTAGTAACTATTTCTTAAATATTTTTTACTCGTTCCTTAGCCTACATTATAACCATAACAAAGTCATAGTTGAATTAAGATCGAGCGGGCCTACATTAATATAGATTTACATAATGTCACGACCCAAAAACCCACCCGGTCGTGATGTCGCCTATCGTGAAACTAGGACAGCCGACACAACTCTCGAATTAACCATTAATCAATATAATTCATTTTTAAGCTTTTAATTTATCCAAATATATCATAATATAAGTTTAAAGGAACAGTGTGGAATAAATATACAAGCCCGACATCGGGGTGTCACAAGTCACGAGCATCTATTAAGGTCTGAATACAAAAAGAGTCTAAGAATGTACTAAATACAGTCCAAGAACGACAAGAGGGAGAAAAGCAGTGTTGCGAACGCCGGGTAGCTACCTTGCTAACTCCAATAACTCTTCCACTAAGCAATCAACACCCGCTACCGGGTTCAGAACTACATGAATCTGCACACAAGGTGCAGGGAGTAATGTGAGTACGTCAACTCAGTAAGTAATAAAAGTAAATAAAAGTTGAGCAGTAAGAAAACACGTAAGCCACATCATAATGCTACAGCAAATGCAGTACCTTTCCAAAACAGTACAGAAATCATATACTTCATAAATCAAGCTCAGTTTCAGTGAAACCTTTTAAAACAACTTTCAATAGTTTCAAACGAGTGATAAAACAGTGAGTAAAAATGATGGAAAACATAAACAGCCTCTCAAACAAAACATGTACCATGAACCGCCCCTCGGGCATAATATCAACAGAACCAGCCCCTCGGGCTACCTCACAATCACTCGTAATCAGACCCTCGGGCATAACATGAATCAAGAACCGCCCCTCAGGCAAACATGGATCAAGAACAGCCCCTCAGGCTTCAATATGAAACAACAACAGCCCCTCGGGCTACAACATATCACTCACACTGGGTACCCACGCTCACTGGGGTGTACAGACTCCGGGAGGGGCCTCTTACGGCCCAAGCGCAATAACAAGTCATCTCGTGGCATAATAAAATAGGCTCTCGGCCTCATATCAAGCCACCTCGTGGCGTAACAAATTAGGCCCTCGACCTCATAATCATAAATCGGTACCACACTGCTGCGGCGCGCAGCCCGATCCCACAATATCCTCACAACACAAGCCCTCGGCCTCACTCAGTCAAAAATCTCTCAAGCTACTTGGGCAACAGTAAAACATGATGCTCAGCCCAAAATATTATTTAAAATATCAAAATTAGAGTGAAAATGACTGTGTTATGAAAACAGTAGAATACAACATGACTGAGTACAAATATGAAGTCAAACAAGTGAGGAATAGTGGTAAAAATTCCCTAAGGGTCCAAAATAGTTGGCACGAGACCCAAATATGGCATTCAACCCAAAATATGATAATACTTTTCCAAAACACGATGATATCAAACAAGTTTTAATAAAATACACGACTTAATATTTGTACGGGACGGACTAAGTCACAATCCCCAACGATGCACGACCCTATGCTCGTCATCTAACACGTGTGTCACCTCAAAGTAGCACAAAGATGTGAAATCTGAGGTTTCATACCCTCAGGACATACATTTACAATCATTACTTACCTCTATCCGGTCTAAGCTTTAGTCGGTGATGCCTTCGCCGCTCGAATCAGCCTCCAAATGCTCCAAATCTATCCAAAAATAGGTTTATTCCATCGAAATACGCTAAGGGAACAAACTCACTCGAAAATAGCCAATTTATATCAAAAGTCCCGAAATTGGCCAAACCCGGCCCCCGGTTCCACGTCTCGAAATCCGATAAAAATTATACCAATAGAATTCTTACACTCTCACGAGTTCGTACATGCCAAGAACATCAAAATTGGAACTCAAATTGCCCCTCAAATCCGCAATTTACACTCTCAAATTCCAAGCCCTAATTTCTCAATTTTAGGCTTTAAATTCCACAAATTTCATTTTTAAATAAATAAGAATCAACATAGGATCGAGTATTGAGTTCAAAAATATTACCTCCAAGTGTTCCCCTTTGATTCCCTATTCAATCCTTCTCAAAAAGCTCCAAAATCGCTCAAAAATGGTGAAAGATAGACCAAAAATCGCTAACATGGCTATTTAAACATTCTGCCCAGGCCAAAAATTCCTTCTTCGCGAATGCGGTCAAAGCCTCGCGTTCGCGAAGAACAAATAATTCACAGCTCAAATTTCCTCTTACGCGAAAGCGAATACTACCATCGCGAACGTGGTGCCTTACTCAGCTTAGCCTACGCAAACGCGTTTCTTCAATCGCGAACGCGATGCTTTATGGCCTAGTGCCCAAGTCTGCTTCACCCTTCTACGCGAACGCGAACCATGCCACGCGTTCGTGATGCACAATCAGACTCAATCTTTGCGAATGCAGGACCAACATCGCGAACGTGAAGGGTAACTGGCCTGCCTCAATCAACATCTCTTTGCGAACGCGAAGGCCCTCTCGCGAACGCGAAGAGCAAAACTATGCAACACTGATTTGAAGAAATTTGCAACTTTCAAAATAAGAATTTGATCCATTTAACCACCTGAAACTCACCCGAGGCCCTCGGGACCTCAACCAAACGTGCCAACATAACCCATATCATCATTCAAACTTGTTCCAACCTTCAGAACGCTCAAAACAACATCAAAACACTAAAATTACATCAGATTCAAGCCTAAGAATTCCAAAAACTTCCAAATTTCGCTTTCGATCAAAAAGTCTATCAAACCTCGTCTGAATGACCTGAAATTTTGCACATACATCACAAATGACACAACAGACCTACTCCAACTTCCGAAATTCCATTCCGACCTTTATATCAAAATCTCACCTATCAACCGGCAAACGCCAAAATCCCAATTTTGCCAATTCAAGCCTAAACCTTCCACGGACCTCCAAAATACATTCCGATCACGCTCCTAAGTCTCAAATCACCTGACGGAGCTAACCAACTCATAAAAATTCCAATCCGAGATCATATACTAACAAGTCAAAACTTGGTCAAACCTTTCAAATTTTAATCTTCAAACTGATAACTCTTCTTCCAAATTCATTCCGATTATCCTGAAAACCAACACCGACGATTTACATAAGTCATAATACATCACACGGGGCTAGCCATGCCCGAGAACTGGCGAACGAAGTGCAAAAGCTCAAAATGACTGGTCGGGTCATTACATCCTCCCCTACTTAAACATACGTTCGTCCTCGAACGTGTCCAGAGTTGTTCCGAAAACAATCAAATCGATGAGTAACCTTAACATGCACATACCCAGGGTGATCCCATGTCACCCTATCTCATATAGGTCCGATAACACAATGTAACTGAAATTTCACAACCCAACCTAGCCCATAAACCTTAGAACCATATTTCCACTTCTGCATTCATCCACAAGACCAGAATCTCACATCTATACATTGAATAGGCCCGAACAAGTTGTAATAAACTATACCTGCCACCTTAGATGCAATTATATGATATACCACATACTCAAACACTCGCAGCGATAACTTTTAATCACATCAGTTTACCAAAACAACCGAATACTGATAATACCACTTATCAAATAAAGCCTCATTCTAACACATCCGTATACTGTCAATGATAACTGAAACACATAGTAAGTCATAACCATTCCTCAGATCAACCATTCATGAAGCCACTTCTCCTTTGGCAAGGACCATAGCAAATTTCTGAGTCGAACCTCGATATTATCCTTCCAACATGCTGAAATCGAATCTGTTGGTATTCATTCTAGATTCCAACAATATCATCTAACCCAACACAGCTACTCTGGTGATATGGCACATCAATACCATCTAAAGCCACTACTCGTGCAACCCGCACACCAATAAGCAACAATCCGAATGTACTTTAATCATGAAAATGACTTGAATGAAAGAGCTGTACCACAAGCTCACCAATACCACCACAACACAATGCTGAGAACCCATTACACGTCGTAGAACCAGAACACACGAATTTATCCCGCAGGATCATACCTCCACATAGCTTCGCTCCAATGCGTGACCTCAATCAAACACTAGTCCAACATGAAACACCTCAAGTCACTATGCTCAAATCGACAACCATACACAATTTGATGTCCAGAACCAAAGCAAATCATCATAACCACCGCGAAACAATTGACATAACATTACACAAACCCGAAAGGACACAACCGATACGCCATCTGCAGAGCAATACCCAATACTCCTCCCGCTCGAATTCCACTGAGAGACCTTAATAAAACTGCACCACATGTACCTATAACCAACAAATTCCAATGCCTCGCAACACGGAAAGGTAACTCATAGATCTCCCCATATCACTAATAAGCTCAATACCAATTGAATCAACACATCCCTTAACAATACAACTCGGAGTTGACCAAGCCGACTCGATGTAGAACACACATCCATATTGGACTACTAATGAACCCCCTTATCAAGGAGTTCCTGAAGTTGCTCCTTCAATTCTTTTAACTCCATCGGTGCCATCCGATACGGTGCTTGGCACCAAACCAATACCGAAATCAACAACCCTGCCCAGTGACGTGCCGGCAGCAAGAAACATATCCGAAAATTCCCTCACAATAGGAACTGAATCAATGGTAGGAGTCTCTACACTGCCATCCATCACAAAGGCCAAATAAGAAAGACAACCCTCCCCAGCCATCTGCTTGGTCTTCAAAATGAAACCATCCTACTGGGAACATAATCCGTCGAATCTCACCACTCAATCTGTGGCATTACCAGTATAGCCAATGTCACTGTCCTAGAGTAACAACCCAGAATAACACGACACAGAGACAACCAGTCCATACCTAATATCACACCAAAATCTAGCACACTAAGCAACAAGGATCCACTCGGGTCTCCAAACCTCGACCTGACTTGTTTACGAGAACTCCCAATCTCCAAATCCATACAGCACGTGAATCACCATATCTGATCCCAACTCCATCGTCCGAACATACAACACACCTCTAATACCCAATCATCCCACGAGAGGTACTCCTAAAATTCTTTTGTGCCCCAAGCAAACTCGAAAATCAGCAGTCGATCCAATAAGAGAGTGCCGCAATACTACTGAAGTATCATCAACTCAATCACATTGCCTTTTTTCTGAAACGTATACCCTCATCAAGCTACACCACTTAGTAATATCATTTCCCTAATCATCTGAAGCTGCCCGTGATGTCTAAGAATTTATGACTCTTCCTTTCAGAACTGAACTGTGACCTTACACATGCAAATTTCAACCCTACACAACATACCGCATATACCATGTCATCCTATGATAATTATAAGAACTTCATAACCCCTTCCGTGCCATAAGCAGCTACGTACTCAACTAGCCAAAAACTTTCCATTTGATCCCATATAGAAGAAAATCACTATGTATTACATGCCCCTCACACCCGTAGAAAATATACATCTCTAAACGTGGTAGAAACCATCAAGGACTCTCTGAATTGCATTTGCACAAAACTAAACCATCAGGACTGAATCCTTCTAACTCAACCATGCTATGCAGGCCACTAAAACCCAAGAGAATTGCCGCGAAACACCTGTAGGAACTCATTACCTTGTAAGCATCCAAAGAACTAATCATATCCTTACCATACCGATCCGGCCTACTACCAAGCTATCTCATATCTCTAAGTTCCTTCTAATTTACCTTCAACTTGATACTTCTTCTTATTATAACACCACCATTCCTCAACCCAGACTCACCACACGAGACCCAAGCATAAAACCATACCGTCTAAGGCTCATAAGCCACTGGATACTCTCTTAAATATTCCCAAATGCGCCACGTTCAAAATACCTACCCTCAAGTGACTCCCTGCGAACCCAACGCCATTACCTTCACCTTCATAATGCTGATATATAGAATCCCATAATGATATAGAAATACCACAAGTCTTGACACCTTCCAATGCAAACCTCAGTTTCTAGCCAATTATACAACTTGAAAATCTCCAATTATTACATGTAAAATCTTGAGCCCACTAGAACCATTCTCGAGAGTCATTCACTCTACTCAAACGCAATTAGACCGATCAAACAGACCGGATGACCCATTCTCCTTTAGCACTCCGACACTACAGAATGTAACCTCACCTTAATGCAACCAAACAACTTCATGTTCTATGCACCGTACATCCTTTACCAATAACAACTCAAGTCATTCCGTGATTCTCATACACCCATAAAGCATAGCATAACCTTTATTGAAATTTCCTTTACTCGAGCCATCCTCGGTCTCAACCTTCGTAAGCCATAACTGATTCACCCGTACGCCTCAAGCTGGAACCAATATAGCACATAACTGTGCAATCAACTAATCAATAACAGACTCCACCACTTGGCTCAAAGCCATAGGTCAAAACATACAATAACTCATAATGCATAAACTCTATTACTGCTATAATACCATAGTGAGATTAAACTCAATACTTCATAAAGCTCGTGTAACACAGACCATCTAGTACTTTAAATCTTCTGCAACTCTCGCATTCACCCTCGTAATAGTCAAGCCCACTCTCTTAGGCGACTCAAATTCAAATTGCAACACGTATATTTCACTAGTAACAGAGACATTCCAATAAACAATATAAAGGATCACACAAACTTCTGAACACTCTGCAGGAGATAACCCACCTACTTCGCCTCAAAAAAACATCTCTTTATACCCTTCTACCGTCATAAATGTTACGCAGTCACTTAATCTACCTGAGTCTGAACTCACCTCACAACTAAAATCTACTTTACTTCCCAACTAGGCAACATGAAAAGATCCTTCAACACGCCTACAACTCGGACCATACATCAAATCACGATGGAAATCCAGCACCGGATAGTTCTTACTACCCCCAAGAAGACCCTTCTTGTCTCGTTCAAATCATATGTACACCTCTCGCAGTCATATCATACTCATCACTTAGCTATCCAGTCATCACTCCTACTGATAGGGACACTATCAGACATACGAATTACAAAAGCACGAACTCACACCATCAACGCCTTAATGCTCAAGCAATAGGGAAAACCCGGCATCAAGTCCTCCAGACTAGCCCAACATCAACACACAGAGATCACATCTCGCCCCTCGATCAGGGAATCACAAGACATAGATGCATATCTGATACTGAGCGCTCATGCGCGCATACGAATACGTGGAAAGAATTCAAAGAGTTACATTTCAAGCTGAATCAAGGACACACGATAAGAATTCAAGAATGTGAAGTTTTTCCTAAAGGTTCTGCAGCCTCCCGAGGATAAGTACAGACGTCTCCGTACCGATCCACAAGACTTTACTAAACCTACTCATGACTCGTGAGACCTATGTAACCTAGGCTCTAATACCAACTTGTCACGACCCAAAAATCGACCTGGTCGTGATGGCACCTATCGTGAAACTAGGTCAGCCGACAAAACTCCTGAATTAACCATTAATCAATATAATTCATTTTTATGCTTTTAATTTATCCAAATATCTCATAATGTAAGTTTAAAGGAACAGTGCGGAATAAATATACAAGCCCGACATCAGGGTAGCACAAGTCACGAGCATCTACTAAGGTCTAAATACAACAAGAGTCTAAAAATATACTAAATACAATCTAAGGAAGACAAGAGGGAGAAAAGCAGTGCTGCGAACGTTGGGCAACTACCTTGCTAACTCTAATGACTCTACCACTAAGCAATCAACACCCACTACCGGGTTCAGAGCTATATGAATCTGCACACAAGGTGCAGGGAGAAATGTGAGTATGCCAACTCAGTAAGTAATAAAATTAAATGAAAAGTTGAGCAGTAAGAAAACACGTAAGCAACCTCATAACGCTACAGCAAATGCAATACCTTTCCAAAATAGTGCAGAAATCATTTACTTCGTAAATCAAGCTCAGTTTCAGTGAAACCTTTTAAAACAACTTTCAATAGTTTCAACGAGTGATAAAACAGTGAGTAAAAATAATGGAAAACATAAAAAGCCTCTCAAACAAAACATGTACCATGAACCACCCCTTGGGCATAATATCAAAAGAACCAGCCCCTCGGGCTACCTCACAATCACTTATAATCAGAACCTCGGGCATAACATGAATCAAGAACCTCCCATCGGGCAAACATAGATCAAGAATAGCCCCTCGGGCTTTAATATGAAACAACAACAGCCCCTCGGGCTACAACATATCACTCACACTGGGTAGCCGCGCTCACTAGGGTTGTACAGACTCCGGGAGGGGCCTCTTACGGCCCAAGCGCAATAATAAGCCATCTCGTGGCATAATAAAATAGGCTCTCGCCCTCATATCAAGCCACCTCGCGACATAACAAATTAGGGCCTCTGCCTCATAAACATAAATCGGTACCATACTGCTTCGACGCGCACCCCGATCCCACAATATCCTCACAATACAAGCCCTCAGCCTCACTTAGTCAAAAATCTCTCAAGCCACTTGGGCAACAGTAAATCATGATGTTCAGCCCAAAATATCATTTAAAATATCAAAATCAGAGTGAAAATGACTGAGTTATAAAAACAGTAGAACAGCATGACTGAGTACAAATATGAAGTCAAAATAGTGAGGAATAATAGTAAAAATTCCCTAAGGGTACAAAATAGTTGGCATGAGGCCAAAATATGGCATTAAGCCCAAAACATGATAATACTTTTCCAAAACACAATGATATCAAACAAGTTTTAATCAAATACACGACTTAACAGTCGTACGACATGGACTAAGTCTGTGACGACCCGGCCCGTCGTCTCATGAGTTACCGCCCCATTTTCCCCATTTTCTATTTCTTCATGCTTCGTTATCCGTATCTTGTGTGATCGAGTTGATTTGGAGTGGTTTTGGTAGGAAATGAGACACTTAGTCTCTTTTAAGAAGGCTTAAGTTGGAAAAGTCAACCGGACATTGACTTATGAGTTAGAGGGCTCGGATGTGAATTTCGATGGTTTGGTTAGCTCCATGAGGTTATTTGTGACTTAGGAGTGTGATCGGAAGTGGTTTTGGAGGTCCGGTGTAGAATTTAGCTTGAATTGGCGAAGCTAGTATTTTGGCGATTTCCGGTTGATAGGCGAGATTTTGATGCGGGAGTCGGAATGGAATTATGAGAGTTGTTGTAGCTTCGTTAGGTTATTTGGGATATGTGTGCAAAATTTTAGGTCATGCGGACGTGATTTGGTTGGGTTTTTGATCGAATGCGTGTTTTGGAAGTTTTAGAAGAACTTAGGCTTGAATTCGATGTAATTTGATGGTTTTGGTGTTAATTGAGGTGTTTTGATGATTGGAACAAGTTTGGATAATGTTTTAGGATGTGTTGGTGCTTTTGGTTGAGGTCCCAGTGGCCTCGGGTGAGTTTCGGGTGGTTAAACGGACTATTTCATCTTTGGAAAAGTTGGAGATTTTTGTTTAGCTTCAGCTGTGCACCAGAAAATTTCTGGTGCAAAGAGTCCAGTTTGGAAGCTCATATCTTGAAATATATAAGGAATAAAAAAAAGTACAAAACATGAAAGTTGTATCTATTGCATTCAAGTTTCCAGAAAGTTAAACCATTTATGATTTGGATGTTTTATCAAAAAGTTATGATGAATCGAATATGGCTGGTGGATCAATTTTGACAAAATTTTCTAATGCAATTTAGAAGCTCATATCTCGGAATATATAAAGAGTTATATGGTGTACAACCTATCAAATGAAAGATCTTTGAGTCTAGTTTTTAAATATTCAAACCGTTTGTCATTTGGATATTTCCACAAGGAGTTATAGGCGTTTTAACAGAAGGTGTACAACAGAGAAAATGGTAAGAGGATGTACAACCTGCACAGCGCAAGGTACACCTTGATGAAGCCTGGGCAGAATGTTTTTAAGTCCTCTTGTCCGCGATTTGGGTCCATTTTTCAGCCATAGTTGATCATTTTGAGAGCTTTTTGAAGGGGATTGAAGAGGGATTCAAGGAGAAACGTTTGGAGGTAAGAATTTCGGACCTAAAACTCATTTATATTGTGAAATTCACCTAGAAAATCATTGAATTCTTGTTAAAAATGGAAGAAATAGGGCTTGGGATTTTCAGATTTTGATTGGGGATTTGGAGGACCATTTGGGGTCGGATTTGAGAACTTTTGGTATGTATGAACTCGTGGAGAGATAAGGAACCCGTTGATGTAAAAATTTCTGAATTTCGAGAAGTGGGCCCGGGGCTCGGGTTTTGCCAATTTCGAGAATTTTGATATTTTTCGATTGTTTTCGATTGGGTATTGTTTCTTTAGCATAATGTGACATGTTCGTTGTGATTTTGGTCAGATTCGACGCACGAGGAGGCCAATTTGAGAGGCAAGGGCATAGCGAGCTAGAGCTTTGGCCAGTTTGAGGTGAGTAATGATTTTAAATGATGTCCTGAGGGTTTGAAACCCCGGATTTTGCACAACGTAGTGCTATACTGAGATGAGACAAACGCTGCATGATGAGCGTGGGGTTCATTGCTATTGGTAATTGTGACTTGGTCCATCCCAATTGATATTTTCACTACATTTTGACCGAGACTTATGCATTGTCATCCTGACTTGGGCTAGTTGCCATGTTTGGGGCCTTGTGCCGACCTGTAGAACGCTTATGGGATTTTTGACTGGTTTTCCTCACTTATTTGCTAAAAATCATATCCTCAGTCATGTTTCTAATTGTTTAAAAATGATATGAACCGGGTTATGAAATGTTAACCATAAATGAGAGAAATATGTGGGCTGAGATCCCTACCTTATATTGTTGTGCCCGAGAGGCTGTGATTATAATGACTGAGAGGGGTTGAGGACCCAATAGTGAGGATATTATATATGATATTGGATCGGGCTGCACGCCGCAGCAAATACATATATTGGATCGGGCTGCACGCCACAGCAAATACTTATATGGACCGGGCTGCGCGCCGCAAAAAATATGAAAACACATATATTGGATCGGGCTGCACGCTGTAACAAATACTTATATGGACCGGGCTGCGCGCCGCAGCAAATATGCAAATACATATATTGGATCGGGCTGCACACCGCAGCAAATACTTATATGGACCGGGATGCGCGCGCGCGGCAAATATGTAAATATATATATATATATATATATATATGGATCGAGCTGCACGCCGCAGCAATATAGCGCTTGGGCTGTAGGAGCCCCTCTGGAGTCTGCACACCTCCAGTGAGCGCAGTTGACTATTATTATTATAGATCGGGCTGTGCGCCACAGCGATATACGGATCGGGATGTACGCCGCAGCGGTATATATATATGTTTCGATTTCGGTTATTGTGAGAAGTATATGAATTGAGTATTGAGGGTAAGAAATAAGTAAATGAACATAAATGCTCGAGGAGCGAATTTATATTGGATTAATGCCTGTCAAATTACCCGTTTTCACCTGGTTCAAAGCGTTTCATTCAATTTTCTTTACTACTTACTCTTTAAATGGTTTTACTGCTTTGATATAGAATTGTTTAGTGCCTTTACGTGATTTCATACCGTCAGCCATTATTTATTGTTATTACTCACTGGGTTGGAGTACTCACATTACTCCCTGCACCGTATGTGCAGGTACAGGTGTCCCTGAGGTGTAGAGCGAGCTTTCCTGCCGTTCAGTTTTTCATCAGAGTTATCGAGGTAGCTGCATGGCGTCCGCAGACCTGATTTCTCCCTCTATCTTTCTTTACTATTCCGCATTTTAGACATATTTCTGCATTAGGCTATTGAACCTTGTATTAGAGGCTCAAACTTGTGACACCAGATCATTGGGCATTTGTAGAGATTTCATTATGGCCTTCCACATATTTCAATCTTTTATTTCAGACTTCTACTTATATTAAATTGGTATCTATTTCTGAAAATTGGTAATGAATTCTAATAAGAAGGGATTGTGAGTGGTAATTGGTCGGGATTGCCTAGCATCATGTTGGGCGCTATCACGACCGAGATTGGGGTCGTGACAAAGTCACAATCCCCAATGGTGCAACTCGTCATTTAATGCGTGTGTCACCTCAAAGTAGCACAACGATGTGAAATCCGAGGTTTCATAGCCTCAGGACAAACATTTACAATCATTACTTACCTCTATCCGGTCCAAACTCTAGCCTGCGATGTCGTCTCCCCTCGAATCAGCCTCCGGATGTTCCAAATCTATCCAAAAATAGGTTTATACCATCAAAATATGCTACGGGAACAAAGCTCACTCGAAAATAACCAATTTATATCAAAAGCCACGAAATTGGCCAAACCTGGCCCCCGGGCCCACATCTTAGAATCCGATAAAAATTACACCAATATAATCCTTACACTCTTACGAGTTTGACATACCAAGAACATCAAAATCGAACCTCAAATGGCCCCTCAAATCCCCAATTTACACTCTCCAATTCCAAGTCCTAATTTCCCAATTTTAGGCTTTAAATTCCAAAAATTTCATGTTTAAACAAGTAAGAATCAACAGACGATCGAGTGTTGAGTTCAAAAATCTTACCTCCAAGTGTTCCACTTTGATTCACCTCTTCAATCCTTCTCAAAAAGCTCCAAAATTGCTCAAAAAGGTGAAAGATAGACCAAAAATCGCGTACATGGCTATTTAAACATTCTGCCCAGGCCAAAAATTCCTTCTTCGCGAACGCGGTCAAAGCCTCGCGTTCGCGAATCACAAATAATCACAGCTCAAATTTCCTCTTACGCGAACGTGAACACTACCATCACGAACGCGTTGCCTTACTCAGCTGAGCCTACGCGAACACGTTTCTTCAGTCACGAACGCAATGCTTTAGGGCCTGGTGCCCAAGTCTGCTTCACCCTTCTACGTGAACGCAAACCATGCCACGCGTTCGCGATGCATAATCAGACTCAACCTTCGTGAACACGAGACCAACATCGCGAATGCGAAGGGTAACTGGCCTGCCTCAATCAACATCTCTTCGCGAACACGATGGCCCTCTCGCGAACGTGAAGAGCAAAACTCTGCAACACTGATCTGAAAAATTTGCAACTTTCAAAATAAGAATTTGATTCGTTTAACCACCCGAAACTCAACCGAGGCCCTCGGGACCTCAACCAAACATGCCAACATATCCCATATTATCATTCAAACTTGTTTCAACCTTTGGAACGCTCAAAACAACATCAAAACACTAAAATCACATTGGATTCAAGCCTAAGAATTCCAAAAACTTCCAAATCCGCTTTCGATCAAAAGGTTTATCAAACTTCGTCTGAATAACCTGAAATTTTGTACACACGTCACAAATGACACAACGGACCTACTCCAACTTTCGAACTTCCATTCCGACCCCTATATCAAAATCTCACCTATCAACCGGCAAACGCCAAAATCCCAATTTTGCCAATTCAAGCCCAAACCTTCCACGGACCTCCAAAATACATTCCGATCACGCTCCTAAGTCCCAAATCACCTAATGGAGCTAACCAAATCATAAAAATTCCAATCTAGGATCATATACTAACAAGTCAAACCTTTCAACTTTTAAGCTTCAAACTGAGAACTCTTCTTCCAAATTCATTCTGATTATCCTGAAAACCAACACCGACAATTTACATAAGTCATAATACATCACACGGGGCTAGCCATACCCAAGAACTGGCGAGCGAAGTGCAAAAGCTCAAAACGACCGGTCGGGTCGTTACACATAATGGGCAAGACTATGGTACCTTTTGCATGCATGCGATTTCGTTGAGAGAGTGGGTACATTCTCACATGTGTGAGTCCTTAAAATATATTCGATCATGATATTTGGACATATGGACTACTTGGTCTCTATGATTTTGTTGTGGTGACATATGGTTTCACGTTGTATAGGTAATGTTATTAGATTTCTCTGTTAGATAGGGTATTCAAGCTTCGAGTACATTGTGACATTGAGTTAGTTCTCGAGGCTAGGATTGTTATGGGCATGTTTTTCACATTTCGAAAATCTCTGAAAATTAGCATGTGTCATGGGAAGTGTTTGTTGGATGCATATGGTAGAGTTTAATTGCTACTAGAGATGGCAAAATAGTTAAAATAAAATAGTTAACCACCCATATTATCCACTAAAAATGGGTTGGATAATAAATTTTTTTAAAAACGGATCAAATATGGATAAGAATCATATTATCCATTTAGAAAATGGATAACGAATGGGTAACCAATAGATAATAAACGAGTTTAATTTTGCATCTGTAAAGCCTCAAATTAAGTTATTTTGTGTGCTAGGATCACTTGAATCACTTAAAATTGAAGTGGAATAAAAATTGGATAAAGATGCATCAATGACAACAAAATAGAATACAAAAGGAACCATGGCACGATGCCAGGAGGGGAGCGCGTGCCAAAGGGTTCTAGTCAAGGCAGAAGCATTGTTCACCTCACGCAAGACCTGGCCTCACGAGGTCTAGGGCGAGATCCCAAGGGTGTGAGGCGCCACGTCCTGTCCGAGGTACTTTGACTCCCACTCAGTTTAGGACTTTGTTATTTCGACCCAAAGTGTGCCTTAGCATATAAATACTCCTTCAACTAAATCTTTTAGAAGTTAGACAAGTTTGAAGAGGAAAATACGATTGGAACAAATGCAAGCAACGAATTTACATAATTCCTCTTTCAATTCTTCCTAGTTTGTAATTTATATTTTCAGTTATTCATATGATTGTTAGCATGATTATGAGTGACTAAACTTTTATCTAGAGTTTGATTGAACCTTTTAGAGGATGAACTCCCATTACATTTTAATATAATTTTTCCTTGAATTTCTCTATGTTTTCAACTATGCGCTTAATATAGTTAATTGAATGACCATCAATTTGCGGTATCTATTTATTGTGCTTTACTTGAGAAATATTACATATTTAGAAAGTTGTTGAACAATGTTACTCCTAAATGATATGAGAGATCAATACGAAGGATTTAAAGGTAGGATTAGAGATAACAAAATATTGACGTAATCATAGTGAGCGGCAAAAAAAACTAGCGTTATTCGAGAGAGTGTCTATACTAAATTGTGTAGTTACTTGAGAGAGAATTACGGTAAATGAAGTGCTCAAAATCATTATAGAATAAATGGCTAAATTATAAGGAATACAGTGGGGAGGTTCTGAGTAATGGGGAAAATCAAGCTCTAGGCCTTCTCGTTCTTGTTTATAACACTTAGTTTTATTACTGATAGTTTACTGCATTCTTATTACTCATTTTTAATGTTAAAAGACCAACAATGTGATATTTGCAACTTCTGGAGATTGGTTACTTGAATTCGTGTGAGACGAATAATGATGGTTAATAGGTTAATTTCCTATGGGATTTGACTCCGGACTCGTGAACCAGATTATATTTGTAACGACCACTAAGTTTTTTTTATAAGAAATAGTTGGGCGTGATCAAGTTCAAATGTAAGCACGCAAAAAATATGAGTTGAAGCATGTCGATGAGCCAAAAAAATGAGTGATTTGGTCTTTAGTATTAAAGAAAGTCGAGAAAGTTGAAACATAAGGTGGTTTTGCTCAAGCAACGTATGGAAGCAAACATCGTGAAAAGACCATATGCCTATCTATTGAGATTTAAGATATTTTTTTCCTTTCATAATGAGACCTAAATGATTATCCAAACAAAGGATTTGATTATTAAGGGTGTGTTTGGTACGAAGGAAAATATTTTTCGAAAAATATTTTCTAATTTTTCCATGTTTGGTTGGCTTAAATATTTTGGAAACATTTTCCTCATGAACTCATTTTCCTCCAATTGGAGGAAAATATTTTCCCTATCAAGAGAAGGGGAAACTATTTACCCTAAAAAGGATAACAATTGAATTTATACTGTGGTTTTAAGGAAACGTGATTTACTTAGCACAAATTGAGAGAAAACATAAATTGACAATGAAAATTGTTTACCCTTAAAATTGGATAACAATTAAAATTACAATGTGATTTTAAGGATACGTGATTTCACCTAATACCAATTGATAAATGTAAAGATTAGTAATACAAATTAACAATAAGATAAAGCAAACAAGTGTTGGAACGTAATTTAGCCCTCGAGCTAGAGTACCCTCAAACTGGTCGGAACCCAAACAGTCAAGAAATAAGCAAGCTAATGAATAAGAATATGAGCTAAAAAAAGTGTTATATTGCTTTGATATGCGAGAATGTAAGTTCTTTACAAATGGTTAAGACCCTCTTTATATAATAGAGGAATCCTATTTATGGTATAATTCTAATTACAGAAGGAAATCCCATGATTAGCTAAACAACCGCCCCTAATTTGATTTGTTCTGAGATTTATGTCGTTATCCTCGGCCAGTAACGGATATCTCGCCTTTCTGTTATTATGCTATCTCTGATTTTGCCCAATGTCTACCCCGTTTGATCTCGATCATTATCGGTCTCGATCTCGACAAGTACCTCGAACCCCAAACTCGGTACCTTATCCTCGTATCCTAGTATGAAGTGCTACGGGGCTGATCCTCGATCTGTCCCCGGTCTCGATCAACTAATAAAATCGCGTGGGCCATGTTTTAATCGTATACAGATAGTCCCCTCATTTTTTGGAGTATAACGACAAGAAACGAATTGAGTCCTCGATCTTTACCCCGATTTTCCATGATATCATTACTGTGACGTAAGTGACAAAGGATATAAAAGCTCGAAAGCTAGCCTTTTCCCAAGGAAGACTCCGAGAATTGTGGCGAGTCTGGCAGTAAAGAAGATTTTGAGGGTGAAGACACTTCTACAGATAAGGATCGTGTTGCTTAGGCTTTATGCTTTTCATAATTTTTTGCTTTTATTTTGAGGCTAATAGGCCTTTGTAAAGAATTCTTAATCGGGACTTATAGCCCTTATGAAAGGTTTTGACAAATATATAAAGCTTTTTCCCTTCCATGGATTCCGAATATGTTATCCTTTCGTGCGGGTCAAAGCGCCTTAGCATAAAAATTGCTTTTGAAGGTCCACAGTTTGAGATGGTAATGACAGACAACAAGTATTGCCCTTGACCGTTCCTGATCGATAGACCCCAAATGACCATTTGAACTTGAGTTTAAGTAGCTCTTAGGCTCAACAGTTGATTTGCTCGAACTTGAGGTAAGGTAGCCCTTGGGCTTGATGGTCGAGTGAGTAATTGCTCGAACTCGAAATGAAAATAGCCCTTAGGCTTTGTGATTGAGTGAGAATATGCTCAAACTCGATATATGGTTGCCCTTGGGCTCGAAAGATAGTCCCCGAGTGAGAATTTTTTCAAACTCGGGTAGCCCTTGGGCTCTGTAGTCGAGTGAGTGCTTGCTCGAACTCGAAGTAAAGTTAGCCTTTAGGTTTTATAGATAGTCCCTGAGTGAGAGTTCACTCGAACTCAGGTTAAGATAGCCCTTGGGCTTTTATGATTGAGTGAGGACTTGCTTGAACTCAAAGTAAAGTTAGCCCTTAGGCTTTATATATAGTTCCCGGGTGAGATTTTTCTTTAACTCAGGTTAAGATAGCCCTTGCGCTTTTATGATCGAGTGAGGACTTTCTCGAAGTCGAAGTAAAAATTAGCCCTTAGTGAGGATTTACTCGAACTCGAAGTAAAGTTAGCCCTAAAGCTTTATAGTCGTATGAGGATTTGCTTGAACTCGAAGTAAAGTTAGCCCTTAGGCTTTATAGATGGTCCCCGAGTGAGCGTTTGCTCAAACTCGAGTTAATATAGCCCTTGGGCTTTTATGATCGAGTGAGGACTTTCTCAAACTCGAAGTAAAATTAGCCCTTAGGCTTATAGTCGAGTGAGGATTTGCTCGAACTCAAAGTAAAGTTAAACCTTAGGCTTTATAGTCGAGTGAGGATTTGCTCGAAATCGAAGTAAAGTTAGCCCTTAGGCTTTATAAATAGTCCCCGAGTGAGAGTTTGCTCGAACTCGGGTTAAGATAGCCCTTGGGCTTTTATGATCGAGTGAGGACTTGCTCGAACTCGAAATGAAGTTAGCCCTTAGTATTTATAGATAGTCCTCGAGTGAGAGTTTGCTCTAACTCGGGTTAAGATAGCCCTTGGGCTTTTCTGATTGAGTGAAGACTTGGTCGAACATGAAGCGAAGTTAGCCCTTAGGATTTATAGATAGTCCCCAAGTGAGAGTTTACTCGAACTCGGGTTAAGATAGCCCTTGGGCTTTTATGATCGAGTGAGGACTTGCTCAAACTCGAAGTGAAGTTAGCGCTTAGGCTTTATAGATAGTCCCCGAGTGAGATTTTGCTTGAACTTGGGTTAAGATAGCCCTTGGGCTTTTATGATCGAGCAAGGACTTGCTTGAACTCAAAGTGAAGTTAGCCCTTAGGCCTTTGTATTTGTTATGGATTTCGGACATCTCTAATCCGCGTTAATTAGGTCGTAGCCCCTTTAGTTCGAAACTTGTCCTTTGAGCTTATTTTTTGTTTCACTTTGAGCTTGCCCGAAGTGTCAGTTCCTGAGTGGGGTGGCCGTGGCCTTTAAAATTAAGGGTCGCCTTCGAAATTTTAGGAGTTCGATTTCTTTTGTTTTTCGGACGGCAATCCTCAATCGTAGGGTCAGTTGTTCGAACTTCCGTCATGATCGTCCCTTAAGCCTATTTACGCAATAAAGCAAGAGTATGAAGTAGGAAATTTTTCTAAGGCATGAGATATCGGCAAGGAAAAATACTTCTCTCAGTAGTTGATTATACATGTGTGCATGTTTGATGTTAGGGCTCGAGTAACCTATATGGGCACGGTTCATTTGACAGTTTGACCCTTACTTCATTTTCCTATCGAGACCCCGCTGTCACAAAGTAATTTCCTTGCAACAAAGTAGATATTCGAGGGTAAGGCCCCCCAGTATTTGAGGCTTATTGTAGCAGGGAACCTCGGATATTGTTGAATTGCTCTAAGTTAGCACGAACAATGGTTGGCTCATTAAAAACCTTGCCGGGAAAAACCAATTTGGGAGAAAAACCGGTTTAAGGAAAAAAGAGTGCAATGCATGCTTTAAGATCCAAAGCTTCGTGCCGATCTTTGTCGATAGCTTGCAAGTGTTAGCCGAAAAAATACAAATAATTGGAATGGGGTCATACCTTCATTCGGATATTGGATATTTAACGTGATCTTCCTCAGCACCAAGCCCCCGTGAATTTTGACCTCGATCATTTCTCCTCTCATTTCGTGCGAAGCTTCACCTAGACTCGCTACTGTTACGATCTCAGTTGTATGGTTGATATAGATCTTTATGCTCTCGATCGATGTCCTTTTTGACCCTATCCATGGACCTGTTAGGATAAAAGGACCCTGAAGGAGTCCCTAGTTGGTCGTTCTTGACCCTGATCTTCGACTGATATCGATTATGTACATCAGCCCAAGTGACAGTCGGGTACTTGATTAAACTTTGCCTCAACTGCTGTGAAGCTACGAAACTCCGAGTGTTGAGACCTTGAGTGAAAGCTTGAATAGCCCAGTCATCGGTGAGCGGAGGCAAATCTATTCTCTCTGTCTAGAAACGAGATACGAATTCCCTGACCATCTCATTATCTTTCTGCCTTACCTTGAAAAGGTCCGACTTCCTCTTTGCAACTTTAATGGCTCTGGCATGTGCCTTTACAAAATAATCTGCAAGCATAGCAAACGAATCAATAGAATTAGGGGGTAAGTTATGATACCATACTAAGGTACGATTCGATAGAGTCTCCCCGAACTTCTTCAGTAGTATGGATTCAATCTCGTCATCATCTAAGTCATTTCCTTTAATGGCGCACATATACGAGGTGACGTGTTCATTCGAATCGGTCATCCCGTTATACTTGGGAATCTCGGGCATACGGAACTTCTTGGGGATCGGCTTTGGAGCCGCACTGGGGGGAAGGGTCTTTGCACGAACTTTTTAGAATCTAGTCCTTCCAATATCGATGGTGCCCCCGAAATTCGATCAATTCGGGAGTTGTACACTTCTACCCTTTTGTCATTTTCCTCAATCTTCTTCTCCCCTGATTCGATCCGTTTTGTGATCTCCTCGAGCATTTTCATAATGGAGGGGTCAGTCCCCGATTTATTGGCGTTCGATCTCTCGGGTACAGGTTCAGCCCTGTGAACAACTTCTAGTAGGGGCTCAGGTTCGACCCCACTTGGTACACAGTTCTGGTTTTGCAGTTGTGCTATAGCAGCTTGCTGAGCCTGTAATATCTCAAATATCAGGTGGAGGCTGACTCCACCATTTTCCTCGTCCTGCGTACCTCGACCACCTGATCGAACTTCCCTGCGTACGCTATCCTTGGGATCAATGCCCAGATTTGCATTTAGGGAGACATGTGAACTGACATCGACGAGATTTGCAATTGGTAACTCCTCGAGGTCATCCTGAGGCACTTCGATCCCTGGGACGGCTATATTATCGTTTTTCCCGTAAAATTCAAAACAGTTGTCACCATGTGTAAGTGCTACTTGTGAGTTTGACATGTTTATCCTGAAATCAAAAACACTTACGAGAACAAGTGTAAAGTAGTGTGTGTTATTTGAATCAGTATTAAGCAATCACTATTATCCTTAGCCCCACGGTGAGCGCCAAACTGTTTACCCTTAAAATTGGATAACAATTAAACTTATAATGTGGTTTTAAGGACACGTGATTTCACCTAATACCAATTGATAAATGTAAAGATTAGTAATAGAAATTAACAATAAGATAAAGCAAACAAGTGTTGGAACGTAATTCAACCCTCGAGCTAGAGTGCCCTCGAACTGGTCGGAACCCAAATAGTCAAGAAATAAGCAAGTTGATGAACAAGAATATGGCTAAAGAAAAAGTTTATATTACTTTGATATGCGAGAATGTCTATCCTTTACAAATGGTGAAGACCCTCTTTATATAGTGAGAAAACCTATTTACGGTATAATTCTAATTACAGAAGGAAATCCCATGATTAGATAAACAACCGCCCCTGATTTGTTCTGCTCCGAGATTTACGTCGTTATCCTCGGCCAGTAACGAGTGTCTCGCTTTTTCTTTATTATGATATCTCTGAATTTGCCCGATGTCTACCCTGTTCGATCTCAATCATTATCGGTCTCGATCTCGATAAGTACCTTAAACCCCAAACTCGGTACCTTATCCTCGAATCCCGGTTTGATGTACTATGGGGTCGATCCTCGATCTGTCCCCGATCTTAGTCATCTAGTAAAATCGAGTGGGTCCAGTTTTAACCGTATATAGAAATTAACTACGAATATAAATGAAGCAAACCAAATAAAATGTATAGCTTTAATCCTTGAGCTAGACTGCCCTCGAATTAAGTGAATGTTTCGCCGGGAAAGTATGAACACAATAACAAGAAGATTGAGAGCTTAAGAAAAAGTGAATATATAGCTTTATGTAACGTGAATATCATGCCCTTTACAAACAGTTAGACCCCCTTTATATAGTAGAGGAATCCTATTCTTGGTACAATCTTAAATATAGTAAAAAATCCCATGATTGGCTAATTAATCAACCTCTTCTTGATACGTGCCAGAATTTATGATGTGATCCTCGCCTGATTGCGAATATTTTGTATTTCTATTACTTGACCTAGTAAGCTTCCCTCGATCTCCATCTTATTCGGTCCTGATCTTGGTCGATCTCCATCTCGGTCGGTCTCGATTTTGGTCGGTCTCGATCTTAATCGGTCTCAAGATCTCAAACTTGGCAATCTAATTTCACATCAAGGTCTGGTATGACATGGGGTCGGATCTTGGCCTGTTACCTCCCCCTTCCATCTCGATTAATCATAAAAAGGTCAAGCCCAATTTTAACCGTATATAGATAGTCCCCTTGATTTTTGGAAAGTAACGACAAGAAACAATTTGAGACATCGAACTTCACCTCGATATATCATGATGTAAGCATTATGACAAAAGTAACAAAGGTAACCAAAATGTCTTGTTGGTACGCTTCCTTGGGCATTTAATGTGCGTCAGTCGATGGTCGGCCATTACCAGCTTTGAACCGTCACTGAGAAATTATAAATATCCTTCTTCTTAACTTTTCAAACTTTACTTTCAAATCTTATTCACTTTAATCTTCAAAACCATTTGCCTTTCTCAAAGCTTTGTATTCTCAGATCCTTGAAGTTCTTCACTTGTTTCATTACAAATACCAAGCACTCATCTATAGTCCCATCCTTCTTCACTCATAAAAGTAGAAATGGCTAAGACTTCAAAATCTGTTCCACAAAAGGAGACTATTTCATCGTCACGGTCGGCCCGCGAGGAACTAGCGGAGGAGCCATGCCCTGAAGAGTTTTTCCCCAGGGGTCGTGTCCTCGATTTTGATTTCAAGGTTGAAAAGACTTCCTCGGTGTCGGGCCGATGCGAACCGATATCAAGGTATATATGATCGATAACCGAAAAACTCCTCTCCTAGGTTAAAAAAGATTGCAACTGGGTTAAAAACCACGTGGTGGTTCCCACTCCAGAAGAAGCAACCACCACCCATGTTGAAGGGTTCTTAAGTGTTTACACTTACCCCTTCACATTGGGTCTTTTGGATCCGATCATCATAGATTTCTGCAAGGAATATAAGGTTACCCTCGGTTAGATTCATCCTTCTTTTAGGAGGATAGTGATACTACTTCGTTTCTTCTTAAGTAAAGTCGATGGGCTTCCCTTCACCCTCGACCACCTCACACGCCCATATAGCCCCTGACTCTATCGAGGGGGGACTAATAAAGTTTCAACGTCGAGTAACCACACCTTTCTCGAGCATATACAAGGACAAAGACCGGGGCTGGATGGGTCGATTTGTTCGAGTGAAGACCTCGGACATGATCCCGGCAGAGAGTATGCCATTTCCTGAGAAATGGAATATAAAATGTAAGTATAATTCCGTCCTTAACTCATGTTTATTGTCTTCATCTTTTCACCCTTTCTTATCTGCATTTTACTTGATACAGCCGTTGCCTAGATGTCGGGTGCAATTCCTCAACTCGAGGACTAGGTTAGGAGCCTAATATCAAAGTCGACACATGCGAAGCCCGCATGGCGCGATTTGGCGCAAAGGTCGATGGGAGGCTAGTAGTCACGGTAAACTTTTCTTCCTGACTTGGTAATTTGACCACGGTTTGAATATTTTCCCGGGCTTATTCATTTATTTTCATTTGTAGGTCTTAGGAAGGATGTGATGATGAGGCCCCCGTCTGGTGATGAAGAAGTCCAACCATCTGCTCCAAAGTCAGAGAAAAAAAGGAAAAGGGCTTTGAATTCCACGGACTCTGAGGGGCAGAAACCAAAAAAGAAAGCAACTCGTAAACCCAAAGGGGAAAATCATCCCCTTTATCTATGGAGTCAGTCCAACAGCTAAGGGATGGGGCCGAAGAAGAATAAGAACGAAAAGACTCTAGGTTGGTGGCCCGTGCACAAGCTGGCACCGAAATTCGAAGAACTACTGAGCCGGTGGGAGCTGAAACTGCTCTGCCTCGAATTGATGAGACTAAGGGGGAAACTTCGGCCGAAGTCCTCAAACCAGAAAGAGCAGAAGTTGTTTTGCTTCCAGGTGAGATGGTCATCAAGAAGGCAGTTGATGTTGGTACAGAGACCAGGCCCGAGGCTTCTCGAGGTGAAGGCGGTGCCCCAAAAGATTTTCCTGGGGTGATAGAAATCAGAGATTCCCCATCGCTTCCTTCATTTACTGAGTCAACGATTAAGGATGCTCGGGCGGTAGAGACTTTTCATAATGAAGGGGTCCATAGTGGAGAAGACCCTTTCTATGGCTATTTTGTCGGAGTCGAAGATGTCACCAGTCTGGGTGACTTGGAGATACATAAGAAGAGCTCGAGCGAGACTTCTTCGAGCCTTAAACTGACTACTCGGTTTCTAGCCCCAAGTGTTGATCCCGGGCATAAGCGATCAATTGTCATCTCGGTACCGGAAGATTCTCGAGTCCTTTCTGCCCCCGTAGTGGTGGCTAGCTGCCTTCTATGTTTGGTAACCAAAGAGGACCAAGCTAAGATGGACGAAGTGGATATGCCTTTCCTGTTTAATGAATCTTAACAGGCATTGAATCGGGTACCCTTAGATACCTTTGACAATTTCAGGTTCTGTACTTATGCTTTTTTATATAATTTCCTTTTTCATGTTTTGCAGGCTTCAATACTTCATCATGAAGCCTTCCTCCGATCCTGAGAGGAGCCGAGCCGGAATGAGGCCGAGATCTGGGGGCTCATCGAGAAGAAGGATGCCTTAAAACTTCTTAGTGAGCAAAGAGAAATGGAGGTTAAGAGCCTTCGAGCTGATTTAGAGGTGGCCCAAAAAGAACATGCCGATCTGGTCGAGAAGGTAAACAGAATCTTTGAAGTTACTGAAGATGAATCAGGAAGCTCCGTGAAGAGGTAGAGATTGTGAAGACTAGGGCCAAAGTATGGAAAAAGAACATGGATCTTTTAGCCTAAGAAAAGGATACTGCCCGAGCCCAGTTGGCCTCGACTGAAGTTCAGCTCCAAAATATAAAGTAAAAAACCTTGGCGCAAGCCAAGAAAATCGAGAAACTCTAGTCTCAATTGGGTTCTACAATTTCTGATTGGGAGAAGTTGGTCAAAGAGCTCGAAATAGCCAAATTGGAGGTCGAAACGACCAAGGTCAATGATGGTGCAGTGGTGGCTATCTACCTGACTGATGCCAAAGATGCTCAAGTTCGGGCAAAGGAGGTTGCCGAGGCCGCTCAGATTCGAGCAGAGAGGATTGTCCAGCACGTCAAGTGTCAATCTCGGAGGGAGGCCCTTGAAGAAATCCATGCTCGGGGCTCTGATCTTTCGATTGAGATCGAGAGCGCTAAGAAGTTTGAAGCTTAGGCTAGGAAATTAGCTTATCTCGATGATGACAATGAATCCAAAAGCTTGAGCGAATCTGAAAGTTCAGAAGACCCTGAGGGCGGAGACACCACTCCCCGAGATGACCAGGCCACTTAGGCTTTTAGTTAGTTTTTGTATTTCTGTCGAGGCCGCTTTGGCCTTTTGTAAAGAACTTTCATCGAGCCGTGTTGCCCTTGTAAAAAGGTTTTGATTAATATATAAAACTTTTTCCCTTCCATGGCTTATGAATTTGTTATCTTTTTGTACGGGTCAAAGAGCCTTAGCATAAAATTATGAAGTTGTTTTTGAAGGTCCAAAGTTTGAGATGGTAAGGACCGATAGTAAGTACTGCCCTCGACGGTTTCTAATCGATGGACCCCGAATGACCATTTGAACTTCAGTTTATTAGCTCTTAGGCTTAACAATCGAGTGAGGATTTGCTCGAACTCGAAGTGAAGGTAGCCCTTAGGCTTTATGGTCGAGTGAGGATTTGCTTGAACTCGAGATAAGGTAGCCCCTTGGCTTGATAGGTAGTCCCCGAGTGAGAATTTGCTTGAACTTGGGTTAAGCTAGTCCTTAGGATTTTTAGTCGAGTGAGGACTTACTCGAACTTGAAGTGAAGGTAGCATTTAGGCTTTATGATCAAGTGAGGACTTGCTCGAACTCAAAGTAAAAGTAGCCCTTAGGCTTTATAGTCGAGTGAGGACTTGCTCTAACTCGAAATAAGGTGGCCCTTGGGCTTAATAGATAGTCCCCGAGTGAGAATTTGCTCGAACTCGGGTTAAGGTAGCCCTTGGGCTTAATAGATAGTCCCCGAGTGAGAATTTGCTCGAACTCGGGTTAAGGTAGCCCTTGGGCTTTGTAGTCGAGTGAGGACTTGCTCGAACTCGAAGTAAAAGTAGCTCTTAGGCTTTATAGTCGAGTGAGGTTTGCTCGAACTCAAGATAAGTTAGCCTTTGGTATTTATAGTCGAGTGAGGACTTGCTCGAACTCGAGATAAGGTGGCCCTTGTGCTCGATAGATAGTCCTCGAGTGAGAATTTGCTTGAACTTGGGTTAAGATAGTCCTTGGGTTTTGTAGTCCAGTGATAATGATTTCTCAAACTCGAAGTAAAAATAGCCCTAAGGCCTTCATATTTTTGCTTACTTTTGTGTCTTTTTCGAGGCCATTTTGTTATGGGTTTCGGACGTCTTCGAGCCGTGTTAAATTGGTCGTAGCCTTTTGGTTCGAGTGTATCCAAGTGAGCTTGCTTCCCTAAGTTATCCAGGCGTGCCTAAGATAACAGTCCCCGAGTGGGAATGGCCGCGATTTTTTAAAATTTAAGGGTTGCCTAAAAGGTCTTATGCCCTCGACGCCCAATAGTTCAATATGTTCGAGTTTTATTTTTCGGACGACAGTCCCTGAGTGTACGGGTGAATATCCGAACTCTGGTTATGATCATCCCTTAAGCTCGTTCCCATAATAGATTGAAAGCATGGAATTGTAAAGTAGAAAAACGTTTTCTAAGACATGAGATAATTGCAAGGAAAGTTACTTCTCTTTATTCTTGAGAAAAATGATTACACATGCGTACATGTTTTGAGCCAAGGCTCGAACAACCTATGTGGGTATGATTTTTTCGACCGTTTGGCCCTATCGATACCCCGTCATTATGAAGTAATTTCCTCGTGACAAAGTTGACATCCAAAGGCAATGCCCCTAGTATTCGAGGTTTATCGTAGGGAACCTCGGATATGTTAAATGCTATCTTTGACACCTATTCGTGGTCGGCCTTCGATTCTAAGTTAGCACAAACCGTTGTTGCCTCATTAAAAACCTTGCAAAAAATCTAATTGGGACAAAAATTAGTCAAGGGAAAAAGAGTGCAACGCGTTCTTTAAGATCCAAAGCTTCATGCGGCTCCTTATCGATAACCTGCAAGTGTTAGTCAAAAAATAGAAAGAATTGAAATGGGATCGTACCTTCATTTGAACTTTGGATGTTTAATGTGACCTTCCTCAATACCAAGTCTCTCTGAACTTTGACCTCAACCATTTCTCCTCTCATACCATGTAGAATTTCGCCTAGACCCGTTGTTTCTACAGTTCCCCATTATACGATTGATATCGATCTCTTTTTGACCTCGGTTTTCGATATCTCTCTTGATTCTATCTACGGGTATGTTAGGATAAACAGACTAGAAAGATCCTCCAATTGATCATTCTCGACCCTGATCTTCGATTGATACCGATTGTGTACATCGGTCCAAGTGACAACTGGGTACTCGATCACATTTTGCTTCAACTGCTGGGAAGCTACTGAACTTCAAACGTTAAGACCTTGAGTGAAAGCTTTAACGACCCAATCGTTGGTGACCGGTGGCAAATCCATTCGTTCCATTTTAAATTGAGATATGAATTCCCTAAGCATCTCGTTGTCCATCTGCCTTCCCTTGAAAGGTCCGACTTTCTTGTTGCAACCTTAATGGTTCTAGCGTGCGCCTTTACAAAAGAATCTACAAGCATAACAAACGAATCAATAAAATTAGGCGATAAATTATGATACCATATCATGGCACCCTTCGATAGAGTCTCCCCGAATTTCTTCAGCAATACGGATTCAATTTCGTCGTCTTCCAAGTCATTTCCTTTGATGGCGCACACGTACAAACTTTTGGATACCAGAAGGGTGCACTTAGGGTGATGTGTTCATTTGGATCAGTCTTCCCGTTATACTTAGGAATCTCGGGCATACGTAACTTCTTGGGGATTGGCTTCAGAGCTGCACTTAGGGTGAAAGGTTTTTGTACAAACTTTTTGGAATTTGGACCTTTCAAAATTGGTGGAGCCCCTGGGATCTGGTCGACCCTAGAATTATAGGTTTCTACTTTCTTGTCGTTTTCCTCGATCTTCTTTTCCCCTGTCTCGATTCGCTTTGATAGTTCTTCGAGCATCTTAATGATATAAGGGTTGGTCTCCAATTCCTTCTCGCTCGGCCTCTTCGAAGCCAATTCGACCCTATGTATGATTTCTTAGGATGGCTTGGTTTCGACCCTGCTCGATGTATGATTCTGATTTTGGAGCTGAGCTATTGCTGCCTGTTGGGCTTGCAACATTTCGAAGATTACCTGCAGGCTGATTTCACCACCATGTGCATTCTGAGTAGCTGATCGGGTACCCCTACAAATGTTGCTTCGAGATCGCGCGACCAAATTTCCATTGATGGCTACATGCGAGCTGACGTTGATTGGATCTATAGCCGGAATGTTTCTTGGTGCAATGTTCTCATTCTCGTCGTGGTGGCTGAGATCATTGTCAATGTGTTGAGGTGCTGACTGAGAGTTTGACATCTTTTAATCCTATAATCAAAGACACTTCACAGAGCAAGCGTAAAATATTGTGTGTTACGAAAATTTGTACTAGGCAATTACTATTATCCTTAGCCCCACGGTGGGCACCAAACTGTTTACCCTAAAAATGGATAATAATTGAATTTATACTATGGTTTTAAGGACACGTGATTTACTTAGCACAAATTGAGAGAAAATGTAAATTGACAATGAAATTAACTGCAAATATAAATGAAGCAAACCAAATAAAATTTATAACTTTAATCCTTAAGCCAGACTGCCCTCGAATTAAGTGAATATTTCGCCGGAAAGTATGAACACAATAACAAGAATATTGAGAGCTTAAGAGAAAGTAAATATATAGCTTTATGTAATGTGAATATCATGCCCTTTACAAATAGTTAGACCCCCTTTTGTATACTAGGGGAATCCTATTCTTGGTACAATCCTAAATACAGTAAAAAAATCCTATGATTGGCTAATTAATCAGCCTCTTCTTGATACATGCCGGGATTTACGCCGTGATCCTCGCCCGATTGCGTATTTCGTCTTTTCGTTATTCGACCCAGTAAGCTTTCCTCGATCTCTATCTTATTCGGTCCCGATCTTGGTCGATCTCCATCTCGATCGGTCTCGGTTTTGGTCGGTCTCGATCTTAATCGATCTTAGGATCTCGAGCTTGGCAATCTAACTTCGTATTACGGTCCGGTATGACATGGGGTCGGATCTTGGCCTGTTAACCCCGGTCTCGATTAATCATAAAAAGATCGAGCCCTATTTTAACCGTATACAAAAATATTTTTCAAAATTTCTTTTCAATCTTCCCCACCCTATACCCCATCACTATCAACCCGCCCCCACCTACCCGCCCCACCCCACCTTTATCCCACCCCTCACCCCACCCACTTGCCCTAACTCCCACCCTCACCCCATCCTAAATTGAAATATTATTAATAGTACTTTCTTTTCATGTTGCAGATAGAGTACTTTTTTTTCCTAACAAATGATATTATCAAAAAGTATATTTTTTCATTTTAACAAAAAAGTACTTTCTTTTCATGATGTAGAAAAAGTATGTTTTTTATTCCAACAAAATAATGGAGTAAAAAATATTTTATTTTATTTCAACAAAAATAGTATTTTCTTTTATGATGTAGAAAAAGTACTTTCTTTTATTGCAACAAAATGACTATTCTTTTTATGATGTAAAAAAAGTATTTTCTTTCATTTTTAACAAAATGAGTACTTTCTTTTTATGTTGTAGAAAGAGTACTTTCTTTTCAACCACAAAAGAGTATTTTTATTTTAATTATGGAGCACAAATTTCAACGTTGTTTTTGCGTAAAAAAAGTAAAGCAACACATTAGTTCCTTTGGGTTTGTAATAAATAATATCTTAAACTTTAATAATAAAATTTTAATTAATTTTTCGTCGTTGAGGAATAAGGAAACTTAAACAAATAGTGATTTAGGATTCCACCCCTATCAAGAATTTTTCTAAACCCAGGGTCCGAACCCAAGACCTCTGATTAAGGGAGGAGCAATCTCATCCACTTTGTTAGTGAAATTGTCTTATTCCCTAATACTAGAAGCTTTCATTAAAAACTCACTCTTTTTTTTTTCTGTCAAAAGAAAATAAAAGTGAAATTATTAAATAACTAGTTACTATTACTAGTACTATTAAAGAGGAGGAAAGGACCCGGAATATAAAATCCAAGTAGAGCCATCATCAAAACCGGGTCCGCATAACCATAATTTAGGTAATCACCGAAGAGACCCACCGGAATTCTCTACCCTCCGGCCCCTGAGTTTAGCCTCGGGAACCGAATTATCACAGCGAGTTTCAATAACGCAGAATAGTGATAGAAAAAGCAGCAGCGCAAAATGAAGACGACGAAAGGAGGCAAAGTCATGAACCCTACCGACGCTTATCGCAAGGAACAACGCAAAAGGGAATTGAAAAGGGTATATTTTTATCTCAATTAATAGCTTCCTTTGGAGTTATTTATAGTGTACATCAAACAACTATTACTGTGCCTGTACTAGTTGGGGGGCGACTATATGAATACTCAATAAATTGAAAAATGGATCAATTGGGGGTAGTCTCAATAATTTGTCTTAAAAAGAGTAATTTTTTTTGGGCTTTAACTGATATACTAACAGATTCCCTTAGAGTTATCTATAGTAGGATGGCGACTACGATATTAGTTGGAGTGACGAATTAGTGGTTGAACTAGGTGGATGGAAGGGGATTCAACTTCAATGATTTTTTTTAATTATATATAAGTTGTTGAATCCCCTTGACATTGGGAATTTTTTTAGTGTAGCAATAAAGTTGCTTTAGGTTTCAGGTTCAAATCCCAACTGCCACATTCTAACTCTTTTGAATCTCTTTATATAAAATCCTGGCTTCGCCAATGGAAATGATATGAATAATCTATATTTGTTCGGAATTCAGTGGGGTCATTTTATTCTAATACTCAATAATTTGTCTTCAAAAATGACTAATGAATCATTTGGGGTCATTTCACTCTAATACTCAATAATTTGTCTTAATAGACAAATAGAGCAGAATAGGTTGAGGATTCATTTAGGCTTTAGTATATGAATCACTTGCTGCTTTTTCACTTAGGAATTATACTCCATCACATCCAGGGGGTAATGAACCCCTTGCCCCTCTTTTAACTGCATTTGGGGACACATATAGTGCGTGCTCAGGAGAAGCGCGTGCCAATGCATATAGTGGTGTGCCCATTCTATTGTGCAGCTAATTGCATACTTTCATTATTTGTTTTTGGGGGTGGGTTTTGGGGGGGGGGGGGTTCAGATTAATTGTTTTGCTTATATGCTTTGGTGAACATAACCTTGAAGCCTATTGTTTTTACTTGCATATTTTACGTTTTTATGTACGCACAAACAAGCTTCGAGTCTTATGAGACATCTATTGGAAAGAGAAGGAATATTGAGGGACGGTTCTAAGGAAGAGCTGTTTGTTTGAATATCCTGTAACAAGTTATTAGGTGGGGTTTATGTGGGATTTATTTTATTTTTGTTTTTATATTTCCCAGAACAAGAAAGAGAGGAAGAAAGTGAGAGAAGTGGGTATATTGAAGAAGGATCCTGACCAACTAAAAGATCAGATTCAGAAACTAGAAGTGATGAGTAAGTTGTTCCACATATAATTCTTTTCTTTGGATAAGTTGCTGCATTTGAACTCTGTGATACTTCTTCTTATATTATATAATTGAATAAAATGCTCTTTTTTGGATCATTTGCAATTGAATAAAATGCTCTTGCGCTTAACATTTCTGTTGATATTGATAACTCTGGAGATTGTTTTGAGTGACATTGAAGAAAGACTGAGAATTATAAAGTAATGCCTATTCATCACGTTCAGTAAAATAAAAGCAATAAGGAGAGGAAGGACAGAAGTATAATCTGAAGTGGATTAATTAAAGCTAGAAGAAGTGCTTTAGAAAAGTTCATGAGTAACTAAGGAGTGGCTACTAGCAGTAATATAACAATGGACCTGTTGTCATCTTGAGTTAATTGGTTTACATTTTTACATAGTTTTTAGTTGTCTCGTAGTTTTTTAGTTGTGTTTTATTAATTGAACTGAAAACTTTATACCTGATGGGAATGGTGTAGTGCAAGGTTTTTTTTTTGTTTTTTTGTTTTTTTGGATTATCTTAGTGGTAGTAATAGGATTGTGGTGAGCAGATTGAATCGTATCTTCTTGCAGAATACTAGGTTATACAGCCTGATAACTAGCCAATAATACACTCACTGTTGGTTTGTTATACTGTTAGTTGCATTGCGTTTTTCCTTTACTTCTACGATAACACAATCCATATTGATTATTGTTCGTTACTTAAAATTTGAGGTTTTCTTGCTGGAACCTACCTCTGGGTCAACCAGGAAAAGGGTTGGGAGGATGACATTTTGAATAGCTACTTTCATCCTTTCATGCATTTATTACTTATCAAAAAATATCATCCTTTGATGCTATTACTCGGCAAATAAAATCTGGTCCGGCTGTGGATGGACTAGTTTATTCGTCATGCATCTTTGTTCGGCCAATAAAGTGACATAAGAAGAAACTGTTGCACTGTCTATCAAGAAAGAATAAGGTTGAGCTTGTATTATGATTTCTGATGTTCTGAACCTTTCTGGTTTGGTAAAATCTTAATGTAATTGAATGTAATCAATTTACGCAGAGGCGGAGGGAGCTCTAGACAAAGCAAGGAAACATAAAAAGAGACAACTCGAGGATACACTTAATCTTGTTCTCAAAAAGAGAAAGGTAATATTAATTTGTGTGCCTGGTGCTTTTATTAGGATGAATATATAGAAAAGACATGTAGATTCCTCAGGTATGCTCGTTGAAGATAAGAGGTCCCTGCATTAGGAAATTTGTTGTATTCCATGCCTGCTAATTCTATATTGCTGCTTCTTTTAGTATGCATGCCTCAATGACATTGTCTGATAAGCTAATGCCCATACTAAATGCTCTCTTAACTTAGGAGATAGAACATAGAACTATTGTAGTAACCGCATGTAAGCGGGAGATTATTAGCAACTTGTAATTATGTAGCTTAATATCTTTTTTCACCCATTTCTTTAGATTGTACTTCGATCTACTCTGTAAGAATAGGTATTCCTTCAATCCTTATCTTGTTCTGGGTACTGTTTGAGGTATGTTCCATTGGTAAGATAAGCAACAACAACAACTACCCAGTATAATCCCACCAAGTGGAGTCTGGGGAGGGTAGGATGTACGTAGCCTTACCCCTACCCTTCCGGGGTAGGGAGACTGTTTCCGAATGACCCTCGGCTAAAGAAGGTGAAGGAAGCTCTGATAGCGAGTGATAGCAAGACCAATAGTTAGAAAACTAAATCGGAGATAACAACAAAGAATAGCAAGATAGTTCTGATAACAAGTAATATCAAGATAGTATATTTAGACAGATAAGTCCAAGGCAACAGACGAGAATATGATGAAGTCCTGCTAGCAAACTACGGACCATTGGTAAGATAAGCAAGTAATATAATATTTAGTTGTTATGAAAAGGCTGCTCGGGGTCCCACAGCTATTTATTTGCACTGAGCTAGCCTCTCCATGTTAGGTGTCTTTCTTTCCCGATCATATAATAGGCCAATTAAACTGATCAAGAAGTAATGGGTTAATCAATGTAATAAACTTATCAAAAAAAAGGGGGGGGCTGGGGGGGGGGGGGTAAGCAATGTAATCCATGCTGAAAAACATTGCATAACAAGTTGATTCTACAGCAAATTATTTGGTGCTTCTAAATTGATACTGTCATCTGTTTTTTCATGGGATGGTTAGTTCTTCTCGTGTAGAATGCTGTGCTAAATTTATACTCGTATGCGGATAGTCCCAGCAGAATTCACTGTAAGATTGGTGCAGCTCGCAACTTTAAACACGTGAACTTATTGTTTAATTTTAGGCTTAGGACGTTGTGGATGCCCATTGAAGTGGCAGAGAACAAATTTAGATCATGAGCTGCTGAGCTAGTTAAGAGACTTGATCTTGAGACTGGTGGTCAAATCTTACCTGAGTGTTATATCTTATTACTTTGAGGATCCAAGAGAATGGTTTCACAGACGTACCATACAAGAATTTACAAGAAGCATTAGCAATCTTGTCATTTTCTTTGGGGATTAATGAAAGAGCCATTTGATAGAGTTTTAGTTCTTAGTAAAAGAGAGCTACCACTGTTCTTTGAGAAAAAAGGAGGGGAGGGAGGGAGATATTCGTATTACCAAAATCCACTTTAGTCTTAGTTTTATCTGACAAAATCATTCTTTTCTTTGTGGATGAACCAACATAGCCTTTTGGAAATAATGTGCTTTTCGAGAAACTCAAAAGAACTGCTTCACCAATATCTCATTTATGCTTGAATGCCCTTAAACCATTTTCCCTTTTGCTTTTTTCAAATTTATTGTGGGAGCAAGGGAAAAGTGGGGATGGGCAAGTTTAGGTAGGTCAATTGTTGCATGGAATTGGAGAGAAGAAATGTCAATCTTTCATTTTCTTTTCTGATGGGAGTTTCCTTTTCCGGTGTTTTGTTTAAAAATAAAATTATTTACGAAGGGATTTTCGATTGTTCCCCAAAGAAAAATGGTTTTGCTATATGGAAGTCAAAATGAGACAGGTTTATCTAATTTTTCTGATAACGGTGATGTCCGAACCAGCTTGAGCACATATGTTTCTCTAAAAATTTTTTGAGAATGGTTAGGAACATAGATTTCTCTAAATTCAAAAGCATATGGTCAAGAGTTATTGCTTTGGACTCTTCTGGAGGTCTAAATGTCCAAATTTCTCACGCCCCTACTTCTAACTTCAACAGTAATTGGCTAAATTGATCTCTCCATCATTCTATTCTCGTCTTGAATCTCGCTTCTTTTTTTTTTTTCAAAAAATTTCTTTTAGCAATTTATATTCGAAGTGAACCAGAAGAAATCTCAGTTAAACATAACATCAAGTTGTATCACAAGTTTTGATATCAATATGTCGCATTTCTAGCTCTATATGAAGTGCCAACACCTTCAGAAGGGGGTAGATTTAATTTCAGTTTCCTAGAGAATCTTTTCTTTTTTGGGCATCCTAGGTGCTCTTGAATTTTAATGAGGGAAAGGCTGGAAAAAGGAAACTGCTATCATGTATTTTTAGGTGAAAGTAATTCCCTTCTCCACCTTTCTTGTTGCTGTTGACGACTTTGGTCATCTTTAACCTTTTAACTTCTCGGAGACTTGGAGTAGGTTTTCACTTTTTCCCTTCTTGCCTATTTTATCAGTGCTATGGTTCAGACAGAAGTTTCTGATATATTTCTTATATAGTTACTGTACAAAGCAACTTCTAACTTCTACTGAACATCCATACAGCTCTAGAAAAAATACAAGTCATTCCATGACAGACAGCTTCTCTATTTGATTTTCTTGATATTTATATGACCCTTCCCCTTTCTTCGATCACCCCTCTAACAAGAAAGAAAAAAAGTTCTTACTTATCGTAAACAACTGTTCATAATGATCAAAAGAGTCATGAACGAGGCTGATTTCGAGAGATAGATAAAAGATGCTTTCTAGATGAGCTGGTTGCATTGAGTGGTTTAATTAGAGTCTACAGGAAGATGGTTGAAATATAGCCTTCCTTCTCAGTTAATATGTTTTACTTGGGCATATCTTTCCTTTTCATGTCATGTTTCTGCTTTCTCCATTGTGATGGCAACTGGTGAACTCTTCTCGTGTTCTTGTATCAGCTTCTAAGCCTTTTGATTCTATAGTTTGATTGGATGTATTTGTTACTCACTCTAAAGCTTTGCTTTTTGGCAGGAGTATGAAGAAAAACTGAAAGAAAAGGGCGAACAGCCAGTTATGTTTAGGTAAAAAAAGGCCGTCCGTTTCTAATTTATGTATTTTCGATCCTCAGCCCCACCAAACCCCTAAGATCAAGAAATTACTCTCTTCTATACTTAGTTCTCTTGTCTCAACTTTCTCCAACAGTCACTTGGGCCCTCCTCGAAGGCGGACCTCTGCTGAAGAGGAAGAAATGGTCAAGCATCCAAAACCTGAAGTAAGTTTTCACTTAACTCCTACATTTATGTGGAATTAGCTAGTGCTGATCTGTGAATCACAGCTGGAAATATGTGGTTGCAGGACTCAGTCTACTATCACCCTACTCTAAATCCAACTGGAGCTCCTCCTCCTGGAAAACCTCCTATGTTTAAGTCATCAATTGGTGTGTATAATTCACTTCTCTAGTGAGCTTAATGTTGCTTTCTGTGTGTGTCTCTCTGATTCTATTCATGCTTCAAACTACAGGATCTCGAGTACCATTATCTGCGGCTTCATCAAGCGGTACAGCATCATCGTTACAGTTGGATGGAGAAGATGGCAGCTTATCAACTCTTCCTCCACCACCTCCACCACCTCCATTACCCCAGAGTGGTGATGCAGATTCTGTGGATGTGTCTGCGATGCCTGCATCTTTACCTTTACCTCCTCCACCTCCTATGCCCCCAAAGCCTTTGACAGAGATGAGCACTTCATTGCCACTGCCTCCTTTGCCCCCACCACCACCTGGTCCCCCACCAAAGGAACAGGTTGCTGTTCATCTTCCACTTCCTCCACCTCCCGCACCTCCCCTTCAGCCATCTTCTCAACCTCCTCCTCCTGGCACTGGTGGAAATGAAAGGGATAGAAATAACCTGGACAATCCAGCTTCCGTAGACCTAATGCAGGTAGTCTAGCCTTCTACTTCTTGTCTTCTCACTAACTTACTTAAAATATATGTTTGAGGGAGTTCCTCTTTGGAATTCATGAAGATGTATATAATGTTTATTTTCTATTGATGATATCTTCGCTTTTTCATGGGTCCACTGTGCTTGCTCAGCCTCCTCCTCCACTGGGCTTGCCATTGAAGTCAGATGGCACATCTGTTGAATCTGATGCTAAAGCTTCCTCAGAGTCAAAAGATCATGTTAGATTGCCACCGCCACCTCCGCCACCTCCAAGGCAACAGCCTTCAGTTCCTGGAGCTGCCATGGTCCCGACTTTGCATAATGATGTATTACCTCCTGGACTTCCTCGGTTCCCTCCACCCCCACCCCCGACCGACATGCGGCCACCACCTGGAATTGCCGGCCATCCTGCTCCACCTGGAGTCATGCTCTCGCTTATGCCAAGACCACCTTTCGGACCTCCTCCTGGTCCTCCACCAATGATGAGACCACCACTTCCGCCTGGTCCTCCTCCTTATCTACCAGATGGTGCCAGACCATTTGCCACTCAGAAGCCATCATATGTTAAATCAGCTGCTTCAACCGTTGTTAAGAGGCCTCTAGCTCAGCATACACCAGAACTTACAGCTATGGTTAGTTACTCTGATAACATTTCAAATTCTTGCTTATATTTAATTTTTGTGGTCTTGAACTTTCATTAGTCAAACCTCTAAATGTAGTTTTAGGCTCATTTGGTAGACTCGACTGGATTAGGTCATATTGCTTTTCCTCTGACTAGACTGCAAGAGGGAATTATGAGCTGACTCAAACCCTTTTCTATAATTTGGTGTACTAAGTATTAGATAACTTGTTGATAACTTTCTATAATTTAATCCATCACTTGGTTTAAGGCATGATTAAAACTAATATACCCAAAACATTCTTGGGCAAGTATAAGTTCTCTAAGTGCAAAATATTTGCAGTAAGTGAGATAGTTGCTCTGACTGTCCCATTAGCGATTTAGTGTCGAACTAAAAAGTAATTTGGTTTAGATATTATAGTAGTAGTAGTTGGAGAAATCATTCATATAATTGTTAGAAAGTTGATTTGACAATGGAAATATCACAATGCATTAAAATTGAATTTTTAAATGATTTCGAATTATTGAGTGATAGGAAAGATGTTTAAATTGAACTTATCTAAGGTTATCAACTTTTTTGGCTGCAAAGTAAAAGTAAATTGAGAAAGAGATGCATGGAGGATTTTTTTATCATGGCAGAAACATTCATCAGCATGATTCGTTGACGAGTTATTTTCTAATTCCAAAATCGTCAACAATGAGGCAGGCACCTAAGGGTGTGGCCTAGCCTCAAATAAAGTGGGTAAACCATGGGAGACCATGGTTCAAATCCCAATAGAGACAAAAAACTGTAGGTAATTTCCTTCCCATCTGCCTAAGCCTTAGTGAGTAGAGTGATGCAGTACGTGTGCAGTGGGAGGTAGCCGGTACACGGTGAAATAGTGAGATATTCCCTAGCTGGTTAGAACACTGTTATAAAAAACACATTAGAGTAAAGAGAAGATGGATAAACAGGAAAAATTGGAAACAACCAAAATATTAAAAAAAAAAGAAGGCACAAGTGATAAGATATAGGCATATAGCTGACATATTATGTTTTAAGAATTGCAGAAAAATAAAAGGAAACAGGAGAGGTCACTTGATCAAATCGTAACCACGGTTTTCCTGATTTGGTTAGATGGAAGCCCACCCAAGCTTTTCTCATCATTAAATGAAACCTAGCTGCAGTCTTCTTCATCGTCTATTAGCAAAATCCTAGTAGCCATTGTTAGTTAAATCTCTTCACCAATGATTGTGGGAACTGATGAGAAAGGAAAGCTCTGGATAAAGGTGTGGTATAGTGAAAGAGGGGAAGGAGGAGGACATTGGCAAAAGGAGAGTGGAATTATCCTGTTTGTTGGGTATGAAATCTTCATTTTATATGATATATGACCTGGAGAATGATCCCAACCCTCCACATGGGATAAAATAATTCCATGTATTTGAATAAATGATGCAGCTGGAGTCTTATTCAGAGCTACTGAAAAGGGCACCAATGGCAATAATTACAATCTTGTATCATTGGGTCCAACTTGGTTACCCTGACAAGATTCATTTGCAAGTATCCGTTTCCACCTCTTCAATATCCTTACTCCGTAATATTTCGATGCTGGGTATCTGGATCACTTTTGTATTGTAATCATATGCTCTAAATTCAAAGGAATGCCTCTCCTAAAAGGCTAAAACTAATTTCAACATATTTTAAAAAGAAGTAAAAATTCAGGCTCTTTATTGTAGCGTTTTCTTTAACAATATTCATCATTTTTTACTTCAGTGATGCACCATGAACATTCTATGTTTACATGAAAGAAGATACATCTAACTATTTGGTTGATGGATTACGGGATATAATATTTGGTATCTTTGGTTGTTACCTATTATATTTTTAAACAGTAGAATGGTCGTCATGATCTAGTTCGTGTAAAAATGAAAATTTCGTCCTTGATCAACTTTAAGAAGAGAATGTGATGAGGATTTTCAACAAATTGTGAAAGATAAATTCCAATTTGGGGGGGGGGGGTATGTCCTCAAGACATGATAAAAATAAATAAATTCCAATGGTGAAAATCAAGATGACTTGATTTATTCTTTCACTTTCTTGAGCATTATTACATCATCCGCTCTATAATGTAGAGATGAAATAAAGTTATATAGGTATCCTTTTATCTTAATTTCTTATCCTTAAACTAGAAATTGGAACATAGATATCCAAAATTATGATCTGCACTAGATAACCATGTCCAAAAGGGAAAACAGAAAGAAAAAGAAAATTGATCCGGGAGTATTGATTCGTGCTACTATCCTGATTATTTATTTGTTTTTGTGCAGGTTCCTGCTTCTGTGCGTGTTAGGAGAGAATCTGCAGTTCCAAAACCCAAACCAAAGTCATTGAACACGATTATTGTCAACCAGCCAGCAGTAACTCCAGCTGTTGTCAAGCATGAATCAACTAGCGCATCTGCACCAAAACCTCAAAGCATTGATGACTCGTATACAGCATTCTTGGAGGACATGAAAGCACTTGGTGCTCTTGATAGCTGAAGTGATAGCTAATAGCAACAGAATCAGGATAGCAGTCAAGAGGAAAGAAATGCCAATGGGCAATCTGATGGATCTTCAATGGTTACTTGGGCCATCCCGCATGTTCTTGGTGTCCATAACTTTATGATGCTTCTACGTGTCAGCCATCTTATAACTTGCGTAAATGCATCGTGGTGGCATCTGTATTTTTCATTGTCTTTCATCATATTGTAAAATTGATTGTCTTAAGAGAACACTCTTTAGGCTACTACTTGGTTTGCTGCTTCTCATTTGACTGATGGTTTCAACTCTCAAATAGAGCGTCTGACTGCCAAATAAGCCAATCTGCAAGTATTTCGGACCAATTATGACTGATTCGACCGATGTGTAGAGTTGCAATGTTGGAGATACTGTCCAAGGAAAATGCACATCAGGTGTTTACTGACATTAGTATTTGTTTATTCAGGTTGAGGATGATTTTTCTGCTTCCAAGAGAGGTGTTGCTTAGTGTCGGTTGCTTGGCATTTGCATTTGGTTTTGGTTCAGTTTTTGGAGAACATACTCGGGGGTTCTCTTTTTGGATTAGTTTAAGGATGCATATATCTGTTACAAGTAAACAAAACTTCGAAAATGTCCTTTAGATGTAATTTACTTGATTCAAATGATCAAAACCTATGAATGTTTTGATACTATAGGCGCTACTAGTTTTTTCCTTTTTGGGTTTCTCTCCCGGTGTCGGTAATCTGTTGGGAGATCTAAGTTCAGATCCGTGTCGGAAAATTCTACGTTTGTAAAGTACTCCTTAATAAAGAGATGGTACATGCACATATAAGGGCAGTTCGGTATTAAGCTCCCTCTATGCGTAGGGTACGTGGAAATGCCGGACCACAATAATGCATACACATATAAGCAGTTATCTTAAGATATCTTTAAAATTGACAATGGTATTAATGAAACTTTGCCCTTCTTTTCGGGGGTGGGGGATGGGGTTGGGGTTGGGGTATTGTATCCTCTGAACTTTTTTGCCTCGTCAAAAGTAAAGGATGCCACAACCATTTTTCATAGTCGGTTATAGATGTTTTATTATGTCAAGCAATTTGCAGTAGAATTTTTTTTTCACTATATATTTTTGCTCTATCTTACCTGATTTCTCTATTCGTTTATTGCTTACGAGTTACGTGAGTTTGGATTTGAAGGAAATAATATGATATCCTAAAAATTAATTAAATGAACTAAAAGGAGGAAATAAAGAAAAAACGCTCGTATTTGTAAAAGGTGCGTCATCTAAACGAGAACTGTCTTGTTTAAATAAACGAGGTCATTACATTAACAAATTGACTAGCGAAACAAATAAATGAATCTCGGAGGAACTGTGTGTTTTTAAATCGTTATTTTCCTTCGAGATTTGTTACTTTATTTAGCGGCAAACCATTGATGTGCTGGTATGGAGGAATATTGGTCCTGAGTTGTCAAGCAAATATTTTTTATCGAAAGGGATAAATCGACTTTTTTTTTCACTTTTGGGTAGAATTCTTTCACTCAATTATTTTAACTCGGGTCAATTTGACTTTCTTCAGCGAAAATTATTTACCTAAGATCTCTTAACTTCATATCATTGGCAAACAAACATTTAGATAATCAATCATAATTACTTAAAATTTTCGTCAAAGCACTATTTGATTCCTTTAACACTATTTTCAAAAAATAAAAATAAAAAAAATTCAGCAACACATAACGAGTTAAGGTCGAGATGAATTTAGTCAAACTAATCTTTGTTCGCGATCACTCAATGCACTAATAGCTTAGATCTCGAGTCACATAAAATATAATAATATAATCTATTCTAAATTCTATATGATAAGTGTGAGCACGTGATTTTTGTTTCGCGCGACAATCGCTCCAAAAGAAATAAAAATAATAACAATTGGTCCTGCTGTACAATTTTTGGATTTTTACATGGCACTTTGTTAATTATTTATGATTTTTGCCCATTTTATTTTATTAAAACAAAATACAAAAAATGTATGTGTCATGCGTAATTTGAACCGTAATCCGGTTGTTAAATAGAAAATCATAAATAGGCATCTTGGTCCGTGATTTTTGTTTTGTTTGATTTTACCTGTTTTAAATATTTTAATATATGTGTGCAAATAATTGTATTAAGTGTTTATTTAATTTTAATTTGATTTACTTAGGTTTTGTTTTAAAATAAAAAAAAATTAATAAAAGAGAGTGCAGAATTGGGTTTGAAAATCAGTTTGGGCTGATGTTCACTTTAATTCATGGCCCAAACAGACAACCCAACCCAAATTACCCGGTCCAGTCCAGTTCAGCCCCTAGCCATCCAAACGACACCGTTTAATCCAGTATGATCTGGGCCGTTGATCTCAGATTGATCAACGGCCAAGATCTCACACCCCATAACCCACTAACAAACCCGACCCATCTCACCCGGACCGACCTCAACCCTTTACCCTTGAAACGACGCCGTTCCCTGTTAGTCGAGGGATCCTGGCCCTTCATCATGTCTCATCCAACGGCCAGGATCCACCTATCCACTAACTATATAAACCTACAACCATACCCTGCCCCCTATCCAATACCCCAGCCTTCGTCTTCACCAGACCCTTCCCCTTCAAACCCTAGCCGCCCCCATTTCCCTTCACCAGAAACCCGGCGGCATGAACGCCGGTGACCTTCACCTTAACACCCTAGGACCACCTTGACACCCTGAACCTGGATCCACCAACCGTTCAGCTCGAATCCCATCCCACCTTCTCGAATCTTCATTTGAAGATTCGAGTCAAAACTCGATCTACACCGATCTGCCCTAAATTCATACCAGACACTCCCCAGACCCCCCTCGTGACCAAACCATGCTTGGTTTGGTCTGAATCTGACCAGGGAAGCATGCATCCCGGATCTAATTTTTGGAACCTTAGGGTTCCTCGTCACTGGTCCGTATCTTGTTCAAGCCGAAGAGATTAAGGTCTAATGGACCTTAATCGAAGTGTTTCTCATCTGAGAAACACTTCGATTAAAGTCCTTTCAGCCTTAAGAAAGGTCTGTTCGAATCCAAGCTAAGGCTTTTGATTTTTCGGATTTAAGGTGAGTTTTGTTTTCCTTTTTTTTTTATTTTTAGTCCATGTGTTGTTTAAGGGGCTGTTCATGTTTTGTGAAATTTGTGTTTTGAGTTTTATCAACTGTGTCCTGTCCACTTTGTTTGAACCTACGTGTTTGATTAAGTCCCTCTCATGTTCTGATAATGCGTATGTATGTATGTGTTGTGCAATTAACTGAATCTCAAATTTGAACCGATTAACTGACTCCTCGAGTACAATTCTGTTGGGTCAGTACAATTCAAATCATGTGTTGATACTGTTAAATGTCTGATTTTGGCTACGATTGTACATGTTATGATTAATATAGTCGAGTCGACATGTGTCGTCAATTAGTTTCAGCTGCCTGAACAATAACAAATCGATTTACTTTTGATAAGCATGGCCTGAATCATTTAAGAACTGAGTTTGGTGCTTATAATTGTTAATTTGAATCAGAAAATCAATGTTCTGTTTAGTCACAGTTCTGAAATTGGAGGGCATGTGCACTTGTGCACAACATGTGCATTTTGTGCACAGCCTGTGCCCTGCCTAAGTGCTTTTTGAATTAAATAGTTTGACAACATATGCTGTCAGACTACATCCTGCTGCCCATATTCTGCTTTAAGTTTCAGAAATAATAAACATTACTAAAAAGTTAAGCCTGCCAAGGGAATGTCATGGGGTTAATACTTAAATAGCTAAGTGGAAACTGGAAAGAAGATAGCACATAGGAGGGGTGTTCTTTTGGTCTAACAGGCTGTTAAAGGGCTGATGTTAAGGCTTATAAAAGGGCAGGACTTCTATCAGTAAAAGAGGAGATAGATCTGAGAAGAGAGGGCTGGGGACATACATAGATACACATATATACATAGAAATAGAAAGAGAGCAAGAAATAAAAAACAGACAGGAAATCAGAAACTTAGTTTTTGTTTGTCTGAAGTTCATCTGTTGTCAATCTGTTAGGTAGTATTGCTTCTTCTAAGTTTCAATCGAGATTACTGGTAGTGTTTGTTGCATTTGGTTTATCTCGGAATTGGATTGTCTGGAGTTCTGTTTCTACTACACTGTGTGCTGCTATCATTTGGCTACTTTCCCGTCAACTATAGTTCCATTCCTTGCAATAGAACCTGCTCTGCTGTGTTGCTTTGATTGCTGCTGTTACTCTGATTCCTGCTGCTGCTGATCTTCCCTGTTATTCTCCTCTTCTTCTTTGCATTTCAGCATTCCAGGTACACATTTCGAGTCCCATATTGATGTAACTGAAACAGTTCGAAAGCATGAAATGAAAAAGGTTGAAGAAGTTCAAGTATTTGTTGTAATATTCATGGTACATTAACGGGTCTGTAAAAAATTGATTAGTTTATAATTCAATAGTATGAAAGTATGTACTGATACTCGACTGAGTTTAGCCCTTTGTGTTTTAGTTCGGTAGTTGTTTGTTAGTACGGGGTATGTATACTCCGACCTTATACAATGCTGTTTCTGTTTCATTTTAGTCCCTTTTTTCGGGTTCCGTTAGGCAGTACATAGGGTCACGTTCAAAGTCCCATTAGTAACAATGTCTAGTAGCTAAATCCTTTAATCTAGCCTAAATAAGTTTAGTTAAGTTCAACTCAAGAAATGTTCGGAGTAGTTGTAGCGTTTCACCAGCTTGTATGTAATTTTCATTAAAATTAGAAGCAGGTTCCACGAGATACTGCGTTCTTCATCTTGCAAACAATTAACCAAATGAATCAAACGATTGACAGGAAATCCGGATTTAGTTAAAAGGCATGCAGGTAAATTAGCACGTACCTTTTCCCTTTCTATTTTAGAGACAAACATAATAGAAAATGTAGCCACTTTAGGATATTTCTTTTAAAATAACGAGATGAGCCCCGTTTAAAGAAAGATACACATTGCGGGGCCCTCAATAATTAATCATAATAAACATTTAGAATTTGGAGAGGGGCGGTCTAGTGAATTTCCCTGCCTTCTCCGAAGACAATAACACGTTAGACTCTTTAGGTGCGGCTTAATTAAATCATATTCTTAATTTCGGGTGCACATTGATGTGACCCAAATCCAAATCTCAACGAAGTCAAAATGTGTTGACGATCACGGGCGCATTGATTGTGACGTGGTTCGAGATGCATTTTCACGACGTTGCAATTCTATAAAATAAATGATAATAATAAAAGCAGTTTAAACTTAATAAAAGCACGTAAGTCACAACATGTATTTAAATCAGATAATTAGCCATTATAACAATTTAAGCGACCGTGCTAGAACCACGGGATTCGAGGGTGCCTAACACCTTCCCTCGGGTCAACAGAATTCCTTACTTAGAATTTCTGGTTCGCAGACTTCATTTGGAAAAGTCGAAAATTTTCCTCGATTTGGGATTCAAGATAAACCGGTGACTTAGGACACCAAAAACCAAACCTTTCCCAAGTGGCGACTCTGAATTAAATAAATAATCCTATTTCGAATATTGTAACTTAAATTGGAAAAACTCCCCTCGCGCATTTAACCCTTCGGGGGCGGGCGCGCAAAAAGGAGGTGTGACAATAAGCATTATATTAAATTCAAATAAAAAAAATATATTAAATAAAAGTATTCTTTTTTTTTTAATAGCGGTTTTCTTCGGAAACAAAAAAGAAAAATACATAAGTCGTCTCGTATAGTTGCACCGAAAAGTCAGTTACCCCTATTCTAGTTTAAAGTAAAATTAATATACCTTGAAACATATAATACCATCCTCACAATGTGAGGTGCTTTATACGCGCATCACGTCAGTACCGCACCAGCCACGTAAAAAATTTCGAAATTTTAATATTTTACCAATTTTTCTTTTCTTCTTTTTATTTACTGTTTTTCCTTTTCTTTCATTGTCCCATGCTCTCTTCTCCCCTTTTCTTTTTCTAACAAAATCACATCTTGTGTTGGACAATGGTGTTACTAACATTAGTTTTGTTAGACATTAAATTCTAGGACTCAACCTTGGACAGACAGTGAAACTGAGGCTGGTAAGCATCCTACAGAGCGTATAGATTTCATAATAATCACTAATAAAAAATCATTGAAACACAGTGAAGTTTTGGAGCTGAATTCTTTTTATGATATTTCCTTTTACTCCAGATCTCTATAACCAATCACAGTAAAATCATTCCTATGAATATAAATTGGACGAGAAAAAAAATTATTTTTCTTGAAATTGGCTCAACCAAATTACTTTACTAATGCTAGTGCTAGTTGCTAATGCTCGTGTTAGTACTCGTACTAGTGCTAGTGCTAGGGTTGCTAATGCTAGTTGCTAGCTCAAACCCAGACGCGACACCCGAGGCTTCATGCCCTAAACCCAAACTTGACCTTCACGTATTTAAATTACCCTTCACCTCACCAACAGTAAATTATTTTCAATCCAGAACTCATTAGTCAATAAGAAATTAGAGATAACTTGAACATGGAGTCGACTTATTGTTTTTTTTTTTTCAGAATGCAATGTCTAAATTTGAGGATCAGAAATCAATTCTTCCTACTTCTAAGAAGATGGTGGGAGTAGGTTTTATAGAGATAGGAGGACTTCCTACAAATTACGAAAGGTGAGCAGTCCACATTCTCAAGAAATCAGATGGTGCACGACTTGGTAAGTACATGCGATCGATCGTGTCACTTAGCGGTCGTTTGGTAGGGTGTATAAGAATAGTGCGGAATAATGTGTATTAGTAATGCAAGCATTAGTTATGCAAATATTATTTTTTATCTATTGTTTGGTGTGGTATATTAAAATTATAATGCATTGCATAATTTTTTTTTAAAAAAATTTGCTTACAAAAATGCCCTCCATATTCTCTAGCTTCAAGAGACTTTAAGGACAATTTTGTCTTTAACCATGCTAATGCAGCATTAAAACCTTAGTATTACTAATGCCATGGTTTTCTATGCATTACTTGTGCATAGGATAATGCCAAGTATGATGTATAACTAATACAAGTATTAGTTATACACAAGTTGAAAAAGGTATCAAACAAGGTATTAGTAATGCATAGAGCTAATGCTTGCATTATTTTTTCTAATACCTCCTGCCAAAGGACCCCTTAATGTTTTAACTTCAATACCACACCAGAGGGTGTTTTGTGTGGTGTCTAATTTTTTGCGTACACTGATTATAGAAGGACCTGTTTCTTCAAAGTGTTCCTTAACCTACTGTTGCTGAAATAGTAAATACGAAAAGTAAAGAACACAAGTATTTTTACGTGGAAAACACCTAGCTCAAAAGGTGAAAAAATCACGACCTACTACTCAGTAGGATTTTCCCCAACACTTCACTAAATTAATGAGCCAAAACATTATTTACAAAAACTCTTTGCAAACCTAAGGATTACCTCTAATCCCGTTATAGCAACTAGCCTTTAATTGCTGCGACAACTTCAAGTTAACTCTAACTTGAATACTCAAAGTACCTACTACAATTGACTTAAGATAAAGCTGAAAGATACAATATGAAAACATCTACTACAATTGAACTAGAATAAAAGACAGACACTTGGAACTGGTTCTTCTATCTGGTTCATGTAGCTTCAGGTTTGCACATTTGAATCACACATGAACTGCTTGCAAAATGCCTTGCTATTTTGCTTTCAATTCACGTTTAACTTCTACTTTTGTGCATAACCTATAAAGTGAAAACGTCATGCGATTTATAGAGTTAGTAGAGCAGAAAATAACTAGAGTTCTAATGCTACTCTTCCTTGGTGAAAGAGTTCTAGTTAACTTCAACCTCTAACTCCTTCCTTATCTTGGATAGTGTTCTCTTTGAGTAAGGAGTCCTTCTTCTTATCAGTTATGCAACCTTTTCGATCAGGAAATATCAAATATACCAAGTTAAGCTTATCTCCTTCACGTGCATATGCTCGAATCTGCCCGTGTCTATGTACACAAGGGATGGACCTGGTTCATGCCTGAGCTTCTTTAGTTAATCTTCAAAACATGACTTCACTTGGGCCGACAAATTTCCCCTTTTTGATGATGACAAATGTCACACCTCCTTTTTCCACGCCCGGGAGGGCGCAAGGGGAGTTTTTTCCAATTAAAGGACAATCGAAACGGGATTGGTTTAATTATTTCAGAGTCGCCACTTGGGAGATTTAGGGTGTCCCAAGTCACCAATTTTAATCCCGAATCGAGGAAAAAATAATGACTCTATATTACAGTCTGCGTACCAGAAATCCGGATAAGGAATTCTGTTAACCCGGGAGAAGGTGTTAGGCATTCCCGAATTCCGTGGTTCTAGCACGGTCGCTCAGCTGTTATATTCGGCTTATTTTTCTGATTTTTAAATACAATTATGAACCATGTGCAAATTTTATCTTTTAACCACTTTATTAATTATCATTATTAGGAATGTGAACGTCGCTTAAAACATGTCTTTGGATTGCGTCACATGAAATGCACCCACAATCCGGAACATATCTTACTTGACGTTTTGGGATTTGGATTTGGGTCGCATGAAATGCACACCCTAAGTCTTAAGAAAATAAATTATTAAACACGCGCCTAAAAAGACTATCGCGTTATTATTTTTGGAAAGGCCACGGAATTCACTAAGCGGCCCTCCTGAATTCTAAGTAATTTAAAACAAGTATTTACTGAGGGCCCCGCAATCTGTGTTTTTATTCGGCGAGGCTCATCTCATTCTTATTTTTAAAGGATACCCTATAGCAACTACGTTTCTTGTCGTGTTTGTCTCTATCAATCGAAAGCAGTAGATAATCCTAATTAATTAATGCTTGCAAGTTATTTTATGACAGAATTCGGAAATGCTAAAATCAGGAACAAGGCTGCGCGCACAGTCAGTCGAATAAGTAGTCATGGGCCCAAATTCGACCCATGCGTGATGGGCCAAACCTGGGCCACTGCTTGCTCGAAGCAGGCCGGCTAGGCCTGTTTTGGTCTGAACTCGACCTTTACGGGGTTGATATTGCAAGTTTGGTATTCTTTGTCTTAACAGGTGGTTTACTAGTTATATGAGACCATCAATCCGAAAAAGGAAGAACTTAATCCAGGATGTACAGTGTTCATACTTGGTATACATATCAACATATACTGCAAAGTAAACTAGAATCTGAAATGCAACATATCTCATTGAACATATTATCACCTATCAGCATACATATGTAAGCTACCATTTAGCTAACTTATATTAATATACATTAGGCATATAGGCTGCTTCGATTGTCAATACAAGAATGAAAATTATCATACAATACATGATATCTAATATAACAGTATATATATGAAAATCAACTTCAAGTCTTTTTCCTTTCTTTTGCATTCATGCTCAATGTTCTAATTACATTTGATAGTGCCTTGGTTGTGTACCTGATGTAGAGGAACAGAAGAAGAAGGAAAAGGGTCAGCTGAGTAGCACACAGCAAACAACAGCAATCAGCAGATTCACAGCAACAACACAGCAACAAACAACCAGCCAATAATGATGAAGCTCAGCAAAGAGTCGAACAACAAATGGACAATCCCAGTAAAACAGAGGAGGAAATAACAGCCCAGAATGTTGAATGTAACAGCAACAGAAATCCAATGGCCACAAGAAAACTTGGCAAACGACAGAAAAAGCAAAGCCACGAAGACAACCTGATCAAACTGGATTCTTACACAGTTTCTTCTAGGCAATACTCCTTCACAATGTTCTGAAATTTATTCCTGTTTTTTTTCCTTTTCCAGTTTTCTTACTCATAGACTCTCTCAAGACTCAAAAATCAACCCCCTTTTCTAACGGATGGTCTCCTCTTTTATAGCCTAACCTTAACACTTTACAGTCTGTTTTACAACTCAAAATTGCCCCCCATGTTGCTTTTCCACTCACTTGTTTTAAATAACCAAGCCCCCATGAAATCCCTGACAGCCCCTCTCTCTTTTTGGTTGTTAAAGTGTACTGATCACTTGTTTGTTTAAACAAAGTATGGGCAGTAGGAATATAATCTGACAGCACATGCTGTCCGATTATTTTAATTCCTTAAAGCAAACCATACACATGCTGCCCACAGTCCAAACCAAATGGCATTGTGTTTAAAAACCAAAATCTGAATCTGCCATTATAACCTTTCCCCTAGATGTTCTTTTAATTTAATTTGAACAAAATCAACAGGCAATACAATTCAGTTCCTAATGAGACTCAAATACGATCACAGCAGAAATAAGCAATACGAATCAAGTTGTTACCATTAACGATTGAAACTAATTGACGACATATATCGACTCGACTATATTAATCGTAACACATAACAATCAATCGTTCATATAAACAACACGTATAGAGTCCCGAATGACCTCAGATAAATTTGTTCAAACACTGGGAACTTATATGAATTAAACTCGCTTGACGATTAATCTAATTGATGAACACGTATATCACAGGGTATATTCAGAACACAAACAGAAGACAATTGGCCAAATAAAAGGCCTTTAACAGAGATGGAAGAAATCCGAATGAAAAATAACAAAATAACAAACAAACACAAAGAAATATGCTGACAACTTAATTAGAACCAAACAAAGAGAAAAGGAAACTTACTGAAAAAGTTTGAAATCAAACGGACTCAAATCAAACTCGACTTCGAACTTTTGAGGCCGAACAAACTTTAATCAGGGTGTTCTCACATGAGAACACCTTGATTAAGGTCTATTAGACCTCAAACCTATGTCCAAACCGGCCGGATTCCCCAAGTGCATGTGTTCTAAAGTCTGGATTTCCAGATCTGGATTTTTGGGAGTTGTGGGTAGATTCGGACCAAACCAAGTTTGGTTTGGTCACGAGGAAGGTCAGGGGAGTGTCTGGTATGAAGATGGGATGATTTGGCATAGATCCGGGTTCGACTCAAATCTTCAAATGAAGATTCGAGACGAACGAAAGTGATTCGAGGTTCGTGGTTAGTGGATTCGTGTTCAGGGTGGTTGGATGCTTTAGGGGTGTGAAGGGGGTGGTCACCGGCGTTCGTGCCGCCGGGTTTTGGTGGAAAGGAAACCAGGGCGGCGTTAGGGTTTGGGGGTTTCAGGGTTCGGGGAAGGAGATGACTGAAAGGAAGGGGGGGTTCGGATAGGGGGTGCGGGGTAAAGGGTCAAGTTTATATATGGAAGGGGAAGAGAGATTGGAGCCGTTAGATCAAGTGATCTGAACGGCTTAGATCTATTGGTGGGTAACAGGACGGGGTCGTTTGGTATGGGAACGGGGTCGTTTTGGTTTAGGTGAGGGGTTGGGTTAAACCGGCTAAATAGGTCGGGTCATGAGGGAACCAGGGACCGTTGGATCAATGAGGTTGGACGGCTCAGATTCAACTTGCCTGAAACGGCGTCGTTGAGGTGAGTTGGACAACCTGATCTGGACCGTTCCTTTGAATCAGATCAACGGCTTCAAATGGGGACGCCGATACGACGTCGTTTGAGTCCGTGCCTGGGCAGGCTGGGTTTGGACCGGGTCAGATCGTTGGTTTGGGCCTGTTTTTGTCTTATTTTTTGGGCCCAACTGATTTCAACTTCTTTTGTTTTCCAATTTAAAATAAAAATAAAAATAAAAATAATTAATAAAACAAATGAAATTAAAACAAATAACAATATGGCATTTCAACATAATTATCATACCAGGTAAGTTAAATCACAACCTAAAACGGACGATGCACGTATATTTATATTTTTTTTGAATTTTCTCTTAACGCCACATATATTTTTTGTATTTTTGTTTGATAAGGACTAGATGCAAAATGGACAGACTCACAAACGACTAACAACACATGTCACGGAAAGATCGAAAAATTGTACAGCGAAATCATTTGTCACTATTTTTATTTTCTTTTGGAGCGATTGCTCGTAAAGCAAAAATCACGTGCTTACAGCTGCCCCTCTTTGCACGAAGACACGAAGGGTTTTCGCGCAAAGATAAGCGAGCGATTTTTGCCCGTCCGAATACTCCGTGTGAAGCATTTTTTGAAAAAGATTTGACCGAACCTTTGCTTCAGAGGTTTCCTACATATCCTGGGCTGAAACAGGAATCAGGTCAATGTAGTTCGGGAAATTTTGGTAGCTGGGACTACCGTGTGACTGTAGTGTTTGCTGTTGTTGTGCGCTGTTGTATGCTGCTGTAGGATGCTACTGCTCAACCGATCTCCCTATTACATTGCTCTAAAAGGAAAACAAGAAGCTAAGTTAAACTGAGGATCCTGAAATTTCATCCATCTTCAACTTGTTCTTGTTGCCTTGCTTTCTTGTCGGCTAATGCTTTCCTCCGACGCCTTTATTTTGTGAACTTGGAGATGATGCTGGTCCTTCACCTTTTCTGAATGTCAGTTCTCATCACTTTGCTTGATTTGCTGGGGACACGGCTTTCTTCTTTAGATCTTCCAATGGTTTCTTCAGTGGTATGGCTTTTCATCAGAATTGTTATACTGGGCATGCTACAACGTTCCCAAACTACTTCTTTTGAGACGCGTTCCTTCTTCCCTTTGAATGTGCGCTTGCTTTTGCAGTTGCCTGCTTCTTGGTGCTGGGGATTTTATTGTTTTTCCTGCTTGGGGCTCTCTGTTGTAACCTTCCGTCTTCAGGTGGGGCTACTGATTCCAAACTCTAGAGCTAAAAGTATTCCCGCATTGTACTGGTGGGCGACCTAGAACTTAAATGTATTCCCGCATTATACTGGTGGGCGACCTAGAACTTAAAATGTATTCCCGCATTATACTGGTGGGCGACCTAGAACTTAAATGTATTCCCGCATTATACTGGTGGGCGACCTAGAACTTAAAATGTATTCCCGCATTATACTGGTGGGCGACCTAGAACTTAAAATGTATTCCCGCATTATACTGGTGGGCGACCTAGAACTTAAAATGTATTCCCGCATTATACTGGTGGGCGACCTAGAACTTAAAATGTATTCCCGCATTATACTGGTGGGCGACCTAGAACTTAAAATGTATTCCCGCATTATACTGGTGGGCGACCTAGAACTTAAAATGTATTCCCGCATTATACTGGTGGGCGACCTAGAACTTAAAATGTATTCCCGCATTATACTGGTGGGCGACCTAGAACTTAAATGTATTCCCGCATTATACTGGTGGGCGACCTAGAACTTAAAAATGTATTCCCGCATTATACTGGTGGGCGACCTAGAACTTAAAATGTATTCCCGCATTATACTGGTGGGCGACCTAGAACTTAAAATGTATTCCCGCATTATACTGGTGGGCGACCTAGAACTTAAAATGTATTCCCGCATTATACTGGTGGGCGACCTAGAACTTAAAATGTATTCCCGCATTATACTGGTGGGCGACCTAGAACTTAAAATGTATTCCCGCATTATACTGGTGGGCGACCTAGAACTTAAAATGTATTCCCGCATTATACTGGTGGGCGACCTAGAACTTAAATGTATTCCCGCATTATACTGGTGGGCGACCTAGAACTTAAAATGTATTCCCGCATTATACTGGTGGGCGACCTAGAACTTAAATGTATTCCCGCATTATACTGGTGGGCGACCTAGAACTTAAAATGTATTCCCGCATTATACTGGTGGGCGACCTAGAACTTAAATGTATTCCCGCATTATACTGGTGGGCGACCTAGAACTTAAAATGTATTCCCGCATTATACTGGTGGGCGACCTAGAACTTAAAATGTATTCCAATTGTTTCCCCGTTCTTCCGAGAAAATTTTCGACAATCGGCAGAAAATTTTCTGCCCCGGTTTTTGGTGACTTCCATGGCGGTGCATCTTGCTGCCATCATCAATCCTTTGTTTTCCTGCAGCAGACAAAAGGATTTAATCAGTTTTAATCGTGGTGGTAGAGGGTGCCTTTCTGGCGAGCAATTTTTCTCTCTTCCCCTTTTCTTGCTCTTTGTCCCCATAATTGGTTGGCGGGCAAAGTTGCCTGTTGGGGGTCTCTAGCCTGCTGGGGATTGGTTTTCAATTTATCCCCTTCTCTGCTTTCTCTTTAAACACATGATGTGGGAGTCTGCTTCTAACTCCCGAAACCACTCCCTTTTGGAGCATACTTCTTCCAACATTTCCGAGCACAATCCCTGCATTGCCTGGGGCCGGCCTTTAAGACTGTTTGTATTATCCTGCATTGGATGAATTCCCCTTCGGTTTCTGGTAGTAAGCTTTGAAAAATCCTTTAAAGACACATTTTAGGAAAAGAAATAAAGATATGGAAAAAAGAAAAACTTTCTGAACCAATATTTTGTGGGAGGAGACAATCCAAAGAACTTATCTGGAGGACACAACTGGTCCCCGTGATCATGACGTGCACCATAGATTCCCGACCCAGTCTATTTGTATCAATCGATTTGCCGAATGGTCTGACTTGCTGGGGATGATAAGTGACTGTCCATGCTGTTGCAAATGTGGTAGCTTTTGTTGATTCGTCTTGTCGCCTCATAGTGCCCTTCGAGGGGTTTTCACTAATGAGACTCTCTCTTTTCTCTCATCTCCCGGCGCCTTATGGTGCCTGCGAAGGTTTTCACCAATAAGACTCTCTCATTTCATATCCCTCATCTTACATCGCCTTTCGGTGCCTGTGAAGGTTTTCACCGATAAGACTCTCTCATTTTATTTCTTTCGATGAATCGGGGCGTTGTAGATACGACCCTCTCTTCTGGAGATTCCTTTGACTATCAATTCATTCCCAGTCTCACGATCCTCTTCTTTGCTGGGGATCAGTGTATCATTCTCGGTCTTATTTGCCGGATTTGGCATCTCTCGAACATTGATCGGGAGGTCTTTTGGATGTTGACGTTGGTTTTGGTGTGGGTTTGAAGAAAGGCTATAAAATGAAAACAACTTGAAGGGTGATGTGCTACAACTTTTGGAATCAAACCTTTGTTGGAACTTAAAACATAACCTCTGCCCCAGTTTTCTTGCTTGGGGGATTTATTTTTTACGCTTATGTTGAGTTACGTGCGTTACGCACATTGTGCTACATTGTGCACACTATGTACATTATGCATCCTATATTTGCTATGATGCACACTATGACCGAGCCGTGAGGCGCCTACGTATCCTCTTTGAGGAATCAGGTCAAACGTAGTTCCCACGGTTTTATATTCCTTGATTTTATCTTCTTCCTTTTTCTTTTCCTTCTTTTCATTTTTCATGTCTTTTTTCTTTTTTTTTTTTTTTCATATCTTTCCCATTAGTGATTCCAAAAGAGGGGTATTGAAAGAATTTGCTTAAGGCTCAAAGGGGGAAGCGAGGGTTAAAAGTGTTTGGATAGAAGAAAGAATTGCCTCCGTCATCTCATTATTCAATAAATGCCAAATACAAACGAATAAACCAAAATTGCCATAATTTAAAGAAATTACACATAATATCTCTTGACTGCATCTGAATTGATAGCCATGTCGACACATCTACCTTCGACATCTGTCAAACACAAAGCACCGTTGGACAATATTCGGGTCACGATATAAGGCCCTTGCCAATTTGGGGCGAATTTGCCTTTTGCCTCGACCTGATGTGGGAGGATCTTCTTTAATACCAACTGCCCTACTTCAAACTTCCTGGGGCGCACCTTCTTATTATACGCTCTTGCCATTCTCTTCTGATACAGTTGACCATGGCACACTGCTGCCAATCTTTTCTCATCTATCAGGCTCAACTGTTCCAAGCGAGCTTTGATCCATTCATCATCATCAATTCCGGCTTCAGCGACAATTCGGAGGGACGGAATTTCGACCTCCGCTGGTATCACGGCCTCAGTTCCATACACCAACAAATAAGGAGTTGTGCCTATGGAAGTCCGGATGGTAGTGCGGTAACCCAACAAAGCAAAGGGTAATTTCTCGTGCCATTGTCTGGACCCTTCCACCATTTTTCGCAGTATCTTCTTGATATTCTTATTGGCTGCTTCGACTGCTCCATTTGCCTTAGGACGATATGGGGTGGAATTGTGGTGTATAATCTTGAATTGTTGGCATACCTCTCTCATCAAGCTGCTATTAAGATTCGCACCGTTATCCGTGATGATCACTTTTGGGATCCCAAATCTACAGATGATATGGGAGTGAACAAAGTCCACCACTGCCTTCTTAGTTACTGATTTGAAGGTTTTAGCCTCAACCCATTTGGTGAAGTAATCAATGGTCACTAGAATGAACCTATGACCGTTGGACGCTGCTGGCTCGATGGGCCCAATGACATCCATGCCCCATGCTACAAACGGCCAGGGTGCTGACATCGTATGCAACTCTGTTGGCGGAGAGTGAATCAAGTCTCCATGTATTTGGCACTGATGGCATTTCCTCACGAAAGTGATACAGTCGTGTTCCATGGTGAGCCAATAACACCCTGTTCGAAGGATTTTTCTTGCCAATACATATCCACTCATGTGTGGCCCACAAACTCCAGCATGTACTTCTGCCATAACTGTCGTTGCCCGCCCGGCATCTATGCATCTCAACAATCCCAAATCCGGGGTTCTTTTGTACAATACCCCTCCACTGAGGAAGAAACCATTCGACAACCGCCGAAGGGCTCTTTTTTGGTCTCCAGAGGCATGTTCTGGATATATCCCCATCCTGAGGTATTCTTTGATATCATGAAACCAGGGTTCGCCATCCGCTTCTTCTTCTATGGCATTGCAGTAGGCGTGCTGATCACGGACTTGGATGTGCAGAGGATCAACATACATTTTGTCAGGGTGGTGCAGCATTGATGCTAAGGTGGCTAAGGCATCCGCAACCTCATTGTGAACTCTCGGGATGTGTTTGAACTTTACCGATCGAAATTGCTTGCTCAGATCATGCAAGCATTGTCGGTATGGTACGAGTTTTAGATCTCGTGTTTCCCATTCTCCCTGAATTTGATGTATCAAGAGGTCCGAGTCTCCCAAGACCAAGACGTCTTGGACATCCATGTCAGCAGCCAAGCGCAGACCCAGAATGCAAGCCTCATATTCGGCCATATTGTTGGTGCAATAGAAGCGCAGTTGAGCCGTAACAGGATAATGCCGTCCTGTTTCAGAAATGAGTACTGCTCCTATTCCAACCCCTTTTGCGTTTGCAGCTCCATCGAAGAAAAGCTTCCAACCCGGTTCCTCAGGTAATTCCAACTCATTCGTATGCATCACCTCTTCGTCAGGAAAATACGTTCTTAAGGGCTCGTATTTTTCATCAACGGGATTCTCTGCCAAATGGTCTGCCAGTGCCTGGGCTTTCATGGCCGTCCTTGTTACGTAGATGATATCAAACTCTGTGAGCAGAATTTGCCATTTTGCCAACCTCCCCGTGGGCATAGGTTTCTGAAAGATATACTTCAATGGGTCCAAGCGGGATATGAGATAAGTAGTATATGAAGACAGGTAGTGTTTCAACTTCTGAGCTACCCAAGTTAGGGCGCAGCACGTTTTCTCGAGTTGAGTGTACTTGACCTCATGTACTGTGAATTTCTTGCTAAGATAGTAGATGGCCTGCTCCTTCCTTCCTGTGTCATCATGTTGCCCCAGTACACAACCAAATGAATTTTCCAAGACCGTCAGGTAAAGGATTAGAGGTTTCCCGGGCTTAGGCGGGACCAATACGGGTGGATTAGACAGATACCCTTTGATTTGGTCGAAAGCCTCCTGACACTCTGCCGTCCAACCTACCGCAGCATCCTTTTTCAGCAGCCGAAATATGGGTTCACAAGTTGCTGTGAGTTGAGCGATGAACCTACTGATGTAATTGAGTCTACCCAGCAAACTCATTACCTCTGTTTTGTTCCTTGGCGGTGGCAAATCTCGGATGGATTCAATTTTGGATGGGTCTAACTCAATCCCCCGTCGACTGACGATGAATCCCAGCAACTTTCCTGATGGGACCCCGAATGCGCATTTGGCCGGGTTAAGCTTGATATCATACCTCCGGAGTCTTTGGAAAAATCTCCTTAGGTCTGCTATATGGTCCTCCTGACGCCAAGATTTGATGATCACGTCGTCGACGTACACCTCAATCTCTTTGTGTATCATGTCATGAAACACAGCAGTCATTGCTCGCATGTACGTTGCCCCGGCGTTCTTTAACCCGAACGGCATTACCCGATAGCAGTAGGTTCCCCATGGCGTAATAAACGCTGTCTTCTCAGCATCCTCTTCGTCCATTAGGATCTGATGATAACCCGCATAGCAATCCACAAAGGATCCGATCTCGCGCCCAGCGCAATTATCGATCAGGATATGAATGTTGGGTAACGGGAAATTGTCCTTGGGACTTGCTTTGTTGAGGTTGCGGTAGTCGACGCACACCCTGATTTTTCCATCCTTCTTTGGGACTGGTACCACATTGGCCAGCCACTCGGGATATCGAGTGACCCGAATGACCTTCGATTGCAACTGCTTGATCACTTCTTCTTTGATTTTCACACTCATTTCTGTTTTAAATTTCCTTAGTTTTTGCTTGACCGGAGGGTATGCCGGGTCAGTGGGTAATTTGTGAACCACTAAATTGGTGCTTAATCCAGGCATATCATCATATGACCAGGCAAAAATGTCTTTGAATTCCCTGAGAGTTTTGATCAATTCTGCTTTGACATTTGGCTCAATGTGGATACTAATTTTGGTCTCTTGGATGTTATCAGCGTCTCCTAGGTTCACAGCCTCAGTGTCATTTAGGTTAGGCTTGGGTTTCTCTTCAAATTGGCACAGTTCTCGGTTTATTTCTTCGAAGGCTTCCCCTTCGTCACCTTCGGATTCATTATCACAAACGACCTCTTGCATCATTGAGTCAGATTCAGATTGATTATTTAGACTAGGTCGAAGATCCGCTGTGCATGCCATGTCATTAGGACCAGTAAAAAGAGAACTGTTCAGAAAGAAAAAGAACAAAACAAGAAATTAAAATGGGACAAAAGAAAAGAACTTTATTAAATTTGCAGGATAAAAAGGGTTCACACTTTTACAAAACGGGAGTAAAATTTGGATTACACCCTTGAATAATCCGATCAAACAAATAAACAAACAAAACATTAATCAAAGCCTACTACCAAGACTCCCCTCGGACAGGAAGAGGAGTAACCGTCCAATTGTTGGTCTTGGCCTCAGGCCCCACAAATTTTATCTCTGCTCTGCTGGAACCTTCTCCAGCTTCCACCATACTGACATCCGCGAACAAACTCTCAAAACTCTGATTCAGGTTTTCATTTATACCGATCAAAGGTCCTCGAATCTTTGGGATCACTGACCCCTTGGCACTTGCTTTAACAAAAGACCTTGAGAGGCGTGGCACTGGTTTAGGCAGAAACCAGACCCTCTTCTTCATTTTTCGCGCTTGCTTCCTGTCTGCTGCGGTTGGTTTGAACCCCAACCCGAAAGTTTCCAGATTCTTAGGAAGGGAGACAGGTTGGACTATCCCTTGAAGTTCAACTCCCAGGCCTTTTCCCGGCACAAACCCATTACCCAGCATTTCTGATATCATCATGACTGTTGCGGCAGCTACCCTAGGGTGCGGGATGATTTCTCCTTCAGAAATTTTGTTGGCCGACCCTGTATCGAGAATCTGGTAGACCCAGGGACCCTTGTCATCAGTGGTCTCTATGAAAGGCACAATGGTTCCGCCCATGGTGCATGTTGTATCCTCGCCGTGCAACACGACCTCTTGTCTTTCCCACTCGAACTTCACTGTCTGATGTAGGGTGGAAGGCACCGCTTTAGCTGCGTGAATCCAGGGTCGTCCTAACAGCAAGTTGTAAGATACCGTGGCGTCCAATACCTGGAATTCCATGGTAAACAGGACCGGGCCAATGGTTAGTTCAAGTACAACATCCCCCACAGTGGCTGTTCCGTTTCCGTCAAACCCTCGGACACAGATGCTATTCTCCCGGATTCTTCCACGGTCAATCTTTAACTGGTCCAGGGTGGATAATGGACAAATATTGGCGCTTGAGCCGTTATCCACCAATACTCGAGTTACTACCGAGTCTTCACATTTGACAGCTAGGTATAGAGCTTTGTTATGCTCCGTACCTTCCACCGGCAGGTCATCATCTGAGAATGTTACCCTGTTCACCTCGAAAATCTTGCTGGCAATGGTTTCCAGGTGGTTTACAGAAATCTCACTGGGTACATGGGCCTCGTTCAATATCTTTAACAGGGCCCGGCGATGTTCCTCGGAATGGAGGAGTAATGACAATAGTGAGATCTGGGCAGGTGTTTTTCTCAGCTGCTCAACCACAGAATAGTCTTGCACTTTCATCTTCCTCAGGAAGTCTTCAGCCTCTTCTTCTGACACTGGCTTCTTGGTTGCCACTGGGTTGGTTTTCCTTAACTCCACCGGAGCAAAACATCGACCTGATCGAGTCAGCCCTTGCGCTTCACAACTGACTTCTTCCACCTGTTTTCCTTGGTACGTCACCACTGCTTTTTCATATTTCCAGGGCACAGCCCTGCTGTCAAGCATTGGCAGTTGGACCACCGGCTTTATGGTCACCCGTTCTCCACATACCCCTTTCAACATGACTGCCGGTGTGGGCAGGATCCCTGGTATTACCAACTTGCTTGGCTCGGGTTTGCTTGCTATGACGGACGGGCTCTTCCCCCATATTACTACCGGCTTGACGCCTTCTTCCTGCGACTGTACATTTGTTCCTCCACTGGTTAAGACTTCTTTTGGGGCAGCCTGGATCATCATCACTGTTTGTGAGGGTTTTCTTAATTCTCCTCCCTCACACACCAACTCAATCATGTGAGTTTCGTGGTGCGCTGGCAGTGGGTTTTGGTTGATGTTAGGAGCCTCCGGTGTCTGGACCTCGATCTTATTGGTGTCAATAAGATCCTGTATGGCATGCCTTAACTTCCAGCACTTCTCGGTATCGTGCCCGAGCATCCCTGAACAGTATTCACAACTGATTGAACGATCCAAATTCTGAGGCGGGGGATTTGGTTCCCGAGTATGGACAGGACTAACCAAACCCAATTGCCGCAGCTTGTGGAACACAGCGGTGTAGGTTTCTCCCAGTTCGGTGAAGGTTCTTTGCTTCCGCAACCTGTCATTTCTGGCATCTGGATTTCCCCGGAAACCTGCCCCTGAAGGATTTCTATATGCCCTTGGTGGAGGGTAAGTGTTTTGTGGTGGTGCATATATGTTCTGGGGAGCCGGTGCGCGCCATTGTGGGCGAACCGGAGGCTGAGTGTATACCTGGGCTTGGTGTACGGAACAATGTGGTTCTCGAGGTGGATAGAAATTTTGTGGTGGGTTGTATGGGTAGTTTGACCTGTGAGGCCTGGGTTGGTTGTAGTGCGGCCTGCCAGCCCTGGACCAACTGCCTGCCTCGATCGTGGCAACCTCTTCTTTCTTTCTTCTTAGCGCACCTCCCGTGCCGCTTTGAATAGCCTGGGTTGTGGCCTTAAGTGCCGAATAGTTCAAGATCTTGTCCGACCTCAAACCTTCTTCTATCATGACCCCTATTTTGACCACCTCATTGAAAGATTTTCCAACCGTTGTCACCAAGTGACCAAAGTAGGTTGGATCTAATGTCTGCAAAAAGTAGTCTACCATTTCTCCCTCTCTCATGGGAGGATCGACCCTAGCTGCTTGTTCTCTCCAGCGGAATCCGAACTCGCGAAAACTTTCCCCGGGTTTCTTCCCAGTTCTCAATAACGTGAGACGGTCAGGGACTATCTCTAGATTGTACTGGAAATGACCTGCAAAAGCCTGTGCCAGATCATCCCACGTGTACCACCTGCTGAAATCCTGCCTGGTATACCATTCCAGTGCAGATCCGCTCAGACTTTGGCCGAAATAAGCTATCAAAAGCTCATCCTTGCCTCCTGCCCCTCTCATTTTGCTACAGAATCCCCGCAAATGTGCCATGGGATCACCGTGCCCTTCATATAAATCAAACTTGGGCATCTTGAACCCAGCCGGGAGTTGGACATCTGGGAAAGGGCACAGATCTTTGTATGCCACGCTGACTTGATTGCCCAGCCCGTGCAAGTTCCTGAAGGATTGCTCCAGGCTTTTGAACTTTCTTAACACTTCATCCTGTTCAGGGGCCTTAACCGGCTTCTCAACCTCTGCCGGTATTTCCAAATGGGGATTGTAAGCCTGTGGTTCCGGTGCGTGGAATGTAGGCTCAGGGGGATAGTATTGTGTATCGTGAGCCTGAAACAATGGCTCACTGGTCGTTCGCTGCAAAGGGGCTGATGCAGGTCCCACAAAAATGGGAATATTGGGTGTTGGGAGAGGTTGATGGGGTGGTGGAGCTTGGGAATCATGAGGGCTTCTTTCTTGATGATAGAGGGGATTTGGGCGGCTTGTGGAAGGGCCAGAGTGAGGGTACTCCGGCACGTGTCCCACTGTCTCAGGGCTCTTTTGCGTTTTGGCCAGGGCTAGCTGCATTGCATGCATCTCTAGTCCCATCCTTTCAATCTTTTCCATTGCCTCTTTTAGCAACTGGCTCATCGGCCTTTCTTCCTCATTACTATTCTCTGAAGTAGTCATGCTTGTTGCTACCGGTCCTTTGGATCTGGTTTGGTATGAATGTGTTGCCAGAATTCTTTAACAACTAACTGTCTGATGTCAGACAACAACAAACTTTGTTAGTGTTAGAGCTTAACAGATTTGATCATAACACATAGAGGATGCAATGCACCTAAGCAGTTAACCGTTTCTACATGCTTTGCTTCAATCCACATGCGTCATCCCGGTTTGTTCATTCGTCTCTTTAAAGTATTTTGCGAAACCCTGCGTTTTATTCTATTTACATTTTATTGAAAGCGGTCGAATCTTATGGGGATTGCCTACGTATCACGTCCCCGCGTGAATCAGACCAGGCGTAGTTCTGCCTTAAAGCAAAGACACACAGTAATTCTTCTGGAGTCACTTAATTTCATTATCAAAATTTGCTATTACACAGTACTTAAATAAAAATAGCAGAAGTACAGACTCCACGGTTTTAAACTTGGTTTGATGAAAAGAAAACAACATATGGAAAAACAACCAAAGCCAAATAAACAGGACTCGACCAAAACTAATTCTCCAATTTAAGGGCCCGCGAGGCATCATTCGGCCTTTCCGCGGCTCTAGGTGTAAGGTCTCTTTGCAGGTTCTTCAACTCGCTCATAATCCGGCGGACGCAGCCCATGATGGAAACAAGGAGGGTCTTCCGAGGTGTTTGCTCACATGCCAAGCATTTCATGTAGATGTAATGCCCTATTTCATCAATCCTTGCTCGGATGTCATCTCTTTCACTGAGCAACTGCCTGATTTGTTGGTTTTTTAACCCCAGTGCCTGAGCATCGTCAGCAATTCGATCCTGAAACAACCCCATTTGTCTTTCCATGCAGGCCATTGCATCATAGCACTGTCTTCTGTCGGCCTGGGCGTCTCGTTCTTGTTTGACGATCCGATCATGTAGAGTGGAGCTCGTTTCCCTTAATATTCTGACGCTCATTTCATAATCCCTTATGACCTGTTGCAAATGCTACTTCCGGGCCATTGCGTACTTTGCCCCTCTGACCTTCATCCTTGTTATGCAAGCTCTTGATTGTTCTAATTCTTCTTGGCCTTGGATGACCTGATTTCTCAAACTTGCTATCAATCTTTCATCAGAGCGACGCTTCTGTCGGTCAACGTTACTCTTACTGGCTTGGCGAAGGCGGGCCTTCAAGGTTTGGTTTTCTTGGGCTAACTTGTTTCTTTCAGCCTGCTCCGAGGCGACTTGCACATTGTTCTCAAATACAAGCCTTTCAACTTGTTGCTTTAGCTTCCCGATTTCGACCCGGTAACCTTTCTCCCTTTTTAACCATCCCCATTGCTCTTGTGAATCATTGGTGAAGTGTTGGACGTGGGCCCTTTTAGCAGGTCTTTGCCGAGTCTGAAACCTTCTTTCGAACCAAGCATCGTACTTTGGGTCTACCTCACCTTTAGCTAGCTCTCGTACCATGGTTTTGGGCTCCAAGAATCTACATTCATGCCACAGTTTTCTAATCTTCCCCTCGGGGAATATGACTCCCGGGCTTAATTCCAAGGCATGCTTGCTCAGATTTTCATCATTAGGGACTACTTGAAACCTGCCCAGTTGTCGTAATACCCGATGAGGGGCATATGGCTGGATGCTGCGAAGCCCCATTAAGAGAACATGACATTCTTCAGCCGACATGTAGATAACCTCAGTATCAGTCAACCAACCAAATGCCCATTCAATTTGGTCAGATGTTGTTGACCTTAACCGTGTAAACCATTCTTCGACACCTTCAGGAAATCTGGCGCCTGTCATGCGCTCCTTGAATCCGCTGATACAGTTCCTCTCGGTCAACCCGTGGTTCATGTATCCTACTCGGTGATGGAGGTGTTCCTGCATCCATAGCTGAAGTAACAGGTTGCAACCTTGGAAGAACTTGCCTCCTTCTCGGCATATAGTCAGAGCCCGGTAGATTTCGGACAAAATTAAAGGAACCACGGTACTATTGGTTCTTTTGATTGCCACGTCGGCCATCCCTACCAGACCTATCTCTATCTTTTTGTCCTTCCTTGGGCAGACCATGACTCCCAAGAATGCTGTGATAAAAGCCAAAGTACGTCTTGCTTCCCATTTGTTTCTGTTCCCGCCGTGAGTTAGCCCAAGGTTCGGTTCCTCGAAACCCTGCGGGGTCCCGTACCGCTGATACAAGAAATGGAGATCACAACACCCTCTCGACAAATCGTCATGTTGTACCTTCCGACTAATGCTTAGTAGATCCAGAAACGCATGCGGGGACACTGGCCTTGGCGAAAGCAAATATTGCCCTCTTAACTTCTCATTCAGTCCCGCATACCCGGCAACTTCCTCAAGTGTCGGTGAAAGTTCGAAATCAGCAAAACGGAATACATTGCAGGTGGGGTCCCAAAATGGTATTAGAGCTTCAAGAATATCTGTCCTCGGCTCAACACCCAACAAATTTACAAAACCTCCCAATATTCTTCCTATTACCCCTTTGCTATCGGCTTCCAAGTCATTCCACCACATGTGGAGTTGTAGAGGGACCTCGCTGAGGGCTGAGAATGGTTCATTTTGCTCTGTGTTCATCCTGCACACTTATTAGGGTGACCTTTTAGGTGAAAACAAAAACCTTTATTTTGCCTCTAACCAAAATCTTTGGACAAAAACAAAAAAAAATTATTTATATACATGTGTATACATATATACATATATGCTTTATGGTATATCTTTTTTGGTAAAAATGGAAAAAGAGTTGGACCCGACATTTATTAGGGTGACCTTTTTTTTTTTTTTTTTTATATATATATATATATATAATTTTTTTGTAAAATTTTCCCAACATTCAAAACAGGTCATCATGCATGTTTGAAGCAAATAAATGCACAAGCAGTGAGTAGGATACATCAGGATGGCCCTTTTCTATTTCAGGTTGCTATTCCTAGACGGACCCAACCCCTGTGTTGAGTCCCCTAAGTCAAATGCACATGATGCAAATAAACGTTCCTACTAGGGATCCGGCATGTGGCTTTGTTATACTAGGTTCAGAACCTGGGTGTTTGTTCTAGACCTGGCTTACCCGAGCGGACAGCTCGAGCCGAGGGGGGGCAGCGTACCGGGAATACAGAAGCTTCACCGGCTTAGCAACTTATCCGAACCTCGTTCTAAATTGGGATTTGACACTATACAGAAAAGAAGTCATACGAAGTATGCCCTTCTTCATGATTTAGAAGACTCAGAAAGTATAGGGGTTTCGGCACAGTTTATATACAGTTCAAATAATATCAAAGCGGTAAAAGCAGCATTTAACACATTAGGCTCAAACATGTAAAAATCAGATAATAGATAAAGCCAAATAATAACAATTATTTTAAGCTCGAATTCTTAACCCTGAACCAGTGGTTCTGGGTCCATGTCCCCAGCAGAGTCGCCAGAGCTGTCACACCTCCTTTTTCCGCGCCCGGGAGGGCGCAAGGGGAGTTTTTTCCAATTAAAGGACAATCGAAACGGGATTGGTTTAATTATTTCAGAGTCGCCACTTGGGAGATTTAGGGTGTCCCAAGTCACCAATTTTAATCCCGAATCGAGGAAAAAATAATGACTCTATATTACAGTCTGCGTACCAGAAATCCGGATAAGGAATTCTGTTAACCCGGGAGAAGGTGTTAGGCATTCCCGAATTCCGTGGTTCTAGCACGGTCGCTCAGCTGTTATATTCGGCTTATTTTTCTGATTTTTAAATACAATTATGAACCATGTGCAAATTTTATCTTTTAACCACTTTATTAATTATCATTATTAGGAATGTGAACGTCGCTTAAAACATGTCTTTGGATTGCGTCACATGAAATGCACCCACAATCCGGAACATATCTTACTTGACGTTTTGGGATTTGGATTTGGGTCGCATGAAATGCACACCCTAAGTCTTAAGAAAATAAATTATTAAACACGCGCCTAAAAAGACTATCGCGTTATTATTTTTGGAAAGGCCACGGAATTCACTAAGCGGCCCTCCTGAATTCTAAGTAATTTAAAACAAGTATTTACTGAGGGCCCCGCAATCTGTGTTTTTATTCGGCGAGGCTCATCTCATTCTTATTTTTAAAGGATACCCTATAGCAACTACGTTTCTTGTCGTGTTTGTCTCTATCAATCGAAAGCAGTAGATAATCCTAATTAATTAATGCTTGCAAGTTATTTTATGACAGAATTCGGAAATGCTAAAATCAGGAACAAGGCTGCGCGCACAGTCAGTCGAATAAGTAGTCATGGGCCCAAATTCGACCCATGCGTGATGGGCCAAACCTGGGCCACTGCTTGCTCGAAGCAGGCCGGCTAGGCCTGTTTTGGTCTGAACTCGACCTTTACGGGGTTGATATTGCAAGTTTGGTATTCTTTGTCTTAACAGGTGGTTTACTAGTTATATGAGACCATCAATCCGAAAAAGGAAGAACTTAATCCAGGATGTACAGTGTTCATACTTGGTATACATATCAACATATACTGCAAAGTAAACTAGAATCTGAAATGCAACATATCTCATTGAACATATTATCACCTATCAGCATACATATGTAAGCTACCATTTAGCTAACTTATATTAATATACATTAGGCATATAGGCTGCTTCGATTGTCAATACAAGAATGAAAATTATCATACAATACATGATATCTAATATAACAGTATATATATGAAAATCAACTTCAAGTCTTTTTCCTTTCTTTTGCATTCATGCTCAATGTTCTAATTACATTTGATAGTGCCTTGGTTGTGTACCTGATGTAGAGGAACAGAAGAAGAAGGAAAAGGGTCAGCTGAGTAGCACACAGCAAACAACAGCAATCAGCAGATTCACAGCAACAACACAGCAACAAACAACCAGCCAATAATGATGAAGCTCAGCAAAGAGTCGAACAACAAATGGACAATCCCAGTAAAACAGAGGAGGAAATAACAGCCCAGAATGTTGAATGTAACAGCAACAGAAATCCAATGGCCACAAGAAAACTTGGCAAACGACAGAAAAAGCAAAGCCACGAAGACAACCTGATCAAACTGGATTCTTACACAGTTTCTTCTAGGCAATACTCCTTCACAATGTTCTGAAATTTATTCCTGTTTTTTTTCCTTTTCCAGTTTTCTTACTCATAGACTCTCTCAAGACTCAAAAATCAACCCTCTTTTCTAACGGATGGTCTCCTCTTTTATAGCCTAACCTTAACACTTTACAGTCTGTTTTACAACTCAAAATTGCCCCCCCCATGTTGCTTTTCCACTCACTTGTTTTAAATAACCAAGCCCCCATGAAATCCCTGACAGCCCCTCTCTCTTTTTGGTTGTTAAAGTGTACTGATCACTTGTTTGTTTAAACAAAGTATGGGCAGTAGGAATATAATCTGACAGCACATGCTGTCCGATTATTTTAATTCCTTAAAGCAAACCATACACATGCTGCCCACAGTCCAAACCAAATGGCATTGTGTTTAAAAACCAAAATCTGAATCTGCCATTATAACCTTTCCCCTAGATGTTCTTTTAATTTAATTTGAACAAAATCAACAGGCAATACAATTCAGTTCCTAATGAGACTCAAATACGATCACAGCAGAAATAAGCAATACGAATCAAGTTGTTACCATTAACGATTGAAACTAATTGACGACATATATCGACTCGACTATATTAATCGTAACACATAACAATCAATCGTTCATATAAACAACACGTATAGAGTCCCGAATGACCTCAGATAAATTTGTTCAAACACTGGGAACTTATATGAATTAAACTCGCTTGACGATTAATCTAATTGATGAACACGTATATCACAGGGTATATTCAGAACACAAACAGAAGACAATTGGCCAAATAAAAGGCCTTTAACAGAGATGGAAGAAATCCGAATGAAAAATAACAAAATAACAAACAAACACAAAGAAATATGCTGACAACTTAATTAGAACCAAACAAAGAGAAAAGGAAACTTACTGAAAAAGTTTGAAATCAAACGGACTCAAATCAAACTCGACTTCGAACTTTTGAGGCCGAACAAACTTTAATCAGGGTGTTCTCACATGAGAACACCTTGATTAAGGTCTATTAGACCTCAAACCTATGTCCAAACCGGCCGGATTCCCCAAGTGCATGTGTTCTAAAGTCTGGATTTCCAGATCTGGATTTTTGGGAGTTGTGGGTAGATTCGGACCAAACCAAGTTTGGTTTGGTCACGAGGAAGGTCAGGGGAGTGTCTGGTATGAAGATGGGATGATTTGGCATAGATCCGGGTTCGACTCAAATCTTCAAATGAAGATTCGAGACGAACGAAAGTGATTCGAGGTTCGTGGTTAGTGGATTCGTGTTCAGGGTGGTTGGATGCTTTAGGGGTGTGAAGGGGGTGGTCACCGGCGTTCGTGCCGCCGGGTTTTGGTGGAAAGGAAACCAGGGCGGCGTTAGGGTTTGGGGGTTTCAGGGTTCGGGGAAGGAGATGACTGAAAGGGGAGGGGGGGTTCGGATAGGGGGTGCGGGGTAAAGGGTCAAGTTTATATATGGAAGGGGAAGAGAGATTGGAGCCGTTAGATCAAGTGATCTGAACGGCTTAGATCTATTGGTGGGTAACAGGACGGGGTCGTTTGGTATGGGAACGGGGTCGTTTTGGTTTAGGTGAGGGGTTGGGTTAAACCGGCTAAATAGGTCGGGTCATGAGGGAACCAGGGACCGTTGGATCAATGAGGTTGGACGGCTCAGATTCAACTTGCCTGAAACGGCGTCGTTGAGGTGAGTTGGACAACCTGATCTGGACCGTTCCTTTGAATCAGATCAACGGCTTCAAATGGGGACGCCGATACGACGTCGTTTGAGTCCGTGCCTGGGCAGGCTGGGTTTGGACCGGGTCAGATCGTTGGTTTGGGCCTGTTTTTGTCTTATTTTTTGGGCCCAACTGATTTCAACTTCTTTTGTTTTCCAATTTAAAATAAAAATAAAAATAAAAATAATTAATAAAACAAATGAAATTAAAACAAATAACAATATGGCATTTCAACATAATTATCATACCAGGTAAGTTAAATCACAACCTAAAACGGACGATGCACGTATATTTATATTTTTTTTGAATTTTCTCTTAACGCCACATATATTTTTTGTATTTTTGTTTGATAAGGACTAGATGCAAAATGGACAGACTCACAAACGACTAACAACACATGTCACGGAAAGATCGAAAAATTGTACAGCGAAATCATTTGTCACTATTTTTATTTTCTTTTGGAGCGATTGCTCGTAAAGCAAAAATCACGTGCTTACAACAAACACGGTGCTTTTCATAAGCTTAGGCCCGATTTTAACTCAGCTCAACATCAACACAATGTTAGAATATTTTACCTTTTTATCACTTATTATCAAGGACCAGGTTCATTAGGTTATACACATCACTGTTCAAAGCACAACCGTTTTTTCTCTTTTGACATCATCGAAAAGTTGCATAACTAAGTAAGATAACCAGATTATAGAAATTACTCATAGCCACTAGGGTTACTTCAAATGCAGTCATGGATTAATCATCATATATCAAGCTAAAGATATTAACCATTAAAGATAAATAAACAAACAGTTAGAGCAAAAGACAATGAATTTCATTGATGATTGATAAGATCCTACTACAAGACATAAGAAGAAATAAAAACATTGGAAACATGAGCAACAGCAAAACAAAAATCCCGAACTGGGTCACTGGTTGATCTACACTAGGCTAGATGGCTTAAGGATGGGAAGGACCAGGTTCTTGATTTTTGGCGTAGAGTAGTTTCAGCATATCTTGAAGAATGCCATCATTCTTCTCCTTTTCTTTTGTCAGCTCACCTTTGAGAGCATCTCTCTCAGTCTCCACCTCTGCCAACCTCTTCTTCAGCCTATCAATTTCAACATCCTTATCCCCACTTTCTTGCCCCAAGGCTCGCACTTTGCTATTCATTGGTACATTCTTGGATGAACCAGGTTTTTTAGGAGTAGTTTGGACTTCATAGTCACAAGCAGTCAGAGTATTTACCACAAAATGATCCTTACTTGTTCCAACATCCCACTTCTTCATAGGTGCCTTGAAATGTGCAAGTACAACCATTAGAATAAAGTCATAGGGTATGGAATGATTCTTGGTGCCATTTAAAACCCTATCAAGAAGCTTGATTATAAACCCAAGCCAATTAATTTGCCTCCCACTGTCCAAACATTCCATGAGGACCAAGTCCATGAATGTAGCAATGTGCCTTCTTTCCTGCCTTGGCAGCACACATTTGTTGACAAATTCGAACAACACTTTGTGGGGCGGCTTCATCTCACTTTTGTAGATAGCATTAGGGTCAAGTTCCTCTTCATTATCATTGAATTTTCTAGGAATGGTAAGGGCAGTAGGAGGATTTTCTATGCTTGGCCACTTCATCTTCTTATAGTCACTGTATCCTTTAGCAGGTACACCCAAAATTTCACCCAGTTCCTTTGCATCAAAAGTGACTTTCACTCCTTTCACTGTACTGGTGACCCTTCCATCTTTTACCTCACAATTTGCCATTAACTCTATAATTTCATTTCTGGCCAACTTTCCACCCATCTGAAGGACCATGTCCTTCCAGTCTTGCAATTGTAACTTTTCCAAAAACAACACCATTCCTTCCTCCTCTAATTCCCTGAGGAGCCGGCCTTTCAAGATAGTTCTCTTGCCAAACTTGGCCAACTTGTCTTTCTCAGCATCAGACTCATCTTCTTCTTCCTTCCTACTCCATTCTTCTTCCTCTACAGTTTTCACTTCAGACCTGGTTCCTTTTGCTAAAGTGGATGGTTCAACAGACTATGACTCTGAAACAGACTTCTTTGAGGAAGTCTTGGCTTTCTTTGGTTTAGGAGTCAGGACCTCCACTTTTTCTGTCTTATCTTTATCTCGAAGGACCAGGTCCATCTCATCAATATCAACAACCTCAATAGGATCACTCATCTTCTTCTTTCCCTTAGCAGCTGCTTTTCTTCTACTTTCTTCCAAGGCTTTCTCCAGTTCTGCCTCATTATGATTTTTCTGGCTTCTTGTGGCTCTACCTCTTGTGGGAGAAATTTCAACAGTAACAAATGGGGCATCTTTCCTTTTCTTGTTTGCCTAGTAGTGCTAGGGGGTTTAGCCTTTGAACTTCCTCTCTTCTTTGGGTTATAACTCTCAGTCACTCTTTTCAGTACGTCTGTGTAGGTTTCCTGTTCAGATGGAACAAGTTCATCTACATTTTCTCCAAGTTGAGCCAACCCTTCAGTAGCTTTACCAGACCCACTTCCCCCTATTTTACTCACATTCTCCTCTATTCTAGCAGATTCCTCTCCCTAAACAATCATTGCACCTATTTCTTTGGTTAGACTAACAAGAGTGGGTGAAGAATTAACCACTCTTTAACCCTTTCCCCTCACAGTACTCCGAGCACCCTCACTCTCTTTTTATTTTCCTTTTTTATTTTTACCACCAACCTTTCCTGACTTTGTAGATTAATCACCTGTTATAGATCCTACCAGCACAAACCTATTCTCCAAATTTGTAGCAACCTCAGAAATAGTTTCAGGAGTGACTTTAGGGCCAGATGATACCTGTTCAGTTTAAGAAGAAATGATTTCTTCCCCTTCAGTAGCAGATTTGAAAGACTCATAAGATTTCTTAGATTCTTCTTCCCTACATGCTTTCAATTGTTTGTTTAGTTTCTTGATCTGCTCTCCTCCAGCGACAATCTTACGAGCCATCATATTTACTCTACTTTTCTTAGAGAGTGGTGCGGTTGAAAGAGTGGTAGAAGGTGTGGAAATGGTTTTTTGTGGTGGTGATAGAGGGTTTTCAGAGATGTGCGCCATATCTGGGCTAGGGTATGAAAGAGAATGAGTTTGTGTGAGAGTAGAAGAGGAGAAAAGTCTGAGAGAATTTGGACGGCTTGAGAGTTTAGAAGTGAAGAAACAAATAACTCCTCATCGTTATAAAGTGGTTGAGTTTAATTGAGTAACGACAGCTTTGCAAAAGTCTAATCAAACTGCAAGTCAGTTTGAAAAGACGTTCAAAACTATCCCTAGAATCTAGGTAGTTTTAATGCGGTTAGGACTCTTTTGAACGAAACTGGTTCATTGATAACGGATAAGTCCAAAAAGGATTTGTGATTATATGGGAATCTGCTTTTAATCATGATCCAAATATAGTTATTTCAAATTATGCAGAGTGTAGAAAACATACCGAGTGATCTTGATGAACCAGGTTCTTCACTGAGAATTCTCTTGTGTATGTCTAAATTTTCCAAGAAAATAGAGAAAATATCATTAGAGATTAATGAGTCATTTTAGCACATGGCACAAGAGTATACCATTAAAAGTATGAGACAGAGCAACATCTAATCTAATTTTAAACACAATTTACAGTTTTTCTAGCAAAAAAATAATAATTTTATTTTATTGTTTTCATTGAACTTTGAACTGGTCCTTTTAGGTGATCTTAATTATCCCTAGTTCCAACCTCTTCCTCTCAAAATGATCTCTACTTAAAGTTTTTGTGAAGATATCAGCTATTTTCTTGTCAGTAACACAAAATTCCACAGTGATCAAACCCTTCTCATAGTTGTCTCAACAAATGATTCCTAACATCTATGTGCTTAGTTCTCTTATGAAGAACCAGATTCTTTGTCATACTAATGGCACTAGTGTTATCACAAAATATAGGGATAGAACCTACATCAATTTCAAAATTAATTAATTGTTGTTTGATCTACAACAATTGAGCACAACATGAGGCAGCAACAACATACTCAGCTTTAGCAGTAGATAGGGCCAAAAAAATTTGTTTTTCGGTAGCCCAAGACATAAGACATGAACCAAAAAAGTGTGCCATACCTGAGGTGCTCTTCCTATCCATAAGAAAACCTACATAATCAACATCAACATATCCCACTAGGTTGAAATTACTACCTTTTGGATACCAAAGACAATGGTCAGTGGTGCCTTTTAAGTATCTCAAGATTCTCTTGACAGTAGTCAAGTGAGACTCCTTTGGATTTACCTGAAATCGAGCACAAAGACCTACACTGAAAACAATGTCAATTCTTCTAGCAGTGAGATATAAAAGAGAACCAATCATTCCCCTATACAACTTCTAATCAACAGATGAACCAGGTTCATCTATATCCAATTTTGTGGATGTTGCAATATGAGTGTTAATTTCTTAGGATGTTCCTTCCTAGTTTTGTTACTAAGGAATAGGTTCATGGACAAGTTCCCTCGAGGTTTGAGGACCAGTTCCTCTCTAGTCACTTTCCCCTGTCAGGTTGCCCTGGGTGGAAGGACCTGTTCCATCACCTGTGCCTTCTTGTGATGCAGCTTCAAGCTTGACTGTGGCTTCATCATTTGAGTTTCTTGTCAGTCCAATCTCTTCATCATCTTGTTCCTGCCTCTCAGAAAGAATGATAGTTTCAAAAACAACATGCACACTTTCTTCTACACATATAGTTCTTTTGTTATATATCTTATAAGCTTTACTATGTGAAGAATATCCCAAGAATACTCCCTCATCACTTCTGGGATCAAACTTACCTAGGGAGTCTTTTCCATTAATGTGTAAAAAGCACTTGCATCCAAATGCCCTAAGGTAGGATATATTTGGCTTTCTCCCTTTAAGTAACTCATAGGGAGTCTTCTCAACAAGAGGTCTAGTCATGCAACTATTTATGATATATCATGTAGTGTTCACAACTTCTGCCGAGAAGCTATGAGGCAATTTACTAGCAAGTAGAATAGTCCTATCTATTTCCTCTAATGTCCTATTTTTCTTTCAACTACTCCATTTTGATGTGGAATCCTAGGGGAAGAAAAGTTATGACCTATGCCATGCTCATCACACAATTCAGCAAATTTAACATTCTCAAATTCAGTACCATGATCAGACCTAATTGATGCAAGTTGATTACCTAGTTGTTTCTGAGTTTTTCTAACAAATGAAGTGAACATGTCAAATACTTCATATCTAGATGTTAAAAATAGTGTCCAAGTAAACCTATAGTAATCATCAACAAGCACCATAATATATCTCTTACCACCTCTACTCAGAGGTCTCATTGGTCCACAAAGATCCATATGGACCAGTTCCATCGTTCTGGTGGTACTTACCATTTTCTTGATTTTGAAAGAAGATCTTACCTTCTTACCCCTTGCACAAGCCTCACAAACTTTATCTTCCTCGAACTTAATGTTAGGCAGTTCTATCACCAAGTCCTTGGAGACTAGTTTGTTGAGTTGACTTAGACTAGCATGTCCAAGTTTCTTATGCCAAAGGAGGGGATCACTGTCCATGACACTCAAGCAAGTGAGTTCATTATCGGAAAGTGTGGACAAATCTACTATATATATTGTGATTTCTTCTTCCCTGCAAGACTTTTCGGCTCCAATGATTTTACCTTGCTTTCCCTTTTCAAAGGAGGTATTACCTCCTTTAAAGGCCACAAGTGAAAGGAACCTTTTCTTATTTTCTATCATGGTTTTGAGAAACCTTTTATCATATATCAATTTTGGCCGCTCTCTCACTTGGACCTGCAAAAGAAAATCATAGGTTAGTCTTAGGAACCCAAACTAGTTTGGGTCCCTTTCTATAGGCAAAATGATAAATTAAATTCTTTTTAGCCCAACTTGGAACCCTATTTTTTCTAGATTTTTTTTATTCTTTTGATCTGCCTTTTTTTTTGTAGTGCAATCACTCTTGTATGACCAGTGTTTCCACAGTGTGTGTAAATCTTATTCTTAGGGAATGTTAGGTACTTATTTTTGGGATCCCATTTAGGTGCAGAGTTCCCAAAGCTAAGTCCCTTTCTGTTTCTACTATGGTGCTTTTTTAGCCATGAAAGTGCATCGGAGGATCTGTTCCATTTACATGTTCTATCAAGATCATGTTTAACATCTGTCAAGTCCTCTTTTAAAACTCTTACAATTTCTTCCTTTTGTATAGCTCATCGTTAACCTTCCTTAAGTCATCCTCTAGGTTGAGTTGTCTATCACCTGCTCTCTCTTTTCCTGTCTCTAACTTTAACACTATATTTCAGATCTAAGTTCTAAGACAACTATATCAAATGCATGAACCTGGTTCTTCAAAGCAGTATTTTTCTTTTCAGTTTTACAAACGTTTAGTTTCAGGATTTTTCATTTTTCTTTTAAAAAGTTACACTCTTTTGACAACTGTTCTTTTTCAGAACTTATATTCTTAGATTCATCAATTAAAAGTAGAAACAATTCTGATAGTCTATCTTTAGAAAGGAATTTAATTTTATCCTTAAGGTCCAGAAAACTTATCTCAAATTCTTCATCAGGTTCATCTTCAGATTCTCGAATTGCTATAAGAGCTCGTTCAACATTATCATCAGTGTCCTCATCTGAACTATCTTTCCAAGTAACAACCATTGCTTTGGATGGCATTTTATTGTAGTTCTTCTTGTTATGAACCTGTTTTTTTCTTTCTGTTCCTTCTTTCAGATTTTTCCTTTTTCCACTCCACTTCCCATATAGGACAGTTCTTGATCATGTGGTTCTTTTTACCATATTTGAAGCATCCATTAGTCATCTAGAAATGATCTCTTCTCCTCTCTTTCCATAAAGAATAGTAGTGATCATTTGATAGCGGTAGCCTAGTGGTGGATTGCCTTTCACAGTTTTCAGGTCATACATTCATCTTGATCTTTTCCTAAGGTGTTAGCCTCTTCAAGAATAACCCACTATGATACCAATTGATGTTTTAACTTCAATACCACACAAGAGGGGAGGGGGTGATTTGTATGGTGTCCAATTTTTCGCGTGCACTGATTATAGAAGGACATGGTTCTTCTAAGTATTCCTTAACCTACTGTTGCTGAAATAGTAAATGCGGAAAGTAAAGAACATAAGTATTTTTACGTGAAAAATACCTGGCTCAAAAGGTAAAAAAGCATGACCTACTACTCAGTAGAATTTTCCCCAACACTTCACTAAATCAATGAGCCAAAATAGCATTTTCAAAAACTTTTTGTAAACCTAAGAATTACCTCTAATCCCGTTGTGGCAACCAACCTCTAACTGTTGTGACAACTTCAAGTTAACTCTAACTTGAATACTCAAAGTACCTATTACAATTGCATCTAGATAAAGCTGAAAGATACAATATAAAAACACCTACTACAATTGAACTAGAATAAAAGACAGACACTTGGAACTTGTTCTTCTATTTGGTTCATATAGCTTCAGGTTTGCACACTTGAATCACACACGAACTGCTTGGAAAATGCCTTGCTATTTTGCTCTCAAATCACGTTTAACTTCTGCTTTTGTGCATAACCTGTAAAGTGAGAACATCATGCGATTTATAGAGTTAGTAGAGTAGAAAATAATTAGAGTTCTATGCTACTCTTCCTTGGTGGAAGAGTTCTAGTTAACTTCAACCTCTAACTCCTTCCTTATCTTGGATAGTGTTCTCTTTGAGTAAGGAGTCCTTCTCCTTATCAATTATGCAACCTTTTCGATCAGAAAATATCAAATATACCAAGTTAAGCTTATCTCCTTCACGTGCATCCCATATGTTCGAATATGCCCGTGTCTATATATACAAGGGATGGACCTGGTTCATGCCTGAGTTTCCTTTGTCAATCTTCAAACAAAAATTCACTTGGGCCAACATCACTCAAGTACCTTGGATGTATGAAAGTTTCACAGTTGATTCTCTTTAGAAAAAAGATCTCTTGTGTCATTGTAGTCTGCTCTAGTCCCCTTATAATTAGGAATCTTTTTGGATTGGCACAACCTTCTATTTTTGCACCCTAATGAGGTTGCCACTATGGTTTGTTTCTTTTAATATTTTCATCATTTAGAGACTTTTTGTAACACTTATCATCATCATATTATTATTTAAATGTTAAATCATTATAATTTAAAAAAAAAATTACTCCTAAGACATGCTTTTGTATGGATCCAAAACTTTAACAAGATAATATGCAAATCGTATTGAATATTATAAGTTGTATTAAGTGGATTATTCAGACTAGTATCTTATAAGTTTTGAAGACAAGCTTAAAAAAAGTTATAGTTTGACCATAAATTCCATCTGATTTGGATGAATATTGCTTGCCTTTTCAAGAATATTCTAACTCTAACTTTCACACAAACATTGTGTCTTAAGACAAATAATTGGAACTGTTTCAATGGATAATTTTTTGTATACTCTGTACTTCTTTGGCTATGCATCTTAGCATGAAGGATGACGACAACATCAAGCTATGATGTGTGTATCTGCAGACGTGTTATTGAAGTGACTAAACATGCACCTAGTATATTTCTCTTATAACTAAACATATTAGTGTTCCAGTATATTATGATGCGTATTAGAAATCTTACCATGTGAATACTGCCATGAAGTGAAAAAAATGGAAAGTTAGAATTCTTATTAAAGAGAGTCAAAATATAAAGAATTTAAAATATAAAAAATCAAGAGAATTCAATATATAATAGATACATATTAATTTTTTTTAAATCTAAATACAAAGTATAGTTTTTGGGAAAACTGACACCCTTTAATAAAGATGGTTCTGGCACATTAGCCACCCAGTTGTTTAGCTATTGTCATGACCCAAAATCGACTGTCGTTATGGCGCCTATTGTGAAACTAGGCCAGCCTCAACTTAACAACCCAACACAACAACAATAGGTTTGAAAACATAAACATAATCATTTAACATTTAAGAAAAACTATTTGAAACATAAGAAAATCCCAAAGTGATACGATCCAGCCCAAAAGCAGGGTGTCACTGAGTACATGAGCGTCTACTCGGAATACAAACCACTACAAGTTCTAAATAAATCAACTGAAAATACATCAAATAATAAAGAAGGAGATTCAAGGCCCACGGATGCAGTGCAGCTACCTTGATAGTCTCTACACTCTAGGATCCTCAATCAACAACTGCCGCTATGACCGGTATCACCTGGATCTGCACACGAAATGCAAGGAATAACATGAGTACACCAACTCAGTAAGTAACAAGTCCAAACTTTGGACTGAAAGGTAGTGACGAACTCAACCTCAGCAGGTATAATAGAAATAAATGTGTAGAAACATAGGCATGCTTTCAAGTCAAATATACAGCTCAAAGTAGTAAAGCAAATACATATCTGAATAGTGTAAGTTATACAACTCAGCTATCTCAACATGCGAGTGCACAGACTATATGAAATGCACCATGTGCTCCCACTCTCAAGTGCTTAACCACTCGGTACTGTATATGGCCATCCAACCCAGAAAAATCCATTTCGAAACATATGCAACACTAACTGTAAGTCACCCAATACCGAGGAACAAGGGCAATCCAACCCTGTGGAGAAATCTATCTCCAAGTATCAGGTACTTCGGACAAATCCATATCCATGGAAATCCATCCCTCAATAATATCATTCGCGCTCACTAGGGGTGTGTTACAGACTCCGGAGGGGCTCCTACAACCCAAGCGCTATCATAATCATCAATATAACCGCTGCGATGCGCAACCTGATCCCATAACTTTCACTCCTAACCAAGCCTCACTCAGTCATCAACCTCTCCAGTCTCACCCACGGGCTCACAATATCATGAAAACAAACCCGGAACAATGGTATAATGAATCAATAAATAACTGAGACTGTGATATGATATGAAAATGCATGAACATGACTGAGTACGAAATATTAATGAAAATAGTGAGATGACAACAAGAAACGACCACTAAGGGTCCCATCAATACTAGCATAAACCCTAACATGATATCTAGCATGATTGACAGCTCAATTACTTTATCACATGATGAACACACAGATATGAACAGGATAGAGTCATTAAACGGTGCCATGGAATCACCCAGGTCACTCGCAGTGCACACCCGCATGCCCGTCACTTGGCATGTGTGTCACCTCAATACCAATCACATAACACATAATTTGGGGTTTCGAACCCTTAGAACCAAGTTTGGAAGTGTTACTTACCTCAAACCAAGCAAAACTCCTACTCCGCGATGCCCTTTCCTCTCAAATATGCCTCAAAATATCCCGAATCTAACCACAAGCAATACAATACGATCAATATAGTCTAAATAAATCAATTCCACAAGAAAAATACCAAATTATAGCCAAAAATCCGAAATCGGCACAAACCCGGCCCCGGGCCCACGTCTCGAAATCGGACAAAAGTCACAAAACTATAAAGACCATTAATTCACGAGTCTAACCATACCAAATTTACTCAAATCCAACAAAAGAATCCCATTCAAAACCTCAAAATTCTATCTCAAGAACACTTCCACTTTTTCCCCAATTTTTCACCCCCAATCACAAATTAGATGATAAAATCAAAGATATAATCATTGGATTTAACCAAAACCAAGTGGGAAATACTTACCCCCAATCAACTCTGCGAAAATCACTTCAAGAATCTCCCAAATCCGTGATCTATAGTTCTAAATATGAAAAATGAGCTCAAACCCTCGATTTTGAATTAAACACTGTCTGCCCAGATTTCCTTCTTCGCGAACGCGATCGTCCTCTCACGTTCGCATAGACCAACTTGACTGCCTCTCCACTTTACTCTTCGCGAACGCGACAACTGCTTCGCGAATGTGATTCTTTACTTGCTCACCCTTCGCGAAGGCGACCCCCACCTCGCGAACGTGTAGAACAAAAAGGCTGGGGGGGGGGAGGTCCCCAGCTACCTCGCTCCTCTTCGAGAACGCGACCCTACTTCCGCGTTTGCGATGCACACGTAGATCACACCTTCGCGTTCATATCCTCTCCTTTGTGAACGCGAAGAAAAAAATCTCACCACTCAAAAATCACTGTTCGCGAACGCGAGGCCCCTCTGGAGAACGCGAAAAAGGATACCAGAAGAATGTAGCAACATATATCAGCAATCTCACCAAGGCCAAAAATGATCCGTTAACCATCCGAAACTCACCTGAGGCCCTTAGGACCTCAACCAAACATACAAACACATCCCATAATATTATACGAACTTAGTAGAACTTTCAAATCACCTTCAACAATACCAAAAACACGAATTACACAAGGATTCAAGCCTAATGAACTTAGAAATTTTCGAATTCCATAAACGACGTCGAGACCTACCAAACCACGTCCGAATTTTCTCAAATTTTGCACACAAGTCAGCAATAACATCACAAACCTACTCCAACTTCCAAAAATCCAATCCGACCCCGATATCAAAATATTTACTGCCGGCCAAAATCGCCAAAATTCTAACTTTCGCCAATTCAAGCCTAATTCTACCACGGACATATAAATCACATTTCGGACGTGCTCCTACGTCCAAAATCACCTAATAGAGCTAATGAAACCATCAAAATTCAAATCTAAGGTCGTTTACACATAAGCCAATATTCGGTCAACTTTTCTAACTTAAAATTTCAAATAAGAGACTATGTGTCTCAATTCACTCCGAAACTACTCCGAACCCGAACCAACTCACCCGGTATATCATAATATAGCTGAAGAATACAGAAAAAAGCAAAAAATAGGGGAACGATGCTATAACTCTTGAAACAACCAGCCGGGTCGTTACAGCTATCTAGTGGTATATCTAGTCACTTTCAAGTGCAAGGTTTAGGGTTCCGAAAGGTTTTATAGTTAAGTTGCTAACGAAGTCCACATTTTGCTACACTTGAGCCTATATTTCTTTTGCCAAACAAGATATTTTATGTATGTATTTTTTATCTAATATTATTTGTTAGCCTCCAATATCTCAAAAAGGCTGAAGTAGTCATTTGATTAAATGCTAAGTTATTTACCCGAAGAAAGGGGCCAATTTTCACTAAAATATTTTTTTTCCTTTTTTATTGGTGCACCCATATTGCTCATAAATTATTCAAAAACTTTTCTATTGTATGAGTTATGATATAAATTCTAATATATTTTGGAAAAACATTCGTATGTAGTTTTTTCTTCTATACGTCTTTTCTATTTTGATATCGAAATTAAACTAAATGATGATACAATATATATTAGACCAAATTTTCAGGAAACCATTATGGAATTATAGAGCGAATTTGGCTTTTGTTCTCGTCCTTATAAATAAATAGGCCACTAATACTCAGTCTTTACATGTTGAAACATAAATTGCTATCTCTCTTCACCCCTTCTTGTTGGAATTAATAGTGAGGAGCAGTATAGTTATTTTATAATTAAGAGTGACTGTGCACGTGAACTTAGTTGAATCCACTATATGGATATACAGTCAGTAAGAGACTTGTAAAAATAAGTTAGAAAAAAATAAAAATAAAAATATCTCTCTCTCTCTCCCTCTCTCTCAATTTCTCTGAATTCTCTCAGATCTTGCATGCATCTCTCTTACTTAAACTTCATATGCATTTCGAGCTTAGATTATCCTGGTATCAGAGCCATCGGTTCGAGATTAGATCGGAGATTTCAAATATTGAAGCTCGAGATGCGGTAGCCATGGGAGATTCGGCAATTTCTCAAATTGATCACAATCACCCTCATTTTTTTACAAACTACAGACACTCTTGGAATAGCCTTGATTGAATCAAACTTACAGGTCTAGAAAACTATGCCTTATGGAGCCACTCGATGTGTCAAGCTCTGCTTATCAAAAAGAAGTTAGGGTTTATTAACTGAGCTCGCTTGAAGAGTTCCTACAAAGGAGACCTAGCGAATGTTGCTCTATTTTGCACTAATCAAAACAAGATTCAACTTATTGTTTCTCTGTTGTTGATAAAAAAAGATTTGCCACCTAATATTTAAAGGTATACTCGGGTACCTATTTATTTACTAAGTTATATTTTATTAGTCTACTAACTGACGAGATTATGGATAATGTTCTTGTTCTTCTAAGGGGAAGGTGCTAGGCACCCCTTAAAATTTACCTGAGGTAACTCCACAGGACTTAGACTAGATTTGAGATTAATTATTTATACAATGCCTTAATTAGTATTCTAAAGATATGGCTTACCGTATATAACTTTTTCAAAAGGAGGATGTAGTTTTAAAAGGGTATGAATTATAGAGGAAAATAACATTAGTGTATGTATACTTGAAAAAGTTTTTGAAAAGAGATATAAGGATGTTTACACTTAAGAAAGTATGTGAAAAAGGGGACTAACTTTAAACACTTATTTTTTTAAAAAAAACATGGAGGTGTATATTACTCTAGTGAGATTGGATAAGCCTAAGATATACCTTGATTTGAAGATTTGAAGAAAGACCCTTTTGTTGAAAATCCTCTCGGGCGATACTACTTCATTTTTTCGAAATTTTGATTCTCTTTTTGAAGATAAGCTTACAATTTAGAACTGATTTTTCTTTTAAAAATGGGGATTATTGAAGTGAGAAGATCAAGTTAGACATTTGAAGGTGTCTAGACCAAGATCTGTACGATGTTGAATAATTAAAAGAACACTAATATATGGTGATAACACCGTAATACATGTTTCATACTACGTGTGCTGACGACCAATGGGATAATGGAAGAATGAATCCCTAAAATTTTCATTGTGTGAGATCCCAAAGAAGTCATATTAACTTTATTGGAACACCCTTTGATCTTTTACTGTCGGTTGAAGTGTCAATCAGTGTTGCTACTTTAGCATGTCACTAATAGTCATGAGTGATTCGGCATTGCAGTGCATGTCTAGGAAAGCAATTATTTTTGAATAGAAAGACTCGAGTAGAAAGGGAAGACAACTAAAATAAAATTAGTAATTTAACCTGTATTCATAGGTCGACCATTACACTTACCATGAGGGTTTTAAGTATATTTGTGGATACAAAGTTAAACATGAACTTGAGTTCACCTCTTTCTAGGACGAGGGATCGAATAGCTAGCTACTGAAATAGCGGGTGATGCATGTCTGGGGTATAACGAGTAACCAGATCCTCATGTTAGTAGTGAATCCTTTTCGAATGTGATCAGATCTCTACATAGAGCTTTAGAATAACCTTAATAGGTTTGAAATATTTCATAGCTCTTGATGCTTGCAGGTCGGACAAACTATTTATCCATATGAATTATGTATGTTATTAACATAATAGTGGTTTAGGTCAGCCCACCATGAGCAAAGTGGGAGATGTTGGATATTGGGTCTAAGTCATGGTCGCTCCATATGGGTAGACCTGGCCCATTTTTTTGTTAAAAGGATCAGATGAAATAAATTCTCAAAAGAAGTTACTACACGTAAGTGTAGTGGGTGCTATTTGACTGCTCTTAAATATAAAGGTTTTGATCTTTGGCAAAGTTGTGAGAGACGCAAGAAAGGAAAAACAGAGAAATAAATTCTTTTCTCTTCTTCCATATGAACACATAAAAAGATATTTAGTTTGTGGAAATTTTGCTTTGTTTCCATGAGATTCAAAGTGAACTTTGGAGCAATTTTCTGGGTTGTAACTTCTACTCCGCTGCATTAACAGGTACATAAATCTTGTACCGGTCTTGAAATAATCCATGTCCCTATTAATTGTATTTTGCTTTCACACACAAAATAGTGTACAAGAAGGATTGCTGCGAGTTAGACCTCTAATTTTTGTTTATGTGAAAAGGAGAAAAGGAAGAAATTAGGCTTTTAGCTGCTTTTTGTTTTGTTTTGTTTTTAAGAATATTATTTAGAGATCTTATCCCCTAGAGAATATGTTTGCTGCTCAATTACTTCTAATAGGGGTGAAGCTGGAAATTGTGGATATACTTTGTATACGGGTAAAACTGATCTTGTGATACACTCTAGTCTCCGACATATTAAGCTAAGCTCGAGATATGATAACAAGCGGCCGAGACCGAGATATAAGTTTCATCGATTTAGAGTCCGGGACCATAACGCCCACCCTCGAGAATATCGGGGTCATGGTTTGAGATCGGTCTTAGCCTTGATTCACTTCGGAGGAAGTTATCAAGAAATAAAGCCTGGCCAACAGAAGGTCGTGATATCCGTGACCGATCAAATATCACGGTGGAGATCTCGCCACGTATTGATAGAAAATCGGCAATCAATTAATTAGAATATTTTTACCTTTTATAAGAATTGCACCTAAAATGAGACTCTCCTACTATATAAAAGGGGGTCCGATATTTCATAACACATATTGCAATACGCATTTCAAGGCAATATATTATTATTTTTTCTCTCAATAGCTCCTATCTTGTTCATTAGTGCTGGTCACAGTATGCCCGGATCGAGAGGGAAGATCTTACTTAGGTGGAAACTATCCTACACGCGTGGTTTGAATTTTATTTTTACTTGTTTAATCTAGACGAATTCACTACTTTGTGTAAAATTAATCCACGTATCCTTAAAATCACTTATAAGGGCCTCCCTTCGTGACTGCCACTTCTCATAATCAACAACATCTTTCAAGCGGTCCTGGGCTGCCTTGGCATCGACTCTATACTGGGCCACCATCTCGTCGGCAACGGCCTTACATATTTTAGCCACCGACTTGGCCACTTTGAGTTCCTTGGCAATGTTCTCCTGATCGGCGGCAACGGAGCTCAGTTGAGACTTGAGCTCCTCAATTTTCTGGGACCGTGCCTCAGCCTTCTCCCTCATCGATCGAAGTTGAGCCTCCACCAAGGCCAATTGCACCTGGGCAGTTTTCTTTTCCGAGGCCAAGCGGTCCATTTTGCCTTTCCACTCTTCGAGCTCGACCTTGATTACATCTATCTCGGCCCGAAGCTAGTTGATCCGATCAATCTTCTGCTAGACCTGCAGGTTCTGACTGTTAGTCATTTTGTCTAGATCATCGTCACTAACTTCAAAGACTTTTACCTGGTCCACCAGGTCGGCGTGTTCTTTCTGAGCCGTGTTCAGCTCAGCTCGAAGGCCCTTAGCCTCTGATTCACGTTGCTCACTGAGAAGTTTTTACATGTTTCTTTTCTCAGTGAGCTCTTTGACTTCGACCTCAAGTTTGCTCAGCTCATCTCGATACCAGAGGAAAGTCTCGTGGTGAAGCACCGAGGCCTGCAAATATGAGAAGAAATATTAAGATCACCAATAACCAAAGCTGAAAAATGAAAAAGGTTTGGTAGCTCCTTACCCAGTTCAATGCCTATTATGCTTCGTTGAACATGCATGGGGAATCCACTTCGTTCATTTTTGCATGGTCCTTTTCGGTTACCAGGCACCGGAGGTAATTGGCTAACCCAATAGGTGCAGAAAGAACCGGGCATCCCCCGGAACGGTGATGATAATCGACCGCTTCCGACCAGGATCCACGCTTAGGGCAGGGAACCAGTTAACCAATCTCGGGCTAAAATTAGATCCACTTGCCCCCGAGGATGGACTTTTCCGAGGCACTTCTAAATCGCCTAATCCGGTGGCATCCTCCATGGCGGTGGAATCAACGCTATCAAAAAAGCTTTGGAGGGGATCGTACGCTCCATGGACCCCCTCATTTGATTGCTCCTTCGTCACTTGAGCTTCACCGAACATCAATTCCATTATGAAGGCGATCCCGTTATGTCAATGACACCGGGTAGGGCAGAACCGGCGTCTTGAGGATTCTCGACCCTCACTGTTGCATCAGCCTCCTGAACTTGAGAAGGATTGACCTCCGTTGTTTCCCTCTTGGCTGTCACCAGTTCTTCGGGCACAGACGGCTCACGGGCCACAAAGGGATCTTCCCCCTCGGACTCGTCCCTAAGACGATAGAGCAAGTCCGAAGCTGATGCTCGGGCACTGGTGCTTTCCTTTGACTTACACACTAGACTTCTTCTTGGTTTCTTTTTCTCTGAGCTCGAGGAACTCGGAGCCCTCCTTCTTTTATTTTTTCCGGCCTGCCCTGGAGCAGGAGACTCAACGAGCAAGTCCTCACCACCGACTAGAGGCCTAATCTCGACGTCCTTAGGCAAACCTGAGAAAGAAAGTAAAGGAAATAAGAACTTGATGTTAAAAGATGAAGCCTAACAAAACTTATTCAGGAAGGGAATCTTACCAAGAGAACGGGGCTCCCAACAGACTTTCAAAAGTTTGCGCCATATGCACTTGGAGTAGGGCATCTATGAAATGATGCCTTCGACCCACTCCTTGAGTCAAGGAACAACATTTAGGACTTGAGCGATGGCTGCATCACCACGAGTATGGATAAGGAAAAGAAAAGTAAACATATAATCAATGATTGAAGGGATGTTCTACTTACGTGATGTATTCCACTTCTCGGGGAATAGCCTGGATTCGGTTGGAATCAAGTTCGAAGTCCTCATTCGGACAAAATGGCATTACCAGCCTCAATCCCAATCCTCATCAATAATTGAGAACGAGGCTTTATTGGCCCGGCACACCAGCTTTATTATCCCCCTCGAAACATTTGGGGGGACTGTACATGCTAAGTAGGTGATCCATGGTAAATTGACATTAATCGACTTTGTCAACAAAAATTATGATGAATTTGACCGAAGCATACCTCGTATCTCGTACAGAAATTTATGATGAACGGGTCCACCAGGTCTACCGATCTCAATGTAAAGGGATAAGTGTAAGCACTTAGATATCCCTCGGCATAGGTGGTAATGGCCTCCTCGGGGTCTGGGACCACTATGTGTTTATCAGCCCAGTTGCAATCTTTCCGGACTGTAGAGAGGACCTCTTCAGTGATCGAGTAAATGTATCTTGAGAACTCCTCACACCGACCCTGTACGGAGGAAGGCTTTTCAATCTTGAAGTCGTCATTAATCGAGCATCCCCCGAGAATAAACATTTTCAAGGGCAGTTCAGCTGCTGGTTCATCAACAACCATGATCAGAGCGGCCTCTTCAACCTCAGTGGCCGGTCACGGAGTAGAAAGAGTTTCTTTCTGGGGAATGGTTTTGGAAGTCTTCGCCATACCTTTAGTAAGTGGAAATGGAGTAAAATCTGGAAAAGATGAAGAAGGAAAGGAAGTTGAAGGATTGGACTTGATGGCTTGAGAAGAATATGGGTAAAAGTTCTTGTAAAGGACCTTGAGTAACGGGGGTAAAAATGCTGAGTGAGAATTGAAATCCTAAGGATACGAGTGTAAGCACGTGATTTTTGCTTCACGGACAATCGCTCCAAAAGAAAACAAAAATAGTGACAAATGACTCCGCTGTACAATTCTTTCGATTTTTTGTGGCATGTGCTGTTTAGTCATTTGTGGTTCGGTCCATGTTGCATTTGATCTTATCAATCAAAATACAAAGTATGTCTGTCATGGTAATCAAACCGTAATTCGGTCATTGAAAGAAAATTCAAAAAAAATATATATATATGCATCGTCCGTTCTAGGTTGTGATTTAACTTGCTTAAACATTTTAATTTGGCGTGATATTGGTGTTGAAGTGTTACATTGTTGTTTGTTTTAATTTCATTTGTTTTATTATTTATTTGTTAGTTTTCATTTTTTGTTTTAAAATTAGAAAACAAAGAAAAGTGATAAAAATTGATTTGGGCCCAAGAAATGAAACAAAATAGGCCCAAAACCACGTCCAAGGACCCGGTCCAAACCAGGCCTGCCCAGGCACCTCCCAAAATGACGCCGCATCAGGCGTCTGATCTGAGCCGTTCAAACACACCCATCCAATGGTCCACATACACACCCGTAACCCGACCTGTTTAGCCGGTCCAACCCAACCCATCACTTAAACCCAAACGACCCCGTTTTAATACCAAACGACCTCGTCTCACCCCTCACCATCAGATCCAAGCCGTTGAGATCATCTGATCCAACGGCTCAGATCTAAACCCCTAGACCATATATAAGCTTTCTATCACACCCCACGCCCCTTAATCGGAACCCCCCCTTCACTCATCTCCTTCCCCAAAGCCTGAAACCCCCAAACCCTAGCAGCCGCCCTGATTCCCCTTTCACCAGAACCCGGCGGCATGAACGCCGATGACCCCCTCTTGAACACCCTAAGACCCCCTCACTCTCCTAAACATGGATCTGTTACTCCCTAGCCTCAAATCACCTCCCATCGTCTCGAATCTGGATTTGAAGATTCGAGACAAAACTCGATCTATGCCAAACCTCACCATCTTCATACCAGACACTCCCCTGACCTCTCTCGTGACCAAACCAGGCCTGGTTTGGTCCGAATCTACCCACAACTTCTAAAAAACCAGATCTGAAAATCCAGACCTTAGAACACATGAACCTGGGGAATCCGGCTAGCCTTAACGGGGGTTTGAGGTCTAATAGACCTTAATCAAGGTGTTCTCATGTGAGAACACCCTGATTAAAGTTTGTTCGGCCTCAAAGGGTCAAAGTTGAGTCAGATTTGGTTCAGTTTTGTTTGGACATTTTTTGGTAAGTTTTCTTTTCCTTTTTGTTTTATTCAACTGCTAGTTAAGTTGTCAGCATGTTTCGTTGTGTATGTTTGGTTATTTTCTTTTGTTATTTTCCATTCGGATTTCTTCCATCTATGTCAAAGACCTTTTATTGGGTCAGTTGATTTTCTGTGTGTTCTGAATGTATTCTGTGGTATACATGATCGTCAATTAAATTAGTCGTCAAATGAGTTAATTCATATAGGTTCCCAGTGATTGAACAAAGTTGTCTGAAGTCATTCGGGACTCTATACGTGTTGTTTATATGAACGATTGATTGTTATGTGTTACGATTAATATAGTCGAGTCGATGTATGTCGTCAATTAGTTTCAGTCATTAATGGTAACAACTTGATCCGTGTTGTTTATTTCTACTGTGATCGTATTTGAATCCCATTAGGAACTGAATTGTATTGCCTATTGGTTTTGTTCAAAGTTGAATTAAAAGAACATCTAGGGGGTAGGTTATAATGGCAGTTCAGACTTTGAGCTTAAATGGATGCCATGTTCACTTAGTTCAGATGGTGGGCAGCATACGTATGGTCAGTTGTTTTGGATTAAAATAGCCTGACAGCACATGCTGTCAGATTATATTCCTGCTGCCCATACTTTGGTTAAATAAACAAGAGATTATGACACTTTAACAACAAAAAGAGAGAGGGGCTATTAGGGATTTCATGGGAGTTTTGTTATTTAAAATGAGTGAGTGGAAAAATAACAGGGAGGGGAAATTTTGAGTGGTCAAACAGACTGTAAAGTGTTAAGGTTAGGCTATAAAAGAGGCAGACTTTCCAATAGAAGAGATTTTTTTTGTAGCCGAAAAGAGGAGGTTCTTCTGAAAAAAAACTTAGTCTTGAGAGAGGTCTTGTGAGTTAAAGGAAACTGAAAAAATATAAGGAAATTTCCAGAAACACTGTAACCAAACACTGTCTGAAAACTACAGAAGAATTCATATTGGTCAAGCTGTCTTGGCCAAGTTCTGTTGTTTGCCCTGGATTGAGCTGCTTGTGATTGTTGAACTGCTGGTGTTGCTGCATCGAATACTCTATTATTTCTTTTGTTTCACTACTCTTTTCTGGGATTGCTTGTTTGGTGCTCGACCATCTGTTGGTTTTCTTTGTTCTGGAAACTGTTGCTGGTTGTCTGTGGACTGTGGAAAACACTTGTGGTTGTTGGTTTGTTGCTGTGTTGTTGCTGTGTATCTGCTGTTGCTGTGTTTGTTGCATACTACCCAGCTGATCATTCCTTTCTTCTTTTGTTCTCTATACCAGGTACACAACCAATACACTGTCAAATGTAATTGGAAAATTGAGCATGAATACAAAAAGAAAAGACCTGAAGTTGACTTTCATACATAGATTGTTACATTAGATATCATGTACTGTATAATAATTTTCATTCCTGTGTTGACAATAGAAGTAGCCTGTATGCCCAGTGTATATCAATATAGATTAGCTGAATGATAGTTTATATATGTATGCTGATAGGTGAAAATATTCCCAATGAAATAGGTTGTATCTTAGACTTAGTTTAACTTTGTAGTATGTCCTTTAATGTAGGCCAAGCATGAAAATCGTACTCTACTAGTTAAGTTCTTTCCTTTCTGATAAACTACTTCATATAACTGGTAAACCATGTTTTAAGACAAAGAACACGGAGACTGCAATCTCAACCTCACGAAGGTCTAGCCTAGGTCGAAACAGACCAAGCAGGCCTGCATCGAACAAACAATGGCCCAGGTCTGGTCCATCACGCATGGGCTGGATTTGGGCCCTTAATTTTTGCTCGGCTGACTGTGTACGTGGCCGTGCTTCTGATTTTGTGCAAGCACTCGGAATTCTGTATAGATAACTTGCAAGCATGTAATTAACTAGGGCTATCTACTGTTTTCAATTAGTAGAGACAAACGCGACAAGAAACGTAGTTGCTATAGGATATCCTTTTAAAATAAGGACGAGATGAGCCTCGACAAAAAAATAAAGAAAAACGCACAAATTGCGGGGCCCTTGTTAAATATATATATGTTGAAGCATTCAGTCCCTAAGGTGGGTCGTTTAGCAAATCTCACGACCCTCCCGGAATAATAACGCGATAGCCTCTTTAAGCGCGCATTTAATAATTTTACCTTCTTAAATTCGGGTGCGCATTTATGTGACCCAAATCCAAATCTCGACGGATTCGAAATGTGTTTCTAATCACGGGTACATTGATTGTGACGTGGTTCGAGATGCATGTCCATGACGTCGCAAATTCCTTTTAAAAATAGAACGAGACGAGCCTCGACAAACAAAATGTACAAAGCTGCGGGGCCCTCTAGATGTATGTATATATTAAAGTATTTAGAATTCGGGATATGCCGTTTAACGAATTTTTACGACTTTCCCCAAAATAACAAGACGCTAGTTGCTTTAGGCGCGCCTTTAACAATTTATTTTCCTTAATTCGGGTGCACATTTATGTGACCCAAATCCAAATCTCAACCGAGTCGAGATATATCGATAACCACGGGTACATTGATGTAACGTGGTTCGAGATATGTTTTCACGACGTTGCAATTCTCGTAAAAATAATAATAATGACAAAAGCGGTTAAAAGATAAAATTTGCACATGGTTCATAATTGTATTTAAAATCAGATAAATAAGCCGAATATAACAGTTGAGCGACCGTGCTAGAACCACGGAACTCGGGAATGCCTAACACCTTCTCCCGGGTTAACAGAATTCCTTATCCGGATTTTTGGTACGCAGACTGTAATATAGAGTCATTCTTTTCCTCGATTCGGGATTAAAATTGGTGACTTGGGACACCCTAAATCTCCCAAGTGGCGACTCTGAAATAAATAACCCAATCCCGTTTCGATTGTCCTTTAATTGGAAAAACTCCCCTGCCCCCTCGCGGGTGCGGAAAAAGGAGGTGTGACAGCTCTGGCGACTCTGCTGGGGAATTCCTTGAAACCCAGAACCACTGGTTCAGGGTTGAGAATTCGAGCTTAGAATAATTGTTATTATTTGGCTTTGTTTATTATCTGATTTTATTACATGTTTTGAGCCTAATGTGCTAAATGCTGCTTTTACCGCTTTGATATTATTTGAACTGTACATATAAACTGTGTCGAAACCCTTCTCTTCTTACCTCCGGGGAGAAGCTCGCTGGTCGAGACTCCCTATTCTGTTAGTGTCATACCCTGAAATAAGAAAGAGGTCGGACAAGTTACAAAGCCGGACGATCTCGCGGGTCCCCGGTACGTAGCCCCCTCCTCGACTCGAGTTGTCCGCTCGGGTACACAGTCTAGAACAAATACCCAGGTTGTGAACCTAGTATAACGAAACTTCATGCCGGATCCCTAGTAGGAACGCTTATTTGCATCATGTTGCATTTGACTTAGGGGACTCAACACAGGGGTTGGGTCCGTCTAGGACTAGCAACCTGAAATGAAAAGACCATCCTGCTGCATCCTATTTGTTTTGCGCATCTATTTGCTTCAGTTCCGCATGCTGATCGGTTTCTAAAAATAAAAGGGAAAAATAGGAGCGTAGGGAGATAATTACTTCTTTTGGAAAAACCAATGTCCGAGTAGTGTCGAAAATAATATAAAAATTACTTCTAGTTGGATTTTTTTTTAAAAAAAATTAATAATAATAATATAAAAATTTTCTTTTTATCACTTTCAAAATCAAAAAAATAAAAGAAAAAGAGAAGGTATTTATTTAAAAGTAAAAAAAAAAGAAAAAAAAACGGAAAATTCATAATTCAAAAATGTTGTTTCTTTCGTAGTACCCCTTTTATAAACTCAGACTAATAGTCCAAATATTTCCTAAAAAATAAATATTTTCTTTAGTCTTTATCTCTTTTCAAAAGAAAATAAAAAATAAAAAATATATATTCTCGTTTTCTAGGTTTATTTGATTTTCTCTATTCACGATATCCCGAACTACGCCGGTTTGATTCTCACCGGATGAGAGATACGTAGGCAACCCTAGTCGGGTTCAACCCCATTTTTGCTAAAATAGCCAAAATCAATAAATAAAAAAAAAGAAAAGAAAAGATGTGTCAAATTTTAAAAGAGTCATAAATAAGTCAGGTGATGTTGTTTTGTCATAAATAGCCAAATGTTCCCGAAAAGGGACGCCGGAAGGCTGACTTTGCATAAACAGCCACCTTTGGGTCTTGTTTAGCATTTTTGTCCAGTTGACCCACACAGCCTTAAAATCTTCGTCCCCGAAGTGTTTAAAGGCCGTGTTCAAAACTTGATCCCCTTTGTAAAATATTTTTGAGTCAAGTCATTTTGTTAAAATCACCTTAATAAATGTGCAGGATGAGCACGATGCAAAATGAACATTTTTCAATAATGACCAAAATCCCTGTCAAGTTACGGCTATGGTGGAATGATCTAGGTGTTGAAGGACAAAATGAGGTCAAGAAATATCTGAAAGGTCTCGTGGGTTTGTTGGAAATCCAGCCTCGGGGAGATATCATAAGAGCTTTGGTTACCTACTGGGACCCGGCGCACAATGTTTTCCATTTCTCTGATTTTGAACTCACCCCGACTTTGGAAGAAATGGCCGGGTACATCGGGAATGCTGAACTTCCGTTGAGGCAAAAATACTTGGTCGCCCCAAGAGTTGTCACGGTACATCGGTTCCTAGATTCATTGAAGATACCCAGAACGGTCCACAACCCGGATCTGGCAGCCGGATTTTGTACTCCATGCTTCATATATGATAGGTACGGTCATGAGGGGGGATTCAATAATCCAATCAACAAACTGTGCAGCAAAGGTGTTCGTCAGAAGTGGGACAAACACAGACGGGTAGCTTTCATGATGATGTTCCTGGGCCTTCTGGTATTTCCAAGGAAAGACGGAAACATTGATTTGAAGATATCCGGGGTCGTCAGCACTTTACTCACGCAAAATGACAGTACTCTCGCACCTATGGTGGTATCTGACATCTTTCGAGCTCTTACAGCTTGTAAAGCTGGGGGAAATTTCTTCGAAGGTTGTAACTTGCTCCTACAAATATGGATGACCGAGCACCTCTGCCATCATTCCGAGATTTTGAGCCATGGTTCCCCAGAAAAGACTTGCATAGAAGAATTTTACACGAGAACCAAAGAGATCAGTTTGCCCAAAGGAGTCCTGGCATGGACCTCGTTCTTTCAAGCTCTTACTGCCAGCCAAATACAATGGACGCTAGGATGGTTGCCTGTTGATGAGATCCTATATATGTCGGCAGCTAAAACTCATTTCTTACTGATGGGGCTTAAGAGCATTCAACCTTACGCACCCTGCCGAGTTTTGAGACAGTTCGGAAGATGCCAGACAGTACCTCATGAGGAGGATCTTAGCACTCAAGCAGTGGAGATAAGTCCTAACGGACAATTCCCAGAAGCGAAGATTCTCCAAATCTGGAGTGAGTGTCAATATTTGAAATCAGATACTTGCGTGCGGGATCGAGCCAAAGGAGAGACGGCGCCAGGTTACCTTGCATGGTATAGAAGGGAATTTGAGCATGAAAGGCCGGCTAAGAGACCCCACATCCGGAATTTCACCGAATCATCGCAAAGGCAGTGGGATTGGTTAGCGAAGGAAAGAGGCTATTGCGCCGAAATCAGCAGGTTGAAGCGACAAATGGAAAGCTTGAAATATGAGCACAATGTGCAAGTTGCTACCAATCTGGGAGAGCGGAACAGGTTAATTCAGGAAAACGAAATGCTCAGAGCCCAGATCAAACAGATAAGGGTGGATGCGGATAAACAGCCAAGGCATCAATCAGACGAGCAGCTGATAAAAAGGCTAAAAAGTGAAATCAGGGAATGGCAAGATGGTTTAGAGAAATCCGAAAATGTCATAGCAAAGCTCAGGGCACAGTGGGATACAAGAGTAGATAAGCATCGCCGATACCTGAATCAATTGGAAGGCGACCACGAGAAAACTGTTGCTAAAATGAAGAGAGAGATGGCTACACTTAAAATCAAAGCAGCTAATCAGGCCAAGGATCTCCAAATTGAGAGCAGATACTGGTACGACTTGTTGGCCCGAATGAAGTTAGAAGTACGACAACTGAAGAATCAGCATATCCAGGATGCTCAGGTATTCAAGATGTGCAGCGATCAGATAAAATGCCTACTTATAGAGAAGAAGCAAACCAGAAATAGGATCAAGGCCATTGCCCATGCCATCACCCGACGATGTCTACGATGTGAGAACATGACCAGCGTTACCATCCTCTAGGCAGTGATGAGTTATGTCAGGCAGACCATGCATAAGCTGGAGCAACTTGAGAGGGATCTCGCACCTAGGACCGCGGCAAGGCCGAACGACGCCCCGCGGACACCAATTTTCAAAACCATAATGTACTCATAAGTCAAAGTCTGTATCTTAGCACTTTTTGCTTGTTTTTTTTATCAGGGTGATTTCTGGTCTATTTTTGAGTCTAGGCTTATTTTCAAAGTTTGCTCTTTCGTTTGCAAAATGTAGTTTGTAATAGGCCATTTCAACAATAAAAGGTTGTTTGCTTTTATGCTCATTTGTGCAGAACTACGCCTGGTTTGATTCGCGCGGGGACGTGATGCGTAGGCAATCCCCATAAGATTCGACCGCTTTTAATAAAGAAAGAAAAGAAAATACAAATAAAATACAGGGTTTCCAAAATACTTTAAAAAGGGACAAATGAGCAAGCCGGGATGACGCATGTTGTTTGAAACAAAGCATGTAGAAACGGTTAACTGCCTAGGAGCATTGCATCCTCTATGTGTTGTGATCAAATCTGTTAACACTAACGCTAACAAAGTTTGTTGTTGTCTGATTCAGACAGTTAGTTGTTAAAGAATTCTGGCAACACACTCTTACCAAACCAGATCCAAAGGACCGGTAGCAACAAGCATGACTACTTCAGAGAATAGTAATGAGGAAGAAAGGCCGATGGGCCAATTGTTAAAAGAAGCGATGGAAAAGATTGAAAGGATGGGACTTGAGATGAATGCAATGCAGCTAGCCCTAGCCAAAGCACAAAAGAGCCCTGAGCCACTGGGACACATGCCGGAATACCCTCACTCCGGCCCTTCCACAAGCCTCCCAAATCCCCGTTATCATCAAGAAAGAAGCCCTCATGATTCCCAAGCTCCACCACCCCATCAACCTCTCCCAACGCCCAATATTCCCACTTTTGTGGGATCCACATCAGTCCCCTTGCAAAGAACGACCAGTGAGCCATTGTTTCAGGCTCACGATACGCAATACTATCCCCCGGAGCCTACATTTCATGCCCCCGAGCCACAGGCTTACAATCCACACTTGGAAGTGCCGGCAGAGATTGAAAAGCCGGTTAAAGCCCCTGAACAGGATGAGGTATTAAGAAAGTTCAAAAGCCTGGAGCAGTCCTTCAGGAACTTGCACGGACTGAGCAACCAAGTCAGCGTAGCATACAAAGATCTATGCCCTTTCCCAGATGTCCAACTCCCGGCTGGATTCAGGATGCCTAAGTTTGATCTATATGAAGGGCACGGTGATCCCATGGCACATTTGCGGGGATTCTGTAGCAAAACGAGAGGGGCAGGCGGCAAGGATGAGCTGCTAATAGCTTATTTCGGCCAAAGTCTGAGCGGATCTGCGCTAGAATGGTATACCAGGCAGGATTCCAGTAGGTGGTATACTTGGGACGATCTGGCACAAGCTTTCGCAGGTCATTTCCAGTACAATCTCGAGATAGTCCCTGACCGTCTCACATTATTAAGAACTGGGAAGAAACCCGGGGAAAGTTTTCGCGAGTTCGGGTTCCGCTGGAGAGAGCAAGCGGCCAGAGTCGATCCTCCCATGAGAGAGGGAGAGATGGTGGACTATTTCTTGCAAACATTGGATCCAACCTACTTTGGTCACTTGGTGACGACAGTCGGAAAATCCTTCAACGAGGTGGTCAAGATAGGGGTCATGATAGAAGAGGGTCTGAGGTCTGACAAAATCTTGAATTACCCGGCCCTCAAGGCCACAACCCAGGCTATTCAGAGCGGCACGGGAGGTGCGCTGAGAAGAAAGAAAGAAGAGGTTGCCACGATCGAGGCAGGCAGTTGGTCCAGGGCTGGCAGGCCACACTACAACCAACCCAGACCTCACAGGTCAAACTACCCATACAACCCACCACAAAATTTCTATCCACCTCGAGAACCACATTGTTCCGTACACCAGGCTCAAGCATACACTCAGCCTCCGGTTCGCCCGCAATGGCGCGCGCCGGCTCCCCAGAACATATATGCACCCCCACAAAACACCTATCCTCCACCGAGAGCATATAGAAACCCTTCAGGGGCAGGCTTTCGGGGAAATCCAGATGCTAGGAATGACAGGTTGCGGAAACAAAGAACTTTCACAGAGTTGGGAGAAACCTACACCGCTATGTTTCACAAACTGAGGCAATTGGGTATGGTTAGTCCTGTCCAGACTCGAGAACCAAATCCCCCACCTCAGAATTTGGATCGATCAATCAGTTGTGAATACTGCACAGGGATGCTCGGACATGATACCGAGAAGTGTTGGAAATTGAGGCATGCCATACAGGATCTTATTGACACCAATAAGATCGAGGTCTAGACACCGGAGGCTCCTAACATCAACCAGAACCCACTGCCAGCGCACCACGAGACTCACATGATTGAGTTAGTGTATGAGGGAGGAGAGTTGAGAAAACCCTCACAAACAGTGATGATGATCCAGGCCACCCCGAAAGAAGTCTCAACCAGTGGAGGAACGAGGGTACAGTCGCAGGGAGAAGGCGTCAAGCCAGTAGTGATATTGGGAAAGAGCCCGTCCGCCATAACAAGCAAACCCAAGCCAAACAAGTTGGTAATATCAGGGATTCCGCCCACACCTGCAGTTGTGTTGAAAGGGGTATGTAGAGAACCGGTCACCATAAAGCCTGTAGTCTAGCTGCCGATGATTGATAGCAAGGTTGTGCCTTGGAAATATGAAAAGGCGGTGGTGATGTATAAAGGAAAACAGGTGGAAGAAGTTAGTTGTGAAGCGCAAGGGCTGACTCGATCAGGTCGATGTTTCGCTCCGATGGAACTAAGGAGAACCAACCCAGCTGCAACCAAGAAACCTGTGTCCGAAGAAGAGGCTGAGGAGTTCCTGAGGAAGATGAAAGTACAGGACTATTCTGTGGTCGAACAGCTAAGAAAAACACCGGCCCAGATCTCACTGCTATCATTACTGATCCATTCTGAGGAGCATCGGCGGGCCCTGATGAAGATATTGAACGAAGCTCATGTACCCAATGAGATTTCTGTAAACCACCTAGAAACCATTGCCAACAAGATCTTCGAGGTGAACAGGGTAACATTCTCAGATGATGATCTGCCGATGGAAGGTACGGAGCATAATAAAGCTCTATACCTAGCTGTCAAATGTGAGGACTCGGTGGTAACTCGAGTATTGATAGATAACGGCTCAAGTGCCAATATTTGTCCACTATCTACCCTGAACCAGTTAAAGATCGACCACGAAAGAATCCATAAGAACAGAATCTGTGTCCGAGGGTTCGACGGAAACGAAACAGCCACTGTGGGGGATGTTGTACTTGAATTGACCATCGGTCCAGTCCTGTTTACCATGGAGTTCCAGGTGTTAGATGCCACAATATCTTATAACCTTCTGTTGGGACGACCATGGATTCATGCAGCCAAAGCAGTGCCCTCCACCCTACATCAGATGGTGAAGTTTGAGTGGGAAAGACAAGAGGTCGTGCTACACGGCGAGGAGACGACGCGCACCATGGGTGGCGCCATTGTACCTTTCATAGAGACCGATAATGGCAAAGGTCCTTGGGTCTACCAGATTTTCGATACAGTGTCGGCCAACAAAATTTCTGAAGGAGAAATCATCCCGCACCCTAGGGTAGCTGCCGCAACAGTCATGATGGTCTCGGAAATGCTGGGTAATGGATTTGTGCCGGGAAAAGGCCTGGGAGTCGAGCTTCAGGGGATTGTCCAACCTGTCACCCTGCCTAAAAATCTGGAAACTTTTGGATTGGGGTTCAAACCAACCGCAGCATATAAGGAGCAAGCGCGAAAAATGAAGAAGAGGGTCTGGTTTCTGCCCAAACCGGTGCCACGTCTCTCAAGGTCCTTTGTCAGAGCCAGTGCCAAGGGGTCGCCCGTCCCAAAGATCCTAGGACCATTGATTGGTATGGATGGGGACCTGAATCAGAGTTTCGAGAGGCTATTCACTGATGTCAGTATGGTAGAGGCTGGAGAAGGTTCCAGCAGAGCAGAGATACAGTTTGTGGGGCCTGAGGCCAAAACCAACAATTGGACTGTTACTCCTCTTCCTGTCCGAGGGGAGTCTTGGTAGTAGGCTTTGATTTATGTTTTGTTTGTTTTGTTTTGTTAGGATTACTTTTGTCTTGTAAAAGTGTGAACCCTTTTATCCCGCAAGTTTAATAAAGTTCTCTCTTTTTGTCCCATTTTAATTTTTGTTTTGTTCTTTTTCTTTCTGAACAGTTCTCTTTTTACTGGTTCTAATGACATGGCATGCACAGCGGATCTTCGACCTAGTCTAATAAATCAATCTAAATCCGACTCAATGATGCAAGAGGTCGTTTGTGACGATGAATCTGAATGTGACGAAGGTGAAGCCTTCGAAGAGATAAACCGAGAACTGTGCCAATTTGAGGAAAAACCCAAACCCAACCTAAATGACACTGAGGCTGTGAATCTAGGAGACGCTGATAACGTCCAAGAAACCAAAATCAGCATCCACATTGAGCCGAATGTCAGGGAAGAATTGGTCAAAACCCTCATGGAATTCAAAGATGTTTTTGCATGGTCATATGACGATATGCCTGGATTAAGCACCAATTTAGTAGTTCACAAATTGCCCACTGACCCGGCATACCCTCCGGTCAAGCAAAAGCTAAGGAAGTTTAAACAGAAATGAGTGTAAAGATCAAAGAAGAGGTGATTAAGCAGTTGCAGGCGAAGGTCATTCGGGTCACTCGATATCCCGAGTGGTTGGCCAATGTGGTACCAGTCCCAAAGAAGGATGGAAAAATCAGGGTGTGCGTCGACTACCGCAACCTCAACAAAGCAAGTCCCAAGGACAATTTTCCGTTACCCAACATTCATATCCTGATCGATAATTGCGCTGGGCGCGAGATCGGATCCTTTGTGGATTGCTATGCGGGTTATCATCAGATCCTAATGGACGAGGAGGATGCTGAGAAGACAGCGTTTATTACGCCATGGGGAACCTACTGCTATCGGGTAATGCCATTCGGGTTAAAGAACGCTGGGGCAAAGTACATGCGAGCAATGACTGCTGTGTTTCATGACATGATACACAAAGAAATCGAGGTGTACGTCGATGATGTGATCATAAAATCTTGGCGTCAGGAGGACCATGTAGCAGACCTAAGGAGGTTTTTCCAAAGACTCCGAAGGTATGATATCAAGCTTAACCCGGCCAAATGCGCATTCGGGGTTCCATCAGGAAAGCTGCTAGGGTTCATCGTCAGTCGACGAGGGATTGAGTTAGACCCATCCAAAATTGAATCCATCCGAGATTTGCCACCGCCAAGGAACAAAACAGAGGTAATGAGTTTGCTGGGTAGACTCAATTACATCAGCAGGTTCATCGCCCAACTCACAGCAACTTGTGAGCCCATATTTCGGCTGCTGAGAAAGGATGCTGCGGTAGGTTGGACGGCAGAGTGTCAGGAGGCCTTCGACCAAATCAAAGGGTATCTGTCTAATCCACCCGTATTGGTCCCGCCTAAGCCTGGGAAGCCCTTAATTCTTTACCTGACGGTCCTGGAAAATTCATTTGGTTGTGTACTGGGGCAGCATGATGACACGGGAAGGAAGGAGCAGGCCATCTACTATCTTAGCAAGAAATTCACAGTACATGAGGTCAAGTATACTCAACTCGAGAAAACATGTTTCGCCTTAACTTGGGTAGCTCAGAAGTTGAAGCACTACTTGTCTTCATATACTACTTATCTCATATCCCGTTTGGACCCATTGAAGTATATCTTTCAGAAACCTATGCCCACAGGAAGGTTGGCAAAATGGCAAATTCTACTCACAGAGTTTGATATCGTCTATGTGACGAGGACAACCATGAAAGCCCAGGCGCTGGCCGACCATCGGGCAGAGAACCCCATTGATGAAAAATACGAGCCCCTAAGAACGTATTTTCCCAACGAAGAGGTAATGCATACAAATGAGCTGGAGTTACCTGAAGAACTGGGTTGGAAGTTTTTCTTCGATGGAGCTGCAAATGTGAAAGGGGTTGGAATAGGAGCAGTACTCATTTCTGAAACAGGACGCCATTATCCTGTTACGGCTCAACTACGCTTCTATTGCACCAACAATATGGCCGAGTACGAAGCTTGCATTTTGGGTCTACGATTGGCTGCGGACATGGATGTCCAAAACGTTTTGGTCTTGGGAGACTCGGACCTCTTGGTACATCAGATTCAGGGTGAATGAGAAACGCAAGATCAAAAGCTCATACCATACCAACAATGCTTGCATGATCTGAGCAAGCGATTTCGATCGGTGAAGTTCAAACATATCCCGAGAGTTCACAATGAGGTTGCGGATGCCTTGGTCACTTTAGCATCAATGTTGCACCACCCTGACAAAATGTATGTTGATCCTCTGCACATCCAGGTCCGTGATCAGCATGCTTACTGCAACGCCATAGAAGAAGAAGCAGATGGCGAACCCTGGTTTCATGATATCAAGGAATACCTCAGAATGGGGATATATCCGGAACAGGCCTCTGGAGACCAAAAAAGAGCCCTTCGGCGTTTGTCGAATGGTTTCTTCCTCAGCGGAGGAGTGTTGTACAAAAGAACCCCGGATTTGGGATTGTTGAGATGTATAGATGCCGGTCAAGCCACGACGGTTATGGCAGAGGTACATGCTGGAGTTTGTGGGCCACACATGAGCGGATATGTATTGGCAAGAAAGATCCTTCGAACAGGGTGTTATTGGCTCACCATGGAACACGACTGTATCACTTTCGTGAGGAAATGCCATCAGTGCCAGATACATGGAGATTTGATTCATTCTCCGCCAACAGAGTTACATACGATGTCAGCACCCTGGCCGTTTGTGGCATGGGGCATGGATGTCATTGGGCCCATCGAGCCGGCAGCATCCAACGGTCATAGGTTCATTCTAGTGACCATTGATTACTTCACCAAATGGGTTGAGGCTAAAACCTTCAAGTCGGTAACCAAAAAGGCAGTGGTGGACTTTGTTCACTCCCATATCATCTGCAGATTTGGAATCCCAAAAGTGATCATCACGGATAACGGTGCGAATCTTAACAGCAGCCTGATGAGAGAGGTATGCCAACAATTCAAGATTACCCACCGCAATTCCACCCCATATCGTCCCAAGGCGAATGGAGCGGTCGAAGCAGCCAATAAGAACATCAAGAAGATACTGCGAAAGATGGTGGAAGGATCCAGACAATGGCACGAGAGATTACCCTTTGCTTTGTTGGGTTACCGCACTACCGTTCGGACTTCTGTAGGTACAACTCCTTATTTGTTGGTGTACAAAACTAAGGCCGTGATACCAGCGGAGGTCGAAATTCCATCCCTCCGGATTGTCGCTGAAGCTGAGATTGATGATGATGAATGGGTCAAAGCTCGATTGGAACAGTTGAGCTTGATAGATGAGAAAATATTGGCAGCAGTGTGCCATGGTCAGCTATACCAGAAGAGAATGGCGAGAACATATAATAAGAAGGTGCGCCCCAGGAAGTTTGAAGTAGGGCAGCAAGTATTGAAGAAGATCCTTCCACATCAGGTCGAGGCAAAAGGCAAATTCGCCCCAAATTGGCAAGGGCCTTATATCGTGACCAGAGTGTTGTCCAACGGTGCTTTGTGTTTGACAGATATCGAGGGGAGATGTGTCGACATGGCTATCAATTCTGATGCAGTCAAGAGATATTATGCGTAATTTCTTTAATTATGGCAATTATTGGTTCGTTTGTTTGTATTTGGCATTTATTGGATAATGAGATGACGGAGGCAATTCTTTCTTCTATCCAAACACTTTTAACCCTTGCTTCCCCCTTTGAGCCTTAAGTTATTCTTTCATACCCCTCTTTTGGAATCACTAATGGAAAATAAAAAGAAAAGAAAAGAAAAAGAAAAATCTTTAAAGGAAAATGAAAAGAAGGAGAAAGAAAAGGAAAAGAAGATAAAATCATAAGAGATACAAAACGGTGGGAACTACGTTTGACCTGATTCCTCAAAGAGGATACGTAGGCGCCTCACGGCTCGGTCATAGTGTGCATCACAGTGTATATAGGATGCATAATGTACATAGTGTGCATAATAGGCACAGTGTGCGTAACGCACGTTAGCTCAACCTAAGTGTAAAAATAAGATTCCCCAAGCAAGAAAACTGGGGCAGAGGTTATGTTTTAAGTTCCAACAAAGGTTTGATTCCAAAAGTTGTAGCACATCACCCATCAAATTATTTTCATTTTTATAGCCTTTCTTTAGCCCCACACCAAAACCAACATCAACGTCCAAAAGACCTCCCGATCAATGTCCAAGAGATGCCAAGTCAGGCAAATAAGGCCGAGAATAATACACCGATCACCAGCAAAGAAGAGGATCGTAAGACTGGGAATGAATTGATGGTCAAAGGAATATCCAGAAGAGAGGGTCGTATCAACAACACCCCGATTCCTCGAAAGAAATAAAATGAGAGAGTCTTATCGGTGAAAACCTTCACAGGCACCGAAAGGCGACGTAAGATAAGGGATATAAAAGGAGAGAGTCTTATCGGTGAAAACCTTCACAGGCACCGAAAGGCGACGTAATATGAGGGATATAAAATGAGAGAGTCTTATTGGTGAAAACCTTCACAGGCACCATAAGGCGCCGGGAGATGAGAGAAAGAGAGAGTCTCATTAGTGAAAACCCCTCGAAGGGCACTATGAGGCGACAAGACAGATCAACAAAAAGCGACCACATTCGCAACGAAATGGACACTCATTTATCATCCCCAGCAAGTCAGACCATCGGGCAAGTCGATTGATATGAATAGACTGGGTCGGGAATCTATGGTGCACGTCATGATCACGGGGACCAGTCATGTCCTCCAGATAAGTTCTTCTGAGTTTCTTCTCCCACCAAATATTGGTTCAGAAAGATTTTCTCCTTTTTCTATCTTTTATTTCTCTTCCTAAAAATTTGTCTTAAAAAGGATTTTTTTCAAAGCTTACTACCAGAGACCGAAGGGGAATTCATCCAATGCAGGATAACACAAACAGTCTTAAAGGCCGGCCCCAGGCAATGCAATGATCGTGCCTCGCAGTTTTTGGAGGAAGTAAGCTCCCAAAGGGAGTGGTTTCGGGAGTAAAAGCAGATTCCCACAGCATGTGCTTAAAGAGAAAGCAGAAAAGGGAACAAATTGAAAACCAGCCCCAGCAGGCTAGAGACCCCCAGTAGGCAATTTTGTCCACTAACCAATTATGGGGACATAGAGCAAGAAAAGGGGAAGAGAGGAAAAATCATCCGCCGGAAAGGCACCCTCTACCACCACGATTAAAACTAATTAAATCTTTTTGTCTGCTACAGTAAAACAAAGGATTGATGATGGCAGCGAGATGCAACGCCAGGGAAATCACCAAAAACCGGGGCAGAAAATTTTCTGCCGATTGTCAAAAATTTTCTCGGAAGAACGGGGAAACAATTTCAAATACATTTAAGTTCTAGGTTGCCCACCAGTATAATGCGGGAATACTTTTAAGTTCTAGGTCGCCCACCAGTATAATGCGGGAATACATTTAAGTTCTAGGTCGCCCACCAGTATAATGCGGGAATACATTTAAGTTCTAGGTCGCCCACCAGTAAAATGCGGGAATACATTTAAGTTCTAGGTCGCCCACCAGTAAAATGCGGGAATACATTTAAGTTCTAGGTCGCCCACCAGTAAAATGCGGGAATACATTTAAGTTCTAGGTCGCCCACCAGTATAATGCGGGAATACATTTAAGTTCTAGGTCGCCCACCAGTATAATGCGGGAATACATTTAAGTTCTAGGTCGCCCACCAGTATAATGCGGGAATACATTTAAGTTCTAGGTCGCCCACCAGTAAAATGCGGGAATACATTTAAGTTCTAGGTCGCCCACCAGTATAATGCGGGAATACTTTTCAGCTCTAGATTTTGGAATCAGTAACCCCACCTAAAGGCGGAAGGTTACAACAGAGACCCCCAAGCAGGAAACAATAAAATCCCCAGCACCAAGGAGCGGAAGGCTGCAAAAGCATGCGCGCGATTCAAAAGGAAGAAGGAACGCGTCTCAGAAGAAGCAGTTGGGAACGTTATAGCATGCCCAACATAACGATTTTGATGAAGAAAGCCATACCACTGAAGAAACCATGGAAAGGCTTAAAGAAGAGGGCTATGTTCCCAGCAGATCAAGCGAAGTGATGAAAACTGGTATTCAGAAAAGGCGAAGGACCAGTATCATCCCCCCAAGTTCACAAAATAAAGGCATCAGAGGAAAGCGCTGGCCGACAAGAAATCAAGGCAACAAGAACCAGTCGAGGATAGATGAGATCTCATGATCCATAGTCTAGCTTAGCTTCTTGTTTTTCCTTTCAGACAATGTAACAAGGAGATCAGTGAGCAGTATCATCCTACAGCAGCATGCAACAACGCACAACAGCAGCGAGCACTACAGTCACACGGTAGTCCCAGCTACCAAAATTTCCCGAACTACATTGACCTGATTCCTGTTCAGCCCAAGATATGTAGGAAACCTCTGAAGCAAAGGTTCGGTCAAATCTTTTTCAAAAAATGCTTCACACGGAGTACTCGGACGAGCAAAAATCGCTCGCTTTATCTTTGCGCGAAAACCCTTCGTGTCTTCGTGCAAAGAGGGGCAGCTGTAAGCACGTGATTTTTGCTTCACGGACAATCGCTCCAAAAGAAAACAAAAATAGTGACAAATGACTCCGCTGTACAATTCTTTTGATTTTTCGTGGCATGTGCTGTTTAGTCATTTGTGGTTCGGTCCATGTTGCATTTGATCTTATCAATCAAAATACAAAGTATGTCTGTCATGGTAATCAAACCGTAATTCGGTCATTGAAAGAAAATTCAAAAAATATATATATATGTGCATCGTCCGTTCTAGGTTGTGATTTAACTTGCTTAAACATTTTAATTTGGCGTGATATTGGTGTTGAAGTGTTACATTGTTGTTTGTTTTAATTTCATTTGTTTTATTATTTATTTGTTATTTTTCATTTTATGTTTTAAAATTAGAAAACAAAGAAAAGTGATAAAAATTGATTTGGGCCCAAGAAATGAAACAAAATAGGCCCAAAACAACGTCCAAGGACCCGGTCCAAACCAGGCCTGCCCAGGCACCTCGCAAAACGACACCGCATCAGGCGTCTGATCTGAGCCGTTCAAACACATCCATCCAACGGTCCACATACACACCCGTAACACGACCTGTTTAGCCGGTCCAACCCAACCCATCACTTAAACACAAACGACCCCGTTTTAATACCAAACGACCTCGTCTCACCCCTCACTATCAGATCCAAGCCGTTGAGATCATCTGATCCAACGGCTCAAATCTAAATCTCTAGACCATATATAAACTTTCTACCACACCCCACGCCCCCTATCCGAACCCCCCTTCACTCATCTCCTTTCCCAAAGCCTGAAACCCCCCAAACCCTAGCAGCCGCCCTGATTCCCCTTTCACCAGAACCCGGCGGCATGAACGCCGATGACCCCCTCTTGAACACCCTAAGACCCCCTCACTCTCCTGAACATGGATCTGTTACTCCCTAGACTCAAATCACCTCCCATTGTCTCGAATCTGGATTTGAAGATTCGAGACAAAACTCGATTTATGCCAAACCTCACCATCTTCATACCAGACACTCCCCTGACCTCCCTCGTGACCAAACCAGGCCTAGTTTGGTCCGAATCTACCCACAACTTCTAAAAACCCAGATCTGAAAATCCAGACCTTAGAACACATGAACCTGGGGAATCCGGCTAGCCTTAACGGGGGTTTGAGGTCTAATAGACCTTAATCAAGGTGTTCTCATGTGAGAACACCCTGATTAAAGTTTGTTCGGCCTCAAAGGGTCAAAGTTGAGTCAGATTTGGTTCAGTTTTGTTTGGACATTTTTTGGTAAGTTTTCTTTTCCTTTTTGTTTTATTCAACTGCTAGTTAAGTTGTCAGCATGTTTCGTTGTGTATGTTTGGTTATTTTCTTTTGTTATTTTCCATTCGGATTTCTTCCATCTATGTCAAAGACCTTTTATTGGGTCAGTTGATTTTCTGTGTGTTCTGAATGTATTCTGTGGTATACATGATCGTCAATTAAATTAGTCGTCAAATGAGTTAATTCATATAGGTTCCCAGTGATTGAACAAAGTTGTCTGAAGTCATTCGGGACTCTATACGTGTTGTTTATATGAACGATTGATTGTTATGTGTTACGATTAATATAGTCGAGTCGATGTATGTCGTCAATTAGTTTCAGTCATTAATGGTAACAACTTGATCCGTGTTGTTTATTTCTACTGTGATCGTATTTGAATCCCATTAGGAACTGAATTGTATTGCCTATTGGTTTTGTTCAAAGTTGAATTAAAAGAACATCTAGGGGGTAGGTTATAATGGCAGTTCAGACTTTGAGCTTAAATGGATGCCATGTTCACTTAGTTCAGATGGTGGGCAGCATACGTATGGTCAGTTGTTTTGGATTAAAATAGCCTGACAGCACATGCTGTCAGATTATATTCCTGCTGCCCATACTTTGGTTAAATAAACAAGAGATTAGGACACTTTAACAACAAAAAGAGAGAGGGGCTGTCAGGGATTTCATGGGAGTTTTGTTATTTAAAATGAGTGAGTGGAAAAACAACAGGGAGGGGGAATTTTGAGTGGTCAAACAGACTGTAAAGTGTTAAGGTTAGGCTATAAAAGAGGCAGACTTTCCATTAGAAGAGAGATTTTTTTTGGAGCCGAAAAGAGGAGGTTCTTCTGAAAAAAACTTAGTCTTGAGAGAGGTCTTGTGAGTTAAAGGAAACTGAAAAAAATATAAGGAAATTTCCAGAAACACTGTAACCAAACACTGTCTGAAAACTACAGAAGAATTCATATTGGTCAAGCTGTCTTGGCCAAGTTCTGTTGTTTGCCCTGATTGAGCTGCTTGTGATTGTTGAACTGCTGGTGTTGCTGCATCGAATACTCTATTATTTCTTTTGTTTCACTACTCTTTTCTGGGATTGCTTGTTTGGTGCTCGACCATCTGTTGGTTTTCTTTGTTCTGGAAACTGTTGCTGGTTGTCTGTGGACTGTGGAAAACACTTGTGGTTGTTGGTTTGTTGCTGTGTTGTTGCTGTGTATCTGCTGTTGCTGTGTTTGTTGCATACTACCCAGCTGATCATTCCTTTCTTCTTTTGTTCTCTATACCAGGTACACAACCAATACACTGTCAAATGTAATTGGAAAATTGAGCATGAATACAAAAAGAAAAGACCTGAAGTTGACTTTCATACATAGATTGTTACATTAGATATCATGTACTGTATAATAATTTTCATTCCTGTGTTGACAATAGAAGTAGCCTGTATGCCCAGTGTATATCAATATAGATTAGCTGAATGATAGTTTATATATGTATGCTGATAGGTGAAAATATTCCCAATGAAATAGGTTGTATCTTAGACTTAGTTTAACTTTGTAGTATGTCCTTTAATGTAGGCCAAGCATGAAAATCGTACTCTACTAGTTAAGTTCTTTCCTTTCTGATAAACTACTTCATATAACTGGTAAACCATGTTTTAAGACAAAGAACACGGAGACTGCAATCTCAACCTCACGAAGGTCGAGCCCAGGTCGAAACAGACCAAGCAGGCCTGCATCGAACAAACAATGGCCCAGGTCTGGTCCATCACGCATGGGCTGGATTTGGGCCCTTAATTTTTGCTCGGCTGACTGTGTACGTGGCCGTGCTTCTGATTTTGTGCAAGCACTCGGAATTCTGTATAGATAACTTGCAAGCATGTAATTAACTAGGGCTATCTACTGTTTTCAATTAGTAGAGACAAACGCGACAAGAAACGTAGTTGCTATAGGATATCCTTTTAAAATAAGGACGAGATGAGCCTCGACAAAAAAATAAAGAAAAACGCACAAATTGCGGGGCCCTTGTTAAATATATATATGTTGAAGCATTCAGTCCCTAAGGTGGGTCGTTTAGCAAATCTCACGACCCTCCCGGAATAATAACGCGATAGCCTCTTTAAGCGCGCATTTAATAATTTTACCTTCTTAAATTCGGGTGCGCATTTATGTGACCCAAATCCAAATCTCGACGGATTCGAAATGTGTTTCTAATCACGGGTACATTGATTGTGACGTGGTTCGAGATGCATGTCCATGACATCGCAAATTCCTTTTAAAAATAGAATGAGACGAGCCTCGACAAACAAAATGTACAAAGCTGCGGGGCCCTCTAGATGTATGTATATATTAAAGTATTTAGAATTCGGGATATTCCGTTTAACGAATTTTTACGACTTTCCCCAAAATAACAAGACGCTAGTTGCTTTAGGCGCGCCTTTAACAATTTATTTTCCTTAATTCGGGTGCACATTTATGTGACCCAAATCCAAATCTCAACCGAGTCGAGATATATCGATAACCACGGGTACATTGATGTAACGTGGTTCGAGATATGTTTTCACGACGTTGCAATTCTCGTAAAAATAATAATAATGACAAAAGCGGTTAAAAGATAAAATTTGCACATGGTTCATAATTGTATTTAAAATCAGATAAATAAGCCGAATATAACAGTTGAGCGACCGTGCTAGAACCACGGAACTCGGGAATGCCTAACACCTTCTCCCGGGTTAACAGAATTCCTTATCCGGATTTTTGGTACGCAGACTGTAATATAGAGTCATTCTTTTCCTCGATTCGGGATTAAAATTGGTGACTTGGGACACCCTAAATCTCCCAAGTGGCGACTCTGAAATAAATAACCCAATCCCGTTTCGATTGTCCTTTAATTGAAAAAACTCCCCTGCCCCCTCGCGGGTGCGGAAAAAGGAGGGTGACAGCTCTGGCGACTCTGCTGGGGAATTCCTTGAAACCCAGAACCACTGGTTCAGGGTTGAGAATTCGAGCTTAGAATAATTGTTATTATTTGGCTTTGTTTATTATCTGATTTTATTACATGTTTTGAGCCTAATGTGCTAAATGCTGCTTTTACCGCTTTGATATTATTTGAACTGTACATATAAACTGTGCCGAAACCCTTCTCTTCTTACCTCCGGGGAGAAGCTCGCTGGTCGAGACTCCCTATTCTGTTAGTGTCATACCCTGAAATAAGAAAGAGGTCGGACAAGTTACAAAGCCGGACGATCTCGCGGGTCCCCGGTACGTAGCCCCCTCCTCGACTCGAGTTGTCCGCTCGGGTACACAGTCTAGAACAAATACCCAGGTTGTGAACCTAGTATAACGAAACTTCATGCCGGATCCCTAGTAGGAACGCTTATTTGCATCATGTTGCATTTGACTTAGGGGACTCAACACAGGGGTTGGGTCCGTCTAGGACTAGCAACCTGAAATGAAAAGACCATCCTGCTGCATCCTATTTGTTTTGCGCATCTATTTGCTTCATTTCCGCATGCTGACCGGTTTCTAAAAATAAAAGGGAAAAATAGGAGCGTAGGGAGATAATTACTTCTTTTGGAAAAGCCAATGTCCGAGTAGTGTCGAAAATAATATAAAAATTACTTCTAGTTGGATTTTTTTTTTTTAAAAAATAATAATAATATAAAAATTTTCTTTTTATCACTTTCAAAATCAAAAAAATAAATAAAGAGAAGGTATTTATTTAAAAGTAAAAAAAAAACGGAAAATTCATAATTCAAAAATGTTGTTTCTTTCGTAGTACCCCTTTTATAAACTCAGACTAATAGTCCAAATATTTCCTAAAAAATAAATATTTTCTTTAGTCTTTATCTCTTTTCAAAAGAAAAAAAATAATAAAAAATATATATTCTCGTTTTCTAGGTTTATTTGATTTTCTCTATTCACGATATCCCGAACTACGCCGGTTTGATTCTCACCGGATGTGAGATACGTAGGCAACCCTCGTCGGGTTCAACCCCATTTTTGCTAAAATAGCCAAAATCAATAAATAAATTAAAAAAAAAAGAAAAGATGTGTCAAATTTTAAAAGAGTCATAAATAAGTCAGGTGATGCTGTTTTGTCATAAATAGCCGAATGTTCCTGAAAAGGGACGCCGGAAGGCTGACTTTGCATAAACAGCCACCTTTGGGTCTTGTTTAGCAT